>NC_138907.1:66110946-66710946 GCF_965231255.1 Vanellus vanellus
GATAGCTGTCCTGAGGAGAGGTAACAAGCGAGGAGGCAAGGGCAGAGCTGGTTTCAAGGAATCATAGCTCTGATCTCATCACTGGCATGTGCTTGCTGCGGTAAATCTGCAAAAATGAGTGAAATCCTTTGGAATTAAAGCATCAGGGCTTGTCTGGGTGTTGGACATCTCTGTTAATGATTTTCTGCCAGCCTAGCCAATGTGGGCATCACATTTTCTCCTGTCTGTCTTGACTCCTCTTCTGGTTTATGTGACTTGAATATAGATCAGAAGGACTTTTCCGAATGTATTGTTGCACCGAAACAGTTTTTCCAGAGCACCAATTCTGGATCAACATTCCTGAATAATCCCATGAGCAGACAATTTTAATGAGCAATAAAAATATCTACATGAGGAATTACACAGAAATAGTTACTGTGTTTAGTTTCCCACCTGGATTTGTTCCAAGCTAATTTCCAAGTGTAAATGATCCCTAAGAGATTACATATTTACCCAGAGGAGGAAATACATTCCTTTATTGTAAGACTGAACTTGTAGAATTGAAGGAACATGTAATACAAATGGAATGGACAGAAATCTGTTACTAAATGGGAACTGAAGAGCTTAATTTAGTGCATCACCGAACAACTAAGGCCTTTAGTTCTTAATATTGGTTTGAGTGTTCATGCCCATGAGCATCCATAAAGTCTCCCAGCAACTGGATTGTATATTTGCATATTTAATCTGTTCTTCTGAGTTACAGCTTGGAAATATTTTTTGCTGATATATATTAATGTTATGCTGCCTCCCTGCCTTTAGTTGTTGACTAAAGTGTGAGTTAAGACAGACAGAAGAAGGCAACTAAAGAGGCAATTTATTTATTTTTTAAATGCCTCTGCACAATTTAAAATTGACTTGTGGTAACCCGGACACTTAGGCAGATGAATTTAAAGCCAGTATAATTTTCTTATTGCTTGCTCTTTTTTTCAGACAGCCTTATTTGAAATAATTTTAGGCCACCACTCTTCAGGGGTCTTGAGGTCAGACCAAGAAACCTTCCAAAGGAATAAGAAGTTCATACTAAAACAATGCTATCAGGTAGGAAAAGTAAATGATAATGTTATCTATGTGTCAGAGAGCATGGATAAGTTCTCGCAGCATTGTTCTGGTAAAATGGATTTGCTTCCTTACTATGGAAATCATGACATTGATATTAGTCTCAACAGAAACAAAACCAGATTCTGACTTAACTATTTCTGTTTAATAAAATCAAAAAAAAAGTTTAAGATCTAGAGAATAAGTAACAGCAAGTCATCTGACTTGTTTTTTTTTTTTTTTCCTTTTTCTGAGCTGCATAGGAAAACCAAATTTTTAGCTGAGGCTATGTAGCTTGTTTGCTACACTGAATTATGCAAGTATTAGCTGTGTTGATAACATCTATTCTTACCAACGTCATGCTAAAGTTTCACTGTCTTGATTCAGTGAATAACTCTCAGACTCCTGTTTCCAAGGTTGATACAATCAAATATGCAGTGTACTCGATTATTCTCTGATATAAAATAAAACACCTAATACTGTCTTTACATCCTTTTCTTAGTGAACTTGGATGGTAGCAAACTTATTCAGCAGAAAAACTCATTACTATAAAGTTGGCCAAACTTAATCTTAAATTAGTTCAGTTTTATCTCAATGTCTACACAAGCAAAATAATTGGTCGTAAGTCTGTAGCTCCAGGCAGTACTCCCTCTGTCTCAATGCAGGGCATATGCCTCTATGCAGGTCAATCATATTTTGTTGAAGCCATGCCAAGTAGATAAAGGTATCTGTGAGGCAGACTTCAGGGGTAAGAGTACATTATTCAATTTCATCTTTTATTTAGTTTATTTTTAATAATTTTACCTATATTTTAAAACAGATAGAAGTATTCAGATTCCCGAAATGCCTTCTCCGAATCCTTTCTTTCCCATGAGTGACTGTCTTAAAGTAAGGGCAAGAACCGCTTCACCATTGCAATGTTATTTCTCAGGAATTACAGGGTGAAACTATTGCTTTCCGCCTGGAAAGACAGGCTCTGCAGCCTCGAGCCAATAATGAAATAATTGCTTAAAATTCTGGTTTCTTCTGAATCCTTCACCCTGACTCATCTCACAGCCTCATCCCCAGTTTCATCCCTCAGTATCTCCTTTTTAGGGACTTTGAGCATCCCTCCCCGACAGGGCTGACAACAGCCACCGCACTCCTCAGTAGCCTCTCACACCCACAGCGGTTTTGCTCAGGAAAAGAAATTTCCCTTTTATTGAAATGGATGCCGAGCCAATCCAGAGACAGTGAAGCCCTGTGCACCTCCGAGCAGTGGGAATGAAGCAGGATAGCAGGTGTTCAGAAGCAGCAGTCACAACTTAAGAGCATGCTGGGTATCTACTCCCTCTTCCTGAAAAAGAACAGAGAACATAATTTGGTTCTGATTTCCCTTACAGACAATTTTAAATAAATTAATCTGGACATCTTCAGAGCTTTTTCCTCAGCTGATGATATGAAACGAAAGGTCCATGACCATCTCTGTCTAACCACTTGCCTTTATCACAGTAAAATTATTGGGTTTGCAATGGAGGATATGCTCTTTTTGAGAAAAGGGAAGACAAAAGAACTTGGGAGAGATGAAAGTAGGGAAGAGTAGGAAAGAAGGAAAGAGAGACTTTGCAGACTAACATTAAAAAAGGTTCATTCTAGGAAGTGAATACCAGGGATGGTGCATATGATGATGTTACTTCCCACCCTAAGACTGATGTATAGTTATCAAATGATCAAATGATTTGGTTATCAAATGATCGAATTAATTAAACTCAAGTGCGGCACAGGGATACTGCTGGAATAGTTGTCTTTTGTGATTTTGGCAGCTCAGGGTCATTAAGAAACCCAAGATAACACCTACATTTTCCAGACAAATTCTTTCACTGATGAGCAAACTCTATTTTGACTGCTTAAATTGAAAATAAAAGAATTATTATCAAGATTAATCTATCGTGTCTGTCATAATGAAAGTAATCTTTGCTTGAATTTCTTTCAAAATATGGATGGGAAGGGAAGGAAGCTCTAGCTGTGAACAGTGAAAAAAGGAGCTGCCTCAGATCTCAGACAAGAAAGGAACAAGTTGCCTTCTCCGCCTTGGTTTTCTACTGTCTGCTGCAGCTGAGTGGGGCGTTGTTTGACACTAACTGCTGGTAGTTTGCTATGGGGTTTTATCATTGATTCATCATTCCAAAACCTTCTAGGGCATCTTCTGGCTGATGCACTCGGCACATGCTTATGGATGCAGTTACATTTAAGAGACGACAACAGAAGCACATATAACTAGCGCAGCCGTAGACATTTATTTCACTCAGTTTACTATGTGGTCTGACTGTGCTTTTGTTCCTCAGCACTTGGCAAGCCACTGTCACTGCAGGAAACATTGGCAACAGCCACATCAGTCATGAAAGATCAGGCGCAGTGTTAGGATGCTGTTTGCTGTCTCTGGTTTATGCAGGAAAGTTGCTTTCAAACCAGATTTTGAAGTATATGCAACTAATAAGCATGGCAATGGAATTAAACATTTAGACTGGCTGGCATGACTGGAATGTTTTCCATAATGAAATGAACATCCGTAATCAGTATTGTTATGTATGTGGTTCAAATTTTCGTGGACGCCGTTATCAACCATCCCATCCAGGGTGCGGCCATGACCGTTGCTATATTTTTGGTTGGGGTATTGTGCAACAGACCGTGGGGTACCAGGTATTTATGAACCAAGAGCCGAGTCAAAGTATGGATCCTTGCAGTGACTTCTCTGGGACATTCTTCTGGTCTGAAAGATGCTCTCTATTCCTGTTTTTAACATAAAGATTCTCTCGTTAGAGCCAGTAAAATCTTGGAAGAGTGAAAGGAGTGTTAATTCCCATCTTGATTGCCTCTTCAGCGTTAAGCTGCAGCACTGCAGCTGGGGTGAAAGGCCTGTTCAGTGTCCTGCCTTCGGAGCTTACTGGAACCTGTTCAGTTTTTGAAAAGCTTAAAGAAAAACACTGTTTCTTTGCAAATTAGACCACTGAGGGACACAAAAATGATAAGATGAACTTCTGACTTTGACTGAACTCGGAACACTTCTCTCCCACACCTCTACTAATTTCCATATGTTGTTATTAATTTTGCATACCTAACGTTGAACACTAAGTAGCATCATGAATTAAAAGCTAATGAAACCAATGACATTTCATACTCTGCACACAGTTATTTGCGTAAGAATGACTTGTTATTTCTCTGCGCATATGAAATACAAATCATCTTTCCATCTGGGTAAAGCAGTCAGGGACTCAAGAGTACAGAGCTCCTTGAATTGGCATGGAAAATGAAAAGGAAGGGGAGAGAGGCCAGAGGAAGTAGTTCGGTGTTGTTTAGTCACAGCGGCAGCAGCCATCCCACAGGAAGTATCGCTGGCCAAAAGGGAGAGGGGTGGTCCCCCTTCCACTACTCTGACCCTTGCAGTGTTGCAGACCTGTCTGCAGGGTGTTAGAGCCAAGGAATACGCTGCTGAAGAAAGCCTGAGACATTGGAGCGAAGCAGTGAATCACACACCGTGATTGCATTTGCACCGGGCAGCCATCCTGCAGGCTTGGTGCTGTTCTTTGAGAGGACTGACACGATGCAGATGGGCAACGAGCAAACATCTTTCAAAACCCCGATCGCAGCCAGCACTGCAAACTTCACTGCTCCTTCAGTTCACCATGATTTCTTCATTGCAGCCTCCCTTCTGATTCAATCAGATACCATATGCTAACCGAGCAAAGAATTTCCGCTTATCACTCACTAATACAGCTAATGTTAGACACAACAGTCGGCCAGATACAGATGGCCGCTTCCAACAACATTTGAACACGGGCTTTGCCCCACACTTAGAAGGAGAAGGAGTCTTCAGTAATGTAGCAGGGCCAAACTAAGTCTGTGTTTGGTTTTTAAAAGGAAAGCAAAATTATGCAGATGTAGAACTTTGGGAGGCCAGATGGATTGTATCTGGAAGTGTTTATCATTTTTAATATTTTGAAACCAGATGTTGATGCACAGACGTTGCTGGTTGCGGCCATAGGAAGCTGTGTTAGAAGGACACTCTCTAACCTTTGTTAAGAAATTACAATGTTTTGATCCAGTTAAGATCAACTATTAGTACAGAACTGGCCAACCACTGCTGTAAGCCGTTAAAAAAATAGGAAACAGATGCTCAATAGAAAGAAAGCTATCAGCCAGAGCATTCCTGATCTTTTTGTAAAATGTAAACTTAAATACTTTATGTGTCCTTTAATGAACTGCTATGGAACGACTTTAGTAGTCAAAACATTTCACAAGATTACACAAATGCAATTTGTCATTTATTAATATTTCCACAGAAGTGGTGTCCCTGGGAAAAAGGGCACGAAGGTGGCACATGCCAGGTGATAAATGTAAAGCGTTTCTGTGACAAGAACTCAACGCAGATCTGATACTCGGAAGACTGATGGCATTTTGATTGTAAGAAAGCAACAGCTTTTATCCCTCAAATAGACTGTGGCTGTGGGGGAAGGAACAGCCATATCTACATTATGTGGCAACATCTATACATTTTAACAAGTATATCATAATTGATCATATTTGCAGGAAGGACAACCACAGCAGCGCTCAGAAACTGCAAACAGAGTAAGGATTTTGCTGTTGAAGCCCGCTCTGTTGTTACACTGAAGGATTAACTCTGCTTTTCAGGTTGTTTTCACTGTCTTGCAAAGCTGAGTGGTCTGCTCCTGCCTGTTTTCCTAGCTGAGGATGATGACACGGTGATGAGTGGCGGACCCGCACTAGTGCAGCACCTGCCGCCCTCCTCAGAGCTGTGACTTCTGTGTCAGAAAGAACAGAGCTGGACCAAGACCCTGAGGGAAGTAAATTGTCTGAGTTCCCCAGGCCTGCCTTTCTTTCTGCAAAATGGGGATAATAATGCTTCCTGTCTCTTGCTATGTTGTCACTTTAATAAAGACCAATAACGGCATTCATTGCCAAGTCGCTTTGAAATTTAGCGAAGCCAAAACAGCATCCTTTCCTTCAAACCACATTATAAAGACTGACTTGTTACTTTGAGCAAATTGGACAGCTGGATTCTACCCTCATGGGGACAAGGCGAGCAAGTTAAAAATGGAAAGACATCTTGAAGGTATTTCTTAATGTTCTTTGGAAACCGAAGCAGAACGATCCTATCCTTCCTTGCAGCAGGACTCTTTTGCAAAACACTTCTGGAGAAGCACTCAAATTGCTGCCTGTCCTGCCCGCTTTGTGCTCTCGCAGGTTGGGGAAGACTTGCAAGCAGGCGATGGGATGGGGTTTCCTTCATCATCTAAATGGCCTGGGGGAAAGGTAAACTTAACAGTCATAGACACGATTGAACATAATGTAAACTGATTTGAGATAGATTTAGATTAAATATAAGTAGAAGGGGGTTCAGAATAAGATTATTGTTCTCTTTCTTGGTCACGTAGGCTGGGCTCAGTTACCATAGCCCTTGGCCATTTGTACCTTAGTTCCAAGGTAACTCAGACCCTCCATCCTGCAGCATAATCATGGGACAAGTTGACCATTGATGTACCCTACACTTAACAGAGGGTTTCTCAGAGCTGCTCTCTTGTTGTGAATCGTCCCCGTTGATTCACATTTTAAAAATGCAGTTTCTCAAACAGAGCAGCGGTAGTTTGTTAAAACATTGGACTCAATTGCTGCACAACCAAAATAACAGTCCCCAAGCTCTCCTCCCCATTTAGCACGGCCTCCAGTGTTTATCGTACAAATTCAGCACAACCACAAACTGGATTAATTTTTTTTCCTTTGTCTTTTCCCCAGATTTAGACGAGATTTTCACATGGGGCAAAGGGAGGGGACAACTCCTTTGCATGTATTTTAGCAACCAAATAGTTTAGTCTTTTGTTCACAAACAAGCTGCTGCTTCTCTTCTCCCTGTCCTTGTTTTTGGAGGCTATCCCACATTTCAGCTCATGCTAACCAGAGCTATGTTACATCTGGCACTGTCCCTGTGATTGCTCAGGCAGCTGGAACAAGTTAGATCGCATTGTTTCCTATGACTTCCCCTTGCATATCAGTTGCCATTACTCCACCTCTGCTGGAGCGCTTTTCCATTTATGTTCTCTCCTTCTGTTCTCTGCGAACTGCCAGAAGTTTTCACCGTTTCTTCATTTCCACTGTGAAGCACACAGAAGACCAAATACCCAAAAGCAGATGCTAAGGAAAATATAGCATAGCTTTTGGAGCAAAGCAATACAGATGATAATAAATGCTACTGTACTACCGCATTTAGGCCTGTCCCTGTTAAATATGGGCACTTCTCCTTTCTGAAGGAGGACAATGTAAGATGTTTTCCAGTCGTACTTTTTTTTTAATTTACAAACCTGAGCACTTCCAAATAGTGGCCTAAACCCCAGGGTCATGTAAAGCTGAGGTGATGTTAGCAGGAAGGCTTTGGCAGATGATAACTGTGAGAAGCAGCTCCCCAAGATCCCTTTCCGTATCTGAAGCGCTTATTATCTCAGGGGTGCTGATGTGAAGCTATATCCCTGTAAATCCAGCCTGGGTAAGCCACCTTCTCTCTCCTCTCTGAGAGCTTGGAATGAATGAGACAATTGCTTCGGTTTCTGTGATGAGACACAGTCAGAAGTTCACATTTCCCTGGTGGCATCACACGCAGCTCACTCCTTCCCTGCTAGGTGTGCCTGCTGGCCAGAGGCTGGGCCCCAGCATGGGTGGGCTTTGCAGCTGGTGCTGCCATAGTTCAAGTTATCGTTGCCCTGTGGCACTTGTCTAAAAGCCACTTCATCACCGCAATTTACACTTCTGGATTATGGCTACAGCTACATGTAGGATGGTGTTTTTCCCTGGCAACCCCATGAGCTGTGGGCTGGCGGTTGCATTTTCTAATCATGATAATTTATAGTTACAAAAGAAAGAAGGCATTGCATTCAATGTAGCATGGGTAACATGGAAGATGTATACATGCTTCATAAAGTATAGATACACCCTATCCATTAATTTCTGGTCCAGATTTGGATTACTATTGTTTATTTGTTAAGCGCCAACAATGTGCTCAGAGCTGTAGAAGGCTCGAAATGAAGACAATCCCAGCCCTCAGGAACTTGGATCTGAAATTCTCCAAAAGTCAGAAGAGGGTTTAGATCAGGTGTTCCAGTTCAGGCTCATCCCCATTATGAAGTGGTGCTGAAAAAATCCAGATGCTTAATAAATAATCACTGCGTTTTCTTGTAAAAATGTAACATTTATTGTAAATGACTAATTTTTCTAATGAATATTTTGGAAATGACATCCATGTGGAGAAACTATACACTGCAATAAATTGCACAGGGGTTACCTGATGTTTCTGGGGGTTAAAGAGAATAGAAACTCTTGGCCAAGATGATGAAAAACTTTCAGACAAGCCAGGGAGTGAGTGCCGACATGGTGTAATCTTAGGCATCCATTAAAGGTTTCAGGCTACATTATCTGTGTAAGTGCTGGACAGACACGGACTGTTATAGCAAATAAATATTAAGCCTGTGAGAACAGCAAAACTCATGTGTTGATACGCATTGGGAACTGAGGATGTCTCTCTCTTTCTAGCCATTCTCCCTGAAAAAAAAAAAAAAGAAAAAAGAAGATGCACAAGAAGAGTGACCTACCCTTTCCTGGTGAAGTACAGAGGAGGGTCAGAAAGGAAGGGGTTAACTTTCTGGTGGGTATGTTTGAGCTTTAGGCCTCAGTTCTTTGCCCAAAGCACATCAATCCTGTGTACTGCATTGCCTATGTATGAGATGAAATCCGCAGCCATAGAGAAGTGACACACAACATGTGTGTATGTGCGCGCGCGCAGCTTTTACCTTCCCCTAAACTTGCACCTCCGTTCCTGTGGGATCCTGGGCCTCAGACACCTTGCATTTAACATGGAAAACACTCACGGTAGTTGACAGGAGGTGCACATTTATTAGATGTGTAACCTGCTTTAACCAGAAGCAAAGCCCTAGGTATTCTAGCCTCAAACAATTTATTCCTCATTACTACTACTGTGACAAATAAATCCAGATAACACATGTGGCATGATCCGAAGCCCAGGGAAAGTTCTCATTGATTTCCATGCCTTTTAGATCAAACCATCACCAGCTAGAGAATTACTTAAATTTTAAATAAGAATTATTATTAAAAACAAAAATCCATCACTGCTTTGTACATGTCAGGGGAGAAAACAAACACCTGTTCTCGGTAATTTTATTCCAAGTTTGTGTGAACATTTTGTTCAGCTTATTTTTCCTCCTATATTCCCTTCTCTCCCTGTCTCCCCAAACTGGTCACCTCTGACGTTGCATTAACATAACTAATCTCTGGGTGGAAAAATCACATTCCATCGCGGATGTCTCTAGCCTGAAGCAGGGTGAGTGACACACCTGTGTACTAGACCTACTGCATGGATAATAAATGAGTGGCCATGATTTGTCCAAGGAATGTGTACAATTACAGGCAAATACTGTAAACCACTCAAAAGCCTTTCCACCGGGACAGATCCTCCTGTCTTTACTCAGACAAAATTCCCACCACTTTCCTGTCTAAACACAACCTTATTTGCAGTTCAGGTTTATCGCAGGAAGTCGGAAGGGAGAGGAGAAGGGGAGAGGTGTTGCTGGTGGTGGTGTGCTAAGAATCTGGGCTAAAGTGGAGATTAAGAGTGGAATGACCCCTGGTGTTTTGGCTGGGAATTACTGACTTTCGATTAGCACCGAGCTGCACTTCCACCGGCATCCCACAGACGGTCCGGTGTGTTGGAGCAGCAGCAGGTACAGAGGTTGCACGCACAGGCAAAGCAGGCAGACGTGCCTTCTCATCTCTCTCTCCCAAATTCACTTGAAAAAAGTGCGAAAATTTACAGTCTTTGGTTTTCTTGATTGGGAATGGTATTTTTAATAGCTAGACGGAAAGGTGCGTGAGTTTCTGCTGATTTCCAGCACATATTAGGGTTGTTTTAGAGGAGAAAATGACATCATTGCCTCCTTTAAATGCCTTCCTCCTTCAGGAAAGTGGTCCAGGTGTGTGGTTAGAGGATGCGATGGGAAGAGACACGGGCAATTTATTGACTTCCATCTACCCTGCTGTTAACAGGGGCGCCTGATACAGCCGGTGACAGCCTACTCAGATTTCAGCTACTAGACCTTTTGCGTGCCTCCCAATCTCCCCGCTGCATTTGGGCTTATCTCCCTGAATCACCTCTGTCTTACTGTGCTAACTTTTACATCAGCCCGTGACCTCCTTGGCAGCCCGGAGTGTGACCTCCCCACCGCTGGCTGCTAGGCTGCCTGCAGCCAGGTTTCCAAACCCCCCCGTAACCAGAACATGAGCGTGAATCAGTCTTGGGGCCCAAGGCACCTTACAGCCCCGCAGCATCCCCAGGAGATGCGAGTACAGAGCGCTCCATCCACCAGGAGCCCAGTGTCGGGAGATGGCAGTGTCTCCCCACCGACGGCTGCCCCGCAGCTTCCAGCTGCGCTGCGTCTCAACCAGCAGCTGGAGCAAACACGGCCCTACCTGCACAAACTACAGCCACAGCGAGCGTTTCTCCTTCTCTCTCAAAATATGCTCAGCTGTGCGTTTGTACAACCTGTGGTTGCTAAGCTGGGTGCTGGAGGAGAAACTAAATGGCTGGAGGCTGAAGAGCAGCAGTGGGACCAGCCTGTGGCACCTGCCGAGCTGGGGTGATCAGTCTGTGCTTTGCCACCCAATGAGGCATCCCTCCCACTTCTCCAGCCTCCAAGGCTGCCTGCCTGCCCTGCTGCCACTGCCCGCAGGGTGGGGACAAGGGCTGGCTGCTGGAGCACAGGGACCCTCAGCTCCCTGCTCCTTACACTTACCAGGCAGCTGGGTCAGGACCTACACAGGTCCAAAACCAGGCTGAAATGGCTCCTGAGATCTGCGCAGGTGACACTGGTCTCCCTGAGGTCTCTATAGTCAGACCAGTGCAGAGAGCTTTGGAAATTCCCTTCATGCAGTGAGCTGAAGGCAGCAATTGCTACTGTACGGGGCACAGAGGAACGAGATGCTGGTGCAAGGCAGGTGGGCACACGGGCAGTACCTCCTGTCTTTTCCAGCAGGCAAAATGCAACTGGTTATAAATGCTAAATACAACCAGACAGATGCTTGAGCAGCAGAAGTTTCACATTCCCATCCAAACCTTCCCATAGTTCAGGTACTGAGAATCACAGTTTCAGCAATTGCAGCAATATCTGCTTGGGATCAGCCTATATGAAAAAGGGGTAAATGTGGACAAATAGCATACTGTAAATATTCATGGGCTTCACTATTCTAGGCAAGAACATTCGCATAGCTGTTCATCCGTCACCCGTAAAGCTCTCTCTCTGCTACCAGGGGATGAGAAGACAACTACTTTCCAGCGGCACAGAAAATCAGGAACAGCTCATACACCGCGTGCTGCTGCAATAACCACTATTTGGATCTCAAGCCCTGATCTGTAGCACCCCCCAGCTCTGTCTCAGCTCTGCTCCATGCTTCTCCCATCCTAGTTTCATCCCCAGAACTCTTTGTGCACCTGATTCAATTCCCAACCTCTTCTTCCCCCTTATCATCTCTCCTCCCTTAGCCAATCCCCTGTCACATCCCCTCCATGCACGCCCCCTCCCACGTCCAAGGGACTTCCATGTCAAAGGCAGGAGGGATCCCTGTGAGCCTCTAATTTCTCTTTTCTTTAACAACAAAATAAAGGGTTTCTGCAAAGGTCTTTCCTTCCTTACCAGAATTATTTTTCAAAAGCAGGAAATTTATCTCTGGACTTGTCTTTTTTATCGGTTCTTTTTCTCTCCCCACGCTTTTCAGGACTCTTCTACAGATAGTCCAAATCGCTTTTGAGAAAAAGAACTGGCATTTTCTGTCCAACATTAGTGAGGCGTGTCTATCTGAGACTCCTAGTCTGCCCAGAAAGTGAATGGGTGCATTAGTCAGTGCTTCCATTAATGTTTTTTGGTGTCTGAGATGGTGAAGCATTTCACAAAATCCTGTGCTGAAGCATTTTGTTATTAAGATCAATTCTACTTCCAAAATGAAAAGCTGTAATCTGCTTGCTATTTATGTCAACCTGTTGTGTCAGGGGCTGAACAGTGGTGAGACCAAAGGATCTGTGGACCCGTAAAACACATCCCAGACTTGTATGGATGTCTTCCGTTGAGGCAGTTGTTGAAAAGTTTGTTATATCCTACAAACACAAGTTCTATCTTATGTTTCGGAACATTTAGATTTCTGCCATTACCAATGAGTTTCAGTCAGGTGCTGGAATAAAATGAGCAATGGAAAAAGATGGCAACAACTATGAATATTTTAAAGGAACTGTGGAAGGATTTCCATTGCAACACTGCAGCCCACAGTGGTTTGCTGTTCTTTCCACCAGTTTTACCAAAATGCTGAGTAGGAAAAAAGAATTCAAGAAGTCACTATAGCTAGAAACCTTTGGAGAAGAGAAGCATGCAGTAGTACCCTATTTTTCAGGAAACAAGTGAATATATCTAGCCCCACATCTCTCCCCAGCCCAACAGATGCTCTCGATCAATTGAACTGAAGTATGCTGAAAGATGTAATAGCACTGGCAAAGCCTTTTGAGGACCGTCAACTACTGTGAATAATTCTGTGACTAAGCCTACTATTAAAATGGCTGCGGTCCAAGGAATTTGAGGGTATCAGATACATATGGGATTGGCCCACCAGCTCCATTTCACTAGCTTCTCCTAGAATGAATCAATACAGAGAATATTTGTGACCTCAACCAGGCATCTAAAAGAAGGCAGGGCCACAGCTTGCTTAAGGTTGCTGGCAATTTGTTTTGCACAAAGGCTCTCTATGGGGAAGGGCATGGGAATGCTGGTTCTTTTTTTAAGCCAGGGAGAGTGCAGGAACATTTTGCAGATAGCTGAATTACCCACTCTCAATATGCTCTGACCTCAGTAGAAAGGAAACTCATTCAGTGAAAATACTGTGTTTTTCTCCTGGCTTCTTTGAAAATCCAGTCCTGGCTCCAGAGATCTTACAGAATGTCTCCTGGGAACGTCTCTACGGCCAACTCGTTGCCTTGTTAACGAGATGATAAAGTTACAGAGATCCAAATCTGCCCACTTATCTCTGCCTGTTCTAACACGTTGAGAGCTGGAAAAACCCCACATACTGCAGTGCAAACTCTTTGGACCACACTCCTGTCATCTCTGAAGGCTCTTTCTGTTACTTCTGTAGGCAACAATAGGTCTGGTCTGTTTTGCTGATAAATTATGCTACTCGTCGGAGACATAAATTTGGCTTACAGCAGAAGCGTTTGCCTGGCCGAGAGGCGTACTGTAACAACAAATGTACTTATTGGATTGTCTACCATCACTGAAGTCACTGTCTTCCGGCCAAGGCCAAATGTTACGGTGCACATGTCTCCCCTCATCTCTCAAGCAAATCACAAGACTGCTTACACAACTCTGAGAAAACTTCACTGCAGATAGCATGCTATGGAGCTGACACTTCTCAAATGTTACACATGTGTGATCTCAGTTTATTGGATGACCGTCAGCTTTAGAGATAGCAATTCCAGGAGGTTTTCTCAAGTAACTCTCTCAGACGCTAGCTACTTCTCAGTAATAGGCCATGCAGTGCAATCTTCTCTTCAAACGGCCTCCAAAACATTATTGCCACATCCTAGGGAGGTGTCCGATTAGTCCCAAAGGTGGACTAATTCTGAGGCAAAATGGATTCTTAATCCTCAACCCCCAAACTTCCTCAACCATTGTGAAAAGGTTATTCCTTGGCATCCCTCAAACTTAGACTGTAAGGGCCATCGTCAGACAGCTGGAATTCTGTTTAAATCGCTGGATCCAATATTGACTGGAAGCAGCTAGTGCACACATCGATTGAAAGAAATGGCTAGCATTGTTTTTAAAAGGAAAATAGTAATCCTGAAATAACGCAAGTTCTTGTGCTTGATGAGAATTAAGTAGGAGAAAGATAATTTTTAATGCACAATGGTTACAAAACGGACTAGAAAGTGTTAGGGATTAGCAACAAAATAAATTGTAAAAATACTGCATGAACAGAAATATTCCAGGGGCGAGAAACAGTGAAATACCTAAATGTTGTTTCAGCTATCCCAGGGATCTTTGCTGAATGCACAACTATGCGCTACAGAGTATGCAAGATAATTAACCTCATGAAAGGTGGGAGTAGGAAGAAGAGGCCAGAAAAAATACAGTGTCACTGCCGAGTGCTTCTACGGTTTTCTGACATACCGTGTCCACTTGATAGAAGTGGACAATAATTACTGTTATTTTACTTTCCCTGTATTCCACAATTCTTCCTTCCCCGTAACATTGTGCAGGCAATACCAAATAAAATTGAGAGAACGAGTTCATAACAGAAAGATATATGTTTTCAAAACAGTTATAGCTGACCTGTAATTTTGACTGCCAAGTAAAGTTTTTAGGGAAAGAGCGTGACAAGTTTCAGAAAAGACTGGGGGTTTAGATGGTGAATGGTAATACCATCAATTCCACCAGTGCAGATAGTTATGCAGGTTGCCAGCCTGCTTTCTTAAACCAGTAGCAGCTGAAGGACTGGAAGAAATTTATTCAAGATGGGGCACAGCCTCTTCATCTTTCCTGAAAGGTTTTCCTTTTTCCTTGAAATACCTGGTGCTGGTCCTTGTCAGAGACAGGCTAGACCTGATGGACGGATGGCCTAATGAGATCTGATAACGCTTTTCATAAAATACATGGCACCTACCTAAGTTCTCCTGAATAACTTTGGAAGAAAGACTGAAATGACTTCCGCTTGTGAAGGCATCCAGAGAGCCTCGAGGCAGGAAAAACCCCAAGGTGAGAGAGAGAAGCATTGAACAGTTGAGCCACAGTGGTCTCCAATGAGCTGGCGAGGGAGCACACCTCGCAGTATTGCTGGCATGGGTTTTAAGCCACTGAACTGGCCTTTCTCTTGTCCCGTTGCTTGGCTTTGTCCCTCATTAGACATAGCTTTCTCAATGGACAATTGATGCCATGATTTCTGGGTTTTTAAGAGGAATACCAGAAAGAATCTTTTGCAGGGGAGATCACTTTATCTGAAGAAATGGCTGCAAGTAGGCAAGGGGAGAGCGGCTGTTCCCGCAACTATGGGTTTGGGACTGCCGACGGTGCTTCAACCTTCTGCTTATATTTGTAAAAAACAAGGTAGTCTTCTTTTCTTTGGTCAGCCTCATTCCACTGAAGAAGCTGAAAATACATGACTGAACATGGCTTTTCCAAACCAGGCATTAATGTTACATAGCAGTGTGCTGCTGTGAAAGGGAAGGTGTGTGATCAGCCATGGAAAGGTAAGATGGACCGTGAGAAAAACGCTGCATTGGGAAGTAATCTACACACTGAAAACACCTGAGGAACTCAGGATTAAATATAAAGATGGAAAACAGGAAAGAAGCATATCAGCCATGATAACATTACAGAGTCTGCGTGCTCTGTTACGCAGTTTGCTGTTTTTAACAAAGCAAATATCAACATATTTGTTTTGTTCCTGACTGTTCTAATAAATCCCAACAGTGTGACAAGTGCTCTGGCTTCGTCTATTCATTACATTATCCTGAAATCCACAATGATAAAAGCTCTGAAAGCATTGCCTCTTCCAGACAAAAAAGCATCATGGAGACTGAGTGTCAATATACTACTGTGAAAGTCAAGAAAGAAAATTTAATGGCAAAAAAGTCCTCCAGTTACAGGGCTAGGAGTATAATGTGATGATTTATGATGACAAAAGTTTTCTTGTAATACATCTCAATATTGAAATCAATGGTTATCAGAGATAAAGAGGTTCACTCTTTTTTAATTCAGAAGTATGCCAAAACAATGTCGTCCACTTCTTTACACACTTCATCCTGTTAAAGCCATTGAAAAGGAGCTATTGTCACAGGGTCCAGTGGCTGCTTTCTAAAGCCAGATGTTTTGTTCTGTGGTGTTATTGTATCACCACAGAGATCGTTGCTATTGCATCACTGCAGAGGTCACTATTGCACAGTCTTCATAGCTGAGACAAGATTCCCTTATTAACCCCAGCAATCAGTTTGAGTGTCAGGTGCCTGTAGCTTTGCATTCTTGAATGCAGGAGCTGCCAGCTCTGAGATCTACAGGTGCAAGAAAAGATACTAAGCTCAGGGCTACCAGTGGAGTTACAAGGAAGGTTGAAATTAGCCTTCAGCAAAGACAGCCAGCTGAAGTAAAGGGCAATGTGTTCTCCAGATGTTTTCTAGCATAAAACCACAGAGTAGAATATGATGGTGATTCAGCAGGAGGCGGAACAAGAGATGGCTACCAATTAAAGATACATGTTCTACCTACCTCTACGAAAGTGGTTGAATTACTAAATAGAAATTCCTTCAGCAATTCCTCTTAAAAAACGGTATGTTTTCTTTATAGACCTATGCCAATCTCTGTACATTGAGCAAAATAGAACATTTCAACAAGTATAAAAGAAGTCACATGGGGCGTTGGCCAGAGAAGAATAGATATTTGATTTAGCAACAGGTAAGGGCAGAGAGATGAGGTTAGTCTGGGACATGTGATTCATATCCTGCCATGCTGTCCACCATAAATCACTTTTAGTACCTCAGTTACCTATGCGTTAGAACAAAATAACAGCACCTTTCCACTCAGCAGGGAAGCTGTGCCTCTCTCCCCGAAAGCTCTTTTCCTAGGCTTGCTCAATAGTAGATCACCACATCTCTTGGTGGGCAGTCCCATGAAAGGCTTCAGCTCGTTGGGAAACTGGAGGATTTCTTTTTAGGGTAATTTAATACAAATGGAATGAAAAGAAAGGAAAAATTCTGGTTGTTAAATACCAACCCTTAAGATTCTACCTGCCTACTCTGACTGCTTTTTCCTATGGGATTTGTGAGAATAACCATGCTGGAACCCGAGAGCAAGTAAACATGCCAGGAGAAGGCTAAACTTGTTCATGCCTTTAACATCTCTGAGCAGACATCTGTGAGTATGTTGACAAGTGGTGGTGTATTTCAGAGTGTGGGAACAAGTGACGTGTAAGAGTTAAACAAGGTATTTCTCTTGCAGAGCTACATCCAGAGTGCGGTGTGTTCAGCCCAGCCGCAGTGAGGTAGGAGCTCACTTGGGAAACCACATGTAAACCATAGCCTGGCAAGTGTTACTCGCCAAAGGGACTTTGCTGTTTTCCACTTTAATGGAAATGACTGAATACTCCTGATTTTTCACTGAGAGGTGCACACCTAACCACTGAATTTACAAACTAGATTAGGAGATTAAAAAAAAGACAAAAACTGTCTTCTCAGGAAGGAACCGTCATAAAACTGGAGGTTCCCATCACCTACATCACTGTCCCTGATGGGACAGGTTTCTGTCCTTTAAAGGAAGAATCTCAAGCAGTGTGGACACTTCTCACTTGAGGCAGTAATGCTATTTCGCGCCGTGGACTTAGGTAACAAGATAGCTAGCAGTGCACAGGGAGCTGGGAACGGCACGGCTGAATGCCAGAAAAAATGTGACAGTCCACCCGTGTGCACTTCTCCTGCTTCAGTGGCAGCACTGGAGGCTGGCCTTCAAAACGAAGAGGGCATCAGCAGCTGTGACCCAGGAGCCCAGCAAGAGTCCAGGCTTTCTGCTTCCAGCTCTTTGCAGTGGGACCAGCATCGCGCAAAGGACCAGTAGCACAAAGGGGACCAGCAACGCTTCTGTGGTGGGACCAGTAGCACAAATGGGATTTGCCTGAGCAGCACAAGGGGCCTGTAGCAGCGGTACCCACCTGCCAGTGGGTTTCGCTTGCTCCATCCACACTGCCACAGACCTGGGAGCTGACTTTTTCCCTACGTGTGCCCCACTGCCATGGCTGCCAGCAGCAAGGGGGGAGGCCGCTGCGATACGTTATTTATGGTGAATTTGGGCTTATTATTGCACGGCATTCCTGCACGCAGACTCCACAGCATCTTGCGGGGAGATTGCTGCGTGATGAATAGACTGAGAAAGGCCAGGCAAACGGTATTATTATAACACTACATAAATATGTTTTTTTTCATTTAACATTAAAACACCTGATTTCCTTTAACATTGTAAACATGTCACTTTATTAGGTCTGGGAGAGCTGATGAATTTAAAGTCATTTTCAGCAAACAAGTCGCAGCTTTTCTGCTTTTTAGATGGAGGGAAGGAAAGAAGTCTTTGTCATGAAAACCTATGGAGGAATAAAAGGGACAGGAGAAAGCTGTCGCCCACTCTGCTGAAGTTTCCTATAGAGACAGGAAGAGCCACCCAGGTGATACTGGTGGAAAACAGTTAGAAAATGGAGGAAATACAGGATATAATCTCCTTGAAACTGTTGGCACAGTCTCTGTGTTTTGTAGCTAATAAATTTAGCTTTCAGGAGGAAATTCAAATAAGCTACATTTACTAGTTTTTAAGAATGAAAATGAATGCATTAATTATGTGCAATGTTACCATCTGCTGAACAAGGCAATTTTGGCCAGGGCTTGGCAATTTCTTCCTGGACATAGCGTTTAAAAACAAAGCTTTTCAACCATAAAATTACTGCCCTGTAAAAGGACAGATAAATGTCTAAGCAAGCGCCTCATTACTGTCAGAGCAATGATTTGTTGTTTCATTTTACTGTTGTGTTTTTCTGGTTATTAGAGTGACGGTTGAGTCAGCCTTTCCATTATAAATAAACTGCTTTCAAGGAACTGCATTTTAACTGGAGAAGAAAACTCACTCTGAGCATTTAGGTAAAGTGAAAAAATAAAAACACTAGCAAGTGCTCGGATACCCTTTGGGCTGACCAGTGCTTGACTTCTTCAGGGCCCAAACTAGGTGGTTTTTTTCCTCTGTGAACAGGTTCCTCCCAGCTCGGACCTCTGTTCCACTGAGAACCAACTTAGTATAGGGAGGGTGTAAAAACAACTCAGACATCATCAGTAAAGCACTGGGAGGCGCACTCCTTTATCCCTGGGGGCTGACCCCAGGGGCCATGCTGCCGGCCCCATTGCCCTCTTCCCACCGAGATGATGGTAAGTGAGGGTACAGTGGGCAAGAAGAGGGGCCACGTGAGTGGGGTGGGCACCCACCTTGAGAAGGGATCTGGGCAGGTTCAGCTCTTTCCCCTCTCAACTGGCCGTGGGGGGGCAGGTGGCTATGCAGCCTCTGTTTTGGCCACCAGGCACTTCAATGTTGAATACGAATATGTTCTTCATCAAGACTATTCAGGGTTTGCGACAAAACTCTCATTTTAGCCCCCTGTGAGTAGCAGAAGTTGGGCTCTGCTAATTACCTTACCTCCATGAGCTGCCACGTGTCAGTGGCCTGTGGTGATTGCTGAGAATAGGATTACATTTCATAAATCAGTGTCCATATGCTGTTTGAGCGGAGCAGCCCCCTGCACTTGGCTCCGTTCTCTTCCCTCCCCCATTTTTTTTTCTCCTTGTGTTGTTTTGCTTTGTGTATGAGTGATCACGAGGCACAGATGTCATTAAGGGTTTCTGGTAAATACCCCTTTGCATGGGCTGCAGAAGTGTAACACGTGCTCCAGTCATGGTTTGTACCATAAAATCAAAAGAAACTAAAAGCCTTCCATGTGAGAAAGATAGCATTTGAAACTGGTGGACTCTTTCAAAGGTAGCATTATGAGCTGCTCATGGGCTATGCTGGTGAGATACAGGGAGAGGCCTCCCCTGGCACCGAACCTCCCCAGCATGGAGGCATCCAGCCTTGCTCTGGCAGGAGAGCTGCTCCTGGGCGCGCTGGCGAGGGCACGGGGACCGCCTGTGAAGACCTTGCACCCCCTGAACAGGGCTCCCAAATAAAGGGGATGGGATCAGGTACCGCAGGGATACACTGAGCTACTCTAGCAGGTCCTACACCCTGTGGCTAAAACACGAACAAAAAAAGGATTTCATTGTTGCTCTCTCATTTCCTGCCAGCAGGAAGGGGTTGTGTATGGAGGGCCGAAGCTGGCAGCTTGACCAACACCTCCAGTCGTGTCCAAAACCTTTCCTATGCAAAGCACAGTCCCAGGATGGCAGGTCAGGACTGTCTGAAGGAGGTTGCACAGAGAGAGCAATGCAGGACCAGGAGCAATCCTGCCACCAGAAGCAACAGCTTTTATGCTGAAGCAAGTTTCACAGAGCAGTATGCACACATTTGTCGTCACTGAGACAGCACTCTGCATGGGTGAAAGAGAATACTCGTACATTGTTAAAAAACACACTCAGAAGTTATTCATTTCTGTTCACTGCTGCCCATTCCCACCAAATAAACTGTTTATTCCAGGCGAAAAATAATATATATATACACACGGATAACTAAATGAAAACCATCTTTTTAGCTCATTAGTGTGTTGCAATGGCAATGGATTAGATCAACTGCAGCTGATTGTTACTAAGGTTTCAGCATAATAGCTAACCATTTCCTGGAGAATTAATTTATTTAACTGTCTGCATGTGGCAGACATCGTGAGGCTGTGAATTGCCATGCCCTCATGGGTTGCTAAAAGCAAACAGCCCCATTGCCAAATGTCTGGGATGGCTCTTACACACTCGGGTGGCACTTTTCACAGGGCCTGCTAAGTTCTCTGCTAAATATTAAAATCCTGATGCTCCAGAGGTGGTGCAGGGCATGAGGACTCCCTTGGGCATGTGGGCATTTTGATGGGACCTCAGGCCTCCCTGGTGTTTTGGTGCAAGCGAGCTACATCTGCAAGCTGGCTACGAAAAGACTGGGAGTAGGGCTGGAGTAGGGGCTGGAGATGGGATGGGGATTGAATGGGATGGGGATTGGGCAGGTGGGCAGAAGGCATGTATGACCAGCAGGAGGCAAAAAGGTATGGCCATGACTGTCTCAGCCAGAGATCAGGAGTTAGACCTGCTAAGACCTAATCTGGCAGTTCTCCAGCAGCAGGTTTCAGATGTGCTGGGACATCTTCATAGGCTCTGGGTAATTTGGGCAGCAGAAGAAAACCCTGTGTCTTTCTCTGCTCATCTACTTGCATTTAGGTTTGAGTGTCTCCTCCTGCTAAGACTTGTACTCTTCTAGTGGGCTTTTACTGTCAATTAAAACCATGCAGAACTAGACATTTGGCATTGTGCTGGGTTTTTTTGAGATACAACTCCCCTTCCACCCATTTTGGGTGCAGGTGCCCAGGACCTGGCAGCAGGGGGGCGATGCAGGGTGGCCTCTGTGAGGAGTGGCCAGGGCTACCCCATGCCAGGCACAGATGGTTCCAGTCAGCTCCAGTGGATGAACTGCAGGGCACAGCTGAGCCCCACAGCCAAGGTGGTGGTGCCTCTGGGAACGTGTGTGCAAGAAAGAGCAGAAAAGACCACACAACCGGAGGAGGAGGGAACAAAAAGAGTGAGAAGCAGCAGAGGGAACACCAAGGCCAGATGAAGCAAGGAGGAGGAGTAGGAGCTCGCTGGCAGAGCGGATATCCCCACTACAGCCCACGAAGGACACTGTGCTGGGGCAGGTAGACGTTCCCTGAAGGAAATGTGGTCCATGGAGAGGAGCCTACAGTGGAGCAAAGGAGGAACATGAGGAGAAAGGAGCAGCAGAGGGGAACTGCTGCGTACTTTCTGACTGCAGAACCATACTCCGCCATCCTGCCTGAGCTGCTTCAAGGACGTAGAGGAGTTGGGAGTGGAGTGAAGCTGGGCATGGGAGTGGGGGGAAGAAAGGTGCTGTTTTAATGTTTGTCTTTTTGTTTCCCACTACCCAATGCGGTGATTAAATATTTATTCCAATTGGCAATAAATTAATTTTCTCCAGGTGCCGTCTGTTTTCCCTGTGACAGTAATGGCTAAGCAATCTCCCCGTCTTCATCTCTACCCCTGAGCTTTCTCATTACTGTTCTTCCTATTTCCCCCATCCCACTGAGGGGGGGGGGAGGAATGAGCGAGCAGCTGGGTGGGAGTTTGGCTGCCAGCCAAGGGTAACTCAACATGCTCCCCCCCAAAAAAAAACCTTGCAAAGAAGTCCTGCTGCTAAGTGCCAGGAGTTTGCTTGGCTCTTCCAGGAGGCTCACAATACTAGCCACGATCTTCTTACACTAACCCAGTAAGATGTACTTAATGCACCAGCCCTCAGCTCCACAAAGGGACACATCCATTCCATGTGCTTCTTCCGCAAACCCCTTGTGTTTATCTCTGTGCACAAGCCTTTGCTGCCAGTTTTCTGCTTCTGCTCCCAGCTGGGGAGGACAACCCTGCTTGCCTTGTGTCCCGCTGCTCTGCAGAAGAGCATCTCCTGCCTGCCGGCTCTTACAAGAGCACCAGTTCCTCCTCTTCGTGCTGGCTTCAACCAGTGGCAGAGGGAAGCGTTTGCAGCCCTGCCCACCAAAGGCAGAGTGGCACACTGGGCTGGGACGCTGCTTCTGGCTGGTCCCACGTGTGCATCTCGTGCATCTTCAGCCCCAGTATCCCACGTGTGCAGGGGAGCAGGGCTGCAGGGGCTCGCTCGCCTCTGCGGCCCGTGTAGCATAAGACCGCTGGAGCACTCTTTCTTTTTCCTGCAAAAGCTGTAAGGAGCTGCTACACTTGAAAGGCTATTTGGGATCCTCGCAAATTCACAGACAGCAAAGGGCTGCAGCTGCAATGAGGTAACAGGAAGGTGTAAAACTAGAGAGAAACAAGGCAGCAAAGAGATCAGCCTGCGAAAACCCATGGGCCAGAGTTGGTGGGGCAGTTGGAGGGGACAGCTGTATGGGGTAGGAGTTCACAGCACAAGGAAGACAAATGAGGCCGTGCTGTAAAACAGGAGAGATCCACACACGCTGCCCAGGGAAAACGCGCTTTCTGGTTGCTGGTTTTTTCCAATGTCTTGCCTGCCCCCCCCCCACCCTGCAGCCGACTGACCAACTAACCACAGCTTCTCAGTTGCTAAATCCTTTCTGGGAAGATTTCTTTTTCCAGAACCCTTCACAATGGGCATAGTGGTTTTAGTGCTGGGTAAGGAGGGAGATTTTTTTTTTTGCTTAGTTTCTTCTTCCCTTCCCTTATCTTTCATTCTTTTTTTTTTTTATTTTCTGATTTCAGAAACATTCCTTTTCACTATTGGACCAAGCTAGGACCTTTTTGAGTCAGAAAGCTAGAAATCAAGATCCCAATCCAGAGAAGCTGAAAGCAAAGAACAGAGGCTCGATATGCCAGCTGAGACCCATAGTCGCCAGACTCCTGCAACGGCTCAGACTTTTTTTCTGGCAGATCTGGTGGGCTCCCGATTCACTCTTTCTCTAAACAGGACTAGAAATGTTCCATTCATCGACATTGGTGCGTGCAGTCCCAAAACACATTTTGGTTTCAATGAGTCAACA
Source organism: Vanellus vanellus (assembly GCF_965231255.1). Classification (NCBI taxonomy): domain Eukaryota; kingdom Metazoa; phylum Chordata; class Aves; order Charadriiformes; family Charadriidae; genus Vanellus; species Vanellus vanellus. The sequence continues at coordinate 66,134,359 of NC_138907.1, forward strand.
ATTTCTAATATTTTCCAAATAGCTCCGGTTGTTTTTTTTTTTTTTCATGTAGAAAAAGTGTGTGCTTCCTGGTGAAGGGCATAGTAGGTTAGGAAACATGAATCACTTTCCATTTGCTGCTTCTCTGCAGCACTTCATTTTCCCAGACACTGAGAGCACAGCAAAAAAATCAAGTCTAATTAACCTCCATTCTCAGCCTGACTCCTTGATATGATATAGTTCATTTAGATCCTGTCCTTCGTGCTCTTCTGCTCTCTTGCTTCATGTTTAATGAAGCGCATGCGTGAATTTCTAATGATCCATGTTTGGATGGATGTTTGATGAGTAATCCATCTGGCAAGTTTGAGAAATGGTGCTTTGTGCAACAAAGGATTTTCTTTGCTTGTCCACTTAAAAATCAATTTGTGAAGCTTTCTGGTGTTTTCTCCCTTTCTCACTTTTCTTCCTAACCAGAAAAAAAAAAATTGCTTCTTCATTTTTTATTAGTGGTTTCAAGTCAGAGACTCAGTTCTTGGAAAATCAAGCCTTGAAACTGGTAAAGAAACTAACATGCAGAAACAAACTATTGACATGTTTTGAGTTCCTCAGCATTCCTCCTACTGCCTGGGCTTTTGGCAATTGAAACAATTCCCCCAAATTTATAAACATTTGCACAATGTTTCTGAATCCATTATTTGTTTGGAAAAAAAATAATGGATCAAATAAGTGAATGCTAAATGTGCATCCCATAGAGATAATAATACGTCAGCAAACAACGGAAGAGACACGTAACAAGTAATTCCATTCTGAATTTCTGCTTGGTTTTCCTTGGGGATTCACTATAGGTAATGAAGACAGCTAATGAGAAAGAGGTATTTCTGCACCCAAAGGAGGAACCCATGACTGCTCTCAATATGTTTTTACTTTAGCTCAATGCTGTGAAACATCACGTGCGGGATATATTGACAGCCATTTAGAGCATTGTGTTTCTCAGCAATGAGAAATTAAGCTAATGCTTTTATCTAAAAGTCCCCAATATCTCCTTTTATTCTGATGCTGAAAAGAGAAAAGTTCTGGAATCTCCCACAGTTTTAATGGGGAGGAAAACAATTTTCTGAATACCTTTTATTTCACTCTCCTGAAGTGGTACTGAATATTGGCTTCCTTTCTCTAGAGCTACGTGCAAACCCATCTGGGAGACACAATGTCAAAACTATTGTCATCTATGGGTCAGTCTGCTCGGTAGATGGGCCTGCTTTATATTTCGTCCACACTATTTTTGATATATCTTCCTTTTTGCTCCTAGAATTGGAGCAGAAGGCAAATGTACCGCGTACCCACAAACACTGCAGATTGCATTCCTATGTCCCCAGTAAACAAGAAGGAAGTAATTACAAATTCTTACATTACAAATTTGAAAAGATGTGCAATCTTAGAAGGTTTTAGCTTGTCCAAATGCGCTTCCAGGATTGTGTAATATCCTGTGCAATGTCCAAATGGCATTTATGATGTCGCAAATGGCACGTAAATTTTGCCACATCTAATGATGGGCACCGGGACAGCGTAGACATTGAAATTAAACATTGGAAAAGTTTATTAGAGAAAATGCTGTCTTTGTCATCGATTGGGAATCTTTACATACAAAACAATTACCTTTGTAACAGACATGCTTTAATCTAACTGCTGGGGGAAAAAATTCTACAGTTTACAAGCTGTCTCTTGTGGTTACCAATGCTCTGACACTTGCAGTGTTGTTCCCAAGATCATAACGTCACTGTCATGTGTGCTGATAGTCCTGCAGTCCCGCTTTTGCCTTGTAGTCTGTGCAAACAGACTGTGAGGGTACTGCTTCCTTCAAACCAAGGTCAGCACCTCACTAAGACATGAAGCACTGCTCACAAAGACATTTGCAAAGTTTCACGAGGCTCAGCTTCGACTGGAATGGTTCCTTCCCTTCAGTAGACCAGTTGGTCTCCTGAACAACCCATATCCCTAAGAAGAACATTAGCATAACTCCAGTAAGTGCATTGGTAAGAGAATTTAAATGAATATACTATGTGTCTAGACCATCAAATTGGTTTGATCTGGATTTTGCCTCAAGGACAACCGCAACAAAGGTGTTAGTTGTTGCTCAGGCTGCATCTGGAGCAAGGCACCTAGCGTTCCTGGTGAGGAAAACTCCCTGCAGAGCAGAGGGAGGTTCTGCAAACAGCGTGCAGGTGAGCCAGTCTTTACCAGACCATACGGGCACAGGGTAGCTCCAGGCATGAACCACAAAGGCAGCACGGACGTACTTAAAAAGAGTCCAAGGTCACACTCAGTTTCTGTAAGAGACATTGTGTACGGAGGGTTTCAACCACAAACCAAGCATCTTACACCATGGTATAGTGCAGAAAATGACATTTCCAAGTGTATTTATTGAGAAATAGTAAAGATGTACATAATTTTACAAGCTTTTAATTTTAATTTACATTTTCTTAAATTATGTAGGCCCTAATAAACTATAATCTGCTAATACATGACAGAGACCCTCGGCTTCAATTGTATCTCCAAAATGCTGCTCTTGCTGGGATTTTGGCTCATGTCACTTCAGCTCCTCTTCAGAGATACTAAATACCATATTCATTTAGAGCATATGCTTGGTGTCAATCCTGTAAAGCAGAGATGACATTTGAACCGAAACCCTGGATCTGGATACAACCTCACAGCTATGATCTAGTCTTCCTATCGTGGGCCGAGTCCATATTCTCCATGAACTCTGCAATTCCAATTGGCTGCAGGATTTCATCTGCCCCAAGATGAAGTGTTCTTGTATACAGAATTTTGACTGGGCCTTGTCTCCCTTGTCAGTGCTTGCACCGGAACATCCTCCGCATCTGCTTTAGATGCAAACGCTGCTGCTCACACCGGAGTCTAAAGAAAACAGATCTGGGAGCTAGCTGCCACCTATTGCTTTGTGCACAATCTCCATAAGCATCTGAAAATAAGCATCATTTTTAGTTTTTCCTGTCCTCTTTTACTGATATACTGAACTGCAGAGAGTTATAGCTATTTAAGATACTATCTTGTGACTGCAATCACACCGTATTTGCATTCTGCAAGCTGACTACTCAAATCCCTAATGAATGTTCAAGTTCCGTACCAACTGAGAACTGCTAGAGTATCAGCAAAAGGCATTATATTCTACACTGCATTTGCCCCAAATACTTGCAAACATGACATTGTGCTCAATCGTGGTTGTTGAGGGGAGGCTGAAGGGAAGGCAGTTTCGGATTAATAGGCTGTTGAATTAAAATGCACTCAATGTCAAAATGACCAGCCTTCACTTTAATCTACTTAGGCCCATCTGGAACAGTCTGGCGTGACTACGTCTCTGCCTTGGTTATTTTCTCCTCTGTAGTGTTCATGCAGGAAAATGCGCCAGAGTAATTTCTCTCTACAAGGCAGGCGTGTACGATACGCTTTCATTTAAAGATATGTAACGATTTTTGCTTAGCAAGAGAGTATTTGTGCTCTGAAATTTTTAGTTTAGGATTTTAATGTTGCGAAGGCTTTTGAGCTAAATCCTTGAATTGTCTTTGGATGTACCTTTTTGTGGATTATTTATTTTTATAATTGACTTCTGCTGCGGTAGCACGCAGAATCCAAGTTAAAACCAGAACTTTGTCATGCTCTGTAAAACTTCCCTCCTTTTGCCTCCATCTCCTCTCTAGAAGTCCAGTATATTAATTGAGCCATACCTGCCACAGAGAGCTAAGCACAACTCCAGCAAAGGCACTGCAAACCTTTTATAAGAACCAACGGTCGTTGCTGGGCTATTTTTTGTTCTTATGTCTGATTAGGAAAAGAACACTGAAAAGCTGAACAAAGAGCTTGAGAAATACTATTGCTTCATGCATTTAAATAACACTATGATTTGTCCAAAAGGAAAAAAAAAAAGAAAAGAAAAAGAAGCTAGTTCACCGTACCAATTTTTTGTTTTATAAAGGCTTTTACCTTGAGATTCTCATGCAATGTTATGATGCTGGAACTTGAGGAGGGCTTTGCTTGAACTTTTTTTCTATGCCAGTAGAAACAGTTTTTTCCCACCTGAAAAACTACAAAAAAGCTGGTACTACAGCTTTGTATGAAAAAATGTACTTCCAAGCCAAATTTGACTAGACGGTTACTGTAAATATAAAGAAGGGATGCATCATTTTTACTTATTCAACACACAAATCTATCACCCAAATAATGATTTTATATGTGGCAAGCCTCGTGTGATGATGTCTTTAAACTGCCCAGTGATAACAAATTATCATTAGTTTGTTGTGTGGTGACTTGTACATCCAATTCCAACACAGCAAAGAAATCCCATTTTTATGACTTTATAGAGGAGTTTTGCCTTGGACTTTTAGTGGCTCCAGGCTTTCACCTACCAACTAACTTTTGCATAACCTACAAAGTTTAAATCAACAAAGCTACTACCTGGCAACTAGATACATGGTGGCTTCACAGCACACAGAGGGGGAAGATCTTCACCTCAGTGCTGACTACTGGGCTTGTGTAGGCATCCTGGAGTGTACATTTAACATCTTCTGTTGCACACACCTCTTCACGCAGTCAAAGCACAGGCAACCTCTCCACGTACAGTGTTAAAAATCAAAAAGTAGTTAAGTAGTTTCCATCTTCTGCCACGAGAGATGAACCACTTGCTGTTGTTTCAGAGTGCTCAAGCTGCACGTGGAGCGCTGGCACCCTGTGTGCCATATGGACTTTGCTCATTTTCCAAAGCTGAAGGGTAGCACGTTCAAAACTTGCAAGGTAATTATCACTGTATCGACTGTAATTTTTAATAGAAATGATGAAAATTAAGGTAATATTTTTCTGACTCTTTCTTCATAAAGATCTCCTCCTTATCCTCTCCTCAGATGCCTGACATGCTACTGAAATTTCTGTTGCCAAAACATTCAGGGGTGCTCCTGTGTGATATTGTTGTGCAATCAAAAATGGGTGAGGAAAATCGTGTCAACCCGAACAGAAGACACACAAACGTGGAACAGAATGGAAAAGCTACCAAAACGCCGTTATTTTTACCGAAGTGAACTTTGCTCCTGAAATGGCCAATGTCACCATGCCAGCAATTTCAGCAGCTTGTGTTGATCCTGGATAGACTAAAAGCAGCATCATTTGTGCATCTGACTGGTGAGAAATTCTTTAGTAATTTTTCATTCCTAATGAACTCGTGTTCTATTCCCCGTCTGGGCTTAACTGCACATTTTCACCTTCCAGTAATGCCACCTGCGCACTTTGTCTGCTGGGTGGGAACTTGTTCTTTTATACACAGCAGGTGCACTCACTGTATGGCTTTCAGTGGACTAAGTAATTCATGAATATGGCTCTTAGTTCTCTTGTCGGAGAATCAAGAAATGATGCTGAAGGTGTTAAACACTTTTTTTTTTAGCTTTCAAGGTAGCGGTCCCCAGTATCAACCTCCCAACATACTCTTAACTTTCCTCAAACAATCAGTGGAATTATTCAGAATCCAAATAAAAACACAAACTTTCCTTTATTTTTTTTTTTTCTTACTGCAACAAATTCTTAAATGCTTTGGTGCAGCGTTGCTCTTTGATTTCTGTGAATTTCAAATTTGGTCATGTCAAAAATTATCACAAAGTTTTTTTTGTTTATCTACATAGGTTTTAACCAAAATTACATTATAACACACGAACACAGTCTTCTCTTTAAGGCACAACACATCATTATGCACATTCTGTTTGCCAAACTTATAAAAGAGACAATATTATATAACCCTCTCCCTCCCCTGCCCCTCCCAAAAGAAAGAAAAATTGCATCCACTTCCAAAATCAGCTGCTAATAAAGTCACAGTAAATTATTTTCATCAATAATTTACACAAATTACAGGTCTAGACAGGATTGTCATTATACAGTCTGAGTGCATTCCAATTCAGATTTTCTGGGTTAGGTAGGCTAGAGTCTGGTTCAAACCTCAGTGCTGAGAATATATCCCATTTTGAGGAATGTTGTTGAACACCACCTTGTCGGCTGGAAAACGCATGTTGGTGCTTTGCCAGTTCGAGTCCTTTGTTCACTCCTGTCAGGGCTCGCTTGGTGTGTACCAGCAACCTCCACAGTTTTAATTCATTTAAAAACGTTGCATATATAAGACCATAGAGCTTCCTTACGTAGCACTAACTTTTTAACTCCATTCAGCAATCTGAATTCTTCTTTTTGGAATTTTTAATTCCAAATATTTCTTCCCTTCTTAAGACAATTCATATGTGTAAAGCCAGAGGCATCGAATCACACATAAAAATTCAGTGTACTTGTAATATATATATATATAAAAAAAAAAGGATCGCCAACTTTAGAACACAGTTACAAATACTCTAGTTCCAGTGCTTGATGGAGAGCCAAGAGGTCCGAATGACTGGATATCCTCCAGAAAGGCATGTTGTGCTGTGTTTGTTAGAGGGGGGAAAAGGTCAGGAAAGGCGAACGCTGTGACACAGGGCGGTACACGACACACGAGGCTAGTCAGATCACCACCCCGTATTTTACACCACCGTGTTTCTGGATTGATTTTTGCTAGTAAAGTACCGACAAAAATCAGACCAAAATAGATCTGAGCTTAATAGTTCAACTGAAGGCAAAATACTTACATACTCCTTTTTGACAGTTTCTTTGGAAACAGACAGTTATCTAGTAAGGGCTATTTGCCTGTTGTTAGCATGCAAACTCGCACAAAGGAGCAATGATGGGAAATCCATTTTTGCTCCACTTACTACATTTGGCATAAGACCGAATGATTGTTTCAAGGGCTGTAAAACTTTCATTAAGAGAGGCTTCACACACAACACTTTGAAACAGAGTTGAATTACATTTTTGCCCTTCTGGGGCCGGGGGGGGGGGGGAAGAAATCTGGTTTGGGAAGAGAATAATGCATTTCTGGTTTAAAAAAGATAAGCTGCGTTGCAGAAAGCATCAGTGTTGGTGAGAGATGCAGATATACGCACTATTCTCCTTTCAGCAATTAATCAGAATAGAAAAAAAAACATACTTTCATGTTCTGTTCAGATCTATTTGTAATGTGCTGTATTGATCTCTCTCTCTGAATTCTGTTTCTATTCATGCAATATAGCCAACGTTAAGACAAAAGCATGCCAAACTGGGAAGTACACAATCCAACCACCTTTGTTTAGCACAAACTATAAAAGACCCATCACCAGCACTGTTCCTATATTAAGGAACCATTTGGAATTAGCATTTTGGTTATTTCCCTTTTGTTCCTGTTCCAGATACAAGACTAAAAGGGCACTTTATTTTGCTACTCCCAGCACAATAATATTTATATCACTTGCCCTGTGCAGACATCGGGAGGCAAAATTTATCAGTTTCTGCACACTTCCAGGGTTATACTGGGAAGTATGGTGCAAATTACTAATTTCTGAACATTGAAAATTTATCTGGTGAAATTTAGACTTGCATTATTGTCATAAGAAAATTGAATATTTCTAACAAAAACAGTTCTTTTTTGGAAACACAGATTTGGTGCACAATCTCTATGTTGGATTCTTTTTCCTTTTGCAGATATGTCTTTACTGAAGCAAATTATATGTTCATCATATTTGCTCCAGTAAACTCCAGATCTTCATCTATGTTAGGAAAAAAATTTGCGCAGTCTTTTAGATGTTTTTCCACATTCTCTGTACCACTTCTCTTGAAACCTCCCTGATTTCACCAAAGACAACCACCACCCAACCTTCATGTCATAGCCTTTCTCTCTCTGCTGTTTATCTTTAATTTGCTTGAAGCTCGGTCGACATTTTTGCTGCAATCATTTTTCATTTATTGTTAAAGTACTTTTTTTTCTTTCCAAACTGAAGTGAAGCAAATGCTAGAATCCAAATGGTTCATTTTTACTCTAAGTTTTGATCTCATCATGCTCTTGTTGCCTTGCGTCTGTGGACTGAAATTATTTGTCATTCTGCCATTGTGCAACACTGACAGAAATGCAAACAGAAAGGCTTGCATTAGTAGCTACATATCACACCAACATTTCAGGAGACAGGTTACCTTTTTTGCTGCCTGTTCTTCTTCTACACCATCCCCAATTACAACATATACTACTTTTCTGCCAAACCTTTGCATTATTCGTTCAAAGCAACTTTCTTTTCCTGGAAGATAAATGAGATAAGAGTTGAGAGTGAAGTTACCTGATTAGCTGCATGTTCCTCATCTCGGCCATCTCCAATCACAACATAAGTTATGTTAGTGCCAAATCTGGACACTATACGCTCAAAACAGCTCTCTTTGCCTGAAAAACAATGCACTACTTATTCAAGCTATCAAGTGGGTTATGGTGAAGCCCTACAAAGGATTATTGCAGTGGTAAGACATTGGTACCGCTACTTTTAAAAAGTACCCAGCCTTGGGATTTAGAGCCAAAAACCAGTAAGAAACAGTTAACGCCCTTAGTGATACTAAGCTGTTCCGGGTAAAACTAAATCTCTTAAGAGTTACAGGAAAGCCACTAAGACAAAAGAATTATCCGCACTGCAAAAATGAATAGATCTGTGAATGTATAATTGAATTTAAGTACTTCCCTATTACTGCAGTAACATTTTTTCAAGGAAAGCTGAAATTTTAATTCTAATGTATCTGCAACAATGAGTGATGTAGCAATGGAAAAAGTGTTCAAAGAACAATGGATAAGCAAAATAAAATTAGTTCTTGGGAGAACTTCCATGAAGCATTTGGCTCTTTTGGAGAAATGTGGAAGCAAGAAGGCAAAGCCAGTAACAACAATAAACAGGACTGAAAGGGACCAAGCAAAGTCATCTACCGATCTTCTCATTGCACTGCAGGTTCAGTTTTATCAACAAATGCTCGTACTATCGATCCTAAAACTGTCCTCATATGATGATTTCACTGTTTCCACAGGTGATCTCCATATTTAGTGAATCCTTTCCATTAGGAAGTTTCTCTTTGACATGCGACCTACATGTGCCTTATTGCAAAGAAATCATCACCTATTGTCATACCTCCCATCAACGTAAAGATCACTTCTCTCCTCTCTGCAATAGTTTTTTACCTTGTTTGTTATTACGTCTATCCCCACCCCAGGTTTTTCAGTTTCTTCGTACAAGGTCATGATTTACTGATCTCCGATTCTTACTGCTCTCCTCTTGCTTTTTTCAGCTGGCCCACAAAAAAGGGCTTATGATTAGGAAAAGCAGCGTGTGTATTAACTGTTGAGCGAGGACCACATTTCAGTCTGTGGCGAGCAACAGCTGCAAATATAGTCCCGTGCTCAGCACAGCGCAGAGGTCACCGAGATGAAAAGTAGAGAGAGATCTTATACCCCAGAATTTGCTGTGCTCCTGACAGGGGTGTAACAGCGGCCATACTGTTCCCAGAAGGAATTTCTGGCGCAAAATTACTTTGACAGAGCCTCCAGAGACTGTGCTCCGCTTCACCACCCCCTTCTGTGCTGTCGGCACTATTTCTTAATGCTCCTTCCTTCGGTCCGAGCGTAATCTCAGTGACTGAATCCAACATGTACAGGCTGTAGGACAGATGACATTCATTCCAGAGTACCATGTGGTATTTGGGATACCTAGGTTCTCCTCATCTGTGCCTGGGACAATCTTATTTAATATATTCATTAATGTCCTGGATGAGGGGATAGAGTGTATCCTCAGCAAGTTTGCTGATGATACCAAACTGGGTGGGGTGGCTGACACCCCAGAGGGCCGTGCTGCCATCAGCGTTTCCTGACGTTTTTAGAATATGCATTGTTTTTTCACTTGTGAAAATCATTTAGGAAACATATTGTAATGATTTTGTCAATAAGGTGTCACACTCCATGTTATACAAGGTGTCATAGGTATAGAAATTAAGCGTTCCTGAATTAATAATTGTAAATCATGAAATCTGCCAAAATTATTAGTCATTGCAGGCTGTGTCACGTTTCAGAGGAATGATAAGCTTTCTTGGCTTACAAGAAAATTTTGGCTGCAATTTCCAAAAACCTTGAATTTCCAAACTGTAATGCACAAGAGGTACACAGTTATCAACAGAATAGGAAAGTGCCCTTGTGGCATCCGTCAACACAGCTTCTGTTGGTAACAGTTGTCATTACCATCACTGATGTACTGTGCTTCCAGAAAAGGCTCGTGAAGCAGTGGCCGAGCTTACATAGAGCTGAAGGTCAGAGCAGAGGCTGTCAGCAGAAGTTCTGCTTAGATTTGCATTCTGCACCATACCTAGGAGTTTCTGAGGCTTTTAATCAGTATGGGAACCTTTATTCCTTCAGGCTTTACTGAAAATAACGTGAATTTGGAATTTATTGACATAAACACATCTGAACATACGCAATGCCTATATCTTATAACTAACACTGTAAGTTTTCAGGGAAGTGGCTTGGAATCCATCCATTACTGGCAAAAAAATATTGGTGATGCAGTGCAGTCAGAATGGACGGACGAATAATTTTCTTACCTATTTTGGTTGCACTGTAAATATTTTCAATAGGAAAAGCTCCTCCTAAGCTGTATAGCAGAACTTTTGCAAGTGCTGGGATAAGCTGGGTTGTTGTTACCAACACGTTTACACAGTTACTCCTAAAATGAGAGAAATAGTTTAAGTTTAAATAGTTTAAAACCATTACCCAAATGCTGATGAGGTGAACCAGCTGTGGAGAGCATATTCAGGATTCCTCAACATTTACATTCACTCACACAGCACTGTGTTCAGCACCATCACTTCCAGAAAAATGCACATAAGACTTTTGGCAAAATCCTTTAAAAAAGTATGCAGGCCTGATTTGTAGGAAATATTTCACACTGTTTTTTAAAAAACAGGTCCTTGAAAATGGGCCCACTAAAATACAGATATTTAAGATCACCAAATACTTCTGAAAATAGGCATTCGAATGCTTTGCAAGCATCATTTGCATGCTGGCAATTAATTGGCAGTAGCTACGAGCCAAATAAAAGAGTCAGAAGAATGCAAAACCATCATTTGTTACTCCTGTCTTGAGGGGAAGTAAACGCCAATACACATTTCTGCACAATGACATCACTTTCTTCATGTCTCAAGAGTACAAATATTTCCGAGAAGAGGGAGAGATAAGAATAATCACGTTAATAAGCTAGCATTGAATGCTGAAGATGAAAACTTGAATGGAGAAGTTGTGCTAGCAGTTACACAGCAGAAAAATCAGAGCTCGGCTACTTTAGGCACTGACAGGCTGGACCATGAGCGTGACGGTGGTGGGAACACGGAGCTGAGAGCAAATAGTTGTGATTTTTCCTCCTGGTTCTTCCACAAATACCGAGCAAGGTCTTAGGCTTCTATTTCCGCCTTAATGTATATCAATTTCCTGTCAGTAACACACAGGTAATGTTTAGCTGCCTCGTGAGTAGCTTCTGAAGATTTATAGCTGTACAGCTCTTTGAAGACAAGTCTAAAGACTATTGTTGAACAGTCCTGAGGAACTGAAAACAGTTTTCCGGACTCATCCACCAATGCTCAATTGGCCTTCATTGCCAAATGTCTTTTTGAAGACTAGCAATTAGGAAACAAACACAGAGCTAAACACAATGGCTTACTCAAACTTTTTAATGTTTTTCTCTTTAGGTGCTTAAGACACGGTTAAATAGACAACAATTAAGAGATAAACATATTGCAAAAGTTATGTTTAAAATAAGTTTTTCACATCTTTCCAAACTTGTTCTTTCCACTTGACGCTGAGTCTTTTCCCAGACATGTTCAGAAGGCAAGATGGCTTAACATTATTCTTTTTTATGGTTTAAAAACAGACTTTTTGATGCATGGCTGACTAAGCAGCAGCAGTGTTCACAGTTTTCTTATTCCAAAGGAACAATACATTTTATGTCTCATTACTGAGAACCCAGACATTTAAACTCAGTTAAAACACATTTTTGCTCTTCTGAAAACTTAGATATATGCTTAAGCGTACTGGTATGTCTGGAAGGACAGAAGGGAATTTTTTCTTGTGTTCTGGGATCTACATGGTATTTAGGTAGCACTGTGAATAGGCACAAACATTGAAGTACAGAACAGAGAGACAAGGAGTTCAGAGGATGCTGCCCAGAAGATAATAAATTAAAGGCTGCCTCAGAATTCTATAATGCCCTTTCAGTGTACACAAGGACATCTATCACATTTTGAAAGACATTTCACGCTGTCTTTAATAAATGCTGGAATTGCTGAAAATGAAATAATTTTCCACGGAATTTTTCCTATGTCCTATTCAAGATTCATATTAGACCTGTTCTTTAAAGGCACAATTTATTGTAACCTAAACTCTAAAAAAAATAGCCGTTACAGGTCCAAACCGATAAATGTTTTTACAGTACACTCAAATACGTACCTTGTGCTGATAATTGATAATGATTTAAGTGCATTTGTTAGCCAGGAATCTGTCAGAGCTTCAATCTCTGCTCTTAATTGCAACCATGCATCTCTTTTAGCGGGACCCAGAAGTCCTTTTATGTAAAAAAGCAAGAAAAGAAAAAAAAAAAAAACAAATTAAATACTATATTAGCTTGAATGTATAGATTTTATGGTCATTGTTTCTATTTTAAATACCACTAGAACTTGAATAAACATCAACGAGAAAATCCATTGTCTTCAAGGCTCACTAAATTGCTCTCTGTTTTTATTTGTACTCCACTATATCAAGCAATGTCAGAGAGTATTGTGCAGATACTAATAATTAGTTGTCTGTTTTGTTTTGTTGTGTTTGGGTTTTTTTTTGTCTATTCAGGCTACTTTACTAAGTTTCAAAGCATACCTTTCAGAAACACATGTTTTTAAACCAACTTCTCACAGGCGTTTTGCCCTCTCATTATCAGAGGCAGTGACAAGGAGATCATAGGCAGAGACACTCACAAAAGAAAAGTCTTTAGAATAAACTTGCCTTTGCAGTATCTGCATAAGTTTAAAACTGCCCTGCTTATGATGCTGCATATAAGTGCACCTCAGGTTACACATATGGAAATACATTTGTTTGCCGACGGCTTGCACTTCATGTCCTTTTGTAGTTAGTAATGGTAGCTCCTTTTATAGCATTTATAGCCCTGAAACGGCTCTACATCTTCTGTTCTTATATTTCAGTTAATCCTTAAAAGCACCTTAAAATCTCCTTTTGCTTATGAATGGTCAGATTTTAAAAAATACCCAGCCTGTTGAACGTTGAGACATGACCTCTTTGGAACCAAGCTATTTTAAATTTAGATTTGGTCCTGGAAGAGCAAGGAAATGGGCTTCATGACCTTTAGTATGCCTCTTCTCTTTCACACCCCACGTTCCCCAGAAGCAGTGATGACTGTATTAAAAAATCTGAAATGGAGCAATCTAAAAATACCTAGTTTGATCTAGCCTTTAATAGCTGTTTTGAAATAAATAGATACATAGGTGATAAAAGATTATTTAAAAACCTAAGAAGTAGAGGATGGATACCTACTAAGGACGGAATATATTTCAGAAGCAGGATTTGTGGGAAAGAATATAAAAACCTTAATACAATGCACCACATATCTACACTCTGCCTTTGCAATGATTGTTCCTCTTAGTGTGCTTCCCTGTGCTGTGCTCTTGGACTTAAGTTCTTACCGATGTCAAAGGTTTTATGAAATGCAACAGCTTTAGAATCTTAGATGCATTACGAGATATAAGAAAGCCCAGTAAACTTTTGGATAATACTGTTTCAAGTATTCTTAATATATAAAAGAACTCCATTCATGACACCAATGAAGGGCAAGGTAGAGCAAGTGAAAGCCCATCATTTACTATCACCCTTTGCTCTTATTGCTTTATCCTGCAGCAAGTAAAGACTCTGAACTTCTAAAAGAAAATATATATTTCAAGTTTACACATTTAGAAAATGGTTAAGGTAATGACTAATTCACTGTCCATCTTAGCAGTACTGTTCCCCATTTTTGAGACTGCAGGAAGTAAACATTAAATTGTCTGGTTTTGCTGGAGGTGAGCTTTACTTTGAGTTTCACGTTCCTTTGAAATAAATTTCAGATGAGTTGAAAAAGCCCATGCTATAAAATGGGAGAGTGTTCAATTGGACTCCTTCCTGGTTGGGTTGGCCTCATCTTATCCCCAACTGTGGCTGTTGCAACGCTTGAAGATTTGCAAGTATTCCCTGTTCTCACAGGATCTTCTTGAGGGAGTCAGTTGACATAACCCCCTCTTCAGAAGAGGGCTCTCTGCCTCTGCAAGTCACACAGGACTCTCCAGACCAGATTCTTTTAGTTCTGCTGCTTGATTTCCTACAAGCCAGCTGGCATGGACATAGTAAGTCCATGAATGAAAACAGTAACAGGAAAGCTCTCAGCCCAAAGGAGACTCAGCTTTCTTGCTGACGGAATTAACTGTGTAAGCTACAGAGTACCAGTGGTACGGCAGCGCCAGGGTATTCTTGCATCCACTGGTGACAATAGACTAGCAGATACCCAGCAGAGAATTTAGCAGACAGCGTGTTGTTACCAACTACATCATGAAAATGTAGGATAGAACAGGCCAGCCATGACCAATTTGTGCTGCGGGAACTACACAACCTCTTTCCTAGAATAACAGCGTATTTGAGATAGAATAAGTGGCTCAACCAATGAATAAGGTGGGTATAGCCAAGCCGGGTCTGAAGGAGAAAAACGGGCTCCGTGGCAGCTAAATGGAAGCCTGTTCTGTTTCCCCACCTCTGGTTCTCCTCCACAACAGCACAATGTTGGCTCTGCCATTACAGTCCGTAGCTTTCAATAGCCCAAGGTCCAGTCACATCACTTTCCATTCAGTCTGCGGCTTCCAAGGCACGTTCCCGTGGTGGGAGTTCATCGCCAGGCAGTTTAACCTGATCAGCATTCTAAATTGGTTTTGACAGTTAAACTCACCTCCTATGTTGTTCTTGTAAGTATTATACAACTCTTTTACTCTTCTGTAACGGAAAGCCAGCTTCCTCATCCAGTCAACCCCTCCTCTTACACCTGTTGGCAGACAAAGGTTTGCACTACTTGCAGCTGCATGGAAGCCATCAGTTGCAAAACTGTAGGTACTGCAAACACCCAAAATACAGTAAAAATAAATACAATGTATTCCTGTAAATGCTCAATTTATTTAATCTTTGAAGAAAAAAAAAAAAAAAGAAAGAAATGGTCTATCTTACCTTAGGTCTTGTCCATTATCATCAGAAGAAACATCATCTATATGAACTTGATCACATTCCTGTTGAAAAAAAATAAATCAAATGATAAATTATCTTATAAGAGAGTATGCTGTCCATATGCTTAGTACAGATGTTGGAGAAATGATTGGTGCAGGCTACTAAGTGCACCAGAAGATGGCAGTATATGCACATTTACAGCTTCCTATTGCCACCCATTTCTTTAAAATAATACAATCTTCAACTCCTTCTACACTGTATAAATTATTAGTCAAAATAGTCCTTCAGACAATTGCATGTAATTTTAGAGTGATTTTACATTAAAATTATTGTGATTGAAAAAATCCAGCAATTTACAAGTCTCATTTATGGTCTCTCCAGCATACCAGTGTTCCAAAATCACCTAAACCTTATTTCCCCACTTCCTAAGAGCTAACGATGATGAACCTCCACAGGCATGTAATTTCTGTTAAGTCTCTAAGAGTTTGGATGCTTATCAGATTCTTTTCAGGATTTATCTAAATGCCTTTGGCTGGAAAATCACAGATAATCAAGCAGTCCTGGAGAATTTAATTTTTTCCTGGTTTTAGGAAGGGATGGAAGTAAATCCAGGGAACTGAGGTACACTGGAAAACTGAACTCCTCTCCAAGATGGTTTTATAATTGTATAGCTATCAAATATTCTTTTCCACACAGTGGTTACAGCAGAAAGATAGGAAAATATGAGGGAAACACAAATAAATAACTCAAGCCACCATGCAACAGTAAATATGAACAGGCATTGTATTACTGGTTTCTGTATGTGCTGGTATTAACTTCTTAACCCAAAGACACAGGAAAATTCAGTGTCCGGAGATTTTACTTTCCTGTATATAAGTAATTTTTTAATATTTAAAATAGTTGTTGCTAATATAATCCTAATATAATTTATGAAAAAGTTCAAGGACATACTTAAAAATTACTCCCCAACTAATGTTTTTCAGATAGTTTAATCTTATCACTAAGACAAAATGAAGCTGAACTTTCAAAATGCACAGTTCTGTGCCTCAAATAGTCATCTGAGTCACCTACTTCAAATAAAGCTGCTGACAAGCAGCACTTAATTCAGTCTCTCTGTGACATGCAGGAGTAGACAGTTCTAAGTTTCCAATCTCAGTCTTGTACCCGTGCTAAGCTGTCCAGATAAAGGATAAATCTGAACAGGGGAGTGATTTCCAAATGTGTATGCCACAAGTTCCTGGAGTGTGAATTTTGGGAATTACCGTTTCTTCTTTCTGTTTTGTTTGCTTTCCACTGAATGAAAATTTAATAGATTTTTACCCACATGAAGTAAGTTGTTAAAAAAAAAAAGCAATTATGGCATAAAATAAATACATATAATTTAATTTTCAAAAACATAATTTCATTGTATCACACAAGCAATCATAATTTAAAATTTTGTGTCAAGACTAAAAGAATGAGTGGCCAAACTCTGCTCATCTGGCTTAATCCATTAAGACAGACATGAAAGAACTGCATTCAAATAACAGAAATGAAGCATTCTTCTGCCCACTGCAGAGTGAAAATTTTTTTATTATGTCTGAGGAGATTATCTTGAGCTGTAGAATATTTTAAAGAAGCTGCTTTTGGATGTAAATAGTAGATGAAAATAAAAAAAAAAAGGGGGGGGGGGGAAGTGGCAGCTGAAATAAAAGATTAATTTCTTTATCCTTATTTATTATTTACACTCCAGGAAAAAAATGCATCTATACTCCACCCAGTGTAGGACAGGACCTCAAAAATCAGACAAAAAGCCCCACTGGGACAAACTCTAACTCTGTATTTTTCAATATCTGAGCAATATCTGGCTTCCTAATCACCTTCACAGATTTCCCTGGGACTGGTCAAAGCATAAGATAATTTAAAAGTTCAATAATCAGTCCTGTGGATTTGAAGGTGTACTAATTAAATGGAGGGCACACAGAAGCCCTGATGGTTAAGAAGGAGTGTCTGCTGCTGTTTGAGTTTTGTTGCGCCTTTCAGCTACCTTGTTCCAGCCTTGAAAGCTCCAGATAACTGTTCTGCTGATAATTTCGTTATTAAGTTAAATATGAGTGGGTGGCAAAGCCTCAGCTGTTTACTTTTATTCTTTCATCTCACAGTTTGTCCATTGACTCCAGGAACAGGAGATGAGGGGAACATGCCCTTTTCTGATTACTTGCCCCTTGTACCTGCAAGAAGGTTGTTAAGTTTCCAGCCACATAAAAGGACCAAACCCAACAGCATTTTCCAGCCTCCTTCTTTTCCCCCTTCCTCTTCTCCTCTCAGATCTAGGGCGCACCTCCTCACCATACTGGCAATACACATTAGCTGACCAGAACCAAACTGATGGGCCCACCACTTCTTGCTTTGTTTTAGTTTGTTTTCTCCTCCTTTGCTTATCTACTTCAACCAAACTGTTTACGTTTCACAAATTCACTTATGTGATGTGAAAAAAACTTTCTGGAAAGAAAGGAAAAGCGGGTGGTTTGAGCAGAGTTGAGACAGTTCTCTACTTTTCCCAAAAGAAACAGGAAACTGGTGGCACGACACTAGGCCTGAACTGAGTTTGCTTGCAAAAGGGACCAAACAGTTGCAGGGAGGAAGGAAAGCAAGCGCTCTGTCACTTTAAACGTTAAGGTAAAATACTTTTCACGTCGGCTACACTACTGGCTACTCCCAAGTCACAGTGGCCCACTGTCAGCACAAGGTCAAAACTAAGAAAGAGAAAATGTATTTCCTATTACTGAGAGTACAGGAAAGGAACCTAAGTACAATAACTGGCTTTTGCTTGAAGCAATACTAATTTAAATTATAGCTGAGTGCAGTCAATTCTCTGCAGCAATTTTTAGAGCCTGAAAATTTGAGAGTACAGAATCAACAAACCATCCATAAAAATTATCCTCCTGGAATGGACAGTAATTTCATTATCCAGTGAAAACACTGACTCACCACACTGAACACAAAAATGTTATTACCGAGGGGATGGATATTCAGCACTATGCTTTCTCAGGCTACGGAGAACACAGCTTTTTATGTATATGCTTCAGTCTCTGTTAAAACTAGTTTGACCTGCCTCTCAAATTCTGACACTTACCTAAATCCTATTTTTTATTTTTCATTTTCACTTACAATGACTAAAAAAAAATGGTGACAAAATCTTATTTAACATATGTCACGGTTATAATAAAAATGGAAATGTAATTTAGTTAGTTTGAAATGAATACTCTTTTTTCTCCATCATCCTGGGAGTGGAGGGGGATAATGGAGTTGGAAGATTCATGTCCAAATTCCTGCCTGCATTTGTAGAAATTGGATTTTTTGTGTGCATAGTATACCCTACCAGCATTTCTAAAAGCTGTCTTAAAATGAATACTGAGACAGGGAGAAAAACTTCAACTTATTCCTTACCTGGTCGAGAACAGAAGGCATTAGTCTGGTTATTATTACAGAACTGAGTCCCATCTCTAATGACTGTTTAGGCACATGAACTTTCCAGAGTACCAGACTCTTATTTTCATGGCAAAACACCAACTGCCCTCCCCAGTGATACTTCTCAGGCTAACTAAAATTTATACACTGAGAATGAAATAGCTGGAGAACAGCCTAGCCTGAAATAAAAGTGCAGCTTGGCTGATTAGAACATGGGTTACTGGGTCAGCGGGGAATGTCTCAGCAGATCGGAATTTCTGCATCAGCAGTCATTGTAGTGAGACAGATTTGCATAGAGGAAGGAAAACTTTATTTTTATATATGATAGCTTTCAATAACTTGGTTATTATTACTAGACTCTGGTATGTGGTGTTTGCAACCAAGGAAGACAGGGAAAAAAAGAGAGCTTGGCGGACATAGTGACTGGAGTCAATATTACAAGAATATAGGTTCATTAGTACATGACAGTTGTCATGTCCAGAGCCACAAGGTTTATTGTGGGATGAAGATGAAAGCAAGACAGAAGGTATGGGATCTGATGGCTCAGCAATAAAAAAGTGAGATGATGAAAGGATAATCTGTCTAGTGAATAAAGGCTTATCTCACTTCCTCCAGTAAGAACCGAAGGCCTTGTGTTTTGATGGCCATGACCATCAGCAGCTCAGCACTCACCTCCCCTCTCCTGGGGGAGGACGGAGGCGGGAAGACAGAGAAAGAGAGATGCAGAGAGGAAGAGAGATGAAAGAGAGACCCCAGGTCGGAATTGGTGAATTCTCAGAATTCATCACACAGTCATCATGCGGATGCACTGTAATATTCAGTAATGGCCATGTACTCTGCAAACATATTTAAGCAGACAGATTTATTCATCTGCATATTAAAGGATGCCTCTATGTACTTTGGCACAGGATGCCATGCAATTATATCTTATTTGCTAAGAAGACAGAAAATTGTTGGTCTTCTTGCGTATGCCAGAATGTGTGCATACAGCTCATTTCAGAACAAGAAATTTGGAATTTTGGTAATCTTAAGAAGAGAGTTGGTTTTGAAACAAAGATGGATTCTGGGCTAGAAAATACTTAACTGCATATAGAAATTGGTTTAATCAAATGAAATTGATGGAGTTATGACATTCTCCAAGACAGACATTTTTTGATTTATCTAAAACTGAAAACTGTTTGGATATTGTTGAAGCTCTGGAATAAGCTGGAGTATGAATTTTTGGACAGGGTATTAAAACCACCCTCTGAAGAATATACAAAATGTGAAGATCCACCTATGGCAGCTGAACCTGAGATCTACAAAGAAAATAAATAATGAGAGAAAGGAATGAAGCTTTGATGGCCATAAGCAAGAATAAAGAGGTATGGGAAGAGGACAAAGCTCCATTTAGCTGAATTCTTCCACTTGAACTCAGCACAAGATTGAAGAACACTCGGCATATGCTACCAAACGGCTTAAAGTTCATTGGGTGCCACATGCAATCTGAACACGCAGGGGCAAAGGTCTGCTAAAAAGAAAATCAAGCAATGCTTCAAAAAATTGGAATCTATCGCCGATATGGGGCACCACAATGAGCACATTCACCGAATGCACTTGCATTGTCAAGTGATGACTCACTAGGACTTCAATAAAACACTGACTGGTGAAGGCATGTCCAGGGCTTTACTTTCTTATGTTTCTGCTGTGGAAGGACAAAGGACAGCTCAGGTATAGCGTGAAGTAGACTCCAGCTTCTCAACTTAAAAAGAGCTGAGAATAAATGAGATTTGCAAGGGAAGACCTTGTACCTTCTGCTTTTCTTACTGCCTACAGTTGATGAAGAAACAAAAGAAGTGCACACTAGAAAAATCAGTGTCCCAGTGAATGGAAAAATCTCACTTATCCTAATTTTTTCTATTCATTCACCAGAGATCTTCCTCTGGCATTTTAAACAAAACCTCAGTCTTCCAACTGCCATTAGTGGCGAAACATCTGTCCATGAGGGAACTCTGGGATCCACTCCGAGTAGGAAAACAACTGATTGTTTCAGACCAGGGGAAGGTCTGAAAAGACCACAGTTTAATGAGAACTGTTTTTCACTGCTGTCTCTTGACACACATGGTCGTAAGACTGTCACCTCCCACGTTAACAGATCCAGACTCCCGGAGTGAGAGGAAAAGTCTGTGAAGCCCAGCTGATGAGCCTGCTTCCCAGACTGCTGTTCCTGCGGCAGTCCATCTGTGTGCTTCTGACAGGTCAGCGGTCCACAGCAGTAACTCCCTAGGAAGAGGCCTCTCCTTTTTCTGCCCAGATGCCAAATTGCACGCCCTGGGCACATCGTGACAAAACACGTGGTCGCCTGGTTACCTTGTGAAGAGACATCACTGATGAGTACATCTATCATAGTCCCAGTTCTCTGATGCTGCAATCTTATTCTACCTTTGAGCAAGAAAGGGAGGCCTGTGGCCAAAAGACTACTCAGGTAGTCTGTGAAGAACAGAGACTCTTGGGGAGAGATGATGGCACCCACTGAAAGCAAATGTAAGAACTTCAAGAGAAAGAATGGGAGGCATGTATGTCCCCCTCCTGGAAATGACTGCAGACAGCTCTAAATTCATGGAAAGGGAAAAGGTGGCCATAGGACAAAGAGGGGAAAGCGTAGTTTGCAGATTCCCTCTTTCACCCAGTTTTATGGAAGGACTTTGGTGCCACGGGAAGTTACTGCCACCTGGCTAACCTCCCTCTGATTACAGTATGACAAACGCAAAGTCCAGATAGGCAGAAAATGTCACAACAGACACTAATGTACAGTAAAAACACTCTGTTAAAAACCCAAGCGTAACGGTGTTTACGTTCCTTTGATTCTTACCTCTAAATCATTAAAAAATAAATGTGTGTCAGCAAGATTAAAAATCATTTCTTCCATTCGCAGTCCAAGGGTCACTGCCATTGGTGGATCCTTAAAAAACAGAAAGCAAGGTTAGCTACTTAAATACTTTTAAGTTATATCAGAATTACTTTAAAAACTGCTGTACACAAGGTGTTCTGAAAAATTATCACTGCAAGAAATTTCTCTAAAATCCATTCAGTGTTAAGCTATTTTAGTACAACACCACAAGAAGAGACTGCTGAACCTGTGTGAGAACATTTGGGAAGCTGGGGATGTTGAAACATCAAATCTTTGAAAGTCAAGGCATTTGTAACCTGGCAAACTGACAAGGGAAAATCTTGTGGCCCACATGTAAACCTGCATAAAGAAAGCTGTAAACAGGGAAGGAACTTCTCACAAAAGATATATGTAAGAAAACCAATATTTATTATAATAAGAATACACAACATTTTTCATCCCTAAGCCTTTTATAAAAATATGTAAGTATCATGCCTGTCAATTTGTGGGCAGAAAAGTGCTGAGTCATGGAGCAGTAACTAATTTTTCTGACCCAACGCACTGAGTCAGCAGCAGAGGTAGGAACGAAATTACTCCATGTGACACCCAGTCCACTGCACGATTCCTCTGATCTCTTGGCTTTTCTTCCCAACTTTTGGGTGCACAGAAGTCCTCACCAAGGTCATGCTAAAGTGGACTAGGAAAGGTAGTCATCTCTACCAAATGATTGCTTTGTAAGCAATTACCCGACAACATGATAGGAATGTGTGATTTAAGAGGCCTTTTCAATTTCTAATGTCTCTGCTTTATAAAAATACAAAAAGTAGTCTGAAACTATGCCCACTTCGGCAAATTGAGTTTCACTGTGGATAAATCATGACTGCCTTGCCCATGCTTAGGCCTATCTCACTTATTTCCCACACTTTATGCTGCTCCAGTGTGTATCCTCAAACCTTGTGCTTGGTCCTTCTCCGTCTCAATATTTACCCTTCTTCCATGCAGGCACTCACTGCTGAATTGCCAGGCTCTCCTTTACAATTTTATTGCAGGTTTTCATTCAACAAACTGCCTACAAGTGTTCTTCTAAGTGTTCTTCAGCATGTCTACAATCTATGGCACCATTCTTTAGGTGGTCCACAGGAATGGGAAAACATCCGTAAGTTTGTTTGTTTTCTACAGATCATCCCTTCATTTCTTATGAAACACAGGAATCCTGTCCCTGGCTGAGATTCATTCAAAATGTTGCATCTCTTTGTAGGTCAGCTTCCACACTATCAAATCACTCTACCTCAGCAAGATACCACAAATCTACTGATCTGCAATAACAGTTTATCTGATCGCATTTAGTGTACAGTAAATGTGAGATAATTCATTTAACTTAGCTAAGCTTGCTAGGAAAGAAATTAAACAAATTTGCATTACCTTACATTTGTTTTAGAATAAGAATGCACATGCACAGTTCCTGATGCTTAGCTGACACCCGGTAACTAGTTTTATCGTTTCCTTAATCATCTGCCTGAGCTTGTGGGGTTCAGTTAACTTTTTTATGGTTAATGTACTGCAATGGACTTTTAAAACAGACGTGATCCTTTTCTCATCAAAATAAGAAAAAAAATCTATTTTTCATCATTTAAACTCTGATTGACACTAGCAAGTTTTCAGAAATCCTTTCTTAAATACCTTGAGATTAAAAGTCTAAAAGTTTACCAGCATCTGGCAAGAAAATCACACAAAACCTCAAATGATCATTTGTTAGTACTAGGATCAAAGGCTTCCCAATCAGGATCAGACATCCGCTACTCCAGGGCTTCGCAACGACAGAATAAAAGATGGCTTCTGCCCTCAAGCACTTAGAAACTAATGGTAAAATCTGAAACATAGACATATTTTGACCCTTGCTTATAAGGAAGTCAGACTTGAAGGGAAGAATAGTGCACAAGAAATTGTAATGATCCAAAGTTAGACCCAATTCTCTGGCAGTGAGACGAAATATTTTTACGTTGACCCTTGAACTGGTCTAGACCACCTTTCAGAAGTAAAAACCAAATGCAGTGCTTAGTAACATAACTTCATCCCCTACGTCTTCTGCAGTCATGTTTACTGGATCTGAAAGTCACGTGGCTGAAGGCAGCAGCAAGTGCAAAGGTCAGTTTTCCAAGGGGATGATTAAGGAACACCCGTTAACAGATTTGCAAAAACTTGTGTAAGATACTTAGAACACAAATCATCAAAATATTCTGGACTCATGAGATTCCTCATCAAGCCATAATGCCTTTATCAAGATGTCATCACATATAAACATGTGTTTCTCTCTCCTTTCTCTAGCATTTTTTCTGTGCACAGTAAATTATGACTTTTTCTTCCTAGATGCAAGATAATAAAGAGTATTTGCAATATGCTTCTTTACCTCAATCCTACTAACACTAAGGCATGTGCATAACTTTATGCACAGGTGGTAACTCATTATTATTTATGTGAGTTAAGTTATTCACTGGAGTGCTTCCAAGACTGGAATCTCAGACTTTTGATTCTCAGCCTCTTTTTCCCCCTTCCTGGGTAGAAGCAGACTTAAATGCGGAAATTTGCTATAACATATTCCATTATAATCCAATTTATTTTTGCAGAAACTACCAACTACGTATCACAATTTCCTGCCTTGCCTAGTATAGTTGAAAGACGTAAATGTGACAAAGCTTTTATGATTTTCTTATTAGTAGTATTTTTGTAACCAACTATGCCCGACTTTATTACTGTTAAAATGAGATTTCCTATGTTCCCGTTTTGACAAAGGAATGTGTAGGATATTGCTAGGTACTACACGTAAAATAAAAGAAAGCAAAGAGAATTCATTTCAGCTTAGCATGAAATCAGTCTCGGATCCCCCCATAACAACTTCTGCTAAGAAGAATCACTGGAATTGAATTCTCAATTCATGTCTCAAGACATGAACAATTCTTCCTTTAATAAATTGGCCAAAACTTGCACTGCAACTGTTTAACAAGGATTAAACATCACGTTCCAGCTCTCGCCATGTTAAGTTCATTCCTTAACATACAAAACCAGACAGAGAAAGTGGATTTGCCAGGGTCTTGTGGTTTTATAATGTTTGCACAATGTGGAGGAACATCCCACTCATCGTTTTACTGTCTTTCAACTTGAAACAGAAGTTGCAGACTGACTCAAGTGGCACAAAAAACTGAGTGTTGAAAAGAAAGCAAGAAACGTGCAGCTGATACAGATTTGAGCACAGCAAATTGAGAAACTGAATAAAAGGCAAACTGAACTTCTGCCAAAATGGTATTTTGTGCTACTCTGCACAAGCATACACAAAAGAGGAAACAACAATAACAAGAAAAAATCTGGAAGTTTTCCCCAGATAATTTGCAGCATAAAGAAGCACAACTCTGGCCCTGATTTTAGCCAGATATCATCAGCGTACAAAAGAGTCAAGACCAACTACAGCATTTCTGTATACCAAGATACAAATGACTTTAGTTACGTTAGGACGAAGGCACTAAACTGGAGCCAGACTGTCTGTCTGTGGACTGCTGTACTAGACTGGTCCATCCACTGGAATGCCTCCTGGGAGACCAGGTAAAAATATCATGGGAGGACCAATATTTAAATGTTTTGATCAAGAGAATAGTGACTGGAGTAAAGTACCAAAAGCTCAGTGTCCGTTAGTGGAAGAAAACTACTTAATATTGTCTTGGAAGATCAGGTTTTAGCACAAGATGTTCAAAATAATTTAATTTCATGGAAAAATAATATAAACACACTATTTTTTTTTAATAAAATCTCAGAAAACAGATAAATAGACTGTCAGCTAGATTCATTGAGACAGGAATTTGTATGCACGAAGCATTAAAAATAAGCAAGAAAACAGGCAAAATATATGGATAACATTGTAAGAATAAATTTTCAATGGGTGGCTGTCCAGAACTGACTTACAACAAAATTGACCTCTGGAAAAATGGAAATCCTTAAGTTAAGTACCAATAGTATGAGCTTAAAGACACTTCTCTACATTATGTAGTAATCTCAGATTTAATTTCAGCTCTCAGTCTCTCATAGGGGACAATTGTTCCCAGGAGAGCTTCATGGGTGGCAATGGAAGAAGAGAATACATCTCTTCTTAATAGCCATATCTTGTGGCTGATGAAGGAAAACTCGTGTACTCCATAGGGAGTTTCTGTTCTACGCTCTCCAGAAGGTAGTAGGACACTGGACTCAGCAGTCTCAGACAATGAAGGAGTGAATGGAGAGGACAACTGGAGGTCATGATAGATACACTATTAATACAGGCAGACAAAAGCGTATTTGTGAGTGAATTTGGGAATGTCATCATGGGTGTTAATGGTGACAAAAGTTTCTCTGTTTAATGACGGTATGAACAGACAGTGAGCAATAAAAAACTTTTGAGCCCTTCCCAGAGAATTGTATGAGGCTAATGTGGCTTCCCCGACAACTTTCTGTCATTGGCAATGCTATAAAAAATATCTAAATGTGATCATCACATGTGGATTTGTTTTGATTTTTGCACTTGGAAATCACATTCTCCCCCTTCTACGGTCACAAGAGACGTTCATTCTTTTTTAACCATTTGCACCTTGAGTCACAGCATTTATTGGGGCATCCTCACCCTCTGGATTGACCTGGGAGTAATGAATGAAATATAAATGCTCAGAGGTAGACAAAACGCCAGCTTAATCAGCCTTAAATCAGCAAGAATAACTGGAATGCTATGGAACAAAGAATACACGCTGTTCACAGGGAATAAGAATGTACCTCATAAACTTTTAACAGATGATGACATCTCCTAACACATGTCCTGTCACATCAACAAATCCTCACTTAAGAGCTCAGCATTGTAGAAAACTGTATCTGCCAACTGGTGCTCAGCTGCAAAAACCATCATCAGCTACACAAGTCATAACATAACAGCTCAAATGCCAATGCTCATAATTTGCTACTGCAGTAAATAATTAAAAATAGAAATGTATTAGTTTTATGAAGTACACACCAGATGAGCAAACGAGCTGAACAAGAGGTACTCTTACTGCTGGGAGGCAGCACCGTTTCCCTGAAGCCTAACAGAGGTGTAGTGTAGTTTTTATTCTCTTTTTATGTTAGCTCTGACCAGCCCAATAAAATAACCACTACACCAAAAGTCAGACAGAAACACCCACAGGTAGAAAACAGCAAGCCACAGAATATTCCTCTGGGTAAGTTTTATATTTTAAATATCAAAGGGATGCATTGACCAACCTCTGGCCAAATCTCTTCCACTTCAGTGGAGTTTCAAGCTATACTCTACTGGTGCCCAGATAAGAAGCAGAAATTTGCCCTGTGCTTTAAATGAGATGCTTACAGCTGCATCCAACAAGTTAAATCTTCCAGCAAATCACTAGTTTTGTTTTTAACATGGTTATTATAACAGCCCTATATAATTCTGAAATCAAATAAGTATCACACCATACAAAGTGTTGGACAAGTATACACCAAGGAGTGTTCATTCTCAACTTCAGAAATCCTCAGGCATAATTCAGAAATCTGTTTTCTCTTGACAAATATATGATCTGAAACTTGTCTACTGGATCCAGGCCTTCCCACATGATCTCTGCCAAGAAATGCCCCCATTGCCTATCACAGAATCACAGGATGGTCAGGGTTGGAAGGGACCTCTCGAGATCATCTAGTCCAACCCCCCGGCCAGGGCAGGGTCGCCTACAGCAGGCGATGTTCGTTTGCTTTTCCTTTTTCTCTTCTACTCCAACCACTTATTAAACTGTAGAAATCTTTGGAAAGAGAACCTTTTGTCTCCTTATACCACTGCACCTCTCAAGCGCTCCTGTACTCATACACTGGTCCCTCTGCCCGGCCATAACAGCGTGACGGCCACCTCTGCATGCTGCACCTCCCCTCGCTGCAGTCCCTGCACAGCCTGAATCGCAGCAGAGCAGAGAGATTAAAAGACTAATTTCTGAATGTTTTGTTTTCACCTGGTTACTGCAAGAAATAAGGTAAAGAGCTAGTAGAAAAGAGGAATGAAAGTTGACATGTCAAGGCGTAGATGGGAAAGAACGGAAGGTGAATATCCCTGCCTGTCTGTATATTCACACTAGCTCTAAACCCAGCATCCCACCTCTAGGAAGTATGAAGTGAGCACACTTGGTATAAGAAGATTCCTTCCCTTACAGCAATGTTCACATTAAAGACTCACTAATCTCATTTAGAATATTTCAATATGGGGGAAAGGGAAAACTATGCTTTTCCTGTGATTGTTTTTTTTTTTTGTGCTTTCTTTTTTGGGAGTAACCTGATTATGTTATACAAAATGGGCTCACAAAATACATATGGAAGGGCACAGTATGCACAGCTGAGCACCTGTGTGACAATACACACCTTTATTTTTTAAAATCAGATAGCAATTAAGTAATTTAGTATCACCATTATTTTACACAACTCGGATTTTTTTTCGTTGTGAAGTTACAGTTTTATATCACCTTTCCAGGATAAACATCTTTCCCAACACTTTGGAAAGACGTATGTGCTCACAAGACTTCCTCTGAGAACCTCACAATTCATGGACTATTTATTCTCATAGCAACCCAATTCTCATAACAATCCAGACTTCAGTCTGGATTAAGACCTTGTTTACAGATGAAAATCATACACGGAAAAGATAAGGGCCACATCTGCTAAAGAGGTCACGCTCCAGAGACTGACTGAGGTCCAGCTGTGCTATCTTTCCCTTCTCCCGTGGCTAACCTCTTAGGCACTTAGGCTCAGACACATCCCGTCTTAAATTTAGGCAACACTTCTATGACATGCAAAAGTTAAAGCCTACTCATGATAAGCTCTCCCTGTATTCCCTTTCCTACTGCTCTAGCCTCCTTGCAGTCAACAATACATGGATTTGAGTTTCATTGGCAATTACTTATTACCTTCCCAATGAGTTCTCTATAAATATGGCAAAGGTAGTCACTGCACGAAGGAAAAAGTCTACTACTTTTATTTTATAGTCTCTGGAAAGGAACATATTTCCCTATTTGTATGGATGCCACCTATCAGAACAACAGAAAAAGGAATTTACTTAAGAATTCCTCTCCTTTTGCTTTACGGTTGTTCATGACATTTGTTTACTGATGCTGACCTCAGCAGTATAACTACATTAATTTCACTTGCCTTTGAGATACTCTTGGTTTATACAAGGCAACTTTATCTGCTGTCAGTACTTCTGGCTGTTAATATGGCATTACTGTTTCTAAAGACTATGTATGGAGAGCCAACTATAGCAGCAGATGTGCTCTTTAAGAGCAACGGTACTAGGATTTTTTCAAATATCCCTACTTATAACAAAGTGAGAAACCAAGAGGAATTACATTTCTGTTGTTGCCTCTAAGACAGTTTTCAGAGTTATTCCTAGATGTTTGTGAGCTACAAAATGGGTTCTGATTTGTAAAACTTTGTATTAAATTTGACTTAGACTTTATTCATATATTATGTGAGATGGAATACGAGTTGCAAACATCCTAAGGGCACAATCAAAAAAGGATGAAAGGAATGACTACATCATTGGGGCAATTCGGTAAGTTCTGTGGCAGTCTATGGGCTACACTCAAAAGTGATACAAATGTTCAAGTTCAGCTAGGTTTCTCTCATCTTTTGATAACTATAAGTCAGAAATGGTTCTGACAAAGTCGTTGTTACAGTGTTTGAAAAAAAGGAAAAGAGGCGTTTTTGACAGAATACTGAAATGTGCACCGATTTGGCACCGTGAAGCTGCAAAACAAGCACGGCTGTTTTTTTACAAGACATTAATAACTCCCCTTATCTTAGGATTCCAAAAATTCAGATTTTTGTCTGAGCCTGTGAGTTTTCATATTAGCTTTCTTTTTTTCATAACCACAAACAGCTGTCTCAAAACACAGAGGACTGGCCCATCAGTGGTTATAATCCACAGGTCAGGCTTTCGACTTTTCCAACACGCTGGCTGGGGAGGTGCGTGTGGAAAGCATTTCTCTAATGTACCGTTTCTCACATCCTTTCCTTGAGCATCTCATTCTGGCTGGAATAAAGAGGCAGGCAACTTACGCTTCGTCTGACACAGTATGGACATAGTTATGTTCTTAAAAAGAAATACCTTCGCATTAATTACGTCCAAATGGCACAACACTAGAAAACCTACATCCACATATGTGCATACCAACATTTTCCCTGTCCGTTTTCTTCCCTTCCATTCATTTGCCCTAATTTTTTGATTTATCCAGGCCTTTAGCTCTACCCCTCCCAGCAGTCCACTCCTGCCGCTCCACACTGGTCTTCCCACCAGTCCCTTCTGCCCTTGCTCGAGCACCCCGGGCTCCCACCGCCACCCCGGTGGGGCTGCTGTTGAGCAGCCAGGGGAGCTCCTGCAGGCTGCCACTGCCTCTCTCTGCCTCCCTCGCTCTTCCTCCTGCTCTCCTGCTTGCTGCTCCGTGACCTGAACTCCTTTTGGATCTTGTCGGAGGGGAGAGAATGTGTACAACTGTCTGCTTGGGAGAGGGATTCACTCCCCGGCATTACTCACCCCAGAGCCAGCCAAGGGAACCAAAGATTCAACGGAAAAGCTGGGGAGTCAAAGAATAACATCTGCAGCTGGCGCTGAAGCAGGTCTGTCTCTTACTTGCTCATTCTGATTCATCGATTTTCCTGTAAATTCACCCATTGCTCCAGTTTATTTCTTATTTCTTCCTCTGTGCATCCAAATAATTATTTCCATTTGCCCATTCTCTCTATTATCTCCCTGCAACGTCTCTTCCAACGTACCTCAGCAACTCATCCTTGTTCCTCTATAAATTCTTCCCTCATTTGCAGCATCTGCTTCAGCACTGCCTCATATATTGTGCTTAGGGTCTGTGTCTCATTTCTCTCCTTGACTTTTTCACATTAACCCTCTGAAAACGGGGTTCAATGTACACTTCCCTTCTACCTTGACCCAAGCCACGACGAACACGGAAGGTGAAAACCACGTATGTGTGCAGGCCAGATAGCTCTGATACAGTGAATCAATGCAGAATTCATGGTTCACATACCTTGCCATACTTCTGTGCGTAGGATCCTGTGAGCAGCGAATGAAAAACTATGATTGTTTCATCCAAATCCCAAACAAATACACGCTGAAAAAAGAAGTGGGGACAGTATTGTTAAACAAATAACATCAAAGTCCCACCACCATCCCACCCAGCAGGCTAAAAGTCAACTCAGTCCTAAAGTTCAACTAATCGCTTAACCAAGCAGGTTTTCTCTGAAAAACAACAACAGCGTATCGTGCATGGTAAAAAGTCGGAAGGAGAGTAACTTTTGAACTCTTCAAACATTTCTTATTTGTCCCCTAAAAAGCTTTTCAAATCAGCTACATAACACAGATTTCAGAATCGTCATGGGGGTCAAATATAATTGATAACTTAAGGATAAACAGCACCGTCACATATTTCTCTGCAGGTCTTACTGATGCCAGGTTCTTCTTTATTTCTCCTGCACAGCTAAAGTTAAGTCTTGGGTAGAAGCGCTATGTGCCACATACAATGTCATGAAGAATTTAAATAATGTTGTAGAATAAAATGGGTAATTCTAACTTGAAAAACAAAAGAAACTCCTTATATTGATAAGGCGGTTGAGTTCGTTTTCACTGGTAAACAATAAGAGAAACAGGAAAACTTAAATACAAAAAATTAACAGTATTTTTACTGGAAAAATTAAGTCCTTTGAAAAACAAAAAATGTAGGACAGTTTCTGTATAAAAGCAATGGCATTTACATCCAGTGCCCAGCGCTGCAGCCCACCTTGCCGCCACCCCAGGAGCAACTGTGTGTGGCCAGCCCAGTCCCAGCAAGAGTCTTGTCTTCTGCTAAACCCAGAGCTGGTCAGTGATGGCAGAGCAGTGGGGCTGGCGGGGGCTGCTCCCTCCCAGTGCCAGTCCGGTGGCAGCAGGGGACGCACCACACCGCCGGGCAGCACGTTCCCCTGGTGCCAGAGCTGGAGTGTTTCACGCACACACACAGGCGTCCCGCTTCCTTCTCCTCCTCCTCGGCACTGTAAGGCAGCGCACTGCTAACACAGGAGGTACTATGACTATAATTACTCCTTTGCTAAGAGGTCACCTGTGTTTTAAATCGTCACCCCATATATTAGGCAGATATATTTCTTCACTAAGGCACTGATCTTGCACATACTTAAGTACAGCCATAACTTCACTGATGTAAGCTGCCTCACTGAAATCCGCTGACATTACTTACAAGCACAAGGACAAACCTGTGCATAAATATTTGAAAGGCTATGGCCAGATGATCCTGCATATTTACACTGCCTTCATAAATACAGGTAATTAAGCTGAGCAATATATTTGACATTTCCTATTCTGCCTAACTCGGTCATACAGAAGAGTAATGTCTCATTGTACGTGTATGTTAAAATAGCAACTAATATCTGTTATATCCAGTTAGTGAGACTGAGTCCATGATGTTTTCTAAAACGCTTTAAGCTATTTCCACAGCTGTAGTTTTCAGAATTTACTTTTCATCAGAAGAAACCTCCACATTACCATTCATCAATTACTGCAGGCATACCTCCAAGTCACTGTCCGGAGGGGGTGATGGATTATTCTTCCGCCCTCTACCCCGAGACTTTGACCCAGAACTCCTACATGTTCTCTCATCAAGATCTTTGATTGGTGTGGAGGGGCTCTGCACTGTGTCAAACTCCCCTGTAAAGTCAACCATTCATGGCAAAATTAGTGCTGGATTTTTAAATAAAAAAACCTTTTTTTCTCATAGCTAGACACGTCGGTATGAAAACTCAACCACAAGATGCACCTAAAAAAGTTGCATAAAATGAGCGATAACATGGTTTGTCTTATGTAGATGGAATCTGCAGATGCCACATACCCTTTTGACTTTACCAAGGAAACATTATAAACCTTAACAGAATAAGAGAAAGATTAAAATGACACGTATGCATGTGCATATATACAAATACACATAAGCACATGCAAAATATTGATATATCCAAGGAACACATATTTTAAAAGTCATACTAATGACTTCCCATACCATGAAGTGCCTTTTGGTTCAAGTAGTTAATTTCCCATGTTTGGAGTTCAGCTAGACTTATTTCCAAGTCCTGAGCTACTTTTACCAGAACACCCTTTGGCACTCGTCCATGCACCAGAAGAGACAGTCAGCTTCCTTCTTCATCTCCTCCTCCCAGGTCACCTGCTCGTTAGTAGAGTTCACTTTTTTTTTTAACCTTACCTCTGCCCATAAATTGTCAGAGGAAAGTAGTAACGTTAAATGCAATTTTCCAGTTACTACCAGAAAGAGAGTGAAGTCATACTTGTTGTATTCTGACCATCTTTCTCTAAGTATCAGCTATTTTCTGCTGCCAGAGAGATGTGCTGAAAGGACCTTTGATCTGGCATGGCATAGTTGCTCTTAACACTCAGGCCTATCCCTGACTTACGCATTTAATCTACTTTGCCTCTGCTGGTAACAAAGGGCTTTAGAGGTGACCACAAACCAGTAACTACGTAAGAAGACAGAGTGAAGAAGGTATCTCCAGGAAGTATGGCGTAGAACTTCCCTTTACAAAGTACTTTTGTACCACAGCTCAGTAAACTGAGAAAATATCCTGTTCTTCATAACAAGTACCTTCAGTGTCCCTTTAAAACTTCGAGCAATAAATGCAGTTTGGCTAGGGTCCCGAGTGCTAAATGACATAAATCCTCCTTCATCACCTATCCGATTAATGATTCGATTTTTCTCCATTGAAGAAGGAAAGGGTATAGCTTAGATCTGACATTTGCTACAGAGTTTGATTCGAGAGAGTCCTTGTGCTGCAAGTAATTGTGTGTTTCTGGGCCACTTTGGTAATCTTTGTTAAAAGTGCTCATGGTGGCACATCTGCAGAATAAATAACACTTGGTACAAATGTTTTGCAAGAATAATCTATGATGCATCTGATTGTGGGCTGGAACCTCAACACTATTCATTTTTACAAAGGAGCATCACTAAGGTCACCAAAGTACACCAGGTAACAGGGAAACTGGGCAGCAGATCAAGGAGAGTGATTTTGCTGCTCTGTTAAGAACTTGCGAGACCACATCTGGAAAAATGTCTACTTTTGCGTCCCCAAATACAAGAGAGATATTGACAAACTGGAATTAGCCCAGGTGATGGTTACTAAGGCAGTTAAGGGGCTGAGCACATAGGAGGAAAGGCTGAGTGACTTTTCACAGTATACAGAGAAAGGACACGAAACAACAGACAGAAATCACAGCAAGGGATATTCCTGTTAGATAAAAGATAAAAATCCTATACTGTGAGACTGGTCAGGTGCTGGGACAGGTCCCCAGAGTGGCTGGGCATTCTCCACCCTTGCAGGTACTCAAAACTCAATTGGACACAGCCCTTAGCAGCATGATCTAATTTGGCTTGTCCATGATAGGGTGGATGAAAAGACCCGCAGAGGTCCCTTTCAATGTGAATGATTGAATGTTTCTGTGATCTGCCCTGAGTCATTCGCCTCATTCTCCCGTCACAACAAAGAAGAAAACAATTCTAGTCTAGCAAGATCTAAGAAGAAAATAGAGACTGCAGTCTCAATTAAGAGTCTGTGCACAATGTAACACAATAGTTAAATTCTTAAGCTCTTCCATCATTTATTTATACCTTACAGTGAATGACATACAGAAGATTATTAAAATAAATACACTAGGATGATATATTTATATATCTTGACTGGAAGAATACTGTTGTATTTTTTGGAAGAATAAGATTTAAGCCCATAACGTCACATTCCTGAATGGGAGCTCTAGACATTGTGAGAAAAGAATTCAAGACTTAAAGAAAGGTGAGAACAAGAAGAAAGTTAGTTCTCAAGCCTATTGGTTAGGATGTTTACCTGGAGAAGGACATATCTAGGTTCCACTGCCTTCTCCAGGGCACACAGGTTTATTTGACTGAATGACTGATATATATATGAAGTATAAAGACGTATTTTCATAATGCAGAATCCACATCCCTGTACCCCCAAATGGAAGGTGAAGAATCCTCCATGAAACAGGTGGAAATCAAATATGTCTCTCTCACTTCCTGAGAAAGTACTCAAATTATTCTGCTGTTGCCTGGAAGAAGGTACTACTACTGTTTTCTCAAACTAGGTGATAACTACTTCAATGTCACAAAACCAATGTGCTTCTCTCTGTGAGCAGGACAGAGCCAAATTTTCAGGCAGCAGCTAAGAAGAGATTTTCAGAACTGCAATTTGAGAATTTATTGCAGATATCATTTTGGATAGGACTGTCCTGATTTGGATAGGGATAATATGCATTCTATAGTAGTTTCTCCTTTGGCTGAAACTCTTATTTGCCAAGAGATAACGGGAAAATGGAGCAGCAATAATAATATCTAATGAATAATGTTCCTATGCTGTTTTTACTTTGTCCCTTCAGAACGGAGAGAGTTCTTGTTGACTAATCATTTCTATTCCCAGCATGGTGTTGATGTCAGTGAGGACACTGCAGGCAGTGGAGTGATCAATAAGGTCATATTATCTTAGTTCTTTCCCCATAAGAAGAACAGCAAAATATACTTTGGTAAATGTACAAATGTACAAAAAGATGCTTCACAGCCAGAATCCTCATACAGAAAAAATCTACACTGGCTTCAAAAGAAGTTCTGAGTGTGCAAGAGTTCTTTATGAGAAAATAATTTCCTTGATTTTTCTGACAGAGTGGAAAAATATCCCAAAACAAAACCCCAGAAATGAAAAGGCAAAAATTAAATAAGTGAAGATGAATGTTTATGTTCTTACCACAAAAGTCTTCATATTTATAATATTTCAACTTTTTACAACAAAATAAAGACTCATTTCTATAGTAATGTATTAAAACATCTGTTCTCAATGACTGTGTTTACTCTAATCCAGCAAAAATAAAATATAAAAAAAGCCCTGTTCTAAATCTCCTCTGAAAGTATCCAACAACCGAAGTAAATAACTTCAATTTTCGTTTAGCATTAGCCATTACCAGTTGCTCCAGGCTTCTGCTTGGGTCAATGCTGTACATGATAGTATAATTATCTGTTAATCAGTACTGTAACTAATCACTGTACCTTGTAACTTCTGGGTATTTAAAGCCAACTTTATTTCATTACGTTAATCTCTAAATCAGAATGAGCAGCTGTCTCTTACTTGAACGCAAGGTATGCATCTATTTTAGAACTGCAGAAGTCAGTAGTGCATGTTTTTTTGAACAACTGTAGGCTTAATTGCTTGATTTGCTTTTTACCACCAGCAGGCTGTCGGCAAAGGAGCAACTGCATTTTCTTATCCTCTATTTGCTTTAGAAATGAGGTCAATGCTGATAAAAGGAAAACTTATTAAAAATTCAGCCATGCAACATAAAAGAATGTGAGAAATTCTAGTACCAGAATACTGTAAACCTTACCCTCATGAGAAGTTCCTACTGCAGCTCTTATTAGACAGAAATTTTTATTGCAATGTTTTAAATTTTTCAGCTTTTCCAATATTCAACATGTCTAATAAATATACTTCATAGCCTCCTCCCACTGGAACTATGAGCAGCTTCAGAGATCCAATAAAGCAAGAAGAAAATGTTAAAACCAGAACATGGAACAACCACTTCATCACAGATGTTCATACACATACTCATACACTGGTTCATGTCCGGCATGAAGCCTTCCACGCCGTGGAGACCTGGCAGCAGGTCCAGTTAGAGGACAGGGAGTTACAGCACCACCACTACAAATGGAGGTGGTCTTTCATATACAGAACATTGTTTTCCACCTCAAGTTTGATGTGAAAATCGCCTCCTCCCTGTTAATCATAGAATCATAGAATGGTTTAGGTTGGAAGAGACCTTGAAGATCATCGAGTTCCAACCCCCCTGCCATAAGCAGGGGCACCTCCCACTAGACCAGATTGCTCAAAGCCCCATCCAGCCTGGCCTTAAATGTCTCCAGGGATGGCGCCTCCACAACTTCCCTGGGCAACTTGTTCCAGTGCCTCATCACCCTCAAAGTGAAAAGTTTCTTCCTAACATCTAATCTAAATCTACCTTCTTTCACTTTGAAGCCATTCCCCCTTGTCCAATCAACCATTGTGCCACTCAAGCAGGAGAAAAGAGGTGTGGGCAGTCTGCATACAGACCTAATGCCATCTTCTGGAGAAGCTGCAAAGAGTAACTTCACCGTGGCTACCAAATTAGGAGAGACCAAGCTCTGCGGCATCCCAGTAACTGAATTGGAGCTAATATCCTACGAGTGATTCACCTTGCCTAACTCTGGACATATGAAAGTGAGATGCCTAAACATGAAGCTTTTACCCAGGCTCCCTACAGAACTTTATCCACCCTAATGGATAAAGTACCCAATGAATATACTCAAATGTACTCATTTTCTGAGGCAGAATCCCTTAAGGATTCTCCTGACTTACCCCAATATGAGATTAAGTGCCCCTGGAGATACCTATTTGTCTCAGAGATACTCAGTGGTAATGAGTGCATTTGAAAAATCTTAATTTAGAGCAGGCACAACACAAACACATAAGAGAAGTCCACGGGGCAGGTAAGGAGGTGAGTCTTACACCAATGTGGAATAGACAAACTTCTGAGCCCCTTCATACTCTCCTTATGGATTGACTTTTGTTGCATATTCTTAGCGGAAAGAGCAGCCAGAAGATGGCTTCAACATCACAAACCTCTTTTTTTTCTGCCTTGTAATGTGTTATTGCTTGTTATGAATAGCAGAAAGAGTAAAGTCTTTTTCACTTTTCATCTCATTTTCTTTACTTGGTCAATAAATAAAGCTGTAACTGATATTAACTCTTGATCTGATGAGGCTTTATTATGAAAACAAGAAATCCTGTATGTGTGGAGAGTACTAGAGGCTTTGATTAGTTATTTGAATTAATAGCTAGCAGAGAAGGCAGAAGAGTGAAGTGCCTTGCTTTGCTGAGTCTTAAGTTTTAGTTGGAGAAAGCCTTAAGGACCGAGCGATAAAGGCCTGTTAGACGGCAAGTGAACACGGGAAGTGCTGAAGCTCTGCAGCAGGATCTACCATATCTGAAGTGATGTCCAAGACACTGCACCTCTCTGATGCAAATTTATTTTTACAGTGACACAGAAGGCATGTCATGTATTCTCAAAGTGGGTGTTGCACTCTCAGCAGAGGGTCGCATGATCAGCGCAACACTTCACAGAAATAAGGAGCGCGTGGGCAGATTTGGAAGTTCAGATGCACAACCTACTGAACAGGAAAACAAGTTCATATGCTTAAACAATCCACAAACAAGAAAAATCCTTACTGTTTCATAGATGTGAAGCCTTCGATATTTTTTCAACCTGTTCAAGCTATGTAAGATCCCTTTTCTTTGTCAATACTATTCCATACTAAGGGAGTTTGTAATACATGGTAAATTTATACAGCATTTCTAGGAAACGCAGATGCAAAAGGGAGAGACGGTATGGGAAACACTGTCTGATTTTCTCTAATAAGAATATGGAGGAATAACAAAGGAAGAAGGAAGAGTACACAGGGGACACACAATTATCAAAACATCACTTGTGAGTACTCTTCACACTCTTTTAAAAATACTTCTCGTATGAATTGTGTCTGTTACGGATGTCCCGCAACTGTTGAAATTTCACTTGATTTCAAGTTACCTTTTAGCTTCGTCTTCCTAAATTTGCATTCTGAGGCTACTGAATAACTTTTTACACTTTCACCAAAAACCAAGGGAATGTGTATCTCCCCCAATCCATTTCATACCATACTACAAACACACACATACATACACACACACGCACACACTTACTTTAAGAATAAGCCTGAGGAAAACAGTTGGTAAGGAGAAATATAAACTCGTGCAATTAAAATTCCATTTTTTAAAGTAAATTTAAGCAGCTTATGTGAAGAATGAGGCCTTGCTTATACTTTTCCACACAGTATTACCCATCCTTTGTACAAAGTCATTATAATAATACATTGGTTTGTCTCCTATACTTTTCGGTGAGATGTTGCAGTTGTTAGGATAAGAATGAGGAAGATTTATGCAATGAGTTGATTTTGTGATTAAAGCCCATTTCCCCCCTATTCAGAGCCTAATCCAAACCCCAGTTTGTTAGTCTTTTTATAACTGCTCACAGCCTGTGGGTAAGGCAGATGCTACCCAGGCTGCGTGAGTGAAGCCAGTGTCCCTGGAAGAGGTGGCTCTAAGAGCGCAGAGCCAGGCAGATGGCACTTGATAACCTCTCCCATAGACGCTACGCACAGCCTTAGTGGACTTCTTAGGTTACGAATATATGACATGATACTGAGCTAGATCTTTAAGAACTTCGTATATAATAGAAACAATACAGGAAAGTGAGTGTGAAAAAGCAGGCTTTGTTCAGCCAGTAAGGATACCATACTCCTCTGACTGTGGCTGTGAATTCCTCAACTAGCCCACCAAGATATTCATTTCTGCACTATACTATGCATAATTTCAAATACACCATTTTAACTTTACTTTAGTCCCATTTATCTTAAATGCGGGAAAATAAATTGGTGAGATGTTCAGGAACTTAGAAATCTAGCATCAAAAAACAAAAGCGAAAGAAATCCATATTAACAATTGTTAATTGTTAATTTTTAACCTCACAGACTGCCCAGGGAGGTTGTGGAGTCCCCTTCTCTGGAGATTTTCAAGACCCACCTGGATGCAGTCCTGAGTAATGTGCTCCGGGCAATCCTGCTTTAGCAGGGGAGTTGGACTAGATGATCTCTAGAGGTCCCTTCCAACTCTGAAAATTCTGTGATTCTGTGATTCTGTGATTGTGCTTGCAGAACACAGAATGGAGCAGGTAAATGACTGTGAACTGGGTTATAAGGACAATGAGAAAAAATGAAGAGCTGCCACTACCCTAGGAATACATCTGCGTAAGAAAATATTGTGCTGTAGGAGATGTGCACAAGGGGGCAGAGTTGGGCAGGCAAATTGAGTCTCCTCGTGTCTCCCGAGAACTTTCTCTTTGCGCCTTCAACTACTTCAATGCTATTTTTTTTAAAGAGATTTAGGCTAATAACAGATTGCTCTATCCTTAGTTACCAAAATTAGTGAATTGGCGAGCACAGCTTGGCTACATTTTAATAAAGCCCATGTACTCTTGCTAGCATGATTGGGGCATACTTAAATGAACAACAATATCTTGTTTTAAATTCTTTACAGCAATGCTTCAGAACATGTAGGTGGATACAGGAATGTTCCACTGTCAGTAACAGGAGAGCTCATTGAATTTTTATTTCAAAATTTACTAAAGTTTTGTTTCCGTACGGTTGTTTCCAGTACTAACAGGTCCCTACCAGCCTGTTGTAACTTTTTTTCAGGCCTTCTTCCACAGACAACCATCTCAGTCTCAAAGAGCTTTATTTAACTGACAAACAAACTAGACAGGTTTCCTAACCAAACAAACAAACAACAAACAGCTTATTTTGGCTGGTTTGCATGATAAAGTTTTCTGAAAGGCATGAGCTTAAAATGTCAATACTGAAAGAAGGTGGATATGGAAATCTTGCATAATACAAGTATAGAATAAAATACGAAAATTGTTTTCACCTGAATGTAGATCTGTACCTGGTTGACTAGTCAGGCCAGGAAGAGAGTCCTGTAACTGGTACGTTGACGATGATGAAGTGCCATCAGCCGTGTTGTTTGAGGTCATATATGCACCATATGTTGATGCTGAGTAATACTGTGCATATTGGTTTTGGCCGAAAGCTGTGTATGATGGATAATCCTAAAACAGCAAATGCAGTAGAGTATTAATTAAGTAGAGTAACGAGTGATTTTTCCATTAAGTATTTCTAAGTGTTCAATCATATGACTTTTGCAAGAGTTTTGGGGGTTTAGTTTAGATTTTTTTTAATTTAAGGACATTTAACTTTTTTTTAATTTAAAGATATTTTCTAAAAGACTACAGGGAGGTTGCTGAAGTATTTAAGTGCCAAAAGATGCAACTAGGCTTCCACTGGGATTTTGATCGTTTTCCACAGAAAATACCATTGAACCACAGTGTGTTTAATTCAACATAACAGATCTAAATTAAAATAACATGCTATCATTGGAGTGATATAAATCCAAATCCTTTTGCAACTGACAAATAAAAATTAATAATATTCATAATATTCATACCTGTTGTGAACTACTGAAATTTGTAGAATTTGAAACAGAATTGTTTGCATAAATAGTGGACGATGGTGTAAAACTAGAACCTAAAATTAAAAAATACAATTAACCATGAGAAAATACTTGGGAATCAAAATAAAATACTGAATACAATATTCCATGTTAAGATATAGACAAATCAGAAGAACAAACAACTTTTATTTTCTGTTTAAACAATAAAAAATTGGAATGAAACTTTAAAAGAAATGAAATGCTACTTCCACGCGTACAGGCATACATTCCTCTTCACACCACGCAAGGAAGGTATTGGCAGTAAGTCATTACACCGATCGAGAAAGCATTTTTCAATGTATTGCAGTGTCTCACCTCTCCTCAAATATTGTTTTTCTCTTTTGCCTTCATTTCTAAGTTCTAACACTTTAGTGCATGTTCACTTACACAGCAAAAAACTTTTCAAAGAGTATTTTAATGATCCAGGTGTCTTTAATCGATCTGTAATGAGGCATGTCCTTCTTTTCAATGTCAGATGATTCATATTGTAATTTGTAATATTTAAAAGATTAGCCGTTGTGTAAGAAGCTTAAAAAATTATCCAAATAAAACAGGTTATCAATGATCAGAGGGTAATAAGTGAATTAATAATTGAATAATAAATGAATGAATAAATATGAATTAAGGAGAAATTCTAACAAATTACATTAATTCAAAGAGAAACAAGTATCAAATGATGTCATACTCAGAAACACGGAAACAAGGAAAAGTGACTTGTGTAGTTTAACAAATACAACAAATGCTTCCAGTCCCGCCATGTGATTTCACCCCATAAAAAAAATGAAGGTGCAAATAGGGACTGCATTGCACGACCAGATCTAAATTAACAGGTAACCAAAATGGATACATATATGGATATTAGTACTGGAAAACACCGTTGGCTTTAAATTTTAAAGGTAAACGTAGCTGCGAACGATAAGCGTACTTGCTGGAGTTCACAAAAAGTAACGGACAGTGTATCATAAATATGAGGGAAGAGGGGGCCGTCGGCAGCGGCGGGACGGGATGAGCCCTGACGGTGGTGGCTACTCACCTGGCATCTGGTAAGAGTAGGGTGTTTGGCCTGGCTGCGGGGTGGAAAACCCTGGGCTGTAACTGAGGCACCCGCTCTGCAGCGGTGATTGGGTCTGCGAGAGCCCACTTTCCGTCTTGATGCCTGGCAACATTACACCCAAATCTGTATAAGAAATTAATTTGCAACCGATTCTTTAAAATATTTTCTTACGGTTGGGAAAACAAAAAAGAAAGCAAAAACCGGTCACATCGGCATTGCTCTAACTTCTACGTAAGGCGAAGTAATAAGAGGTCAAATACCGTAAGTGGGTAAGCTGTACGGCTGTCCTGTCTGTGAGTAGGCTGTATAGACCGCTGGTTGCTGCATTCCTGAATACTGGGTTTGTCCGGCATAGGCAGACATTGTTTGAGCTGCTGGTGTAGAAAGAATGTGTGGATAGGGCCTAAATATCAGGAAAAATAGCATTACTGTGGCAACAAATACTTTGTATGTTGATTCAAGCAAGAAAGTAAAGAAAAAGGTTTAAAGATGTCCAAAGGCAGTTCATTATTCTGCCAACTGTTCCTCTTCTGGGATTTATTCCATCCCCCACTGAAATAAGCTGAAAACCACCCCGGCTCACGTTCCCCGGGGCACGGTGAATATTTTGTGCTGTCCCATCCCTACAATTTAATTATCAAGCTACTGTGTCCAGCTCTAGGTGGACTGTGCCACCGCTATACGGCTTTATCTGGATTTGCTCCCTTCGAGCGAAGAGCAGCCTGCTTAAAGCAGAAAAGCTTTTTTAATCCAGTGGAGGCAAACTTGGACTGGAAGAATAAAGGAAATAGAGAGGTGAACGTTAAAGCTACTACATTATGTCCTCTGTGTATGGTTCTGCTTCAGCAGACATCTAGCCTCTGGCTTCAGCGGGAGATGGATTGTGCCCGTTGAGAGCAGCATGAAAAATATTGACAGCGATACTTTGGTAACCAGATGGGCTTTAAATGTTTGGAAAATATGGGCTAGGGAAATAGAATGGAAATAAAAATGGCCCTTTATTTATGAATACAGGGCTTTTATAGAGAGATTGAATAAAATCAGGTTTAAAATTTTTGCCCTCCAGAGTTGCAAAAACATACAGAGAAACATTTGTCTTGGATTGTTTTGTAAGTCAAATAAGACTTTATGGACCAAGAGTTGAATAAACACACTCTGCAGAATTACACTAACTGAAACCTGGCCATTAAAAGCCATGACTAAATTTCAGATTCTAATTTTTTTTTATTTTTTCTTTCTAATTAGTTCAGTACAGTTGGCAGCAGTTACTATCAGAAAAGGATTACTCATTAATTTAGATGCCAATAAATTGTAACAGTAGATTAAAAATTCTATTAAACCTTGTAATGTATTTGGCCAAAAGTATCTGATACAGTTTGCCAAAACCTGTTTTAAGTGGAATGAGGGCTGTTCTTATTTCAGGCACCTACTTTCTCTATCAATAAATTTTGGCTATCGTGATATGAATGCAAATTTGTTACAGAAACTTGAAAAAGCCTAATCAGCTACATGATCAATGTTTTCTCTGTATCAAAGTCACATAAGTAGTTGTGTCAAATACATGGAAACAAATAGATGGCATATTGGAATCAAGCACCCTCGTGCACAACACTGATTGTAGCACAAGCAAACTAATATCCTGCCAACTGCAGCAGTTTCATATAATATCTTTGGTGCTTTTTCCTAAAGTTTCCACTTCTGGATTCATGTGATTGCCCAAGAGTCTGTTTTCCTCAAAAAAAAAGTGAAGGAAATTTTCAGTTCCTAACAACACCCACTGGCTTAAAAATAAATTAAAAAAAAAAAAAGAGAGAGATTAAAAGCTAATCCAATTTATTTAATTTTTAAATCTTATGATATTGGAGAAGGAGCAGGAAAGGGTGGTTCATGACTATGGAACGTTTGGAAGCGTTTGGCAATGCTGGTGCTGGGAGGGTC
This sequence comes from Vanellus vanellus, assembly GCF_965231255.1. NCBI lineage: Eukaryota > Metazoa > Chordata > Aves > Charadriiformes > Charadriidae > Vanellus > Vanellus vanellus. Next base: position 66,178,123 of record NC_138907.1, read on the forward strand.
TGTGAAAGTGTTACCCCTCAGTACGCATCTTGCACGTGCAATTGTGGTTTCTAAATACAAACTGTCTTCTTCAAAATATGTCTGTATGCATTGCCACCACTGTTAAGATGCTGATGTCTGAGAATGTAATAGTCCGATTTTTTCCTTCTGTTGTGTGCAGATATTCAAGGGTATTTCTCGTGCAGCAGTACCGCACAGAGCAGGACCTTACTCCGCAGCCACATGAGGAAAAAAAAAACTTGGAGGGAGCACTATAATGGAGTCAGTACTGAGGTTAAAGTATTTTCTTTTCTCTCTGTTTCTTCTGCTGATGAACCCTTGTTCGCAACAAACCACAGAACTGCCTACAGCCAAGGTCAATTCCCTATAAAAGACTAGAAGAGGTGCAGACACTAACTTGGAGGGATATATTTGCGGAGAGTACTGGTGCGCTGATCTTGGGCTGTAGCCACTACTTGTTATTACTGCAAAACAGAAAACAAGAGTACAGCAGTTAGAATTATCATGAGACTAATACAGCCAAACAGTCTGAATACTAATGAAGCAACATTAGCCGAGAAGCTTATTGAAATGGACAGCTCTTCAGCAAAGTAAATGTCACCTGAACTGCAACGTCTTCATACAAAAATCAAAAAACTCCCAAATAATTCATCAGAACAGAACTCTTCAGTTGGTGTGGGGGTGTCATGTTTTTTTCAGCTTGACTGACATGTTTCTGAGTGTATTGCAGAGGTATATATTTCATACATTATCTGTGATCCACACACCATAGAGCTTTCAAATTTGCAAGTTGTATTAAAATTGGTAGTTAAAAAGAACCTTAGGATTTAATGTATGGTACTGCACAGGATTGCAATAACATACAAATACTTTTAAAGTCTCATATTAACAAGGTTCATTTTAATACCGGGTAGGAAAAATACTTCTTATATTGGTGTGGTTAATTTTAGCAGCTTAGGTGATGGAAGATACCAGACTGACTACTAGACAACAAATACCATTCCTTATCAACAGGCCAATTAGAACTTCGCCACTAAGAATAATATTTTTATTTCCAAAGTAAGCATAAGCAGTCCTGTCCAGTGGCCATCGAAATTGTGTATGTCTGTACTATTCACAGCTGCATTGTTCCAAGCAAGCTGACAGAACAATAGTCATATCCCATTAACATTTCATTCAGAAGCGGTGCTCACATTGGATTAATTCCAAGTGTTTGGAAGTTTCTTTTTTCCTTCAGCCATCTGTCTTGACTAAGACAGATGTATTCCAAATATATGTACTCTAAAGTGTTGAACCAATCCCTTCAGAGCAAATCCATACTGGGCAAACATACAGAGTGTCTTTATTAGGCCATCTGCTGTTCATTCACTTTTCAAAAGATTAAAGTAGTACACAACGAAGCACTGGAATGTCTTTAGTCTAATCAATCATAGTTGTACTTCAAAGTGTACCCTCTTCCTGAGTTGTTCGTAATGGTAGGAGAAATGAACTTTCAGAATTATATAAGTGACAAATAGGTTTAGGTTCCTAACTATTTTATGAAACATGATATATTTCTACAACCAGGCCTAATTAACATCTTTGAGATCTATTGCTTTGAACGTACGCAGAACTTCATCTTTTTAAAGCCAGTTTAAACACATTTAGAACATGTAAGACTTAAAAGGAAAATACAGTAGAAGAAAAACAATTTGCTGCTTTTTTAAATGTGCAGTTGAGTATGGCCTGAAAATAAAGAAGAATTGGATAATAATTTTTGGAACGTGTGCCACCAGATTTCATAAAGGAGTTGCTGACTGAAAAGATATCAAGGCTTTGTCTGTGATGGAAATCTGCTGAGTTTGATTTTGTATGGATAATCTTTTTGTTGTTGTTGAGAACACCTTTCCGTGGTTTAAGCTCAACCCGCAGAGTGATCCACTAGGTGTGTGTACAGCTATTCCCAGAGTTAGATGAACCTATAGCTGTATATATCAACATAATCAGTCAATAGAACTCTACAGTTGCTTAAGGCTTGAAGAGTAATTAGTGTTCCCTGTGGTACCCCTATGACCTTTCTAAAGACAAGCAATAGCTAAGAGAGTGACCTTCCTGATTCTCAGGGCAAGGAACTTTTGTGATCCCTTATCAGCTTATTGGATCTTTTTTGCCTGTACTGCTCCACTTTTTGTCTGACCATTTGCTGGATGACAGCTCACTTGATTAATCAGTTCGGTAAGAGCACATTTACCATTCCACCACACCTGATGTAAACTACAAAAAATGAACGATTGTTCTTTTGAATCACTTAAGCTATCAAAACTTAATGCTTTTCAGCAAAAACTGTCCTGCCTGCTTTTTTTATTCTTCCTCCATATACCTTATTTCACAAATTCAGACAAGAAAATAAAATACTTTTTTTTTTTTTTTTTTACCCCTGATGATACTACTGGTTGCAGGGAAGACAGACAAAAAGAGGCAAGTGCCCCCAAAGTAAATCGTGTACCTTTCAACCTAAAAAGTCTCTTCCTTTCACTCTTTCTCTGGTAGCTCGTCCCATTGATTTGTGCACTACATTTTAGACTGTGAGATGTTTAAGAAACACAGGGTATAAGACCCACCATAAGAGAACATTATGACTGAGTAGAGCCTGTGGACTATGCCTGCATCTCATAGATCAGATTGGTAATTCTAAGGGTTATCAAACTTAAATAACTTTCGCTGCTGGATAGCCTCCTAACCCTGCTTCTGAGGACTGCTAGCAATGGAGCAGATGGTGGAGGCAGGTTGTTACAGTTGTTGTAACTGCATCACTTTATATAGCTATTTCCATGAACGGGGTTAAACACTGTTTTATGTTGCTTATATTAAAAACAAAAATCAAAACTGTTTCTTCTCTGACAAAATCAAATATTTCTAAGGCTTCACTACTTGAATTTACCAGAGGAATGCTCTTACGGGCAGGTATAAGAGCCTCGATTTCTCAAGTCTTACTATGGCGCTGAGGGGGTATTCCAGTCCCCACTAACGTTGACTCACAGAGGGGACAAGAATCTGACAGCCAGCTCTTACCAGTTACCCTGTCAGCTCAACTGGCCAAGGGGGCCAGAGAACTTAAATGACCATAAACTGTCCCGAGAGCGTGTGTTGGGCTCATTATATTAACACAGGCTGGAATTCTGTATTTCTTCATTACGCATCTGGAAAATTCTGTGCAAAGAGTTCTAGGTTAAAAGGATCTCATTTAAATAACAAATCACAATGTCTACACACAAGGCGACCAAATGTAGGTTATACAGCAGTGGCGTTTCCTAACTTCGCCTTTATAGCCGTCAGAAATTGTTTCCTATATCATTTTTGTGTGTAATAAATAATGAGTAAAAAGGATGATGAGAACTTCAAATGTCTCTCTCTCCGCCCCATTAAAATGATAAACAGTTCTCAAATTAATCCAACATTGTAAGCGATATAAACACAAGAATGCATGCGCTCACAGTACAGCAGTTGCAGCAAATCCAGAGCACGAAAATACCCAGTTCAAGGCTGTTCTGCAGCTCTCCACATCCCCTGAATACCCACCCCAGTGGGTGTCTGCCGCAGGACCACAAAGCTTCAAATCGAGTGTACGAATATTAATTACCAACTGTCATTCTTTGAAGAAGAAGGAGGAGGAAGAGTGGTGCGCAACGTGACTCGCCACCTGGCTAAGCCTTGCTAAGAGGCGCGCTTTCTCCCAGGGGCAGCTCTGCAGGACGGAGGAACCGGAGCCCTGCGCGTGAGCTGCAACACGTAAGCCGCAGCCCTGAGCAGGAGCTTGCCCAATGGGCCGGGCAAGGCCACTGTGGCAACCGTCCCTCTAAATTCAAGACATCTGTGTTCTTTATTCTTCAACTTTTCAGTCAAAGATTGGGGTTCATCACACTTCCCTGTGAATCCTAATCTGTATCTCCTGCCCCACACCTCGCACAGTCTGTCTGACCATCGCTTTCTGTGTCACCGCTGGTCATTAGGGACAGAGCTGGCTACCTTACACCCCTCTGGGCTTGTTCAGCCTTCTGCTCAGCTCCAGGACACGTCACGGGTTTTGATTGCCCTTGGAGCACGGAAATCAATTTTAATGGGTAGAATATTTGAAGGAGAGGATTTCTGTGTGGCAGACTCTCAAATGGGTCTCAGCACCGGGAGTTCTCTTTTCACCCATGTCTCATTTCATAAAATATTTCATAACATACCTAAATCCTTCCCCACTCAACCAAGGATGCTTGTCCCCTTCCGACCTACGCTTGTATAAGACAGAGTAGGTGATATCCTTGCTAGTGGCCTATGTGTATCCTCATGAAATGAGCTCACAGGTGCTCTAAAAGCTGCAGGAAAGTATGAGCATTATCACCTTGTCACAGCGGGGAAGAGCACATGTATGTAACTGATTATTAGGAAAAAACAAACTGTTCAGTGTTGGGCTTTGTTATGCATTATTTTCAATTGCAGCTGGTTTGTCTGAAATGACATCTTTCTACTGGTCAATGTTTATTGTCTTTGGCAATGCACTAAACTTCCTAAATAACCAGTTAGGTTAAAAAAGTCAGAGAAATACTTTTTTTGGGGTGAGTTTTTATTGTGCTTTAGCACTTCTTCAACAAAACTGAGCCAACCAAATTATCCAATTTGAAAGTACCAGTAAAAGGCAAATGTGAAAGTAAAGGATTTACTTGTTATGAAAGGCTCAGTGCCTTATCAAGGCAGCTCTGCGTCTCACCCTGATGATGAAGAGCGCATGCCACCCAGACAGGCAGACTATTAATTTCCCACTGCGAATGACCGCTCTCATTTAATACTTGAGTTTGTGGCCTAAACTGAGAATTTGGTTCGCATTTCTTTTGAGTTTGCAGGTGGCTAACAGACAAAAATTATTGTGTAAGGCTCAAATTCCTGCCTTTTTTTGGAGGCACCAATTGTTTCCAAATCTCCCAAGTGTAGAGATCGCAACACTTCTTTTGAAGTCAGTGGAAGCCAACGGGTGAGTGGCACCTGGGGAAATCAAGCTGTTACTTAGCGATCTAATCCTGAACCGGAGGCTGCAATTTTTGGCACCCCTTCATGAAAATATTGCCTTAGCCATCTTTTACACGTGGAATCCAACTCAGATGTCCCAAATACATGGCAGAACCTGATAAAATTTCACCAACAATGACAAAAACATAGATATGGTTGGCCATTTTATAATCTGTAATCATTATAAATACAATTTTAGGATAGAGAAACAACAGAGTGAAAAAGAAAAGCTAATTTTTTAGCCAAGGCTATTAATTTCTTGATGGAACTTGTTAGACTTTAAGTTGATGGAGTTCCTTTCAGTATAATCATAATGAGGACAATGTTTTCATTTATTTTTCTAATTAGAAATGATATATGCTTGCTTTACATCTCACAAAAGACCTTTTCTTCAGGCACTAAATTTGTTATAAATACTTTTCTGAATAACCAACTTCGGAGTATATCTGCATTTACTGATGCCTAAAAAACAATTCCAGAAACATAAACTCAAGTTGTAAAACATTTTCATTACACCGATACATTGTTATTTCCAAAATATTTTAAATAGGGCTTAACTACCTAAGCCTACCAAAGCAACAGCTGTATCAATGTGGAGCAGCAATTCCTGGCTTCAGTGACATTTCAGTCAGGCCATCACTGAACTGGTATTTTCAGATGCAAAATTTACTCTTCCACCTCTCCTTGTTAATATTATTATTAGCAGGACTCATCTTAATGATTAGAAGGCAGATTATCTGTGCTTTTCCACAGTTCATCACCCTTTCATAATTTATAGGAATCTACTTCAAAATTGCTGTTTGTCTGAATTTTTTAAGGAGAAGTAACTGAAACTTATGATTATTTAAAGTAAAATATGGACTTCGTTTTCATGGAAAGAAAGTAGTTTATGGGAATCTAGTCACCGTTTAAACTAACACCCTGCTCATAGGAATACAAAGATTAGCACTGAAATATAACCCTTAAGATTTTAAATTTTACAAATCAGAATGGCTGTTATAAATGCAATCAATTTTTTTTCTTCCTAAGATTGTACAAGACTAACACAGAGAAAAATCTACAGTGCAATAATAACATTCTTACTGTAAGATGTTTGCATACACTGACCATCTTAGACATCATTACAGCTTCTTTAGGATCGTGGCTCATGAAAATTGTAGATTTGAAATTACAAAAACGAAAAACTATCATTATGATTATTATTATTAATTATTTGGTATTAAAATGTTACTTTATTGTAGTCTTTTAAAGATTGCTTCCATGCAGTGAACGGTTCATTAGTGAAGGTTATTAACTGCTATATTAATGTGCATCTAACAATACGTGATCTTATTATGGCTTTACCTGACCCAGTAAAAGTGTCAAGTGATCCATCTCCAGTTGTTGTTGTTGTTTCACTGCTGTTCATGGGTTCTGTTTTGACTGCAAGAAGAGACACTACATAGAAGAATAAGTAGACATGAGATATTACTTCTAAATTTATGCTGGAGTCTTCATGCCAGTCTCACTAGCGGTAGTCCAGCTAGAACAAGCATGCGATGCAACAGCTTCTACCTTCGCTCTATCACCGTATCGAGACAATATACACTTGCTCCATCTGGAATCACCACAGATCTCCATAGCTTTTTATCTGTGCATTCGTCTATCTATTGGTTTTAGCAACTGCAATATCTTCTGGGGAGATTTCAACCTAAATCTAATTGATTCCAACAGTTCCCTAAGAGTAGCGGAGAGGAAGGAAACATTAGCTGTCAAGGGATGTAGCACATAACAAAAATAGTTTTGCCTGACAAGTGAAACAATAATAACAATATGGTTTCATGCTCATATAGAAGCAAATTACTTTCACAGTGCCAGCATTCTGCCTTTCCCCTTCCTCTTTTACAGAGTCTGTGGAGGGCTTTTTGAGCTAGGACACCAGCAAGCAATTTTCCATAAACGAAGAGAGAAGTTTAAAAGAAAAAAAAAAGCAAAAGAACTAGATTAGCACACAAGCGACAGCCAGGACAAGTCAGCTTCTAACTCAGAAGTTACCAAACTTTTGGGTCCACTCTGTACTCAAATTATTTCTTACAGACCATCATGCACTCTGACCACCCAAGCTATAACTGAAAGCACCACAGAGGCAATCTAGATTTTATAGTTTAATATGTTACCTGAACAGACCACCTGGCATGGACTTTTGTAATGGAGTTTGGGAATCACCCTTCTAATTGGTGTGGTAAGAAACAGCGGCATAGAATACACTGCAGCTTTTATTAGATGTTTGACTGGCAAATGTGGAAACCATCATCATATTATCACAATTGCTTTGTGGAGGTCAGTTAGAGGGGGGTGTGAGCATTTATCACATATATATCAGCAACCACAGGACCAGTCACTGCCTGGTGGTGCAAAGCAAAGGGGCAATGAGGACCTGCATGGGCCACTACCGTGGTCATATGCCAGGTATGGAAATTCCGAGGACACAGTCTGGGATTTGTGGAGAAGCCTTTGCTGTGCCTGCTGGGCTGGCAGAGCTCCCCCCAGCAGGTCTAACATATGCCAAGCAAAGGCATTGTCTGCCAACTGGTTACCTGATGCCTCAGAGGGACATCAGCTAAGCTGACCAAAGCTCTCGTCTGTCAACATCACCGCATCCACGTTTGACTATACTGGCAATAGTAAGGGGAGGGGGAAACTTTCATGTTCTGATCTGGCAATGTATTTACAAACTATGGTTCAGATTCAAGTCACCTAACTTATGCATATAAATTAGGTGCATATTAATCTCCCTTTATGCCCAGCTGAGAAAGAGAGGTGCTTCCAGAGGGCAATTCAGTCCAAATACAGCCTGAGCTGCCCTTGAGTTCGCCATCCCACTTACAGTCTGTAGATGAAAAGGTGGCGGATGAGCTAAATAAAGGATTTGGTTTTCTCATGGGAAACATCACCTACAGAGCCATACTGCTCTTCCTCCCTGTGTCTGTGAGCACAACGAGGATCTCACCAGGAGCTGCACAGCTGTCAATACAGCCGCCCGTGATGGGCCCAGCGTGATTCACCTCTCCTATGATATCACACCTCATTCCCAGTCACACCGCTTAAGAGATCTTACTTTGGTAAGTCATGTGGGATGCTGCAGATGTCTACAATTGCACAAGCGACCTATGCTGAATTCAAAGGGATGCCTGACAAACAGGGAACATTTGAGAAATCGGGATGTCTTTGTCTCTGTGACAGGGAGAGTGACCTGCGGTGTCAGCAGTGCCCCAGTGCTAAGGAAACTAAGCAGCACCTTCTTACACAAGCTATACAGTTGTATCTTTCCATTTACTGCGTGAGATTAAAAAACATTTGAATGTGTATCTTTTAAATGTAGACTTCATTTCATTATCGTTTCCCTTTAATAAAACTGCTACACCCATATATTCTCCCTGCAAGTAGCAGGATATTAATTCAATATGAAATCATCAGGGAAGAATTTTAGCCACATTTTTTCTAGCTGTTGTGCACTCCTTGCCATTTTGCAGGCTACTATCCTCTTTAATCAACCATTCCCATTTCCCTATTTAGATTAGAAAGGTGTTATTTTATTTTCATTAGATCAATAAAATATACATCAAGAAAAAGCGTAAGGGTCATTTGTCACAAAACAATTGCCTCCACTGAACCTCAGGCCTCTCAGTCATGTGGAACATGTATTCTTGCCTGAAGCATGAAAAGCAACTAAATTAATTTGTTTTCTGATTACTATATACAGATATCTGCATGTATTTCAGTAGGAGAATGAAAAATCATACTCAGTTGGAAAGATTTGTATTTTCCCCTCTGAAGGTCTTTGGTCACAGTTTATAAGGTACATGTCGCTTTTCTCTGTAGAGTATGGACATATACGTAGGTGGAAAAACCTACTTTTTAGTACCTTGATCTGTTTCCGTTCAAAAAGGTATCCCACTACGGCCCATACTCAGCTACAAACCTATATTCAGTATTGCATCCAGAAAGACACTCCAGTATGTGCCTAACTGTTTTATTTAACAAAACCTTCAGTAATGAATTGAAATGTTTACTTTAGAGTTGTGCCTAGTTCTGGTTAATGCCAGCTGCGGTGTACTTCCATCAGCACCAATAGTCACCATCTTTTTCTCCTCCTGTCAAGCAGAAAAGGATCTAAAACAAAAGAAACTCTCTCATGTACTTAACTTGAGGAAAAACATCATATTGGCACTGTGTTTTGTTGAAAAATACATGTAGAAAGTATTTTGTGATTGATTTTAAACAGTTCTACTTTGTTACATTCAGATTTTATCACAGTGAGGAATTCATCAAGGTCTTTCCTCAGTGTAGCTGAGTATTACCTTTCGTTCTTTACGTTGCATGTCATTAAACCAAGAGGGGAAAAAGCACAAAGCTGACTAAAAAAAAGAATTCTAACATCAGATCAAAAAATGAGGAACATTTAAAGCTGAAATAAAAATAAAAGCTGACACCAATTAAAAACACAGAATCACCCCTGCGTTTCCCACATGTGAGATAAAGCGTGGTTCTGTACCACTATGGCAACTGCTCTAGACATAATGCAAAGACTAAGAATTTGAACCTGCATTTTGGATGAATGCTTTAAAGGCTATACATTTAATATTCTATTTTTTTTTAAATGTGGATTAGTTTTTGGTTTGGTTTTTTTTTTTTTTTTACATATTGAAAGAGTGAAAATAAAATGAAAAGCAATCTCAAGCTGGAAATACATTTGAGTGCTGCTAACAGTGAAGACCGCACATGCTAACAGAGTAGAGCTGCCACGATGGTTAGGGGCTGGGCATATGATGTACAAGGACGGACAGAGAAGCTGGGCTTGTTTTATTTTAGGAAGAGAAGGCGGAGGGGAGCGCAAATTACTGCCTGCAGCTATCTAATGGGAAAGTGCAAAGATGACAAAGAACAAAGGCACACTCTTCTCAAAAGGTGCCCTGTGAAACGACAGGAGGCAACAGACACAAGCTAGAGCAAGGGAAAAATCCAATTAGATGTAAGAGGAAAATTCTTCGCTGTGAGAGTAGTCAGGCCCTGGGCCAGGTGCCCAGAGAGGCTGTGGCACCTCCACCTTGGAGACATTCAACACCCAACTAGACATTGCCTTGAGCAACCTGATCCAACAGCAAAGTTGGCCCTGCTCTGAGCAGGGCTTGGCACAGCTGACCTCCAGGGATCCTTTCCAAATTTAATTCTATGAACTTAGAATACAGCTCCCAACAGGCAGCAGCTTCTACAATATAAGTTCTTTACCTGATGAAAGGACTTAGCAGACCAACATGACTACTACTCTGCCAACCCCTTTATTTCCTAAAGAACCTCTCTACGTTAAGGACTGAAAATGAACACAGAGTTTTAGGGGCAAGAGATGCTACTGCTGTGCATGAAGCAGGACAAGCAAGTGCAGTAGCTATTAGAGCAAACAAGTCTGACTAAAAGCTTGTGTAAAACAATAAGCCACACAGCTTGTCATAGGAATGATTTTTCTATTTCTTTTAGCAAGCCTTAAGGGTTTTCCTAGGAATATACTCAACTAGAAGCACAGATCTAAATGTTCTACTGCCTATGGAACATCAGATTTAATGCAAGCAATGCAAGGACTTTCACATTACATTTCCCCCCCACCGATAACTCATACTTAAATTATTACCTTCCACATTTACCTGAACGAGCTGAAGAGTTCACTGAGGTGACAGACTAAGTTAGTTCAGTCCTTCCTTAAATTTAAATTCTTGTAACTGAGCAGGAGCATTCATATGGAATCAGTTATTCTGGTGCAAAGCATCTTTTGAGCTTAGGTCTGAACGTTTTTGGGGGGTAAATTCTCTCTGGATATGTGGTTTACAAATGGCAAGATCATTCTGAGGTGTTTTTCAAAAGAAAAGTTTTTGACATCCTCCTAACTTTAGTCCAAACCTGCACAGCTTAAACACCCGTGTAATGGCTTGTAGAGAGCCATGGTGATGCATGTTTACACCGATGATTAGTCTCATATATACTGCAAGAGTGTCACACGTATAATTATTATTAATTGTTTTAACTCATAAAAATTAATAATACATGACAGGAAACTCATAAATGAAAACAATAGCTTGGAAAACTTGGCCAAATATTCATAAAGTGGCAAGTTACATGTAGTAGTACTCTAGACATAAGCTTTAATTAATAATGAAAGCCGTAGTAGGAGCAGTAACAATGTCAACCTTGATTGGTACTCAGGTAATCATGCAATGTTGTACCTAAAAATAAACCAAAACCAAATGGGCATTCGGTGGAAAATCCATTGGTCTGACTTCCAGCAAAGCTGACTACTGGCAGTTCCCAACAATGCCGATCACCGTGGGGCTCTCCCAGTCTCTCAGAGCACGTAGACAGTTCAGCTAATTGTAGGTGGGTTAAATTCTCCTTGCTCATCAAACGACTTTCCAAGTTTGGTATGACAACTATTTCTTGCCATTTCCTACCAGTTTGCTGGCTGTGGGAAAGGCCTCTGAGAAGGGGAGGAAAAAAAAGGGGGGGCGAGGGGGAACCCGGTGAAAATGTTCAAACCGCATAACAAAAGAACAGAGCAAACCAAGAGAGGTGTCACACAGCAGTCACGGAGACACACCAGCACACGCATGCACTGTACCAGGGTCTCTCATACTTGTTGCAGAAGAGGGAGTGCTGCAACTCAGCAACCAGTCTGCAGTATTTAACACAGTCATGTTGTCTCCTGAGAACAGGAATGGTACAATGGTTCATTCTCCCAACGTCTGTTCAGTGTATATGAATAGTCTTCAAGGCAAGTAAGTGTTTTTGCACTTCGAGCCAAGTCTTTTAACTGCATTGTATTGTTCTTATGAGTATCATTTTAACTGGTTTATTTGTGCAAGTATAATATAGGGGCACCTCGTTATTAGTGTTCTTTAATAACACGCTTGAAGTTTTCCCTTCTCTTTATGCCGGAACAAGGATCCTGTTTTAAAATATAGATAGATTGATGGCTCAGCCCTTCTCTGCAGAGCTCTGTTACCCTCATAGGCACATACACTTTTTATTGACATTGACGGATTTTTTAAAATAGGGATAAGTCAATAAAATGATTTACATTGTGGCCAGAAAGAACAAACTAAAAAAAAATTTTCTTGGTGCCAGCTGCTAAAATAGACAACAATGTATAAACTCCAAAAAAGAGGGCTGACGCTCTAGCTTGACTTGTATCCATGGTGTCACTCTCATGGACACTAACAGGAACAGGACTCCATCTCAGAATGTGGTACCCTGCCTCCCACTGCTCCAATTCAGCTATGGCAGAACCTATTATCTGAAGGCATTGCAACACCTGTGTTGTAGCTGCACAGTAGTGCTGTCCCTACGGTAAAAGATGCAGCAGCAATAACCAGTACATTTTGAGGAAAATCTAAAAATCTCTTTACGAAAAACTTTCATTACCTGCCAAGAAATGGAATTGGCATGTTCATCAGGTAAAAAGAAAAAATGCCTAAGCGTAATTTTTACGCACTTCTTTTGACAGAGCTTTGAAATTAAGTTAAATGGGTGTAGCACAGAATACAAGAGTACTCAGCAATGAAGCATGATGCAGAAAATGCAATCTATTTCAAGTTGCCAACAGGTATAACCAAACCTTTAACACTTTGTTCAAATCAACCATTCTAAGATTTTCCTTGTTTCACCTTTGCACAGTTCTGCCTCTTACTTCAGTTGGTGCAAATCAAAGAAGTGCTGTTGGAATCGGTAGATTTGCACTGGTATGACTGTCATTTTTTCATAATTCTTGCTGGGTTTATAAATGGGTTTATGCTCTTCCTTGAGATTATGTTAAGAAATGCCTATGACTAAAAACTAGCCAAAACTTTCTATGTTCCAGCAGTGTCTTATACTTACCTCCTGTTCCATTTGTTGTAACTGATGTGCTACTGAGATTAGGTTTATCCAGTTTGGAACTACCCGGTGCATCGCTACTTCCAACAAGATTATGAGGACTTGCTAGATCTTGCATTTCCATAGACCTGTTAAAGAAGAAGGTGACGGTATTTAAATGGACTGTGATATGATCTATAACAATCTACCTTTTCTGTAACAACGGTTTTTTACATGAAAAGTTTGTAATGCAGCCAGATTAACAAATCAATACAGGTTCCTTTAAGGTCTTCTTTGTTTTTACCAAACCTAGGAAAGCAGCTAATAATTTGATGTGAGCAACAACGCCAGCGTTTTTCACTTTATGTATTATGAAGTAAATGACACAGGCTTAGGAAACTGCTCAAAGAGTTTGTAAAAGATGTGCGTGGGTCATATATACGGATGGACAGATGGAGGGATAAATGTATAAATGCACGTATGCAGGTATTGCTTACTAATAGAACAGAGAAATTAAGAGAAAAGTCAGTCAATACAAAAAAAGGTCAGCGTAGGAACTTCTGCCTCCCATTATCTGTATTCCAACCACCAGCAGTCACTGCATCTGCACTAAATCATAGGAACAGACCACACCGGTGAATGAACAGAACTTTCACAGACATCTGGAAGATTCTTCACTCTTACAAATGCATATATTCTTACTAGCTCACTTGCTATTTTTTTTCCCTCTGAGTAATTTCTAGGAAATTTGCAAAATTTCAAGTGTATTTAGACCGCAATGGATTTCAGCATCACAGCTGTACTGGGGGACTGCGGATGGCTTTCAGTCAGCGACAACAGATCTGCCTTTCTCAGGCAAAGCAGACAAAGCAGACAAGGAACATTTCTTGTTTGACCGGTAATTGCAATCCAACTTGCAGTGTGTGCTCGCCTATTCCTTGCTTCATTTATAAATTAATTACACAGATTTTTTCCCCAAAGAAACATTTTTGCTATGTATAAGCAAAGTCGCCAGCCCATCTGCAACAGGAGAACCATTTACCATATGTATACTACAAAGGCCAACAGAAAGATTGTCTTACAGAGCTGCGAAAGCCCACTTACATTGTAGAAGACTGAAGTGGCTAGGAAAGAGATGAACAGTTGGGGTAGTTCAGTAAGAATAACTGCTCCTGCATATTCATATTCTGACCAGGAAAATCAGTGCCAAATCGTTAAAGCGACACCCAGCAGCATCTTAAGTATTTATTGCAGGTTTCACTTTGAAATTGCCTATCTTTTGTCCTCCACACATCTTCCTCTGAAGAAAAAAAACAACCCAAATGAAACCTCACTATCTTTCCATTAAATACGGGTCTGCTGTCTGAATCTCTTTTTTTTCTCCAAGGTAAGGAAAATTAAAAAACCCTACGGAACAAAAATGTCTCCCATGTTGTGCTCCTAATTCAGTTGCTCTCTGGACGCTTTAGCTTGCCTCTCATTGCATCCATTTAACCCAAGACACAGATTGAGAGCTGTCACGTTTTGAGTATCTTCCAGAAAATGTGGGAAATACTACATCTCAACTGGGAAAATGCACCACCCAAAGGCACATGAAGCAAAGAATCCCATTTGCTCCAGTAAATGCTCAAATCAAGCCTGAGACGCACTGATGCTCCGCTGGCAGGGCAGCCCCCCCCCCCCAGCAGCAGCCTGGATGTGCAGGGGAAAGCTGATATTGCAGGAGGCCATGCATCAGCAGGTAAGAATTTTACAGCCATATTCAAGGAAATGCAAAGGCATAAACTGAGATTTGAACTGCCTTGACCCGGATTTCTTCATTTAATTGTGTATACGTTGCTACACATCTGTCAGCGGTGCATTATATTTGCTGTCTACTGGAAATGCGATCAGTGTTAGAGGAAATACAATGAACTCAAGTGGTTTACTAGTCCGTTGGTCTTTGTTTAGTAGTTTCTGTACAAGGATAGCAGCTAAAGGTTAAAAAAAGTCCATGAGTTTCCATCTTGTATGTATTTAAGGGAGCAGGAGAACGCTACACAAAATAAACAATGTGTGTTTCATTGCATATACAGTGTAATGCTCCTCACGTGTTCACTGAGCAGTTTAAGTGTCATGATCTCCTCTTCAAGTATGATCAGTCCAGAGATATCTAATAGGCAGTTCTAGCCTAGACAGTTCACATGTGCTTTTTTCCTTGTTTAGCACAAATATGACAATAATTTCTTTTCATACAGGCACATATCATGGCCACAGATGTAAATGCTTCAGCAATACTTTGTAAGAAAAATCACTGATTTACCTAACTAGTGTATTTAAGATGTATCCATCTTAAGCACTTTTCACACTCAAATGAATCAGATTTTCTTAATCTAATCTAATCTAATCAGATTTTCTTAAACTAAATCCACTGATTTTCCTTTGTCTAGCAAAGAATATAAATGATCTGACTTTGTAAAAGGATCCATACCAGTATGAAACCTTTCATACAGAACTGAATTATATTCGCCTTGTATCTGTTTTCTACAGTGAAAGGCATCCCGGTCCACAGACACGGCAAGTTAGTTCATTAATACTATTTTAAAAGTAGTACATCTACAAATAGACATTTTCTCTGGGTGAGTAAAAGACACCTTGCACTCATTGGTAGTCTATTAAGGATAAAAAGGATATCCAATCCGATAAAAAGTTTCACAAAACCCATTAGTATACATTATACTTATCCTGGGTGCTCTATGCTGTGTGAACAAGTAAAGGGATTATTTTAATATATCCCTGTGTGATATATTTATTCAAGTGCACATGTTACCTTCTGTGTAACAGATGTCATTCAATTCACCGTTCTGGATGCATTTAGTTTACCTTTAGCCTAAAAAATTCTCAGAAAGATGTAACAGACCTACTCAAATCTTACAGTTTCAGTGAATGGAGGAATTCAGGAAAAATGCTTAATAAAACGGATGAAATGATTCCAACATCTTGAATTAATTTTGTCAAACTAAATGTTTATCAGAGTCCTGCTTTCACTGACTTAATCAGAAGCAGGTTCAGGTTCAGTATGTGTTTTCCTGCACTAAAAACAGTAAGAAAGAGTGATCTCCGAAGGACCAATTAATGCTACTAAGTTTATGCAGTTATTTATTAAAGGCTGTTTTCTAGTAAATGCAGTGTGTTTCAATTTAGACAGAATAAAGCCTATTGTTAAAGCTGCTTAAAAACCCACATAGTATAACTTTATTTTCCATTTTTTGTTTCTCTGCCAGGCACATAGCTGTTTGAGCTTTAGGCTTCCCCCTCTTGCATTATCTCAGACTACTTTTTAGAGTAATTAAGTAAAACGCTAAACTGTATCAAAAGATACATTTTGAGAGGAAAAGGATTACTTGGTAAGATGTTTTAATTTTCTCTTGACTGTTTGTTTGAAGAACATTAGCACGATTCCAAGCTCCTGAGCGAAAACCTGGAATCTGGCAAGCCGGATTTGTCTTTTATTCTGCTTTGGCTACACTTTAAGTCTTTGAAAGTTGGTATTTGCACATGCTTAGTGGATCATTGTAGAGGCTTACTGGAAAAGTCCCTAAAACATCCCATTTGCACAGAACAGCCTCCCAGATCCTCACGGCCTTTAACTCCAACCTGAAGGTGGACAACCCCAACAAATCAAAGCCAGTTTGTATCAAACACATGGCTGTGCGTGAATCCTGGGCCTTCCACGTTTTGTTCCCTGGCTTTAAGTGACATCTTTTCAAGGGTTAACCTACGTTCAGAAGCGGGTTCAGGAACAGCATCCAAAGAGAGAAATTCTCCCCGCCCCGCCCCACCGGCCCTGGCCTCCATCTTTACAAGGGCAGCCGAAAAGATCTGGTGATACATCCCAGACCACCGAAGTGCACAGCCCAGCCGCATAACCCAGCCTTGCATAGGAAGGTTTAAGTATGGCTAATTATGGTTGCCCAATTTGACAACTGCATCACTGGATGTCTGTATAGCTTTCATTTGTATGATTTTAAAGGTAAAAAGTTCAAGCCTTGCTTCTAGGGTTGTGTTTTTAAAATTCCTGTAGTTCTCTTCTCTCATTACAACCCTGTATCCATGTGTGCACTGCTTTTCTTCAGCAGAATTAAAATCTATTTCCAGAAAATCTGGGTTGTTATAACTCTGTTATTCATTTGCATTCCAAATTAAAATACTATAAACACGGACTAAGAGCTGGGTCCTTCCACAAATCAAAACTCCATTGATTATTCATGAATTCTGCAAGTAGATCATATTTAGATAATTTTCTTCTTTAAAGAGATCACGTTTTAAAATGTAAACTATTTGCTACATAATCTACTTTTACTATTTTTCAAAGTTTATTTACTAAAAAGTTTGAAAGTATGAAATCATTTACCAAAGATTTATAACAGATTATTCTCATGTGGAAACAAAGTACTTCAAATCCTTGTATAACCAGACCGTTTTAAAAATACTAATTCCTCACTGTGCAGAATTCACAGGAAATCCAAAAGAAAAGAGAATTGAAAGATGGACCACCTAAAGGCTATTTAATGTTGAACAATGTCATTTACTTTATAAAGTAATCAGAACAAAATTTTTAAAAGGATTTTAAAGAGCTATTCTTTTTAAAATTCTTTGATAGGAAATTCTCTGCATAATTTTCTTTAGCATAATCATTACTATACTTCATTGTGGCAATGTCCACATTATTTGTGGTTTTTTGGTTAGTTTCCCCCCTGTTTTTCTCACATCCCTGCTGTTGTAACCCCAGTTCTTGCATATCCCAAACTTTCTCATAGAAACCTGGAGCCTTGTCCAATTAAGATGTCAGCTACCTTGGAGCTTCTGAAATTAAACAAATGGGGAATTTCCCTTTATTTAAAATTAACTTTTAGAGCGATATGAAAGTTGGGCAACAGACTTGTTCAGACTCAGCTCAATCTGTTTCCTACTGCTCTCAGCTCAGCTCTCTGATCAACTACACGGTTTTGAGGACAAGTGGGGTGGGGTTTTTCCCATTTCCCACAGAAATTTTTTTAGCCAGATCTTCCAGCCCTGTTCTGAACATGACTAGCGAGCCCACCTCTCTTCCGCATGCGGTCGGAACTAGCTTATACAAGCCTTTTACTCCGACAAAAAAATTAGGATGGATGCACATACACAAATGTCAGTAGTCCAATGAAATCTACATAAAATCTGCAACAAAGTTTAAAACAATCAAAAACAATAGCTACATCATATTTATAGAGGCTTTTTTTTCCAGCATTTTTTTTTTTTTTAGAGAACTGTATTTTACACAATACATTCACAGTTAGGCCAGGGACTTTTCCTGTTTATTGCACCTACACAAACTGTAAATAATGCAATTAAAAAGAAGTTACACCAACCCTTTAACAGTCCTCAAAGACCACAGTGGGCAGTATGAAAGAAGGTGGAGAGAGAGAGGGGTTCTGGATGATGGACAGGTTTCCAGGGAATACACACATGCATACAAATACATGTACACTAACACACCTATATGCAAACTTTGAATAACTCTTTGGTGCTAAATATCCACAACTACATGTGTATAAGTATATAAATACACAACAAAAAACTTTCCAAGATCTTTCCACCACAGATTTCCACAAATAGTGTACCACAACGCACAGCCTAAGAACACTCTTCACACGAGTAACATTTCCAATCATTACACTAACACTAAAATACAGGTTAATAATGTTTTCTTTTCCAGGTGCTTTTACGCTGTGTACGGCAGCCTTTGACATTTTTTCCACTGTAAAAGGTAATGAAGGAACAGCGAAACTGATGAGAGAAATTCTCTTCATTGAGATGACGGCCTCTATTGTTTTCCCACCCCTGCTGTGTGTCTTCTCAAGCTTAATAGATGGCCAAAATAGCAGATCTTCTGCTATTCTAGGCACAAGCTCGCAAAAGCATGCCCCTCCATCATGCGAGTCCTGGGAGCTTGCCAGAGAGTTAAAAACAAGTAATACTGCTGGACACTAGCAAGACCTCCTTTCCACTCTCCTTGAGGCCTAATTTCTTAACTTGTAAAGTGATCTGATACAGTGCTAAGAAGCAGTAAAAAATGTCATGTTATAGGGATACCACCAGCTAATGCTCTTCAGAATTTTATTTTACTGCTTTTTTTTTTTTAACAATCCAAAAAACAAGTGCTAAACTTTTTGCAACCATTTGGGGATGGAAGGTGGATTCTAGCTGTTTCATTTCTATTTCTCATGGTTTTGTAAGTAGGGTGTCAACTTTCATATTAAAAAAGTGAGAGAAAGAAGCAAAACTAATGCCACATTGATATTCCAAAACAATACTTCTCCTCTGTCTATCTACAACCAATGTCAGATAAAGGGTGTCAAAGGGAGGGAACCTTAATGAAACAAAGAATTAAAACATTAGGGTTTTTCTACCATGATAAAAAATACCACACAGGTAATAATTAATACAAATATCATGAGGTTCAGCCTTGTTGAACTGTAAGTGTACAGTGAGGACTGTAGTAGACTCCTTTGGAACATGGATGATTCATTATAAGCTTGAATATCATCAGGCAGCTTCTCAGCGCGGGAGTTCAAGCTCACAGGGGAATCACCTCTACCCAGGGACTGCAATAAGCGCAATGAGGATCCTTCAAGTACAAAGCAACAATAATTTGAGGAAAACTCAAAACTGCCTGATTTTGTTTTGGTTCTCAACAATACTGCTCATCTTGCAGGGGATGGGACTCCTTAGGTGATCCTTTGGGGCGTAAAGTGGCACTGGTTGTGATTGTATCTCAGTTTTGCTTTCATGCCTATTGTCTGTCTCTCTGCTTTTCAAGCTCTAATTCCAGGAGAAAAAAAAAAAAAAAGAAAACCATGCAGACAGTATTACTTTACAGGAGCTGTCTGACAGGCAGCCAGTGTCAGCGCTGGGGCTGCGCTTGGTGCAGAGGGCTCGGCTGAGAACGTGGGCAAGCAGGTTCGGTGACAAAGGCCACCATTGTAGTGTGCCTCCCGATGCCATTCACAGCTAGAAAAAGGGGATGTTTCTTTTAACAGCACTGCAGCTTCTTCCCCAGCCCTCCTTTCCCATTTCCCCAGTTAAACTTTTGCTATCGCCCTCCCTTTTTGACTCTGCGCCACCTTGAGATTCTCTGTGCTACCTGACAAGTGTCAGACATCTTTTGTCTTCGTTAAATCTGTGCTTCCCTCTTCCCTCACCACATGAGCAAACGCCAAAGGCTTTTGTTAATCTAGCACACAGATATTGCTATTGTAATAAGCCGATACTGCATTACTGAAAGGGATATATGCATTTCTTCTTCACGAGCCTAGTGAGAAAAAATGATTAAACACTGTGAAAAATAATTGATTACAAATTCAAGTTTATTTTTCCTGGAAAAGAAAAACTGACATTTTATTTGCCTGCCCGAGGAATAAAATGAAGGTGGAAAGGTTAGGTTTGCTCTGGCGATGACTAAACACAGCCATGAATATAGAAAGCTTGGATTGTCATGCTTTATAATTCCTGAAAACTATTATTTGCTTAAAAGTCAGTAACTGTATGGTTTCCCTGGTTTCTGATTGACTGAGACATTTTATTTCAGTTTAACGTCACTTAATGTGGTTTCCAGAAAACCACAGAAAACTGTCTATTCTAGTGCAGTTCAGTTGGCCACAAATCCGCATTAAATTATTTTCTCACTGCCTTCTGACTTTTATTGGGAATGAATATAATTTCCCTGACACAATTAAAAGACAATGTAAAATTAATTTGGATTTCCATACTTGTGGGTAACACATACTATAACTTCTAGGAATCATTTCTGGATTTTCCTGTTGGACATGTAGTCCATTTGCCCAAAGCCAACAAGTATTAAAATGAATAGATAAAAATCAAGAGAAATTGAGGGCTGAGAGGGGGGGAGGCAGGGGCGGAATTATTAAATTATTTACCTGAGCATAAACTTCCAGCTCAGCCTCTCTATGCTCAGGAGATTTCTTCAGTTACATTGGTGAAACAGGCAGGCTGTCACTGAAAAGTTAGATAACAGAAGCCTTTTTTTTCTGTATGGCTCCCCTTCCACCTCACCTCTCCACTCTGCAGTTTGGGATTGGTTTGATTTGACAAAGGTAAATGATAGTTTTATATGGGAAATCATTATATTCTGATATAATAAATGGATGCACACACAAAAAGCAAAGCTGCGCAGAGCAGTACCTTCCGGCCAGCTGGATCCCAGCCTCTGAGATCTCTTTTCTGGGCTATTTGAATGTGACAGCCACGGGTTTGACGTGATACGACTTTAGCTCATGGTCTATGCTCCAGGCACTGGAGGAAGTATCTGGCAAGAAGTAATGTGGTGTCTGAACAGATATTTCCCGTCTTCTCAAAGAAAAAGGCAGCTGGTTGGAGAAAACCACTGCAGGACCCACACAGAAAACATCTAAACTAATAAGCAGTGAGGAGCAGGGACTGACGGACTAGCAGAGGGAACGGTAGGGAGCTCAAGTCTCTTAGTCCACGTTCAGGCTGGCCCATCCTGAACCCGCGCCATACATGAGCACGGCTTAGCACCAGCTGGCACACACCAAACCCGTGCCCAGCGCGGCCCCCGCAGCAGGAATGACCCTGGGCCACAGCTGGGGCTCAGGCAGGGGCATGTTTCACACAGTGCCACCAGCTCGGCCACGCAGCCCACAGGCTGCATTACGCAATTCCTAGTCCTGGTGTCAACAGAAAATACGTAAAGGTACACCAGAGGCTAAACTCATGTTTAACCTGCTACTCAAAAAAAAAAAAAAAAAGGTGACTAAAGTAGGTTTTGAAGTCATCACGTGAGCATTTAAATAAATCAAAAGCGATAATGACACTGCAGTTCCATGGGGAGCTGTCACGTACCCAACTTACATGAAATGCAGACTACCGGGTTACAGATACCTAAGATCTAAATGCAGGCCTTTGGATCACAGGGCCACATTTTCAAAGAGTAGTTCACCCAACAGTTCCCATTTCCACTTCTGATCACTTCCAGATGTGATCGGCACTTGCAGACTCTGTGGTTCTTACAACATGATGAGCTGTGTCATAAACAAATAACAAACACTTCTGCGGAGATGGCTGAAACACAAACAGCAAGCCTGCGGCCTTGCCTCCTACGCCACAACTACTGCAGAACGACTGTTCAGAATCCCATCTGAAACATCTGCTGGGAATTTCAGAGTCCTTTCTGCATCTCTGACAGGTGGCCTGGTCGGAGGTAAGGAACAAGCAACAAACCCAGTGACTGGAGAATCTCCCTAAGGCTTTCTTTGGTGTTTTTAAGTCTAATTTGAGCAACAAAGACTATTTCTCATATATACAGAGGAACGTGGAGATGATCAGCTCTGCCAATTACTAGCCTGTTGCTAATCTGTCGTTTGTAAGACAGCCTTCAAAGCCACACTGCTTACTGCACAGAACTTCAAAACATCTCAGGGGAAACACAAGGCAGTGTTCCTCATGGCGTGACAGTCTGATTTTAAGTGGAATGATGAGAGGACTTTTGAAAGGGCTGTTTGAAGCCCCAATTTCCTACGGACAATGAGTATGGGGGTGCTCCACCACCTTTGCTCTTGAATGGGAAGAAATGCCCTCTTCCAAATCACATGTTAATGGCAGACTGAGATGGAAAAAAGCATCAAAGCACAGAGGGTCCTCCAAATCCCTGGTACTCACCCACACCTGAGAAAGAGGAATTTCTAAGGATGACTTCATCACTATCCTATCTTCCAAAGACCTCTTTCAGAGAAAAAGGGATATAATTCTTCAAACCCTTTGCTAGCGTGCTGGAGACCTGCTTTTGCAATGGGAGAGTTCTTCCCTTTAGACCTGATACACCTCTCGGATGCCCTTCATTCTGGGCTTGTCTGTGCAGCAGGTGGAGGTACGCTTCATTTGCAGACGACACTAAACTGGGGGGGCGTGTTGATCTGCTTGAGGGTAGATTGGCTCTGCAGAGGGATCTGGACAGGCTGGACAGATGGGCTGAGGCCAATGGTATGAGGTTCAACAAGGCCAAGTGTCGGGTCCTGCACTTGGGTCACAACAACCCCATGCAGCGCTACAGACTGGGGGCGGAGTGGCTCGAAAGCTGCCTGGCAGAAAAGGACCTGGGGGTGTTGGTGGACAACCGGCTGAGCATGAGCCAGCAGTGTGCCCAGGCAGCCAAGAAGGCCAACACCATCCTGGCCTGCATCAGGAATAGTGTGGTGAGCCGGACTAGGGAAGTAATCATCCCCCTGTACTCGGCACTGGTGAGGCCTCACCTCGAGTACTGTGTTCAGTTTTGGGCCCCTCACTACAAGAAGGACATTGAGGTGTTGGAGCGTGTCCAGAGAAGGGCTACAAAGCTGGTGAAGGGTCTGGAGGACAAACCTTATGAGGAACGACTGAGGGATCTGGGGTTGTTTAGCCTGGAGAAGAGGAGGCTGAGGGGAGACCTTATCACCCTCTACAACTACCTGAAAGGAGGTTTTAGAGAGATGGGAGCTGACCTCTTCTCCCTGGCGACAAGTGATAGGACAAGAGGAAATGGGTTCAAGTTATGTCAGGGCAGGTTTAGATTAGATGTTAGGAAGCATTTTTTCACTGAAAGGGTTATTAAACATTGGAATAAGCTGCCCAGAGAGGTGGTGGATTCACCATCCCTGGAGGTGTTTAAGAAAAGGGTAGATGAGGTGCTTAGGGACATGGTTTAGGAGTGGTGGTGTTTTTATCAGGGTAGGTTAATGGTTGGACTTGATGATCTTAAAGGTCCCTTCCAACCTCACTGATTCTATGATTCTATGATTCTATGATTCCCTTGACCTGTCACATAAGTGCCACCACCAGTGGAGACGGGGCAGCCGGGATACCTGGGTCCAGATACTGGTGTCTGATCCATACTTGCATTTATTAATTGCAATATAATAATGTCAACCTTATTCATGTAAGACACTATTTAAGCATATTGAAAATTGGGAAATCAAGCAGGAAAGGCTGGGAATTTTGCTGTTGGCTTCAATGGAGCCTGGACCACATGATGTAAGTAAGAATTCACATTTGCATAACAAGGAAGCAGAGGGTGGGTTGTGTCTGATTTACCCTGAATTGAAATGTCTGTTAAATATCAAACGAGCTGTTGAAACATGGTTCTTCTTCGTCAGGGATTGCCCAAGGGAAAATAAGCTTTTTCAGGTGTGCTGTATTAGAGTGATCATACCTCGATTCAATGTCATTTCTTTAGCCACCAGTACAGGCGCCTGCAAGAACTTCATCCATCTCCAGAAAGGATGAGTTATGACAGACTGGGCTGAATACAGAAGTTGCCAAAAACTTGTAGTTTTCATGCTCCATTCAAACTTTATGCTTTAATGCAAACATTTTGAATTTTCTCTTTTTTGTGTGTGTGTGTAAATATAAAACACAGAGAGTTACTGGCAAGCAGTCTTGACATGGGAAACATTAACGCATCTCACTTTTAACAGTGAAGTTCCCCTTAAAAGTTAAACCTGATCTTAACCTTGGCTCCCAAGACAAATATTCTGTAGTTTACTTCATGTGGAGCACATTATGTTTGGCTCCAAAACAGTTTGTGTCAAAAGCAATTATTTCTGTTCTCTAATCGCAGTCACAACAACGAGCAAGGTTTAGAATATAAAATAAATATATGCAACTTTCTGACTGCCCGATGCTTTAACTGCTTCAGCATCTGATCATTCCTGTTAAGTAACGAGGCGTAGCTGGGCATAACCATTCTGGATGGCAAGGTACGTTAGATGTGCTGCACACATCCCTTTTCGTTTTGTCCAGAAGACCTTATTACTCGTACACCTGGAAGAAGAGGGAGATGACTGCATTTATTTTTAATAACTAAGTACATTCAAAACAATTTCTGTTCTTCTGAGCAAGAGAATGACGCCCTGATAAATGTACTCATGCTGGCTGACCTTTACCATCGATATCAAATGATTACATTCCATTTTGCATTGCCGTTTGATTTCCCCAAGTCATTTTATAATTTGAGACTTAAAGCATACACGCCGTTTTTATGTACCTTTTTAATTTGGGGTGAAGTAGGTGATTTTTCTAAGAGTCAATAAATACGTGCCGCTGAGGACTCTAGGGCGCAATTCCCCCCCTCCGGAATTATCCCCTCGAGCCACAAGAAGGGGCAGGTACCAGCGGCAAATCTGTAACACCTCCAGTTCCAGCTGAGCCTGCACGCCGACACGACACCCCAGCCAGGCGGGGGGATACCCGCCTGCCCGGGCAGCGACGCGGGAACGGGGCACGGGCAGAGCCACGGCTCCACAGCCCGCTCCCCCCTTCCCCCCCTCCCCCATACACACGGCAGCACTGGAAACCAGCCTGTCCGGTGGAAGCTCTGCTTTATTGCTCCCTCTGCTAAAAGCCCGGCTTACACCAAATGGTTTGACCTTGCTATGACTTCTGACAGCCCGCCCAGCCTTTAAAAATCATTAAATAGCCACTTCTGTCAAAGTCCTGAGGAAAAAGCAGGGCAGGAGGAAACAAAGCCTACAGTGTTGTTGGTTTTCAAGTTTTTTTAAGTTCACCCACATCTAGATTGTAGGCTTAAGACCGTAACTTTACTGCGTTCAGCACAGGTTCCCCAGTGCTTAAGAACCTGTGCTGGCGAGACAGGGTACTCAGGTAGCAGATGTTAATAACAGCACGATTGCTTTTTATAATTTGATTATTTTTGTTTCTCAGCAAATTCTAAAATATTACCGTTGTGAAACATGGTATAATAATGACATGCTAAGCGGGATGAATATACTTCTCCAGTACTATTTTGAGAAAGTCATGAAAAGCACTGCATCTCTGAGAGCGCAGGGTTGTTTTTTTTTTTTTTCTGTTTAATTTAATTTACATAATTAGAAGGAAAATAAGACATAAGCCTGAAATAACATAGAAATAAAACATGATCTTATGTCTAGTCACCTGCCAATTACTTCTACACTGAAAAGCAAATAAAATCCCCCAAACCCTTAAAAATTAAAGTGACAGAGATTCAGTTGTAAATTGAAAGAGAACTAAAATGGAATTCACCAAACAGGATGTGCTCCCTCTCTTCCCTCTTCTGCGCTCATGCCACACAATAAATAATTCTGCGAAAAAGTCGACCCGTGGAATTGCTTTATTTATTTAGGCAGTGTGTATGCCTTTCTCCATAGACCTGCCAAACATACCTTCCCACAGACTTGCTGCTCTGGTCCTGGGCCTCTCTTAAATGACAGACAAGAATCCCCTACGAATTAGGTTGAGACCATCATATTCCTTTTCACATTTAAGTAAATCCAGATTTGAACTTAGGTTTTCAAAGGTGGAAGGCTAGTGGAAGGCAAGTATATTTCATGCTTCGAGGGGAGGTAAAGTTACCTCTGCTCTACAAATGACATAAAGTAATTCCCAAAGAAATTTGACAATAGTACGGACTCAGATCACAGTAAATTATATCACTTGGCAGCTAAACTGGAGAACTAAGTCCAGAATTGCCAACAAAACTCAAGACACACGTTTGGATATATGGAAAGCTTTGCGATTTCTAACAGAAAGGAGCCTGCCCGGGCATCTTATGAGACTCATAAAGAACCTTATCAGCTGGAAAAGAGTGTGTAAATTCTGAGGATCAGATGAAAGTTTTTTGCCTTTTTTTTTTAAATAAAAGCATTCGAAAGGAGAAGATAGAACAGACAGACCATCTGCAATGTAACCACATAAAAGACCCCTGGGCAAATCCAAACCCATTAGCAGAAGTGCTTGACAAATCTGCCAAAGAGCCAGATGCTGCTTACGGAGGAGCCTCTTTCCCTACTTGTCATCTGGATCCTCTGACTTCTGTTCCCAGAGGAGGACAAAGACGACCGATGCTCAGACCAAGCTGTGTGTGGAGAGAGCCGAGGCACGGAATCACTCTCTGATAAGGATACTTTAACATAAATAGAGGACACCAAGTCTGAAATATTAAAAGGAAAACAGCTTTAACAAGTGTGTCAGTCATGTGTGGAAGATGCAGATATTAGAAAACAGAAAGAAAACTTGCAATTAGTTTATTTGCATGTGGTCTCTTTTTATATGGATTTTTTTGGTTCATTCTCTTCTTGTTTCCTTTTTTTTTCTAATGACTGATCAGGATCTAGTAGGATGGGAAAGAGGTGATTTTTGGCATGCTAAATACTAGCACATCATACTAACTGCACGGTGTTCCTTAAATGCTGACTGAGTACATAGACTGAGCGATGGTATTTAAAATGTGTCTGAACAGGTTGTGAAATATCCAGCCAAGAACTCACACTTAAAAATATTTGAGGAAAAAAAAGTAACCTGTATCAATCTCAGAATAGGGGATTTGGATCTAAATGGCCATTTTTTTTTTGAATGTCTGCATTCTTCTAAGCATCTATTCAACTGGATTTGAAGTGCAAAGTAGGTGGAATCAAATACTTTTCCTATTCAGACTCACCAATGGTAAAAAATATTTGGAGTATCCAAGAGGTCAAAGAAGCTGGAACAGGGTCTGAATTAGTTCTCCTGTGTACTGCTGTAATGCGATATGACAGAGCAAAAAATAGACCGAGGGAGAACGAAACAGAGCTCCTTCTCATTGTGATTGCATATGCCACACTTGAAGAA
Source organism: Vanellus vanellus (assembly GCF_965231255.1). Lineage (NCBI taxonomy): Eukaryota > Metazoa > Chordata > Aves > Charadriiformes > Charadriidae > Vanellus > Vanellus vanellus. The sequence goes on from NC_138907.1 coordinate 66,205,708, forward strand.
TCAACAGTGTCATTTTATGGCTCAAAATCCAGTTCAATTTTAGAATAAAGCTCTAAGAAACTACTGGATTTAGTAAAAGTACTTGCAGGTATAATCCTAGGCTATCTTCTTTCACTCAAAAAAAGTATTTACCCTATCCCAAGACATTCCTGAAGCTTCAAAAATTTTAAATTCTGATTGCTACATTATTTAATACAGAAATACATGCACTCCTTTTCCCTCTCTTTGAAATCCAGGAAGACTAGGTACACCAAAAAGTACCGTGACTTAGCAGATCGACAGATTCAGTAGAAACTAGTCAAAACGTGGGGTGGGTAGGGAGGAAGAACAGAGAGGGAGAGGGAAGTATAGCGAATGCTCACTCTGAGAGTCAATGCCCATCTTTTAAAGGCCAATCACTTGGACCTTGCCCACCTGCTTTGCAGAGCATCAATACACTCGCCTTCCAGAGAAAGGAACTTCAGCCAGGCCACTGACTGCCAGACTGACCTGCTGGAACTGCTGGCAATCCAAGGGCCCTTCGCAGCGAGCTGACGAATGCTGCCTGGCCTATAATGCGGCGTGAAGGACGCACATAAAAGTGAACGCAAATACCATCTATCTATGCAACTGGTCGTAGCTCAGGCTGTATGTTGGGCTACCGGTGCCCACACCACGACCCGACAGAAGCAAGCTGTGTCACAGGCAGGTGGGGAGGACGCCGGCCCGCTCACCCACGCTGGTATCTGATCCATCCGAGATAGATGAGTAACAACCAGGTGCGCGCTAAGCCCCTGGGATGGCTTTGGTCCTGCTCCCTCCATACACCTGCAGCTCCAGCTACAGAAAGTGAATGGGGGAGAGTGACAACAGCCGTGCAAATGGACTCAAAATTGCATTGAACTGCTGCCATCAGCATATATGTTACATTGCGCCACCTCTTTATCCAGTAGTAAAGGCAGTAGGACATATATCGTTATCTTTTCTGCCTGGTGTAAAAATAGCTGCTGTAGTCACCCAAGTTATGCTGTGCAACAGCACCCACGTATAAAAGGGAGCATAGAGGGGATGGGAGATACCAATAGAAGAACTCTACTGCGCACTGCTGTACCTGTGCTCCTAACAAGTTGTTCTGAAATGGGGACTAATGGATTACATTGATTATTTCAATGTGCTTTCAAGAATCTTTGATTACAATATTAATGTTAAATTGTCTGTGTACTTTTTTGTTTATAGGTTGCCATTCCTGGTTGAAAGTTATTACTATGAGCAAGTTGCTTTTAGTGTGCTGCTTATATATGAAATTTTGGAAATTTTTATTGCCTTCTTTTCAGTTCTTCAGCAGTCCCTTTTCTGGTTTTGGTTGTTGGGGGTTTTCTTAGTTCTTAACTGCCATTAATTCTTGGTTACTGACACAGGTCCAGAGCTTCATTTTTGCCAGCTTTTCCCAGACCCTATAAAGAGCACTAACCTGCACTGAGGTTGAAGGGCACTCACTATCCCGTTGCCTACAAAGGCAGACTGCAGGTAACAGGAGTTCAGCACTCTTGAGCAGGCTCAAAACTCACAAGGCACTTCAGAATGCACCATTCCGTCAAAACCATTAACCATAGAAATATACAGGATGGTTCCAGTCCTCCTCACAACCAACCACAAACATTCACATAAAAAACTTCCTTTCTCTGAAGAAGGACATGTGGAAGAAAGAACGACGAGAAGAGTTTAAAACAGAGATGTGGACACAGCAATATCCTGGGAGTCACCCCCGTATAATAGCAGTGTGTAGGCCAGGAATTACTCAAGATGATAGAAAATTTTCTCACAGATCAGTCTGGGATAAGAAAATGTGTGCTGGTTACAGGATACTCTGGTTCAAATGCCCACTCCAAGAAACATGTAATAGTCGTACCAAGTGGAAATGGCTTTCATAACAGCCTAATATTTAGGACATTTACTTAAGATATGTAAGACATAAAGTCATATCCAATGAAGACATATATATAAAACAGCAACCGCTTTTTAATGCATATATGTGTGTATTTGTTGAGTGAAAACTGGGAAAAAATAAGCAGTCATGAAATATTTTAAGAGCAGGTGGTTCAAGCCATTATTCAATAGGATTTTAATCATTTTCAATATACACCTAAGCATACATTAATGATGGCAGATTTCGAAGGGGACAGCAAATAAAATAAATCCTTCACATTTAAATGAGTACATTGCGATTTCTAACAGAAAGGAGCCTGCACAGGCATCTTATGAGACTCATAAAGAACTTTATCAGCTGGAAAGGAGTGTGTAAATTCTGAGGATCAGATGAAATTTTTTTTCCTTTTTTTTTTAAAATAAAAGCGCTCAAAAAGAGAAGATAGAACAGACAATCTGCTCTTGCACAGTATTTTGTATTATCTCCTCTATTTCATAAATAGGATATATTCTTACCAACAGATAACAATAAACTTGGACCTGTTAGAATAGCGTGTTTCTCCCTTTGCCAGAGACCTTTATCTTGCTTCCAGATGCAATAGATTTTTTCTATTTTAAAAATAGGTTTTAAATTATTAGCAGTGGTTGGTTCTTACAGTCCAGTAGCACAAATCCATCCTAGAAAGCTCTTATCTTTCATAGTATGTGATGTTAGACAAAAAGATTATCCACTTGCACTTAAGGGCAACTCCAAAATCTCCAATTTACTTCTACTAACAATTCTGTTAAAACCTTTTTTAACTTTTTTTTTTTTTTTTTTTTTTTTAGTAAGGTGATATAAATTTCCAACAAGTGTTCAAAACTTCTTGGGTTTTTTTGCTTTCATTTATTCCAAAGTCTGACCCACCACTGATTCAGGTTAATGGAAGTCTTAACGCTGACATGATCTAGCTTGGGATCACCCAGAGAAATTATTACTAATATAATAGAAAATATTTTATGCCTGATTAAAAAAAAAAAAACAACAAACCAACAGGAATTTGTAACAGACCTGAAATATAAAAAGTACATTAATTTGATTGTTAAAGCCACAGGGATCTGTTAATATAAACCATTCAAATATTTCCCTGTGATGTCATCAGTTACCATGTGTTTGCACTCTAAATAGATTATTGTAATTTCTGTAAACATATCGAATATATTTTTAGGACTCTTTGGGGGCTTGATCCAGGGCCAACAAAAACCAACGGGCAGACAGGGACCAGCTTCAATAGGCCTCGGGTAATCAGAAGACTAAATTTCTAAAGTTAACGAATGAGAACATCATCGTGCGGCCGGCACAGAGATACCACAGACTGCTCTAAAAATAGGAAAGACTTGCGCTGCCTGAAAACTACATGCCTGAAAAGACACCGTACATAGCAAGGCAACATACTCCTTGTAGCAACTGTCGCGCAATTGTTGTGGGTGCTGCGTGTCATTCAGTTACATGTATCTGCATAGTCGTCTCCCTAACTGTATTATTTTGATTGACTCAAACCACCTAAGTGGCACGCAGACTAAATACGTGCACCCAACCTTTAATAAGTAACAGATTTGTATAAAACATCCTCTCAGCTGGGAGCTAAGCCTCTGTGTCCCAGAATGCAGCCTTTATGAGAAATCTTATTCCACAACATAGTTATTTTAAAATTGGAAAATTGTGATACGTTTTTTGCCAGCCACTGTCTTGACTGAGAAGTCCGGGCTTGATCCTGCCAAACTGTTCTCCTAGGTGAAGTGTTTACAACTACAGTGGCCTCACTGACATGAATGCTGTGTTCTGACAGACATATACTATCCCTGCTGTTGACGGGATTTTTTCTCGCAGTTCCCAAAATTGCTCATGGCAATCTTTCAATTTCAACTTTATTTATTCTGCCTTTTCATAGCAAATTTGTGTTGCTGTATCCGTTCCTTTTTATAGTTTGCCCCAAGAAATACTAGCAGCTAGTCACAAAGTATTTTTTCCTGGCTAAAGAGTAATTTTATTATTGCATGTATTCCCTTCTGGAACTGACCAGTTTTGCAGAAAAGCAGAATCTGTAAAAGAAAAACAAATGCTTTCATTGCCTTTGCTCATATTATGTATCTAGCTGGTCTTCTTGCAATAAGTCAGCAGTGCAACAGGTGATTGCTGGTGGAGTCTGCATGGTTGCTCAGGAGAAGAGGGATACAGTAAGCTGTCTTCACAGTCAATAGACAGCAGATCAGATAAATGGCATCTTGGAAGTGCCTACCTTACACATCTACCTCAGGGTGAGATGAGTCTCACCTTCAGAGGCTGCATCAGAGTCCTCTCAATATCTCATTTCCTCAAATGAAGCCCGTTTATCACACCATTATGATCTGCAGATTGTTCAGTGTGAGACACAGTCGAGCTACGCTACTCCTGACGCAGAATAGCATTTAAATTACCCTCTGGCCAAGATAAGCTACACGTGGTTCACAGACAACCAACCCTTACCTTCTAAAAAAACATGGACGAGTGGATGAGGAGAAAATGAGGGAGCATAATGAGGCTAGGCAACACATACGAAAGCTTGGTCGTCTGAGCTTCCCCACTTTTACTGCACAACCAATATTTATTTTTTCTACTGTAATCACTGAAACTTTAATGACAACTTCCACAGCTATTGCTGGCTTTTCTTGCTTGGCACTTCAATCGTAAAGCTCCTCTTCACCATGTAACAATAAACATTTCTTGTTCGTCTCTCGAACTGCAAATGAATGAGAAGGTACTACTGGTCTCACTCTCCTAGGAATGGGTATGCAGAGGGCCAACCGTGTTCAAACAGTCATGGGAAAGGCATGACAGCTTCATCACAGAATCTGTCAGATGACCTGAAAAGCTTGGATTTGGGTTGAGGAGTTACAATGTTAGATCTGGTAAATACGGACAATTACATGGCATTAAAATAAAGCCAATATCTGACTGAAAGAATCAACCATCATCATCATCCTGAGATAAGACTGTGAAGGTCTTGTTGAGAGAATTAGTCAGTGAAAGAGAAATCTCAGGTGTATTTTACACAGTCCAAACTGCTGAGATGAAACACTTCTGATGATCCGGTTGTCCAGAGTAAGATACAGAAGTTACATGTTATTTTCCTTTTCATTTTTGTTAAATGTACGGATGCCCATGGAGACACTGTTCAGTAATGAACTCATGCAGTATTAGCATAGCTCAGGTGCAGTAAGCATAGTGAACATTGTATTCACAACAGGGCCCCCAAATTGCAGAGGAAAACCTTGGTCAAGTGAACTGAAGTAGCTCTCACTGGCATTCAACACCATCTATTAACTTGTGAATGCATTAATGACGGTAATTGCCTCTCTGCGTGTGCGTGCACTCTATAGCCTGACCAATGAAAAACCATGAGTAGGTATCAAAATGAGACCAGTGAGAAAATGTGAAAGCCCGTTTCTCATTCAGAAGTTTTAAGAGAGACTTTTAAGATGACGAAACAGAAACAGGATTTCATATCTTTTAAATCTTACTATGTGGTACACTTTGAAGCGGTGTGGGTGTGGAAGAACAGAACAGCAATCATCTGATGAACAGCTGCAATCTATGCTAAGAGCCCCACCGAAACCCATATTAAATTGAAATATTGGAGACCTTTTTGAAACGCATAAAAAAAATCCCTCTGTGCTTTTTTGGGCAGCCAGTTTATCAGGCAACTGTGTCTGTGCGTATGATTCAGTACTAACCAGTGATCATCATCAGTGAATTTGTCGTTCACTAATACGTAGGAACGAACTTGGTCTACCTGGTACTAATGCAATAGCTATAATGCCTCCAATTACACTCTTCCTACACTATCTGATAAAGTTTTAAAAGGGAGGATTTACCTGAGTGGCTTGTTTTCACTTTCTTTTGCTTTTATATATTTTTTTTAAAAGTATATAAAGGAAAAGACAAGTCAGGAAGGATGAACATAGCTTGAGATATTGGATCCACAGGTTTGTAGTAACAATTATGCAACAAGAATGGAGGCTGCTTACTCCAGAGGGCTTAGCTTTAACCGACCAATACAAAGATCCATTGCCTTTCTGTGAATACACAAGTAATGTCTTTTTGACTCCACTACGTATTTTCGCAAGTTAATTTGTCAGCTAACTTTTGTCCCAAGCTTACAAAACTACTTGTCAAAATCTTCAAGTTTTCCCCCTTTTCCCCCGTAGATATCATCTTCACAATGTAAAGATCATGGTTTAAAGAGGGAAAGTATAAGAAATATATGGCCATTTTTCTTTAGTCTCCCAGGAAAAAAAGAAACCGTGTCTCGGCTGTCAGAAAAATCTCCTCAGTTCTTCTTTAGACTCTTCTATCCTCTCCAGAGAGTAAAAAAGATTGATTTTTTTTTTTTCCCCATAATCAGTGGACTTTGAGGAAGCAGCAGCAGACCCTGCTAAATTTCCATTTGCAGGGACTTCCTCTCCCTCCCCTCATATCTCTCCTCCCTATTTCATTTTATAGCCCAGAAACCCAATGTTCGTTGTCAGATCTCGATTCCTGATGCTACTTTGGTCTTACAGTGGAATCCCTGGCTGGCCTGGTGGGAAGGGAAGGGAAGGGAAGGGAAGGGAAGGGAAGGGAAGGGAAGGGAAGGGAAGGGAAGGGAAGGGAAGGGAAGGGAAGGGAAGGGAAGGGAAGGGAAGGGAAGGGAAGGGAAGGGAAGGGAAGGGAAGGGAAGGGAAGGGAAGGGAAGGGAAGGGAAGGGAAGGGAAGGGAAGGGAAGGGAAGGGAAGGGAAGGGAAGGGAAGGGAAGGGAAGGGAAGGGAAGGGAAGGGAAGGGAAGGGAAGGGAAGGGAAGGGAAGGGAAGGGAAGGGAAGGGAAGGGAAGGGAAGGGAAGGGAAGGGAAGGGAAGGGAAGGGAAGGGAAGGGAAGGGAAGGGAAGGGAAGGGAAGGGAAGGGAAGGGAAGGGAAGGGAAGGGAAGGGAAGGGAAGGGAAGGGAAGGGAAGGGAAGGGAAGGGAAGGGAAGGGAAGGGAAGGGAAGGGAAGGGAAGGGAAGGGAAGGGAAGGGAAGGGAAGGGAAGGGAAGGGAAGGGAAGGGAAGGGAAGGGAAGGGAAGGGAAGGGAAGGGAAGGGAAGGGAAGGGAAGGGAAGGGAAGGGAAGGGAAGGGAAGGGAAGGGAAGGGAAGGGAAGGGAAGGGAAGGGAAGGGAAGGGAAGGGAAGGGAAGGGAAGGGAAGGGAAGGGAAGGGAAGGGAAGGGAAGGGAAGGGAAGGGAAGGGAAGGGAAGGGAAGGGAAGGGAAGGGAAGGGAAGGGAAGGGAAGGGAAGGGAAGGGAAGGGAAGGGAAGGGAAGGGAAGGGAAGGGAAGGGAAGGGAAGGGAAGGGAAGGGAAGGGAAGGGAAGGGAAGGGAAGGGAAGGGAAGGGAAGGGAAGGGAAGGGAAGGGAAGGGAAGGGAAGGGAAGGGAAGGGAAGGGAAGGGAAGGGAAGGGAAGGGAAGGGAAGGGAAGGGAAGGGAAGGGAAGGGGAAGGGAAGGGAAGGGAAGGGAAGGGAAGGGAAGATTTGGGGGTAGCAGAGATGTGTTCATCAAGTAGTCCGTTGTCTCAAAGAAAGATGATGCCCTGTGATGTGTGGCCAAACTGAACATGCTGTAGCTGAGTGTGAGCAGGAGTCTGGGATTTGGTATTTATCATTTTACCAGACTTCAGAATCACACCTACTCTAGTGTTTAACTCATTTCCACAGCAAGGTCTTGAGGTACGAGGCTGTAAGTTTAGCTTGCAAGTTTTAAGGCAAGAAAACACTCCCTTATTAGAATTAAAATTACTTATTTTATTATGTATGTAAAAAGGGAGCTCATTAATAACTGCAAACAAGTTAACTTCCGTGCACTGAACTAAACTTCAGCAATTCTTGTATGACATTAAATTCAATGTAGGAGCTGTTCAGCATACTCGGGATTGGTACCATTTTAAAATATACCCACCGCATAAGAAAATTAAGAGCAATGTATGTTTATAGGATCTGAACACAGGAACTTCTCCTCCTAACCTCGCTAGTGAATTTGATACAGGGCCATCGTGCCAGAGTTGTCACCCATGTGTGCTACTCCTGTCTTTTCCAGACCTGTAGCACACCGGTTGGCAAGTCCCAACTGTTTACTGCCTCTGTCTTACACACCGATAGCTCCAGAAAGATATAAGCACTTTGTATGACTGGATGGCTATCCAGACATGCAGGGTGAACTTGATTTTTATTATAAAATTATGAAGAAAGAATGCCATAACATTGATAGAGCCACAATACCACCATGATTAGGTATAATGCTACCATTTAGGTATAATATCTAAACATTTTGGGATAAAAGGAAGTATTCACAAGCAGTTCATAGGGATTTGGCAAAATAACTCCCAAGTAACTTCGACAGAATTTGTAAGACAAAGCCGTTTGTGGATCAAAATTTGTGATAGAGATACTGAAATCATGCATGTTTCCTTTTGTGTTTATGACACACCGGTCCACCCCAACTTCAATTCTTAACTACAGTTCCCTCTCCATCTGTGCGGTTTACCTGTCTGTCAAGATAACAACCATCTTCTAGAAATCAATGCTGGCAATGGTCGATTTTTACTGTGTGTATAGCTGGACACTTCTGGAAAGCATTTTTTTGATATGCTGCATAGGTTAGTAAAGTCCCTTAAAAAATTTACTAGTCACATCTGCAGTTTGAATGTTTCTTCTAAAAGACAAACCAAGGCCAAGCAAGACAAAGAATCTGCTGATACACACATGTCACTCCAAGAATTCTCCTGACAAAGTTCCCACACCCAATTTAATTACTTCCCTACTGTAAAAACACTTTCCATCTGCATTTATTGTAATAGTTTCAAATCCAAAACCAACAGACTATAAAGCTAGCTAAATAAATGAATGATATTGGCCTTAGGTCCCAAGCCAGGAGCTATTCTGTAAGGCTGTGTGTCTCCAGCATTCATTTTTATGCTGATGTTTCATTTTATGTGCAATGTTTTCACTTAAGCCTTGTTTAGAGAAGAATTACCTTGCTCCAGGCTCTAAAGTTTTACGTGCTGCGCGGTGCCCTCTAGCGCCGCTCCAGCCAAAGGTCTGTCAGAGATTCCCCTGCAAGACCAAAGTCGCATCGCGAATCGAGATCTGACCAAAAAAACCCGCTTCAGGCTGTATACGCAGCATTGCACACGTTCAGGCCCGGAGCATTAATCCCAAAAGTGTTTGATATATCCTCAAACTGAGGCTGCGGAGCTCGAAATGAAAAGCATTTTTGTTTGAAAATGCACCCTAAAAAATGAAACAACCAGATTTAGCCTCCAGACTGACTATTTGTAACATGGGTTCCCTTTTGCACTTGGGAGAAAAAAAGTATCCTATTCCTCACGCTTGGTATGAAGAATTTAACTACAGCTCATAAGAAATTTCCTGACATGCAGAGGTAATGAGAATACATTGTATTCTGGGTCCTCAGGTTCGTCGCAATATCATAGTCTGATGAAAGCACATCAGGCTATGGACTTCTTCACAGTTTCTAAAGACTTGAGATGTAACAGTGTCATTTGGACAAGCAGGACACTTAAAACGATGCACATGCACAAGTGTTTTGCTAAGTTGGGATTCTCCATGCCATCAAAGTACTTGGAAAGAGCTTGACCTTTATAATAAATTTTAATCCAAAGCAGCAGCACAGCAGATATATTTTTCACTTAGAAGTCACTAAACAAGGACTGAAGGGCAAAACATGTCTCCACCGAAGCCTGGGGCAAAAGTGCTACTGACTTCACTCAAAGCGTATTTGGACATTGAATTTTGTATTCCCTTGCATGCATTCAGTTCTTACTGAACTAAGTGAAAGGATGTATTAATAACTGACACAAAAATCTAATCAAAGAAATTCAGATGGTGCACAGCACAGCACAGCTCAAGCCACGGGTGTTATATTGGCCTTCGATACTGCAGAGGATCCTGCTGCAACGGTGGCACAAAGACATAGTTATGGATGGGATTTGGGGGCAAATTTAATCACAATATTAGTGTGACATCAGGTTTGTTTTGTGGCTCTCCCCTCCTAACTAAAGCTCCTGAGTTTTTGTGAAACTGAAATAGGTCTCCTAAACAGAAGCAAGACAAAGACAAAAGCACTTCAAGCCACAAAACTTGAAGAAAACTGTCCGTTGTTGTTCAACAGCTTACTAATCAACAGGAAGATGCACACAATTACTACTTCATGTGCTCAAACTCATACATACATGTACATAAAAGTGGAAAACATGGCAAATAAATCCATCTTTCCAAGTACATGATATTAGCAAAGACTAATTGGAAAAGTTTCTTTATAAAGAATGCATGGCCTTTTCCTAACTTAGGAACATAGTGGCATGTTTTGCCTAAGTGAAAACAAAGTTTTAATAAAGGTGAACTTTCCTAAGTATTATGTCCTAAATATTCCATATTATCAGTAAACTTCAAGACTCGGATATGCAGAAAAAGGATAAACAAAAGAAGTTACATTTGTTTACACAGATTTTCCTATACTATTTAACTGGATTATTTTTTTTTTTTTTAATTGAGGATGGCAATTCAGTGTTATGGCGCCACCTAAACTCAACAACCTAACTGCTAGCTCGCATCTTTAACTGGGAAAAAAGTCTTTCAGAGCGAAAACCATTAAAATCGATCCAACCATACGTTCTTTGCAAAACGGGTCTCTCGTGCTCTGATGCTACCTATCCCCAGCACAGCTCGGCGCTGTGGGCGGTCGGCGTTCGCCCTCCGGTACCGTACCTGGGATTCTGCGGCTCTGAACCATCTGACTCTGTACACGGTTTCTTTACCTGCAAAAGCAAATGAGTACCAGTTACTCTCACTTGAAACACAACTTCCTCGCTCACAGTTCACGCACTTACAGCGCTTAAAGTGGACCCAGCTCCGCTCACCCTGATCGCTATAAAATACTTCCCGCATTTTACAGCAGCAGTATGCAGTACTAAACAGTGTGTTTCATTATTATCCCATGAACAGCTGCCAACTGCACTTCCCCAGGCTCCATTAGTACGTAAAATGTTCAGCTAAAATAGCTTGGGAGCAGCCGAACTAGGAACAAAGAAAGCAAAGAGCCAGGTTCCCCACTTTGCAACGAGAAAGCCATACTGTTCTCAGCTCGGTAAAGAAATGTTTTCCCAATTGAAACTGCTTCTGTTTCCTGCGAAAGCTCACAATAATAAACACCAGATTCTGGGGCAAAGCGCAGCGTTAGCTAAATAATTCATACATTAATTTTCATTTTGTGAATCTGCTAACTGTACGTTAACTGTTTTTTCTTAATGCATCAAAGAACACATACACCATTTCCACACATATTTGCAATATATAACTACATAAAAGGCAGTTCAACTTCCATATTAATCTCTGCAATACATTGCTGTTAGCTAATTAAAGGCAAAAAAAAAAATCATCGCTTTCAAATAAAAATAGAAAACTCCTCTTTTGCAGACTAGGTATCTCCCCGGGATCTTCAGGATTTCCTGCAAAAATTTAATTGCACCTTCTGGTAATCTAAATTTCTTGTACTTTTAGCAGAGAAAAAAAAAAAAAAAACAAAACAAAACAAACCACATTTTGCTCGCTTGTGTGCTAATGCAGAATCCAGGGCTGTGTGGGAGGTTTCAAAACTCCATTTTTAAAGCCACCTAGAAACATCATAGTCACTCAGACCCACTTGATGTGACTGACACAATGCAAAGAAGATTCCCGTTACAACCAGCAAGTGCTCAATGACAGTTTTGGGGAATATCTTGCGTCAAAAGATCTTTCTGTAATTTTTTGCTACTTTAAAAGAACTTCAGAGAAAAAAAATGTGAACATGAACCACTTCTGTTGAAGTCATTGACAAAATACTCACCAATTCCAACAGAAAAAATGTTTTCCCTAAATACCTCAGCTGAATGCCGTGCAACATCGCTCATAGATGTCTGAATACAAGCATGGTTCTATAGATGGTAATTGTATTCTTTATTTGCATTCTAGATACTAAAAACCCAATATGGTTGCATACATGGTTAGTCATAGAGATCAGGCTTTGGTAGCAATAATGAAAATTTCCCCATGACAATAACTTAAAACTGTCTTTGTTATTGTAACAGGTGTTACCTGAAACACTAAAAAAGTAGCAGACAAAGGATCTTCTAAATATTGTGCTTTGCTTGAGTTTTACTACAAAACTTCCTTCAACCTATCCAGTTACTCAGTTTCATCGCCACTAATTTCCCTCCTCTTGGGTTGTTTCTCCACTGTTGCTACTGTGCTACTCCATGGACTTGGTAGTGGCAGCGTAGCCCAGAGACACGCGATGGTGCAGCGGCTCAGCATGAGAGACAGTGAAAGCTCACGTAAACCCAAAACTCCCAGGCACGATCTCATAAACATTCAGATGCAAACATCATTGCTATAGTTTTATGTTCACTACATTGTTACTAAGGTAAGGCTAGATCTGAAACACAGTAAAATACTTGAGATACAAGCACGTGATCGAGTGCCAAGAAAAATGCCTGCAGTGTGCGTTAGTATACAAATAAGAGAAATATTCATTCAAATCAGTGTAGTGAGCGTCAACATCACAGGCGACTGTTGAAAATTAAATTCAAAATCATTCAAAACCACTGAAATTGAAACAGCCCTTCCTTGAGGGAAAGTGTGTCCTTTCAGAAGCAGATTGTCTCAATCGAGTTACAGAGGGACTTGGCCAGAAAAAGAATCTTTTCATTACACAGATAAAATATAATTTAAAATAATCAAAAATATTTAGAACTGTAAAATAGAATTACAAAATATAAAAATACAAAATATAATCACATAACATAATAAAAATTAATCACAAATATAAATGCATCTAATTTATTTAAATCCTTTTCCTTTAGCATATACTCACTTGCAGGCTAATTTTGCTACCTCCTTGCTGTTAAATTTGTGGGCATTTATACATTCCTTTCCAATTCCTTTGCTGTTCATGTGGTTGCCACCAGTAGCACCGTCTGTCACATTTGCACCAGGGCTCAGATCTCACTCCCCAGGTCAAGAAAGTTCAACCAGTGACTTTAACCAGTTGCTGGAGAGTCTGACAGTCCCCCAGCACGTCCCAACACCCTGATTTTGCAAAGTGATGGCAGGTCCTTTGGTGGGCAATTACCACAGAAGCCCAAAGATAATTCAAACACACACTAACTATCCGAGCGCTTTTAAGATACACAATATATTAAGGGCTCTGGTTTTCCTGGGCAAGGATGAGAAGTGCTTCTTCTCACAGTTAAGCAATAGCTGAGTACTCACAGACTAGTTGTCCTACCCCTGCTCACACTACTACTGCATCGTGCTTTGACCAACACTACCAAGTAATTGAAATGACTGAAAGTTTATGCTCTGTGTAGTGAATATAAAGAAACAAACCAAAAACAAACAACTGACAAATTTTGGTATACCTTAAAAGGGAGTAGCAGAAGAGCCATGGACCAATTGTATGAAAAAGACTCACCTCCTGCACAATGCAGCAAACTTGGGGGGAAAAAAAAGTGAATATTTTATATTCAAGAATATTGCAATGAAAACAATTTTTTTTTTTTTAAATAAGAATATTTCAGGTTTTCAGCTTGGTATATAGATGCTGCAGTTAGTCTATGATTATTCTCTGAGGAAATGCACAGCATAAGCACACAGTATAGACTTGTCTTTTCCTCTGAGACTGAACGCAAACTTCATTATATATCTTTACGGTGCCTCTTTGAGAGAAAAGATTTAATAAATAAAAATGTTATTTCTTAAAGGAAGAACAAGCATGTGATTTTCTTTCAAGTGGACATATGGAATGAACACCATTTCTCTTTCGGGCTACTCAAGTAGCAAAACACATTTTGTTATTCATAAAATTATGCCGCCCTGGAAGGTGAACAGAAAATCACTGTGAAAACTTCTTGATCAAAGACTAAATATCGTTTCCTTTGTCTTCAGCTGGACTGTTTTTCCTCTTAATCTGCCTTGCTGTTTTCAAAATAATTAACCTTCAGTAACACCACATTTATTTACATTCTCACGTGCTAAATGCTATAAAAAGAACCTTTTTCTTTACTCCTGCTCTGTTTTCCTTTTTTTTTTTTTTTTCTCTCTGTTTATACAGGTTTTCTCACCATTTTAGTTATATGCATGTTGAGAATCATTCACAAGAGTGGTAAGATACCAGTTTCAGTTTTTAATTTTGCTGAGCTGTGCTGAAATCTCCTACCCTGGCTGCCTACTACAAAAATGTTTTAAATGTTTCAGCTAAAAATCCTTAAATTCAATTTTTTTGAGAAAACATGCCGTTGTGTTCCTATGTTAAAAGCCACACCACTATGTTGCTGAGCAGCTTTAGTGCCTGCAAGTTTGGAGGCAGAATGCCAAAACTGGAAGTGGGTGGAATCCAAGGTGTACAGCTACCCAGGAATCATCATCTATGGTGCCCAAAGTTGTTTCAGTTTATAAGCTTCAAAAGCCGTGTTTTCACACTGTCGGTGGACTCCAGTTGTAGTCTGGCTCCCGAGTTTTTGAAGACCCGTTCTGCATTGAATACTATCCATCTCAAAGATGCTGGTGCTGCGTAGACTTAAGATTACGTCTCCTGAATGCCAGGAGCCCCCGTGACATCAGGAAAGGGACTGACATTAGCGAAACTGTCCCTCTTTGCTCTGTCAGTCCCATCTGCCACCGCGCAGGTACCCGGGCAATACCCTGAAACAGAAAAACCCTGTAGACTCAAATACAGGGAGGAACAGAGGAAAAACAGGAGCAGGGAGAGGGAATGGAAACCGAGGGACAAAAGGAGAATGGGCTCTGCAGGGGCAAAATTAGAGGAGGGCAGAAGCCACGTGAAAAAAATGTGGCAGTTGTAGGGGTGGGGTGGGGACAATGGAAGAGTGCTGGGGCTGACTGGGACAGGCCAGCACTGCACAGTTTGCTCTCCTTTCCTCTAATTAGATTTGGGACTAACACCATAAACACAAGCCTGAGCATTTGCCAAATATCTGTGAAACTCACTAGTAAAGTCTTTAGTAACCAGTCTGCCCAGAGTAACAGGCTGGTGCTGCTACACCAGCTGCACCGCAGACCTAATTAATGGTCCAAGCTGGGAAAGTATACTTTGAAATCACAAGATGGTGTACAAATGTTATGTTTATCCAGGAAAATCAAGGTCTAATTTGACTCAAACTGAGAAAAAGAAAGAGCTAACACTTTATGCAGTTTCTGTCTTCATCTCTGCCCCAGTTCAGCAGATTTCAAAGATCAACACTGTTTTAAGTGTCCGATACGATGAGGGCACTGTGAATTAAACACTAAAGTTCTTCATTGAATGTATAGGAGAAATATTTACACGATGAATGATTTTATATTAAGTATAGACTTTGGATGCTTCATGTGTAACAAATACAGACCGAGGAACATAAAAAGAACAATCTAACTCCCCATTCACTGAAAAAAGGAGCCATCCCCTGTAAAGCCTAATATGTCATGTATTAAGAGCTGCACCATGATGCATAAGAGACTGGATTTCCACAAGCCATGTTAATTCTGGCATTTCCTTGCTTCTGATGTTTTCCTTTGCAACATTAACATCCTTTAAACATGATTTTATTGGACCTCATTACACTAGATGTTAGACCGTGAACTGGTCCTGCTCTATGAGGTGTTCTCGCACACACTCATGGTATTGAACTCATAATGCAACACAGGTGAGAAAGCCTTTCTAACACTAACAATAAGCACAGCTGAAAAATCTTGCAACACCAGCAGTGAATTATTCTGGCAATGAATCTGCTGAGCTCCCTCATCTACTGCATCAAATATGGCCTTGAACATGACTCCCAGACTGGTCGGTGTGCTATCGGGCCGAGTAGCACCTGCAATGCTTTGGCTCTGGAGGAAGCAGCTCTGCATGGTGCAGCTATGGCAGCTCTAACATCAAGGAGACGAGAATGAAGAGGGAAAAGTACTCTTTGCAGACCCAAAGACATCTCAAAGCACACGTACGTGCTTGCTCAGCCTGTGCCAATGCCACTTCTGATTGGTGCGGAGTGTGGGC
This sequence comes from Vanellus vanellus, assembly GCF_965231255.1. Lineage (NCBI taxonomy): Eukaryota > Metazoa > Chordata > Aves > Charadriiformes > Charadriidae > Vanellus > Vanellus vanellus. Next base: position 66,221,747 of record NC_138907.1, read on the forward strand.
AGAGCAAGCACACTTCTACTGCCTGGATGCTTCCCCACAGCAAATTACCATGGCGAAAGCTCCCCAGCTTCTACTCACTGTCCAGGGAAAGGGACCACGTCAGTGGAATGGCCCCAGGAGAGGATGGGGCATGCAGGGGAACGGTTTAATGTAAATATATGAGAAGAATATGGCTCAGGATGTCTGTGACACTGCTGTGAGAATGAATAGTAAAGAAAAGAAGCTTCTCCTCCAAATATTTTTAGATGCTACTTTGACACATATAGTTTTATAACCGTCTTGACAACAAAATCCTTAGCACAGAGACTGTCGGTACAATGCTTAGCATAACAAAGATTTCCTTTGCTACCATGACACCCTTCATTGCTACCATAAAACAAATGATGACATTATCTTGACCTAGAAAAACAGGGCAAGGGATAGCTTAAAGATACAGTGCTGGGATTTAGTAACAAATTGCAGTCATGCTGAAAATGTATATGTTTTGAAACTGATTTAAAAAAACCCATACAAATATTATTGAGAATGAAGCAGGTTTTTGATGGCTTAATTCAAATAATACTATAGCTAGGTATGTCTTGTGAAGACAAAATGAAGCTTCTGCAAAAACAAACAGAAATGCTGAAGCTGCCTACAGAAAGATCTGAAAATAATTCTGAATAACCCCAAATTCTCAACTGATTTTGCACAGTAAATCACTGTTATGCTACACTTCCATAGGTCTCATAAGGGTTTGAGTACCTTAAGCCTAATAATAATAATAAGCTTACATAATATAAATATATAAGCAGTTTGTATGAAAATGTAAGATGAAATGAAATTATAATGTATATTAAAAATGTAATAATATATAGTTACTCACCATCAACTTTTAAGTAGGTTTCTGACTTAGTTAAAAACCCAAACACTGATGCTACTGTTGAGTGAAAGACCTTGAAGCAATAGAAAATTTATTTTTTTTCCCAAATTTTTCACAGTGCAGGTACTGTGCGTAGCTGTATTTTAACTGAATCACATCCTCAAGTAGATTTATCATATCTCAGCAGATCTGAAAGTAGTTCTAATCACAATGGAAGAATGATGAAAACTGTGTTACAGGAATCAACTTATTTTCAAGGAGAAATCAAAATGAATTCACTAGAGTGAATTTAATTCACTATTGAAGTAACATTATATTTTAAATTAAAGGCTATATGAGTCAGTCCTCAGTGAAAACAAGTTTTCAACTCATCTTTTAAAGTAGGTTTAGATATTCAATGGTGTCTTCCATTTTCTTAGTAATGACATTGTTATGCTGTCAACTACAATTGACAACTCTAATCAAAACAGATCAAATTTTGAATATAGAATCATCTAGGCTGGAACGAACCTTTAAGATCATCAGGTCCAACCATCAACCTAACACTGCCAAGTCCACCACTAACACATGTCCCTAAGCACCACCTCTACCCATCTTCTAAATACTTCCAGGGATGGTGATTCAGCCACTTCCCTGGACAGCCTGTTCCAATGTTTGATAACCCTCCCAGTGAAGAATTTTTTCCTAGTATCCATTCTAAACCTTCCCTGGTGCAACTGGAGGCCATTTCCTCTTGTCCCATCACTTGTTACTTGGGAGAAGAGACGGACCCCCACCTCTCTACAGCCTCCTTTCAGGTAGTTGTAGAGAGCGATAAGGTCTCCCCTCAGCCTCCTTTTCTCCAGGCTAAACAACCCCAGTTCCCTCAGCCGTTCCTCATAAGACGTGTTCTCCAGACCCCTCACCAGCTTAGTTGCCCTCCTCTGGACACGCTCCAACACCTCAATGTCTTGTAGCGAGGGGCCCAAAACAGAACACAGTATTTGAGGTGGGGCCTCACCAGTGCCAAGTACAGGAGGACGATCACTTCCCTAGTCCTGCTGGCCACGTTATTTTTGATGGAGGCCAGGATACCACTGGCCTTCTTGGCCATCTGGGCACACTTCTGGCTCATGTTCAGCTGGCTGTCAGCCAACACCCCCAGGTGCTTTTCTGCTGGTCAGCTTTCCAGCCACCCTTCCCCAAGCCTGTAGTGAATATGCTGAACTTTATTTTTCTTAAAAAAAAAAAAAAGTAAAGTCCAAATTACTTAAAAAGTTTGATTCTGGAAGCAGACCGCTGAAGTTGACCTTCGTATTTTACTTAGCACAGTAGACGAAACTTCATGTTTAAAGACATCAGATACATTGCCATGTCTTTAAGAGGTGGGAGGAATAAACATGGTGCATATTGCGTGGGAGCTTCAAACCTGTAGCACAGGGCAGGGCTGAGAGGAAGGGATGGGAACAGGGGAAGTCATTGCTGTTCCACCATAACTTCTATTTTCCATGCAAACCTTTCCTAAGATAGACGTGTTCATGATCAAATGTATCATTGCTACCCTCTTGTCTCCCCCACCTCTCCCCAGACTAATACAGCAGTAACTCTGGTCTACAATAATATGTAGTGTACATCTAACTTGCAATGGAAAATAATCCAGAGGTGATACATCCAGTATAAAATACCTGCAGTTTGGGCATCTAAATCTATGTAGGCTTGTCACCACAGGCTTCCTTCACACCTAACAGAAAGATATGGATGTATTTCACCTGACCTAGAGTAGTCATCTATTTCAGACAGAGGGGAATTATTGCAAGATGAATTGTGAATTACGGTTGCTACTCTCCACCGACTGCTGAAGAGGACAGGTAGTGGGGAAAGGGAACAGTGCTGCCAGAGAGTGAGGGAGTGCCCACTGTCCCCACACAGCTTGTGTGTTTCATTACATCTTCCATGAAATCCTCTTTGTCTGCAACACTGACTACACCAATGAGGAGAGATGGCTTCCGCTAAAGTTTCATGCTTTAGAGCCTCGGCTTCTTTGAACCAGTCATTGACTCTAATCATTTTAAGAAGGAGCTATCACTTACAGAGCATATACTAATTCGCTAAATGCTTCCACTTTTTGAGATTACACTCTTCATCACTGCCACAACGTCTTAGATTTTCTGTATAAACCTCTGCAGAGAACAGTGTGGGTGAAACTTCAACGGGAACCAGCCTACAGACAGGCCACGAGGCTGCAAAGCCGCGCTGCGTTTCCCCAAGATCCTATTTCACCAGGCGGGGATGACGAGTAGCGACGCACCACAGCCCTTGCTGGTGTGCACAATACACAGAAAATAAAGTAAATAGGGATTTAATCAATCCAGGTAAATGTCTTTTTCATACTTACAAGGAGACCATAACGATCGTTTCTTTCAGGAACACTGCACAGCCTTAGCATTGGCACCAGCCTTTGTGCTACTTAAATGAGAAAGATTTATCCACTGCGAAACTGTGTTTCTATTGAAAAGTTTTTCAGAAGGAGGTCTCATTAAGGTGTATTTGTAGTATAAATCGATAAAATCTGAGACAACCGTAACTCCTCAATTTTCTCATTCGCAGGCTATCTTTAGGGTCAAAACTTCCCTTCCTTGGTACTTTCTTACTAGTGGAAGGATTTCCTAAGTGTTTGTTTTTGCAACCTGATTAATGGGTTCCACTCAGTTCAGAGCTCTAAGCTTCTTTCACCTCTTTTATACCTGCAAACATTTCTAAAACACATTTTAAATTGCCTTTGGCACAAGTGCACTTTAAAAAATATCAGAGGGTGTGTTGATCAAGGCATAATTTAAGCGATTACAACCTGTAAAGTACTATCTTCTACATTTTGAAATGCATTTATACGTGCACTGTGGGAAAAAAAATGGCATTCTTTTTTTCTTTTTGTTTGTTTGTGTTAGATGAAAGAAGGAAATATGCCTTCCCTTAACTGGTGGGGCAGGCAGGGCAAATGCCACACCACAATAGCACTTTTTGTTTCAGCTTGGGTTACCTAATAGCTCAGAGCTCACCGAACACTTTCCCCTGCCCTGCTGGGAGGATGGGCCACCAGGCTGGCTCCCTTCCCGGCAAGCAAAAAAAGAAAGAAAAGGAGCTAGCTCCCCATTCAGCAGTTGCAAAGGCAGGGAAGCTCCACCAGTCTGGAGCTGGGAGCAGCACATTTATTGTCCAAGTCAGACCGAGGGAGAAATGTTAAAGCTCTAGCACTGGAAATACCTCTTTCTCTTTTTTCCTCCCTCACACGGTCTTTTTCTCTCTTTAACTCCCTCTCTTTCTCTCTCTCTCTCTCTTTAAAAAACACTAAAGATAAACTCGTGGCCTTTTTTTGCCTTTTCAAATCAGTAGTATGTGTCATTGCAGTTGAATCTGCAAGTGCACCCTTAGTGCCTCCCTGGTATCTCCAAACTGGAAATCAGTTAGAAGATACTGTTCTTAATCTGGACACAGAAAAATGCTTCCTGTTTTTACTCCAGTTATGGTCCCATGATAACCCCCAGATTTGTTGTGATCACACCATTTTTATTAGTTTTAAGTGTTTACTTTTTAAATCTCAGCATTCCCAGATACCATTGATCTCTTTTCAGGAGAAAAACATACTGAGATGCAGGAAAAGAGCCACGCTGTGCAATGCTTTCTCGATTTAATCGTGTGATTCCCCAGCTCCACAGAAATACCATAAGCAAACTAGGTGTATCAAAACTGCTTTGGAGTTATCATTTGATATTCAAAGGGATAGCAAGTCATGTCCTGTTATATGCATAAGATTCAGTGCCCCCTCGGAAAACCTGGACTTATTTTCTTTCCTCCCGCTTTTCAAAACTAACCAGGGCCAACAAACGCAAAGAAAAAAAAGTAAACTTTGAAGCTGAAATTTAAAGCAATGAAAGTCAGGAAGTTCAAAAGTTAATGTTCCTATGGCTGTGTTAACTTGGCCATGTTGCAAATACATCATGCAAATACTTCAAGCTATTTTGTTAAAGGCATAGAGTACTGTGCCATAAAGCATAATAAAACATGCTGTTTTCTTTTCATGTGGAAACCATCTTGTATGAGCAACAGTACAGTGTATTTCTACCGCTAATGCTGATTTCTCTACCGCAAGTCAAGTATCTCTGCCACAAGGCGCCTCTCTGTTCTGAAGATGCCGGTGCCTCATTGGGACCTAGCTTTCTCTTAGCTCACCCAAGAGCTTACGTACTGACCTCCCCAGTAACAAAGGCCAACTTTTCTCCCGAGTCTTTTGCCTCACCAGAAAATAATCTGTCTTTCCCCCTTAAGATCAAAGAACACTTGTCACAGCTTTTCCATCCCTCGCTTAGAGGGAAGTGAAACAAATGGCCTTGTCGATCATCTCCTCCTTTCTGCTCTTCACTATCCTGGAATCGACCTAGGAGCATACCGATACCCAAGTGCAGTTAACAACATAATCACACATCTGCTAACGCTCCTCCTCACCCCAGATGATGAAACACATATATGTAAAATACGCTGTTTTAGCAGATAGGTCCTTTTTCTTTCCCTGTACTCTTTTGTTTGTTTTCCATATCTTTAATATAAGTGCTGCTATGTGCTAAGGTTAGAGGAGCTCAGCCCCACAAAACACTCCTTACTCTTGGTCGACGCGTCTCCAGTTTCCTAGCTCCACTGAGAGTTCACTCCCAGGTGCTGGGTCAGCCTTGAGGAAGAAATGTCTACGCCACTACCAGCTTCATCATCCTCTTTGTCTTGGAGGAGAGTACTCATCAGCTGCATTCTTCATCCCAGAGCTAAAGGGACTTTAAAAACAAGGATTGTGGTTTTGAATTATATTCAAAAAGTTCAGGAAACGTCGTTTAGCAGCAAGAAAAAGACAGGTTTAATGTGTTCACAATACCCTGACTTGATTTGAGCTTTGTACTAATTAGTTTTCAAGCACCAAAGTCTTCATAAAAGTCCATGTCATTTAATAATGAATGAATACCTGACTCCTATCATGGTCTGATAGAATGGGATGGAATAGTTTGGGTGTATTGAAAGCATTGTATGTGGATTCAGCTAGACGACAACTTGGTTTATCGATGATCCAAAGAAAGTTCCCAGGTTGAGACTTGAACTAGTCAAGATGACATGGTAGGCACAAGCTCTTCTACGTGTAGCCACTCGTTCACCGGTACCACTTTTACTCTTGCTCAGATACACTTTTGGTCAACTTTTCGTCACTCTTGGTTCTATCCCAAGCACGTATAGCTATAGCTATATGAGTCAGATATAATGGTAGGAGTGTATTACCTGCAGTGTCTGACAGCACAATCCATGCTGCGTGATCAGTCCAGCACATGCATATCATACAGAATCAGAAGAAGTGCTGATCATTGCAGATGTCCTTCAGAAAAGGAGAAAAACTAGCGCTGTACTGCAGCTTTTCATTACAATTTTTAGTATGTATCTATTAAAAAGGACTCAACTTACTTCTGCGTCTTCTGGGTCCATCTTCAACTCTCAGGAGAGATGACTGTATTCAGTGGACAGTGTCATTACATGACACAGAGTACCAAAAGGATAAGAAAATGTCACTGACCATTACTCACAGATCAAAAAAGATCATCCAACTTCTTTATTAAAGCAATTCGGTTCCACATCCTGACCTAAAGTCAGACTGTATATGCTCTAAAATGTCAACTTCAATTAAATGATCTTGCAACTGGCCATTGGGTAGCAGGCAAGGATCACTCCAGACCGTTGGCTTCTTCAGCTCCTGTTGAACTCCAGCGTGTTTGACAGAAAAAAGGAAAATTCCTGCTCTAAATGTTGTCAGGACAATTTTGCCCTTTCTGACTAAAATAGTCAACAGCTGTTGATTATAAGCCGTTGTTCGCTGCTGTCCTTCACAACCCTGAAACGCAGGACTACCCCAACGTTGGGTGCACGTACTGAGAGCTGGGAAAGCAAACAGGCTGTTTGTGATGAACAGCAGTAACTGCAGAAAATGACCCAGTCCCATCTAGACTTGCACGGGCTTCCACCGGTGCCTTCACCTCACTTTGACAGCAGCGAGGGTAACAGCAACAGCTAACTGAGGCCGTGTTGTGCGCAGTCCTTTAGCAAAAGGCATTCCCTGAGTTTAAGAGTTGTCAAGCTTGGGACAAGCCTCCAAAGATTTAAGCTTAAGCCTAAACAGGAACATGGTGGTTAGGCCCATTATCTTCAACGAAACGATTCAGAATAAAGAAGGTAAGTATCCGAGTATGCTTTTGTAGGACGGGGGGCTCAATTAATGCCAGAAAGCAACAGGTGGACGGAGCAAGAAGACAGGTTGTAGGGAGGATGAACAAGGTAATATGAGCAGGTAATATGAACACGATTTTAGCTCAGCACCTGCCTACCCATTATCAGCTGGCAGAGTCCTGTAGGCATTATGGAAGATGGAAATTAGATGGAGACTGTGGTAAAACAGTATTAAAATAAAATAAATTAAAAAAAACCCAAACAACAACCCCTGTTCTGCTATTCTGTGGTAGCTTTTCCCCTGGTAGTAGATCAAAGATAATCAGTCATAAATATCCGACTTTTCAACAGATAATATCTATGAATCTGAACATGAACAAACAATTTGGTCTATGAAAACAGCCCAAGCTGAAGTCGTCAGCTAATTGTACAACACTAATATTTTTTGTACGATGCACTGTTATTCCAATTAAAACCACCTACTTAAAATGTATACAAATGACTATGTTGCGAATTTAAAACAAAAGTGTGTTCAAAACTGGAAAAAAAGTGGAAGTAGGAGAAGGTAATAAAAAATTGCACATCACATTCCACCTTGAAAATTACCAAGTGAATCGCCTGTACATTTACAGTGAACAGCTGTCCTTTTTCTTCAGTTTCATACATTTCTGTTCTTCCTCATTACTGAAGCTAATTTCTTTAGCATTGTAGCAGTAATTTCTAGCAGCTGTTGTAACCTTAATAAACTATGTCAGGTAACCAAAAACTTTGGCAACCCACTTCTATTAGAGTAAGGATGGAAAAAATTCTTTGTAGCTCAAACTACTTGCTGGTGAAAATAAAATAATCAGTTCTTTATGGCCCATGTGTTGTCTAACTCGTGAAAAAATAATTTGTTAGAGGAAAGATAAGATGACACACAATGCTGCAGTATAAAATCTCACAAACAAGTAGATATAATCTAAAGACCTATTCATATGCATTTGTATCATCATGCAACCAAATTTAGTTCGTTTCTGGTTAGTTCAGCTTTCAGTGCCTCTAGAACACTTCTGCTAAGAAATGAGGGGTTTTTTTAAAGGGTAGGAAAAAAAAGAATAATTTATCAGAGGTAAACCACAGATAAAATACTTTCTAATAAATTCACAGGAAAATATAATACATATAATGTACACGTACTTACTACATGCTAGTAAGCAGCACGGAAGCAAAATCCTATTTAGCCAGACTACTTTATATAGATACATAGATGATTAACATTTTATTATTCAAATATTAACGAACAGGTAAAATCCAGGAACATTTACAACACAACATTCATTAAAATCCTATTAATATCATAGTGTTAAAATGTCATTCGGGGAAATTAATCGTAAAAGGATAAATGATTAATTTTATCTACACACAGGGAAACAACATATGCTTGCTTGTATACTGGTAAAAACAACAGCCATAATTAGAAAGCGCATTAAAAACATTTACCATTCTTTTTTTTTCAATTGCTTTCTGCCATAGTTCTTAACTCTAGCCAGAATAGCTGTATTTACAGTATAAAGTATGTAAATAAAACTCAAACCATCATCTAATAATATATTTTTCATTCTTAGTCAATGGGGACAACATCAGAGGCGGTATAGCTCTTAAAATGCCACAAGAAAGAACCACTTGATAGATCATATTTCAGCTCACATACAGGTCAATTTTGCCTCTTTTTTCAGGTTTGAAATTTTGACTGGTTTATCCCAGTATACTACTTTAGCATATCCAAATAGTTTTTCAGACTTTTGTATTAATACTGCTATATTAAACCATACAATTTTTAAACACTTAAAAGTACGTTTTACTTTTAAAAATGTTCTATAAACAAAGTAGTTGAACTAGCTTTCCAGAAGCAATTAATTAACTGGTTGGTTTGGCTTTTTTTTTTTCCAAATTCATACCATTTTGTTTATATTTGCAGTCCACCAATAAATTCCTTAACCAACGGGCAATCACTGGGAATAAGGAGTTCTTCCAATATATTTGGGATGGTTTTATACACACATCTCAAGCATTAAATAAAAAATAAAAAAACATCAAAAAAACACTTTAGTTTAGGAAAATATAACAACCACGATTCTCTAAACTCTGGAAGCATTCAAAACAAAAATAAAAAGAGACAGCTTCACAGCAAAGACTGAATTTCATCCACCAAGGTCAATGGTCAGAAATAACAATAAAGTATATTGCGACGCATCTGCAGGACGTTCTGCCACAAGAGCCTGCGTGTTCGCCCCTGTTTCAGACAGACAAGCAAGTGTCCTTTGTCTCCGGCTTTCACGTGCCAAGTCTCCTGCATCTTTCGGCCCCCCTCCCTTCTCTCCTGTCTCCCCAACCTGATCCTGGAATGTTTTGGCCACGAGGTTAAGAAAGATTCCCCCATTTATCACAACCTGCCAAGCACAACAGGGTCACAGTCCCAGCCCCCGTCCTACCGCCTAACTAATCCAGCCTCGGCACAGGCATGGAACTTCAAAGATTTTTTTGCCACAGGCAAAAATTAGTCCTTATTTGCTTTAAAATCCAAGTATCAATCAAGTTAAACTGTGCTTCAGTGGAGCGAACATTTTGAACGTCCAGAGCAACATGTACATTTGGTTCTTAGCTGTGACTCTAATTGAATGCAGAACTCACCTGGAAAAGCAGTACAAATACTTTAAGTACAGCAAAACTCTAATCACGAGATAGTTCATTTTATCCAGAAGAAAACCCTCGATAAAAAGAACTGTTCAACCATGCACGCAAAACCACAATAACATCTCTTTGTGCATGTGTGCAAATAAATATACATAATACATACAGAATCTCTGTTCATGTGAAATCGCTTCATATTATTTTACCCTCCAAAGGTTTTATTCTCAGTCATACCAGATGATCAGCCACAATTACATAATTGTAAAGCTCCGTTCATGCCCTTTAAATATTCCTGAAATTAATACTGAAGAACAGTTAGACATTTACTGTGAGAATACACAGAGAACTTTGCTTTAATACTTAGAAAGCAAATCTTCAATTAACTCTAGCTAAAACAATACATAAATTCTACTATTCCAGGACACTTCCTACCACTTTCTGTTCAATCCAACACAAATGTTAAAATAATTATGCCTTTTAAATTAAGCCAGGTTCTTCAATATGTATTTTTAAGTGCATCCTTTTGGGGCTAAAATGGGATTAATTTTAAAATTAGCTTTTTAAAACATCTTCACGTTTTCTTCAGTTCTTTACTTGCAATAGAGTACTGTTTAATTGCGTATTAATTCAGGGCAATGATTAAATATTGCATCAAGTAGAGAAATAAACCAGATACGATACTAAGATATTACATTTTCTGTCAGAGTGTTACAGAAATATTTTTTTCCGCTAGTATAATTGAAAATAGAGCCATAAAATACAAAAAGTAAGTAAGTAGGATATTAACTAGACCATTACATTCTACCAACGACTCACATACCTTTTATACATAAATGTAATACTGCCATATTCTCCTTCTATTTAGAGGTATTGAAATGACATATCATGTTAAAATTTTGATCCCTTGTAAATAAAATTTACTAAATAAATTTTTAAATTCAAATTTTAAAACTGAATAAAATGCTACTTATTTCCTATATTCTCCCAAAGTAAATGTAACTTCAATGAAATTTAGGTGTAGCTACTTGCAAAGAAAACAACAGAAAACAAAAGATTAACAAGATAGGTAAGTAGGTGAATGAGACAGCTAGATAGTATGCAGTGTAGTTTTTCACTTGCTTCCTCTATTTTACAGTATACTCAGACATTTTATCAAACCATGGTCTCTTTAAGTTTAGAAAATAACCTCGACTTCTAATTTCTCTAACAGATGAACTGTACGCACACTCTAACATGCGTATACATGCTCGCGTGATCGCACAAACATACAGATATTTCCCCAAAGCCAAATTCAAGTTCTTTTGCTTGATATTACCCGCATTCATACAAGGTTGAGGCTACCTGATTTGCTGAACCATTTAACAAGCAATGCTAAGCACTTTAATAAATCTAAAGTTACCTTGGAAAAACGCTTTGGCAAGAACTATATTTTTAATTCAGGAATTTAAAATAAGACTTGCTTTATATAACTTTTTTGAATTTACGTTTGATTTACTTTGGAAGATAAAGAAACTACAGTGGCTTGAAAGGTAGCGAGACAGTTAAAAGCTGTTTAGCTGAAATGCATTTCAGAAAACAGTGAACAGTCCAAGAAAAGAAAGACGCAACTGGATCCTGCTGCTTGCTGCCCACCAGACCCCAGGCACAAAATCGAAGAACTTATTGGCCGTAATAACTTACCATACCTTTCTTCCAAACAGGTTCCCTACACATCACAGCTCCCTATAGCAGTAAATCGCTATTTACAGGTGAACCGGACTTGGGCTGCTACTTCTTCTCTGGGGCTTTGCTTGCTGCACTTGGATAAGAAAACAGTACTCCCAGAGTAAACCCCTCCCGCGTTTCCCTGAATGAAACGGACATTTAAGAAGGCAGTCGTCATTACGCCAGCACCCATCGCGGCCCTCTGAACGCAGCACGCCGGCGGCACTGCTGCCCTCGCCCTCCGCACGGAGCCCAAGGTAGAGGAAAGCATCTGAACGAACCGACTCCCCGAAGAAGGAAGGTGTTCGTCTGAATTTGTTCTCCAAAAATGGTCCGTGCAATGGCAAAATGCATTACGCAGCTTGAAAAAAAAAAAATCACGATGGAGTAAGACTCAGATGCAAACGCTTAGTGCCGGCGGGCAGATAACATTACAGAGAAAGTTGAAGGGAACTTTGGGGGGGGTAGGATGGATGCTTTAGCGTAATTGCACTTTAGCAGGTTTTGTTCCAAACTAATGTCTAATCGACTTAGAAATGGACTAAATGGACTCAAATGAAGTATTAGTAAATTAAATCCACTGTATTGGTGTCCACAACTTTTGTAGTTTAGGGCTAATTAATTTGAACTCAATTTACGTCTAGACACCTGTCTCGGCGTACTGGCCCTTATGCATCTCTTACAATAAGGTACTGAATAACACACCACTGAACTGCTCACAGATTTGAGAAAATGTAACATTCACAGCATAGTATAGAATGACACATTTTATTTCTTACAGCACTTAACCAGTAACCTCCTCTCTCAAGAAAAAGCTGCTCCTGAAAGAACACGACTGATTCAGCCCTACGACCTCCCTGAACGCCTGTACTCTAGAGCTAATACAAACAAATGCGTTTTTCTAAAACCAAGTTTGAAACTGCTACTACAGAAATGAAAAACAAAATCTTCTTTTCATTATAGAATCTGGCTGTGCAATTAATATGCACTTACATCTCCCATCTTATCACTAAACGGCATTTGCATCGATGTCGCAAATTAAAATCCATCATAACCTTACCTCAGTTGCCTCTGAAGAACAGAAACGGATTCCCCAAATGTGCAAAGTCAGTTTCCAGGACAAAACAAAACAAAACAGAACAAAGAGGATCTGTTGTGTTTAGCACTAATTAACTTCCACTGTACAGCAGGTAAGGTGTGCAGACAGATTTTCAGGACCAAAAAAACCTCTTGCGCCGGTCAGCTAGTTTTTTTTTTTTAAACTGGGAAATACTGAAGACACTTTGTTCTTCCTTGGACCGTCACAGCGAGCCTAGCGCAGTCCGGTTACTTAAGTTAACTAAGAGGAGATCTGGTTAGTAAACAAGTTTGGCTCTGCCCAATGGCTTTCCACACCCTTCTGTTTATAGTTAGATGACTTGCATTCAGAGGTCACCCCATCAACAGCTCCTGTCTTTCAGTGGGTATCTAATGTGCTGCATTTATCCCAAGGCTCTTTTAATGAAACCACCTTCCTGGTCCCTGCTCGCCTGCTGTCGCTACGACACATCTGCTCCTTATTGTGCAAAGTCCTATTAAGTGTTAAAATATACAGAAAAGCCGTACCTGGGCATGTATTCTGCAAGTAATACGGATTTTTATGGGCGCGAAACTTGTCTGTGAATATTGACAAAATAAAGTCTTTTTAAAGATCAAAGAAAGAATTCTGCTGGCAACATTCATCTTGCGAATAAAAGAAAGTCAGGAGGAAGGAAGATGGATGCCGTTGTTTGATCTGGACTTTAAAACTTTTACAAATACTCCCCCAAAGGATAATGCATGTGCCTGTGCCAGATAATATTTACTTGAATATGTTAACATGCTGGAAACAAGAGACGAGGAGTGTCCTCGAGCTCTGCTGCAAAATGACACAGAGCCAAGAAAAACAAGGGTCAAGTGCCAGGACCCCAGCGCAAACACCAAGTCAATTCTGGGCTGAGAGAACACGTGGAAGTGATGGCTCTTACAAACCACGGTAAATACGCAGCAGCGTACAGCCTCTTAGCTCTCAGGTTTTAGGCATACAATGCGCTACTGGTTACGAGGGGGTTGCGATCCGACTGGCAACTGTTATTTGCTTCATATAGCATTGCAAAGCAAAAGGACAAAGCCCAACTTACTTTTCTTCGCTCTACTGCACGTTACCCATCGCAACAGACGTATCTAAACTAACTGTATCTTAAAATGGGAACAAGAACACGGTGGTGAGCGTCTTTCTTCCCAAGTCCGAAGTCTCATAAAAATCAGAACCGAGAACTGTTTCTAAATTTCTACTGGTACTTGTTGCCTTACTTTTTAGCCAGCGGGCAGCACTGGAACGTTCAGGCTTGTTTCATGTGGAGACGCGAAACTGAAGATGGCACTCTCTCCCCATGCAAACACAAACTTGACTGCTGCTCAGAAATGCTCTTTGAGTGAAAGTTACACCTGCAGCACATTTTCGGCACCAGTTTTTGTCACCACTACAGCATCAAAATGACAGATAGCAGCTTGGCTCTGTTAAAGCTAATAAAACATGATTGATGAACTGGGCTAGAAAGCCATGTCAGTTCAGATTAGGTTATTTGTGCCATCATTTGACAGGTCCCACACTTTATTATTAGAATGGACTGTCGGGACTATAAGGGCCACTAATAAATACATCCATCCAAGTTCCCTGATGCCTTTTTTTGTACTTAAACCTATTTATGAAGTTTAAGTATAAACATTTTTTCATATGAAATCTCAATTTTTACAAAATACTTGTGCTTAGGAATACAATATACTACCTTAAACAGGTGCCTGTCAGCTGCTATTATCTCATGCACTGAAATCCAAGTAATCCTTATTTTACTGCATTATGTGGCACAATAAAGGCCCACCTCTTCGACAATGAAAAGCCACTGGAGCATATATAAAGTACTGGGGAGAGCATAATCAGCTTTCAGATGTTGTTTTTGACATAACCTTAACTGCTCAAACAACTAAAAACGTCAGATGTTGAAGGTTGCTAATGCAAGATTGCTGCAAGCGATGGGGGTTTTCACCACCGAAAAAAAAGGAGACAAAGGAAAAAGCTATCATGTACAATGCTGCCAAGGGCAGACTGAAAGCCACAGGACATGGACCAGCGAGCTCTAATGCTCAAATCCTTAGACACCACTCAAGAAACTGCAGAGAGTCTTCACAGTAGCAGATGAGGAACAAAATTTGTCTCTTCCTCTACCAGGCATCAGGCAGAGGAAAGCCAGCCTGGCTTTAGACTCCACAAGCAGCTAAGGAGTGCGCCATCACCCCCTTTGCACATCTCCGTACGCAGGAGGTCTTCACTCAGCAGCTTCAACCCAGAGCAGACTCGTTTGCCACCCCCTGCCACCACTTCACATCTGTCCTCCTGTCTTCTGCCCCAGACTGACAGGTCTCTGCACACAAGAATGCAGGGACCAAAGAAAAAAACATCAACGTTCCTCCTTTTCCCAGTAAAACACGAGGACTGAATACCTGGAGGCGAAGTACACTCCCAGACATTTTTAAAGGCATTGATCACTTAGTGGCAATAAAAAAAATTCTATGGCATAATTCTGTGTGCGCAGCAGTAGTGTCAAGAGATCAGAGGAAATTATTACATCTACAGCACGAGCTCCTTTCTCAGGCTGACGGGGGAAATCACCGTCCCAGCATCCCTGTGACTGATGAACTGCTCTGTCTGCAAACTGGGATTACCAAGGAGGAGATGTTGTCTATGTACACATAAATCAGAAGTTTCTTCATGCCCTTTATTTACACCCCCATCCTTAGGACACAAATGTGACAGAAAGGAAAACAGCAGACATTAGTGAATAAAAATTGTACTCATTTGACAAAATATGAAAGCAGAAAATGTTAAATATTGTGAATTTTTCAATTAGTTCTGCAACCAAAAGTGTTTGGTTTGGGGCCACAGTAGTGAAAATTACTTCAGACGCTCGGTTTTTTTGGTTTGCTTTATACGTTGTTGTTCACTGTTGGCCTGCAATACAGAGAATATCAAACCCAAAAGAAAAGCTTACCAGCAGCCCTTCACATTTGAAGTATTGTCACAAACTAACAAACTATGCCGGACCACATAAGCTACAGTTACTGTTACACCGACACCTCTGCAGACTAATAAAAACAGTGGTGGAGGTATGAAAGATTTCCCTACCTTTTTTTTTTTTTTTCTTTTTCCTCTAGGTGGAGAAATTGGAGAGAAGGAAAATGCTCTATTTATATAAGCGGTAATCTCTTTTTAAGATACTAATGGGAACATGTGCTTCCCTTGAATGCATTTTTGCAGTTGCTGTTTTTTTACTATTCCTTCAGTTTTCACCACATGACATGAAGTACTTCTCAAAGTACGTTAGAGGGAAGAACACACAGCAGCAGCAGATTTTTTTGCTGTCGAGCAACCTTGTCTAATACATACTGAGTGCCACCACAACCACTCCACGTGTTGAATCAACAGGGTTTTTTAAGCAATACAGTGATAAAACTGAAAAAAAAAAAAAAAAAAAAGTGTAAGAAGTAGAGAAGAGACACTTTGAGAAACGACTGCTTGTGAGATTTTGGGTTGGTCAAGAATGTCATAACTGGAGATCAAATTCAATGCCAAATAAATATTTTAGTGGACCCTGATCTTGCATTCAGAGAGGGTTTGAAGGCGCTTTGATCAAGGGGACTGCGCCAGCCCCTGACTCTCCGCCCGGGGCCTCTCTGCGTTCCCCCGGCTGGCTGACCGGCTCCGGCGGGTCACGGCAGACCCTGGGGGTATCAACCTTTATCCACATAATGGATAACGGCATAATGGTGCCTCCAACCAACCCAGCTTTGTCAAAAAACTCACTCACTCAACTGCTTTTACCTTTTTTTGGTTAGTTTGTCTTTTTAGTAACAAAACTGTCAGAAAGAATGAATTCCCAGAGCTGAACTGCTCTGCTTTTTCAAGAAATTTAAATTAGATTTAAATTTACAAGCCCCTGTAAGATGGCTTGGCTGTGTCGTATTTTTTTGTTTTCCCTGAGCTGTATCTGTGGCAATCCCTCAGACCTTACGGGAAGACAAACTACCCTTTGAATTTCATGAACTTCATGAGTGCCTCCCACCCACTCCATGGCTTGTCTGTAAAATCAAGGGAGTGAGACAAATCAAATCATCACTATTATCATACTTCCATCGATATGCGATACTGTATTTATTAGACTCTCCAGCCACCACTAAAGCTGCGTTATATTCCGCCTGGGTACTCACCAGCGTGCAGCTCCTTAGAGGAAAGTCTGAGGTTTCAGCACAGTCCCCACCACCTTCCCTCTCCTCTTTCCCCTCAGCCCTGCAGAGAGCCGCTTCTCGGACACAGAGAACGACAACAACAAAACAGCGGATGCCAGCTGGATTTCAGGACATGCCCCCCCCCCCCCCCCCTTTTTTTTTTCATTACTGAAACTGCTCCCAAAACCTAAAAGCTGTTCGATTAAACCTCAAAAAGAAAATTGAAAAACAGATGGAAGCTAGCTAAATTCCGAGTTCAAAGAAAAAAATAGACATCTGAGTATATCAGAATTTCAAACAGCAATAACCGAAAAAGTTTATAAACATAAATAAGAAATACACGTTGTAAACATAAATTAATAACAGCAACAAACTATACATATTTACAAATCACATTCCTGAAAGAGCTTTAAAACATCACATTTTTTTTAAGTTTTGAGGTCTTCTTAATTTGCTTTATGCTTTCTCAGCACTTACATTTTCCAGTTTATTTCTGCAGTCTTACATGTAACTCTGTAAAACGCAAGTATATATCTTGATGCTTTTAACTTGAAACATGAAGACACTACCTTTTAACATTAATGCCATAAAAACAATAAAATTGTCATAACTGGCAACATGGTATTTTCTGCCTCGACATCTCCATCTTGATTTCTTCCACTGGTTTCAGTGAAATTTTCTCCAAAAAATACTTATTTACATCTCATTTCTACCTGGTATTTTAAGTGTCTCTAATATTAATTCTGACTTAAAGAAAGAAATAAAATTATGAACTCTTCAAAATGCATGTCAAGTTCAAGGTACAAACTTTGTGAAAAGAGTTTTCATATAATTTCTCCTGAAGGGACGTTGTCATTTAACACCTTATCATCTGAAGGCATTCAAGGTAAAAGTAATTTTTTCAAGTATTAATTCAAGCCCCCACTAACTGTTACGTGTTTTCATTACCACATTTTCTAGGGCTGCAATCAAGATGAGTAATGTGTCAGTGCTCGGTGCTGGGCACAAACATGATCTCAGCACTGAAAGCTTAAAATCTAGTTTTTCTTATGGCTCTTGAGAGTCAACTCTAGTATAATCTTCCAGGTTTATTTTATGACCAAATAAAAAGTTTATTTAACTAACTACAGGAGAGAATTACAGTTATGCAAAAGTTGGAAAGGATTTTAAATTTTTGAAACAGACTTTGCAATCTGCAAGGGAAATAAGAGGTGGAACCGTTGGGAGTTTTTGACTCGAACTTCTCATCAGCAGACCACATTTTCAATCATTTTAACCATTATGCATTCAAAGACACCCAGTAAAACCACTTGAGTATCTGACCGCTCTTAGCCAAGCCTCCTGTCCTAGGTAACATCCAGTCTGAATAAACAAAATGCTGTCCATTTATATATCTCTCTTTTTTTTTTTTTTTTTTTTTTTTCAGATGGGTACAATACTCTGGTACTGAGCACTTGTTTCGGCTTTTGTTGTGCTTCTGCGCCAGGACCAGCTCTACTCGCTCTTCCCCCTCCCTCCGTACACACGTGGCAACTTCATTGTACATACTCAGAAACAACGGTGTGGGGAACGGCATGACACATTTCTCATCTCAAACAAGGGCTCTACCCTTGCTTTAACTTACTGTTTATTTTGAAAGCTGACTGGCACCTCCCTAATTACCACGGACCTCCTCATCAGAAAGCTAGAGCAATATCAAGCCCGAGACGAACCAAAGCAGGGATTCTTAAGCTGTGGTATGCAAACCACTTCAAGGCACTACTCTTGCGCTGGGGCAGGCCAAAGCGGGAGCAGCAGCAACAGCTCCTGACCTTTCTGGGCACAGGGCTGGGACGCACACTGTTTATTTGTGCCTGGAGCAAAGCCTAGCGCGGGAGGGGAAGTGCTTTTTGCACAAGGGAAAAGATGGTGTTTAGGTTCCCGCTTGGGCGGCATGGGAATTAAGGAATGGCTGACTCACCCTGAAAGAGATCATCCACAGACGACTCTTTTCTAGCAAAGAATCTCTTTTAGGCTGTCACTTCAAGGGATTAACAAAATCGGCGGTTTAACTGAGGTCACCTCCCTTTCTACGACTGATAGGTAAGGATGTAAGAAAAATTCCATTGTCCTTTTTTTAAAATATAAACTTTCAAGCAACATGATAAATTTTATACACGCATTAAAAATAAACTGGTACAAATAAGAAATCACAAAAGAAAAAAGAAATTACAAAATTTGTAATTTTGTAATTGCCTGTACAGTAACTCCCTTAAACAAAACTAAATTAAAAGCTCCGCTTGTGAGTGAATGAAGCTTATCTTTCATAAATTTAGGGAAGCCAGCCACTTTACACAGATATGGTTTTCACTGTATAAAAACCTTGAAAGGGAGCCTTAAGTGAAAATTAATGGCATACATGAGTTATATAGGATATTACAGTGAAAATTCTTGGGCTTCTCCCTGTCTGGTTATGGACAATTCAGGGAGATACCCAGCTTACCTGGGCCAGTTAACTTGGTCTGTACTGGAAACAATTATTCTCAGACAATTATGAGACACTCTTAAAAATGTCCTTTAAAAATTTGGACAAAAAATAAATCAATAGATTACTTTTTTTCGTACAAGGATTTTATAGCTCTTTCTGTACAATTACATTTCTGCTTAAAGTCACCAATAAAGGACCCATACTCTGAAAGGACCACTGAGCCACACTAACTATTCATATCTCAGCCTTTTCATCTAAAGAGACTAACAGCTAGTTAACAAAAAAATTCAGGTATCACACAGAAATAAATAGATTTTAGCCAGCTTTCCCCCAAAGTTATGGATGACACTGTAACTGTTAGGCAAGTTAGTATTCCATATTTTTTAGGTGTGCATCTGTAACTAAAATCATTCTTTAGAAACCTAATTTATTATTAAATTTCTTATACGCTTTCTTGATTTGGGCGAGATCTCTGTCCTTTTTCCACAATGCTTACAAAAACCCTGTATCAAACATGGTGCTGATAAATTTGCTCCTTTGAATGTGTATGTTCTTCTACTCATCAAAGGAGGACTTGCACGGAAGTCTCCGTTTTTTCTTTTGTTGGTGTTGGCAGCTTTACCAGTGGGAATTACAAAGAATTTCGCAGCCTGGCAAAGGGAGGAAGTGACATCTCTATATCCCCAAATTATCCAGCTTTCAGCAGCTCGCTCCTTTTTCTGCTCTGCTACACTGTAGGCTTTTATTCCTTTTTCCTCCAGTGACAGCTCGCTGCTTAACTAAAATACAATCCTCCCTCTCTGTAATTTTATTATATCCACCCTTTGCTTTAAGCTGTTGCACCCTGGAGCCTAAGGTAAGTTTTCAGTCCTCTGCAACACAAAAAAATACAGGGGCATGTTCTGTTCTCTAGAGGTGTTCATCAATTTTGTGTGGAATGCACCACAATAATCAAGAGCAGAATGTGGGTTTTGGCTTCCACGGATAGTTTTGCCAAAATAGCATTGCATTAAACTGATTGCTTACTCTACAAGCTTTTAAAATTTGTAGAACACCTTAAAATTCTACATTGCTTCATATGGAGGAGTCCTGCAGTATTTTTCAAACATACAGATTTACAATTGGAAATACAATGATATTAATGTCCACTTACAACACTCTCCTTTACTGCAGTGTTAATCTAAAACTATCCATGACACGGTAGCAAAATTTGGCCCTTGCTGTATTTTTTTTACCTAGTATTTCTATGTATAAAGAATGTTTTAATTCATTGTATCCCGTTTTCTTCTCATCACGCTTGCAATTCTGCTACAGTCAATGGGGTTGCACTGTTGTAACTGAGAGCAAAATTTGGATCAGGATACAGATTTCAACACCACCCTACTCAAAAATATAGTGTTTCAGAGGTTTTACTGCAACTTCAAAGGTGGATCATCTTACGAGTGACTAGCGCTGGAGAGCAAACATCCTTCATCATCATAACCAATTTCTCAGCATCGTCACAAGCTTTTGGAAGAATTACTTGGTTTACAACTTGATCTCTATTTCTGGACACAAGTACAGAAATGCAGATAAGTTGCTTTTACATGCTATATAAGTTGGCATATATAAATGAAGAATAAAATATCTCAAGTCATAGTATTTCGTAACATGATTCAGAACCTTTAATAAAATCAGATTTCTGTCACTGTCATGAGACATTAGTTATACTGTGATTCAAAATCGGTAACAAAAAAAAAGCCTACAGTGAGTTTTTTTTGCTTGTATACCTATAAATTTATTTTCCTAATAGAGATCTCTAAAAATTTACATTATGGCCTAAATAGGGAACTTCATATTCTGCTTCTCCAACTGGGCTTGTCATCATTTCCAGTAACCAAACAGTACCTTTTCAAGACTGAGAATAAAATGTAGAAGCTTCAAGGCTTTTTCCGTGGCGCAAGAAATGAACTGAAATACATACAAAATGAAAGGATTTGAAGAAAACCTGGTAACTTTTTCAGATGAATAAAAATTTCTTTCTGAACTGGGAATGAAGCACCAAACCCTAATGGAATACAGACAAAAAAACATTAATGGCATTTCCTTGTAGTACGCCAAAGTGATTTTCCTCAGCTTTGAAGGTAATGTTGTGATTCTGGTCATTGGCCCTAGAAGATACGTACACATAAACCTTTTTCTTCTCTCTTAGGCAGACACAACTGTGTTTCGGTAATTTTTAGAACAGAAGAAAGTGTTTTGGAGATACACATCTAAGCAAGGTATTTCTTTCAAAATATTGGCTTCTATGCCAATAAGAGTATTCAGCATAACCTATTAAAAAGTATATGCACATGCTTATTTCTTCACATATGACTTGTTTCACTGGCTTTAAGAAGATTATTCACAGTGTATAGTTAGATATATGTGTAAATCACCATATGAATGGAACCTGAATTGAAATACTGTTGTAGAGTTTCTGCCAAGTATTTCAGGTCTTTTTTCCGGATTTGTAATATTTATTGTTTTCAACAAAAAAGACATCACACTGTAATATGTGCAATTAGAAATGAGACTTACTCCTCACACATTTTTCTAGAGATCTACAAACACCTTGAGATATTACTAAAAAAAATACATAGCGCATGAAAATATCGCTTCAGCAATTTTAAGCAATTCAAGCACACCTATAGTCATTCAACTTGAATCCACTATAAATATCTTCAGCTTTAGCAAGAGTTCAAGGGAACATTAGAAAATACTAAGGAATACTTTAAATATGTTGAGGTGCACAGCAGAGAGAGGAAAAATGCAAGATGGTAACTAAAATATCCAGCTATAATAAAGCACCACTATTTCACTATAAGAAAAATTGTATTACAGATTTGGAGTGCATTACTGATCGGCAAAGCCATGTATTCAAGGTTTCTGCTGATTTAGCCTCAAAACAATCACATCTGGACAACTTGTACCCTGTTACTATATGTAAAAGCAGTTCTGCTTTCTGTCCCTGCTGTGAGTGCCCGTAAGCTATATTAAAAGCACTGAGGGATAAAAGGAAGTTTCAAACAACCTCCCAAGTGTATTTTAAAATATTAAATAGATGCTTGGTTGTGCCTGCGCAGAAGGGCGGGGTAGAAAGAAAGGGCATCACAAGTGAAGTCTCCTTCTGACAGGAGCGCCTGTTTGAGAGGGGAGCAGAGGCAATTGGCAGTAGAAGAGGGAATAGTTTGGGGTTTCTTTCCCCCAGTGAATGCTGCACTCCAGAGCTGGCTGAGAGCTCAGTTTAGAAAACATCAACCGTGGTATCTCTGCCTTCAGTCTCCATTACGAATTAGATTACCAGATTAGATATTTGGGTTATACAGGATACAATGACGTATTTATGAAAGTGGACATTACTGATGTTTTGAAAAGTAGATGCAAGAGACCCCCAGTGTCCTGTGAAGTTATGGAACAAGCTGCCAGGACAGGGATTTCCATCTTACCTTTATACTCTATGGATTTGTTGGTGCGTGAAATACACTTATTTATACCTGACCAAAATAACACTACTTAATATTTGTGGATGGTCTTATTTTTCATTAAATAATCTTAGTCATACAAAACCTAAGCTTTTAGCCTCCCTGTTCTCTAGTGGCAATGAATTCCAAATCTTTATTATGTGTTGGTAGAAAAATATTCCTTTTATTAGTTTGAAATATATTTCAATTTCTCTTAATGCTCCCTAAATTGCAGCACTTGACTTACAGTCTCTATCCTAGGCATTATTGCGTATGCTTTACTGCACTCATCTGTCAACTATATTTGTCACAGTCCATAAAGGAGGGTTGGGTTTTTTAATGTCTTTATTAATTTCCATTTCCCATATCTGAATCCTGTAATTCTTCCAAATCCATAGCAGGTTGAGCAAACAGAACTGAACACAGAGCGTGGATTTCCCTCCCTCCGTGCTTTCCTCCTGTGGCAGCACATAAAGATTGGGATAGAGTCGACTCAAAACTAACCACCGGGTAACCTTAATGTAGATTTTGTGTGAGGTCATTTCTGCTGTCCTGCGGTGTACCAAAGCTCTTACCTATCTAAGCAGGGAAGGAGGGCGGCAGGGCGGAGGGGTCTGCTCACTTTTTAGGGAACTGCAATATAACTCTACTCCAGCATTCTTTCTGAATAATTAATAATAAAGACTCACAGCCCACTTCAGCGAGCAGGTCAGTCCTGAGACTCTTCCCGCACGCGACCCAGCAAACCAAGGCCTGATTCCCGGTTGCAGAGGCCACACCTCTTCATGAGCTGACTTCTAGCTTGGGCTCCTCAATGGGGAGTTGCAGTGCGGTGGGATGAACCTGAATTTTGGTTCACTAAATACCTACATAAATTTAGATGCCTGAAGCAGTGGTGCAAACTCTCCTTTTTTAATGTATTTAAACAGACAAAGAATTTTGTAGTGTAATCAAAGATTTTGCTTGAGTGAAAAAGAAACGCAACACTGGGAACCTTGAAGCTGATCCTTTAGTTTTTAGCTAAACAAAATCTAAACTTCTGTTTTCTATAATAAGATTTGCCATATAGACAAAAAGGGAGTGACGACCACAGATTACTAGGTTAGTTTTGCAGCTCAGAGGGACGCATTGTCTCAGAGCTGGTTATTGGAAAAAGAACACAAATAGGACCTGGAGGTACACCAAGTTTAAGAATAAACTGAGCAGCTCAAAGAGGAATTCTGGGGGGGGGACAAATAGCTTGAAACAGCTACTATTTCAATGAAATGTAGGAAATCAAATATAAAAATGAACTGACAGACTGTTTCAGGAGAACATGTGTGAATGAACAATTAACCTCGAGCATTTGGAAAACATTAACTAATGTCTTCCATTTGACACTATGTGAAAAGATCATATAGCTACTGCATGAAACAAACTCTGTATCTTGCTTTTCCTGTGTCTTTATCACATGAACTTCTTTAACTTACCAGCACAGATAAAGATGAAATCAGGGGGCCTTAAGCTGACGACAGAAGATGGAGTTTTTCATTATGTCTCTATTTTTATGATAAAATACTACACAGATTCTTAGATTTCTGGGGTTCAAAAAATCAGCTGAGGAGTCGTTCTGCAAAATTAAGTTAAACAGAAGCCATTTTCTGAAGGTCAGAGAGGAGTTTCAGATAGCTAATTCAACTCAAAGGGAATTAAAACAGGCAGAAAATAGAAATTACAAGATCCTTAGAATTTACTCAGGAATTTGGGCACTAAATCATGCAGGTTTTTGAAAGTTCAGTTTCATAAAGACAGATTTTTCATAGTCACTGATTACACTGATTAGGTTAAATAGAAGGACATACAATTAATTTCAGCCACATAAAAGAATTGGTAATGTGACAAAAAGAAATGAAGATCAAATATTTTGACAATGAAAATTCACTAATCATTATGACATACAACCTGTTACCCAGGAGCATCTTTCCGATTTTGTCTTGATGTTTAAGTTGTACAAGGTTTGAAAGTTACCAAGTTATGAAGAGCTGATTAATGAGCTGATGCATGGGATTCAGTGCCTCTCCAACTTTAAGATGGTCTGAAAGTCTACCGGGGTAAGCCTGAAGATTGTGCTGAGGAGGAAAGGAGGCCTGATATCACTCATGCAAACTATCCAAAGGTGTGGTGAATACAGCTATCTTTCTACAAGATTGTCTTGCTACAGAGACAGCCAGTTTCTTCAAAATGCTACTATAGTATCTATAGCACAAATAAATAAAGGTACCAAAACATTCCAAAAGACTCGTGTCCATCACATGGAAAACTGTCAGAGAAGCTAAATTTTAAAGGATATGTATTTTCTACTATTTGTATAATTGGTATTCATTGTGTGTTTAAAACTTACATAATTTTTAAGCATTTTTAAATGGTACTTGTAATTATACCATTCTATACTAATACCAAAACTTTCTACAATTATTGAGCGAATAGGATTTTTTTAAAATAGTGGTATTGAGTCATCGTTAAATGTATAAGAAGAACTTCTATTTTAATCTCAGACATATATAGGAAGAAAAACTTATAACTCAAGATTAAAAAGTAAACTACAGTATCATCACATACCAAATAGGTCATTGTTTTATAATATATAATGGGTGAAATGCTGGCAATTTTTTTTTCAGATAAATATTTTTTATTTACTTGCACAGAGATAAGTTTTCCTAGAAATTTTAAGTTTTAGTTTTCTTATCAAGAAAATCAAGGTTTTCTACCTCTAATGTAAAGGAATTCAATTAAGATACGCAAAAGCAGGAACTTTTCTCTTTGCCAATCCATACAACACTTAAAACAATAGAAGCTGAGCTTTACTAGTTAAACTAATTTTTGAAGGTTTCTGGTACACAGAACTTTAAAGGTGTCTAAGCAAGAGGAAACCTAATTCTCAATTCAAACTCATTTTTTCAGAGGTCAGCAATTAATTTCATTTGTAACATCTGAGAATCCTTCTGCATACCTTTCAACAGCTTTATGTATCCAGACAGCTTTGAAAATATCTCCCAATGTGGATTTGCTCACTTAGTAACTGTTTCTAATAATTTTCTTGTATAACAAATCCTTCAGACTTGCACGAAAATATTTTTGTTATTTATTCAACCTATTTAAGGCTGTTTTGTTTCAATAAAAGCGATCACATGTTGGTTTTCTGCATTTGGGTGGAATTTTGATTTGTATCCAAACTTCAGGTTGAGCTAAACAATGAGTTCAAATTTAAATTTCTACAAAGTAACAAATGTGGTATCCCTATTTTAACAAAATATAAACAGAATCAGTAGTTGAGTAAACCCATAAAATTACTTTAAAAATCCCTTGTTTCCCTAAATGCTTGTTTTTCAGGTGGAATGCAAGACAAGTCCACATTGCATGGTTATACTGTCAATGACAAGGTTTCTAAAGAAAAGACAATTTAAAAATACTCACAAAAAAGCAAGATAAAAACTTTTTTTCTGATGGGTGGTTCAAATCATGGTTCTAATTGGTGTTTTAAATCACTTTGACTTAAACCAGACAACCCTGGGAAGTAGAAAGATTTGAATGGATTATAAGAAATCTTAAACAAGAGCAAGATGACTATGAGTCTGGAAGTCTGATCTTTCACCACTGAAGTGAAGAGCAGGTCTACCACAGATCTCACAGGCCAGTCCCAGAACGCTCTGAACAGTCTAGGGCACGTTTCTCCTTGCTAGCTTGATTTTTAGTCTCAACTCTTGGGATGGCAGAACAGGCCTTACGACTGAAATGAGCGAATCCGGACTCATAAAACAGGCAAATTTATATCTGCAGTCATTCACAAATTGTAGATTACATCTTTATATGTATTACCTCTGAATTCGAATCGTTAAATATGTTTGAGTTTATAAAGGTGTTGCTGATACACTGAATGTTCAGGAGAGAGGCTAAACAGGTAATGCAAATAACGCATTAATAAGTTAGTTATCCACTCCTATAGTAACTTACACCTTCTTCTGGCTCTTTGGTATGTAAATTAAAGTGACCGAAACCAATTTACATTCACATGTATACATCAGAAAGTGGGTGGAAATCTAGGTTGGCTGAACTTACAAATTCCAATTTCTTGGCAAGTTAGATATCTCACCTAAAATCTCCTTATCCATTTATACATTAGGAAATGTGGACAAACCAATTATGGAACAGCCATAGACCCAATGAGATCAAAAGCAGATCAGTATGCAAGGGCAATGAACCTAATGAAAACGTGGTTTTAAATGGCATATTTTATACTCAGCGGGAGCCAACCAGGACTTTGGAACATGGAAAAAAGTATACAGGGAGAAATCCAAATGCACAGGGCTTATGTCCACCTACAAACCGTGGGGAGCAGACACTTAGCAGTTAAGGAAAGGCTAAGTTAATGGCCTGGGGGGTTGTTTTGACTTTGAGCCAAGGCAATTAAGGGACCGCACAATATTTTGCCTGTCCTGCCCAAGAAGACTACCAGAATGTTCTACAGAGCTGCGCTCTTCCAAGTAGATCGTGTCCAACTGGCCAAGGTTTAATTTTGCAACTTAACAATGATATTAAACATTTGTCCAGATCTCAGTATGTGCTTGAAGAAAGAATGGGATGGAGTGTTAAATATATAAAGACTAGCCAGTATTACCCTCAAATCTGTCATCTATTGAATGCATCTGGGAGAAGCTGGACAGAAAACGAAAACCTTTAAAATAAATCCACAGATCACTGAAATCTTGCAATAATTCTCCCCGAAAGCTAGAAATGAATTGGATCAGCAGACAACTTTGCAAACACATACACACCCCAGTGTGGGTGCACACCCACCCTCAGAAACAGACTTCCCAACATCTGCCAAGCCACCATGCCAGAAGTAAGTTTTCTCTTTTCTGACTGGATAGTGTTATTTTTATGCACAGCTGTTGAACAAAATATTCTCCATAGCCCTTGGATAATAAATCCTTTGAACACATCTAAGTGTGTGTGTGTGCATGTGTGAAGCAGTGACTCTTCTTAGAATGTTTCCAGCCTGCATTATAATATTCAGCTTGTTCCAAAGCCTACAGCAGTTACTTGGAAGACTCCTCTAAGCGCCAGTGTGTTTTGGATCAGCTCCTGGAGAACAAAGCCAACGTGAAGTCTCATTGCAATGCAGAGATGTACGTAGGAACCCATCAAATACATAATAAACAACCTGGCTGCTAACACACAGTGGAACATCCTGCCTTTTAACAGAACACAGTGACACAGGGGCTGACTGGCCACCACCAGAGAGGTACAGCACTGAGCTCAGCGGCTCAAAACCAAGTGAAATGTGCTCTTCTAGCAAGGCACAAGGTATTCTGTTTGGAGGCACACGCAGAACCCAAATGAATACACCCTGTGCTAGCAGAGTGGCTCACACTGCCTTCCTAGAATGTGTGATCTTCCTGCAGTCTGCACTATGCTCAAAGAGCTTCTCAGATATGATCCAAGTTAACGTAAACTTTTCTACAGCCAACAATTCATCTGGATTTTCTAACCGAACCTCAGACAGCAAGAAGTTACTATGCTGATGCAGAAACCAGGATATTCATTTCTGTGAAAGACAAAAGGGGAAGCACCAACACCTTTTGTTTTGGTATTAGAGCTATGTATGACCGTACTGCAGCAAATGGGTGCTTGGCCATTTGCAAGTCTTTGCTTAAGAACATAAGATGATCTGTTCAAGATAATAAAAAAATGCATTGAGCCCAGTATCACACCTTCAGCAGATACTGAAAATGTGTCAGAACAGGGAAATCACATAATGATACTTGACCAAACTACTCTCCAACTCTGCAGCAGTAGTTGGACTACATTAGCTGAGTGACACTAACCAGTAGACTTCATTAGCTAATAGTGGGATCTTTAAATGTTAACTTTTTTGTCTGTTATTTAAAAAACACCAGAAGAGTAATGTTTTTTTCCTTGCTGTCATCCAACCCCTTTTGACTGTTTCATTCCTTGTTTCCTATCTTCTAACCAGAACTTTATCCATGTGAGAACCTACCCTCTCCTCCCAAGCCTGCTGAATGTTGAATGTCCTCAAAAGTGTTCCATGCAGAACACTACTGCATGCCTTTTGGAAATGTATGAAGAGCCGATCAGCCAGATCTTGAGAGAATTCTAAAACAACAGTGAGGCATGAGAACCATTTACTGTCTTGCTTACCATTGCATAAAAGAGGAATTGGGGGGGTGGGGGGTGTAAGATTCTTACTGAATGAAAAGTTCATTTTGAATTATGTATACCAAACAGATCTATATAGTCACATATACTGAAAAATCAGTAACATGATGATACATCAAATTTCAATCTTCTGATTCTAGTAAAAAACGATAGAAAGGAAATGTATCAAGAAAAGGACCTTGAGTCCAGCCCATGATGGCTGCAGAAGAAGTTCCCTTAACTTAGAGAGAGGAGTCTGTTCACGTGCTTACTCATTCCCTCATCTAATGAGGCCCAAACATGGGCTGGCCTACCAGGCCAACATGCTAAGGGTAGCCTACAAAAACTGCATTCATTCAGCAACTCCTGTTTGTGGCGGGTTTTTACTGATACTCCTCCATATCAACAGTTCTGACTTTGGTCTTATTATTCCAGTATCTGAAGGGCGCCTACAAGAAAGCTGGAGACGGACTTTTTACAAGGGCGTGTAGCAATAGGACCAGGGGGAGTGGCTTCAAACTGGAAGAGGGTAGATTTAGAATAGATATTTAATTAGAATAGATATTAGGAAAAAAAATTTCACTCTGAGGGTGGTAAAACACTGGAACAGGTTGCCTAGGGAAGTTGTGGAGGCCCCATCCCTAGAATGGTTTAAGGCCAGGCTCGATGGGGCTTTGAGCAACCTGGTCTGGTGGGAGGTGTCCCTGCCCATGGCAAGGGGGCTGGAACTGGATGATGTTTAAGGTCCCTTCCAATCTAAACCATTCTATGATTCTATGATTCTTTCTGAAGTAAAATGATTTTTCAACATGAAACAATGAAGGGAAACCAAATATTCATAGAAGGCCGGAAAGAAAACAAACGACAGTTCCTTCAAAAGAAATACAGGTGGCAGGTAATGTGCCTGGCCCAGGAAGTCAAAGAAATAATCACTCTGTTAGCAGCAAATACTCAGCTCCAGCCTTGTGGAACCAGTCTGCATTTGGCAAGTGAGAGCACAGTGGCATTCTGCTTGTTAATGGAGGTAAAGGCAAAGGGTCTCACTCCTCCTGTAAGACAATCATGACAAGGCTCACAGAGAGTTTGTGGCTGGTATCCACAGGGATCATTTCTCCTATGCCAGCCATGCTTCCTACATTTCGGTTACGGCCACGCAACAAAAGTCCTTATAAACCACTCATAATACAAACACTAATGCAATCCACATGAAGATGGACATTACAGCAAAACATGGGAGAAGCTGCACTTGTGTGAGCGCATGTATGCATAGGTGTGATAGCACAGACTAGCCCAAAGCCTTGCACATTTTGGGCACAGCCTCAATAAATTATACCTACATTACTTACCTCTAAAATATCCTTATGATCATTAGCTACTGTCGATGAAAACAAAACCAGAATTTATTTCTGGAATAATGAAGGTCACTGGTTATATAATGACT
The DNA here is from genome assembly GCF_965231255.1 of Vanellus vanellus. Taxonomy (NCBI): domain Eukaryota; kingdom Metazoa; phylum Chordata; class Aves; order Charadriiformes; family Charadriidae; genus Vanellus; species Vanellus vanellus. The sequence goes on from NC_138907.1 coordinate 66,252,097, forward strand.
GAATCAAATGAAATATTAAAACTTCACCAGTTACTCATCAACAGAAACAGGACTAATATTCTGCCTTAAAGTTTGAAACAGAAACCAAACTCAACAAAACAGAGATCGTGATAGCACAAAAAAACCCCTACTACAGCTTCATGAAAAGCACTGCTCTTCTAAAGTAGGTCCTTTCTTAGAAACAGAGCAGACACAGCTTCCATTTATTATTTATGGTGCCTTGTGCCTATGTCAGATCCTGATTAATAATTAAAATTAATCTCATTAAGGCAGATTTCATTACAGGATAATTTAATTAAATGATGAATTGGCTCCCAGATGTCACCATTTGTGCCATCTTTTAAAAGATGCTGCTGATGACACAGATTTACAAGGTTTTAGTTCTAACCTGAAAAGCCATATTATTTAACAGATTTATAGCAGGTTTTCACAAGCAAGGCACACAACCTGAAATATAATTCAGATAAGATGAGACAGGCACTTCCAAGTATAAACAGAGCTTTATGTGTGTCTGTGTATGGCATAAGGAAGGATGAGAAGGTCAGCTTCAAATTTGTTTAAAAGAACTCCAACACCGGTACTTATGAAGATCCTACATATCAGTATTTTAAGCAACTTTTCCTCGTAGCACAAAGTGGCTGAGACAGCTGCAAAAAAAAAAAAGTATTTCAGATAGGTTTACAGAAAATTACTTAGAATTTCCAAATTCATTATCTCAAACCTTAAAAGAACCAGAGGAGACAGATGAATGAAAAGTAGAGAAATGTCACTGGCAGCAGGAGAAGATGAACCTGGCTGTACCATACTTCTCACTACCCTTTTCATACTGTTATGCAAGTTTTCTCTTGCTAGTTAACTAAAAAAACACTGTGGAATATCAGCCGCTAGTGAATCAGCAGAGTTAGAATGGGCCAGAAAGAAAGAGCAAATTAGGGTGTTTCATAAGCCACAGAGAAAACAAAACAAAGAGCAGAGAGGAAGCCAAGTAGTGACATAAAATACTGTGACAAAGAGGCTCAAAACAGTGGAAAGGCATTTTCTCTAATATTTCTCCAGCGTACCATATCTTACAGTGACAGGTTACATTCCACAAAACCTCACAGACCATTTTGAAAGACTTCAGCACAAGGAAAAATGAAAAAAGTATGAAGCTGAATTATAAGAGTGCAACATGCCAGTATGCACATTTGTGGGCTAATGGTGCTATTTTTAGGCAGTTTGCCTAAGGCATGACCAGTAGTCTGCTCTTGATTTGCTGCATGTTACTGCTTTTCCCAAACACAGTTTAGTGGACAAAAAGCATCACAAATATTGAAGTTCATGATCACCAAACGATATTTGAATGTATCAGACAGAGAGAAGGCGGCATAGCCGAAGTCCCCACTTCAAGCAGTATTCTGTTCATACCAGAGATTGTTCCAAATAAACATGCAAGTTCTCCATCGGTATGGAAAAGTTTTAGTACTAAAATAGTACAAAACCACTGAGAATACTTTGAATGTTGAAGCTGCACCTGACCCATTCAGACCATCCAAACTCTGCCACAGGACCACTGTTAACAAAGCCCTCAGTGGAAAGAAGGTCATAGAATCACAATGTCATAGAACTGTCTAGGTTGGAAGGGACCTTTAACATCATCAAGTCCAACCATCAACCTAACACTGCCAAGTCCACCACTAAAACATGTCCCTAAGCACCACCTCTACCCGTCTTTTAAATACCTCCAGAGACTCCACCACTTCCCTGGGCAGCCTGTTCCAATGCTTAACAGCCCTTTCTGTGAAGAACTTTTTCCTAATATCCAATCTAAACCTACCCTGGTGTAACTTGAGGCCATTTCCTCTTGTCCTATCGCTTGTTACTTGGGAGAAGCGGTTGACCCCCACCTCGCTACAACCTCCTTTCAGGTAGTTGTAGAGAGTTATAAGGACTCCCCTCAGCCTCATTTTCTCCAGGCTAAACAACCCCAGTTCCCTCAGCCGCTCCTCGTAAGACTTGTTCTCCAGACCCCTCACCAGCTTCATTGCCCTTCTCTGGATGTGTTCCCGCACCTCAATGCCTTTCTTTTAGTGAAGGGTCCAAAACTGAACTCAGTACTCAAGGTGAGGCCTTACCAGTGCTGAGTACAGGGGGATGATCACTTCCCTAGTCCTACTCACCACACTATTTCTGATACAGGCCAGGATGCCACTGGCCTTCTTGGCCACCTGGGCACACTGCTGGCTCATGTTCAGCTGGCTGTCAGCCGACACCCCCAGGTGCTTTTCTGCTGGTCAGCTTTCCAGTCACTCTTCCCCAAGCCTGTAGCACTGCATGAGATGGTTGTGACTCAAATGCAGGACCCGGCACTTGGCTTTGTTTAACCTCCTACCATCAACCTCGGCCCATTGATCCAGCCTGTCCAGATCCCTTTGTAGAGCTCTCCTACCCTCAAGCAGGTTGACACTCCCACCTAACTTAGTGTCATCTGCAAACTTAGTGAGGGTGCGCTTGATCCCCTCGTCCAGGTCATTGATAAAGATATTAAAGAGAACCAGCCCCTAGGAAAACCACTTGTGACCAGCCACCAATGGATTTAACTTCCATTCACCACCACTCTCTGGGCACAGCCATCTAGCTAGTTTTTTACCAAGCGAAGAGCACGGCCATCTATGCCATAAGCAGCCAATTTCTCCAGGAGAATGCTGTGGGAAATAGTGTCAAAGGCTTTACTGAAGTCTAGGTAAACAACATCCACAGCCTTTCCCTCATCCACTAAGCAGGTCACCTTGTCATACAAGGAGATCAGGTTTGTCAAAGAGGACCTGCCTTTCATGAATCCATGCTGACTGTGCCTGATCACCTGGGTGTCCTGCATGTGTAATGGCACTGAGGATGATCTGTTCCATAACCTTCTCCAGCACCGAGATCAGGCTAACAGGCCTGTAGTTTCCCAGATCCTCCTTCCAGCACTTCTTGTGGACGGGCGTCACATTTGCTAACCTCCAGTCAACTGGGACCTGCCCAGTTAGGCAGGACTGCTGATAAATGATGGAAAGTGGCTTGGTGAGCACTTCAGCTGCCAAGATCATTGTTCCTGTTTCTGTTCAGTAACAAGTGAGGTAGCACTCACTTATGGGTGATAAATCTGGTGGCGTTTGGATCACCAGATAATCTTACTGAGTAGCTGGCAGTGTAACCAACCAGGTACAGAGGGCACAATCAAGAAGAACAGAAGTATTTAGAAATAAGTACAATCTTGAGCCCTAATTTACTTTTTGGGGTCCACATACAATACATGGAAGGAGAAAGGCAATGCCAAAAAAGTCAGCATGCTGTAATTGTCTACCCGGTGGGAAATGCTGAGCAGACAAAATGGGTTTTGATTGATAACTTGCTATTTACCAGTTAGATCAGTGATTCACCACTCTGTGGCCTGGCTTCTCAACTGTGAGCCACCCGGCCCAGTCAGGTGCCTAGGCAAGAGCAGCCTTTCTTGTTTATTACCGGGACCACCTAGTCCAATAAAAAGAGGAAAGAGATGGCTTGCAATAGATATACACATATTTAAGTTCTCAGTCTGTCTGATACACAGCAAGAAATTTAACATAAAGGGTGCTCAATTCCCATGTCCCAGAGGAATGAAAAAAACCCACAGGTGGACATATACAGACATACCCCCCAAACATGTCAACTCCCTACGTCCCATGAAGTCATACAAGACTTTACTGTTAGAAACTTAGGGCTGAGGACAATATGCAAAAGTGTGACAGGTTCCTAGAGTGAGACTGGAGTAGTACATGTCAACATTTAAAATTTCACTCCTCAAAACCCCTGCTAATTAGCTGTAATTCTTCTTGATGTTGTATGTCTGCTTCTGCATAAAGCCAGAAATGTCTTATATTGAAACACTGACAACTCATCTCTTGTTTTATCTCCGTGGAGCATCATGGAATGCTGCATCTTTGGTATTCTTGCAAATATCACAGATTCTGCTTTCCTCCTTATACAAACTGTAGAAAATATGTAACTGCTCCTCTTTTTTTGGGAAAAAAAAAAATAAAAAGGTAAATGACTACATTACTGTGCGATTTAAGAAACTGCTTATATATATAATATTCATAGAATATCTATATGAATTTTTAAAGCATTCATATATAATTTATTTTTTAATAATACAGAAATAAACACCTTTGTTCTATAAATCTCTTCTAACCCTCTCTTACTATCTGCAAAATTAATACGTCAGTTCTTCAACACCCTATGACTAGGCTTCCCAGCAACAAACTACTACCCGAAATGTGAAAGACAGAAAGTCACTGTTTATTCTTGTCAGTCCCATGGTTCCACTGAACGTTGTAACATCTTCTTTTCTCAGAGCTACATTTTAATTATCACGAAGCATTGGTTTCACTTACACATTTATTTAATAGCTTATGATCAATAAATTTATATTGCAATGAGTTTAGAACAGCTATAACTTAGGTATGTGTATATATATACACACTTTAAGGGATGATTCAACATTATTTCCATACATATAAGCCATGGTTTATCACAAAACTCTGATTCAGCAGCAGTGCTGGTTATACACATCTGCAGGAAGAAACTTAACTCCTTTCCCTAATGTCTTATCTGCCTCTGATCCCTGCTCTCCACCAGACAGGGGAGAGGGCAGGAGGGAAAGAGGAATACCCATCTCTTTCAATAGCTGCTATGCTTTGCGTCCAAACATGTGCAGATGATCTGAGAAACTGTAGTCAAAGAGCTAACTGGTTTATATCCTTTTAAAAGCGATGTGGGCTATGTGGGTAAAAATGCCATGCTTTAATTAAAAATTTGAATATAATATAGAAGCTACATTCTTTCATTGCTTTCCCATCTTGATCTGTGATTAACCTGATCTAGTTGAAGATGTCCCAGCTCATGGCAGGGGAGGTTGAACTAGATGACCTTTAAAGGTCCCTTCCAACCCAAACTATTCTGTGATTCTGATTCTATGATTTCTGGGGAAGCTACAACCCTGAATAACATACTAAAAAGTAACATGCTATTTTAATGCTATTAGGGAAAATTTCCAAAAAGCAAGCCTCCCCACTTGAAACCCTTCATCAAGATTGCCATGGTCTTTGTAATCCTTCACATTTTGAGCAGTGTAATATGTACCAAAATTAGAATTTCTCTGCTGAAAAAACTACCCACAAAAAAATGGACAAAAAGGCAGATACGTTCTTGTTTTCTGGAATTACATGGCTCTATTCCTCTGCAAAATGAGAGGGGAAAAATATCCCTCTTAAATGTTCTTATTTTTTTTATATTTTTATTGACAATTTTATTAGTAGTTTTATAGAAAAAACATAAAATATAATTTTCTGGGATTTCCCCTGTCATTTACCTGGTGGTTAAAGCTGCTGCTTAGTGTCTCCAGTTTCCCACTGTAGCTACGTTTCCACACATCTTACCAGGATGGGCTCAACGTCGTGCTTCCAGTCTTTTAACTACCACAGACACCACTGTGTATTCCTACTTTGCACCCCTGCATGGTGCAGGCACGCCCAGTTCTTTAACGAGGTAACCTTCCCTGACGAAATATAATTGCAAGAGGGAAAAAAAAGGCAAAACAAAACTGACACTCTGGGTTGACAGCAAACCCAGACAGAAAAAAAATATCTATTACAGAGCAGTTGAAAATAAATGTATATACGTAGAACACACAGGTTAGTGATTTTCTACATCTTGCTGTTGCCTTTAACATAATATACTAGTGAGCAGACTAAATGCTATTCTTTCTTCTCTTTCTTAAAGAAGACTTTAGCAAAGTTCCTTTGTACTCACCAGACTACACACCCTCTGGCTCTCCTCAGCCATCGTAGGAAAGAGAAATTAAAATGTGATGTATAGTTGGGTGCTCAGTGCTACGTCTTCCTATTTTCTTGAAGAATTACAGAGTGTGCCCTCTGGTGATATAACACCATCACCTCATACTAAGCTGAAAAGATGTTTTGAGGCATTATCGTGGAGTTTTAAACACAGTGATGCTTACACTCCAACTTAACTGCCATACAGGTAGGGGAAAATGCATTAATCCCATTGATTTGAGCACACATATATCAATGGTGGGTTTTGCCTATCATCTCTAGCACTGTGCTGGTGGTTTAAGAGAGCAGCAATTACTAATTTAGTCAATTCTACTATTATTCTGGATCAAAGTGCATGTACATCATTAGTGTAACTGTGTGTCAGGAATTATGCTCTGGTCACTAAACTAAGGTGAAGGGCTGATTTTGCTTTCCCCCACGCATACCTCTTTCACTCTTGATTCCATCTGTACTTGTGTTTTTCTGATGGAAAAGTCTTCTCTGCCAAGTAACGAACGCAACTGAACATATGCAGAAAGTATGCAAAGACACAGGGAAAAGATTAGAGAGCCCACAGCCACCCTGCCTTCACACAGACAACCGCAATCACTGCTGTCTGGTGCACAGAAACCATTTTATACTAATAAGAGAAAAATCAAAAGGAAGAGAGACGCCACATCTTAGTGGTTAGATGCCACACCTTAGATGCCACACCTGAGTGGTTTCTTGGACCGGTCAGAAGAGGACAGCAGGAGCTGATGTAGTAGTAAGGTTGCTTTACCTGAACAAATTTGTTTCATTACTCATTCTCTGCCCTTATCCCCTTTGAGGCGAGAGAGCAACGCTCACCAGTGACATCAAACAATGCTCTTACAGAAACGAGACAAACAGCTGTTTTCCACCAGTTTACTGCTAGACCCATGAACTCGAAAGGACAGAGGTGGAAGGGGAAGAACAAAAGGACTGGAGCAGGACAGGGAAGCATTTGCTTCTGTAATTTTGCCCTGGGCTCTCAAACCTCTGTACATTTATAAAATAATAGCTTACTTCACCTGTGTTAGGAGCTTTCCATCTACTAAGGACATTCATTATAATTGCTTTTGATTGGCCTCCTGGAACTAATTTTATTTTATATTATTTATAATTACGGGAACACCACTAAAAAATAGACTGGCTTCTTATTGATCTAGCTTTGAAAGACTTTCCTGAAGTTTATCAATTCAGGAAATAAATGAAATTCTCTTAGCGCAAATTATAACCTCATAGAATTGTACAAATTACCTCGATTCATTAGCAGGCCAAGAAGTTAATAGATATTTACTAGTTTTGGCCTTTCATCTTATAAGCAGAACATAGCCCAGCACCTATTGGAAACAAAGTGAAACGATAATACACTGACATTTTGATGTAAGTATTTCCCCCTCAAAATACACCTTTTCTTGCATCCATTGAATAATAAAACCAGCATTTTCGTCAACAGCCTTTCTGTTACTTGTTCAACAATGTTCTACAAAGGATCTAAAAACTTCATTATTAATGAAGAGTTGGAAGTATGTTAGGATGACATTGATAATCCAAAGACTTAAAAAATAAGGATGAATATTTTTATTTCAGAATCTTTCAGTAAAACATAAGCTGCCAAAAATACGTGCCACTTTGTAAGGGTGAACTTGCAGAACAGTAAGCCTGAAAAGTTAATTCAAGAACCACTACAGTTTTGGGGGAAGTTTTTTTCCTAAAAATGTGGTTTTCAGTTAGGTTCTTTCCAACAAACTCTTGCCAGTTTTACAGGAGTTAGGTGAATAGGTAAGGCTTTTCCCATTTTTTGCTCAGCTGGGAACTTAGGCACTGCTTCTCCATTACCACAGTCCAATTCTAAAGCTACTTTAATTCTTAATGCCTTAATCACTTGTGCTTATTAAATTATTTAAAATGTGCTCTGAACAACAAAGAAAAGAAGGATCTTCCTTTGCAGCTAATGAAGCAAAGGAAAGTTCTGGTTTCGCAGAACCTGAAGGGTTGAATGGGCAGCTGAGGAAAGATGCCCTAGAAAGTTTTGGTCTATGCCTTTTGCCTTATTTTTCGGCTTACAGAAGAAGGAAATAAAAAAATGGGTGAAGTAGTAGCAGCAGAGTTGACATCTCGTTATAAATTTCTTCCCAACAGGAAATCATTATTTTTTCCTGCTTCTGTTCATTCATAATGTCTCATGATCATCTTCATATTCAGTAATTCTTGTGCCTCGAGACGCAGGTTACAAAACCGAGGCCACTGCTCCAGTTTCCTCACAGTACCATATGCCCAAAACGTTGCATAGGGAATATGCATCTTCTCTATAGTTACCTCCTCACGAAAAGCTGTAAAACAGGCAGCAGGTAGAAATATCATGAAAAGGGAGGAATCCAAAGCCCTTTCTTTGGTACCAGGTACAGGAGCTACTGAACGGTGGCGTCTAGCACGGGATAAAGGTAAATATGAAAAGAAAGGGTCAGTGACTACATATGGGTGGTACATAGGCATGGCAGGCGACTGGTGATTGTGTTAACCCGTTGAACAACCTGTTTTCCACAGGGTTGGAAAGCAGTGTCCAAACCCATACGTCAACAGCTGCTAACTAGGGGAAGGATATACACCGCCTTCCCTGCCAAAAATATCCTCTAATGAGACTAAGCACAGAGATGGCACCGTTCAACCAGCAAGTACTACCAGCCTTCACAGAGAACGTCCCATGTTATCACACAGAACACAGGGGGCAGGGCGTGGGGTTTTGGTCACTCTCCTCTGTGTGTTCTTCCCTTCTGTTCACAGGCTAAGTTCCCCTCCTAAGAGGTTTATGAACTATTAAGCATTCTTCAAGGAAAAAGAAAAAACAAGCCTACAATATTAAGATGTGTCTGTCCAAGCAACGCAATAGTTAAAAAGGCTATTAACTATGCAACCGAAAGACAATTTGTAAGAAATTGTACAACTATGAAATGAGCATAACCACAGAAGACCACAGAACAGCTTTAAAAAAATAAAAGTTAAATGACTTCACCAAAACAAAAAGCTAACTTTTTCCACTCATCCAAAGATCCTTTTTGATATATGTATTTTGTAATATTTTATTACATTGCCAAGTAAAAAGAATATTTTGTGTTTCATGAATATAGAGACAAAGCTTCTTGATTCCTGTGTGTTTTTTCTACTAAATACTCAACAGAGACCTCAAAGGAAACAATGGAACCTACCAGAATTCTCAGAAGTGACAAATAACATGCAAACTGCACAGTTTATGTTCTTTGAATAACCTCCCAAAACTAGACACCAAACAAATCTTGAAACGTATTTGAATTTTATGTATATACAACTACTTAGGTGCGGTAAATATAATAAAATTTGTGATTTTGTGATTTGTGACTTTTTTTTCCTTAGTAGAAAGGCAACAACAGTAAATCACCAATACATTATTACTACACATTATAGAAATTATCAAGGGTGAAATCAAATTTATTGCAGCTGTAACACTTCCAAAAGTGAACAGGAATCTGAGTCTGTGCCAAAGAACACACTTTGAGCAGTCGATCACATGATCTTCAAAATAACTAAATTAATTTTGTTGTAAAAATAAAAACTAAACCCCACTAAAAATCAAAACCAAAGGGTACGAAAGTGATTTCCAGATTGAGAAGAAGGCTTTCTTTAATTTCTTTAACAGCTGCTACGGCATCTAGCTTTCTAACACGAAACACAAATATACTTTCCATCAATTATAACCTGTATTTATTCAAAACAAAGGGATTTAAGTGATGAATACCATAAATATAAAGCTGGATTCAGCTCACAGATGAATACACCTTATCAAAAACTGAAATCATCTAGAGCAGTAGGAGACTTCCAGAAAGCAGGAACAGCAGAAAAAACCTAGTTTGTCTTCTAATATCCACCCCCAGAATGTCCCAGGTGGGAGATTACAGCCCACATACCAGTTATTCTTACGGGCCCCAATTCAGAAAAGCATACCTATTCAGGAAAGCACTTAATTAAGCACATGCTTATATGCTTTTCTGAATCAGGTCCATGGTACCATAGGAAATGGGTATAACAGACATAAAATGCATGAGTAGAAGTAACTGAGAACTTAGCTCCATAGCATAAGCTTTCATTTATGTACTTTTTGTATTTTTAAGATATGATGCACTGCTTAAAACATAGCACAGCTAAGCATACTCAACTGTAAAATGCAGCGTGGCCGAAAGGAGACCGGAGTATAACCATATCCCAGGACCCACTCCATATCTCACATGCCTAGTCCCCTTCCAAAAGTGCTGCAAAAGGTGCAGAGTATTCTTTTTTCGCATTATCGTATTTTCCAGCAGATGGGCAGCTTCAGGGATACTGATATAATGGGAATAAATGGCAGGTGGCCAAAGAGCTTTGTGTCACAGTGGTTTGGACCCACCGATACATACCTAGTTAGAGTTAACAAAAGCGGGGAGGCAGGGAAAGAAAGAACTCTGTATGTGTTAATCATTAAAGATGACTTCAAGAAGGTCATTCCTTCTTTTTCACTAGCAGCACTGCAGAGCAAAAACTGTATTTTCCCTTACATTCAATAATGCTCTCTATAAGAATTCCAAAGCTGAAAAAGAAGGTGGCCACCAGCAGGCAAGGTTGCCCAGCGGCTGCTTTGAGCCAAGCAGGACGCTGACTGAGGGCACACATGGGCCAGATGGATTAAGAGCCCTTTCAGCCAAGGTCTGAAAAATGCTGCTTTTTGATATGCTGTCATATCTGCATGTGATTACAGCCAGCAGGAAAACCCGGCGGTCTGCACTGGAGAAAAGCAAGCCTAAGAACGATGATTATGCATATACATGGGAATATCAGACCCCCTATTTGGTTTCAAATAACTGTTTTGCTAAAAAAAGTTACCTTTTTCACACAGTTCACATTTGATTTTCTATCACTTAAAAAATAATACTAAGCGGAATGAAAGTATATAATAGCAGAACCATTCAGAACATTACACTGAGAACCACAAAGTTTAAAAATATTCTGCTGCGCTTAAGAGCTTTGATGAAAGAGATAAAGGCCAGATTTGCAATCTCCCTCACTGCAAGATAACTATAATTTTAATATAGGAAAATTAAATAAAAAGCTGCAGTTTCATTCCTTGGCAATTTTTATTAACACCAGAAATCAGCAGAAACTTTAGTAAGTGCCAGCTACTCTGAACTTTGGATTTAGCAGACCAGAAGCCACACAAACTCTCCCAACATTTAGTAATGTATTTTGCAGTCAGCCAATCTGTCAAAATGCAGAGGGTTTTGTATAATTCAATTATAGAGTTAATAAACATAATTCCCTGAAATAATCTTGAAAGCTAAAACAGCCAGGCTAATGAGATATTATTTTCTACTTACACTTAACGAAAACATAACATCACGCAGTTAAACCAAAGGAATAGTTTTCGAACAGGCAGCATTCATAAACTGAGAACCTATTGGTCAACCCAACCCTATGTAACGGAAAGGTATATATCACCTGAGCGTACTAACAGTGCTGCAGAGGAATTTCAGGGAGGTTCTTTAAAAGTCACACCAACATTACAAATAAGTAGGACAAAAATACCAGAGGGCAGCAAATTTTGCATACCAATTAATGCATCGCTACCATAGACTGACTTACAGTTTCCAAAGGCTTTAATTTTCAACGTGTGACAATCATTGAAGCATCTTTAAAGCATCGTGTATCAAATCACAAGCCCATGCAATCATACAGTGGTTTCTTTACTATGTGCTTGTATTATGCTGAATAAGGATGCAGGAGTTACTCTTCTTTGAGTATGAAGACCAAATACTTTATCAGGAATTTTTTCTTTCTGCAGTCCTCAAAACCCATCACCTCCTATAGGCCCACTAATTACAAATACCCTGCAGAAGCTGGGTTGGATTTTATATTTTCTGCATGATTCTCTTTAACTCATTCTTTGTTTTTCTCTTAATAGCCAAAAATACATACATAGTGGGAATTTACAGATATGTGCTGGGCACACGCCCCCTCCCCACACCCCCCATTACAACTCAAATAAGCATGATCAAATCTCCAAAAATTTGCCAGATTTTCTCTCATCCTTAGACTGAATTTGCTCAAATGGCAAACACTTCCAGTATGAACTAGAAAACATCAGCACATAAAGTGCACACACCTATTAATCCCACTGCATCATACACATACAATGGAGGGTCTGTAGGGTTTGGTTATCATGTATTTTGTTTCTTTGCTTACTGTTGTTTGGGGAGCCAAGAATTTTCTGCTGATTTAGCAGATGTTTACTGGTTTATGAAAATTCAATACTTAAAACATTAACAAATTTCAGTATTTAAACAGTGACTTTTTTGCTGGAAATGTAACAGGTGTTTAAACTGATTCATAAAAAAATAATCTTCAAACCATTTCTACTAAATTTTATAAATTAAAATATTTACACTGACAGCAAGTGTGAAAAGCGTATTTATTCACATGATAAGGGGACTTTTTAATCCAAACCAGCTCTTCCTTTGCATACAAGCAAACAAGGTTAACTTACATGTAAATGGAGCAGATGACTCCAAGAAAGGGCAGGATCTGCTGTAAAGCTATGGTGGTCCTAATTTTAATCTAATATTTCTTTCCTTTAAAGAGAGTTTGCAAATCACTTAAGTCCCAGGCAAGCAATAACTCTTAAGCCAAAATGCAATACTGGTCTTAGGCACTTAGTCTGTTATTCAATATATACAGTAATAATGTTTAATAAAGATGACTACAACTATTCAAAAGAGTCTAGTGTCATACGAATGGGGGAGGTCTTTAACTGATGGTAGAAAATTGTACTTTATATTTCTTTCTAAAACCACACAATCATTTCAAATTGTATACATTGCATTATAAGTATGACAGTTCTAAATTCTAGAAGTTTAATGATTTAAAATGTACAATACCATATTAGGCAGTGCAAAATAGTTCATAATATACGACCAATTATATACGTAATGACAGCCACTGTTGTCACAACTAGAAGACCTCTGCTGGCATAACAGCAGTTATGCTTCCCACTTAATACCTGTTCCCACCTAAACGTTTGTTTTGCTCTTATTCAAAACGTGTAAAGACTTAGCAGTTTATCCACAATTATAAAAAGAGGGGACTGTACATTTGAATAAAATCCAAGTCTTTACTGTATCTAAGTGTTGTCAAAATGCAAGAACTTGCTTCTTTATGAGGGCAGAAAATGGATGTCATGATCTACTGAAATTATACTATAAATCTCTTGGCAGTAAGACAGATGTTGGATGTTTTTCAAAATGTACCGACTGGAGACAGGATCCAGGATATGCAGGCGTACAATGAGACTACTAATGAACCTTAGACTGCTATTCATCACAAACGAGATTCTGGAAATTTTTTTGCCTTCTCCCAAAAGATTTACTCAAATATATTTCAAGCAAAGTGAGCTTGTACTGAATGAAGAAAAAAAGAAAAAATACAACATCCCAAATAGCCTAAATGCATTACTAAAGAAATTCAATTTTTTCTTCTACATACATGACTTTATTCTATTCTCTTAAGGTAGACAGGGATAGAAAGACAGTTGGCTGGAATAGACACAGCATTTCCCACGCTTTCTTATTATATCACTTACAATAGAATGCTTTAATGCTAGTTCTCTGCACCAAAAAGGCACGTCTCCTTTGTCACACATCACTTGTATGGGTACTGGGTAAAGCAAGCACAGCAGTTCTCTCCTGTGTTCTAGTACATTCTACATTCTGCTATTAAAATAATGCCGAAGTGATACCTTCCTTCAAGCAATTAAGAGAAGTACACTAAGCACAAAAAAGCTGAAGGACGATTGCAAGCCCACGTGGCATCTACCAAGTTATGTATCCTTTCAGTGGAAAACAGTGCCAAATACTACCCGCTGTGTAATACCTTTATTACACTTTATTACACTTTTAGTATTAACTTTTTATTAATGCAGAATAGTCTTGTCAGCTCCAGAAATAAGAGAACGATTTATTCTGTCTTTTTCTTTCCATTTGGAAGGCAGCTACAGTTTCTCCTTATTTCTAAGATGAATCTTTTCTTCATTTCCCCCCTTTAATCTGACGTCACTAACTTTATGACTTACAGGGCATTATAACCTCACAGCATGTGCGATATGATGTCAAATGGGAAGCCAAGTTCCAGTGGAGCTCAAGGATGTCAAACTCACAAGCATACTTTAGTTTGGCCCCGGGTAATTCACTCATTGGGTTTCTCTAATTTAAATAGAGGCATTTTCTTCCAGGAAAGCAGACAAGTCGTACGTGCAAACTTACCAGGTGACATTCCTAACATTTATAGATAAGAAGAGAGCTTAGTCTTTTCCCCCACCTGGACTGAGCCTACTGTAGACCAAGAAATGGAAGACAATGGCAGAAACATGTTTTTGCTCTTCACATAACAGTAACCTCTTCATGTAACCAAATGCAAAGGCCTCATCTCTGTAGCAGTAGTCATAACAGGGACAAGATTACTGCACAGATCTTCATCACTATCATAAAAAAATCTTATTATTACAGACAGATTTACGCACAAACCTTTGCTGCCTGCTTTCTACTGTGGCAACTGCTAAAGACCATTTTCCAAACCCAGATTTCAAGGGAAACTATTTACACTCCCCTGAGAGAGAAGGGACTTACAAACTACAAGGAAGGATAGAAAACAAGGTCTGTGCCCCTAACGAGCTTCGAGACTTTTGTAACGGTCTGATTGTCCGAGATAAATATTTGTTAATATTGAGCTCAAAAGCCACCACTGAGCAGAATAGCAGGGACTGATTCTACCGTTCTCTCCCAGCAACCAGTAGCAAAGGATGGTTGAATACTGGGGACAGACCAGGTTAGCTCCAAACATCAGAGGATGTTCCACGAGCCTCCCTAGACAATATTTATTTCATTTTTCCAGTAGTACTCAGTCATGGCATGTTGATGCTTTGTTACAGCAGCAGCACTGAAAAGTATAAAATATGAAAAGTAAACTCAGTTGCTTAGCGAAACCAACAGCCAAAGAGCCGTGTCTGAACACTTTGACTGTGTTATTCACCCCAGCGGGCAGCCATGCTGCATTTCACATTCCTACATTATTGTATGTACTTGGTCAAAGTATCCTCACAATTGTAATTTCCACGTTTTGTTATTCTTTTCCCCCACGGATGCTATTTTCCATCTTTTGCTCTCTTTCAGCATTAAAAATTTGCAAGAAAACCACCCATAACCTATACATTCCTTTGTATACTCTCCATCAAAAATTTCCTCAGTGAAAATGTAAATCTTTCAAAAGAACTGAGCAAGGTATTAAAGATGGTATGAGTATTATATGTTAATTAAAATAGAGAAAAGGCTTCACCTTTCACCTATGTAACTTAGCCATGTTCTATGTCTCAATGTAATTCATGAAGAAACAACACCGTGTCTCAACAGTACAGTGTACAGAATATTTGTCATACACAAATGGGGGTATGGACAACACTTTACACACCTCTTGCACGTTGAGAAAAACATTCCACATAAAACTGTCAATGCTAGTGTCATTCTTCTGCACTTCAAACATTGTTTCTGACCTATCCACTGCAATCCTTCTCTTCAGAGGAATTAACATGTGCCATTGCTACTAGAGCCTTGCTTCAAAAGAGAAGGTGAGAAAAAGTTACAGCAATTCAAAGCTGTCATAGTATTTCAGTAAAATAAACAACCTTGTTGATGTTTTCCATTTTTGCTAAGAGTTACAGGAGAGCCTAGCCTAGAAAGAATTTTAGTATTGCCGTGCTTAAGCGGTGGTGGCTCCAGTTAAATCCTTCCAGTCCAAGAGGCCAGGTAACTAGCGCTGCATAAAAAGGAAATAATGCAAAACATGCACAGCCCAAACTCACAAAACGAGTCTCCGCATTGAAACAATAGCTTAAAATATTATGTATGAAGAAAACCAAACTTTACTGTATTTTCTTCCTCTCACTACCCAGGGAATGGTTCAACTGGAAGAAGACAAAGTCTGCGGGAAGAATACTGGCTACTACTAACGGCAATAAAGTTTCAAACTCCAGAAAGGGAAATGTCCACTTCCATAGAATAATAAAGTGGAGATTTCCAGTGGGGTTTATCAGCTGTGTTGGTTTTTTTCTTTCTTTCTTTCATTTTTCCTTTTCCTGACCTTTATGGTGTATTCGTTGTAGATAATGTTTTAAAAAATACACTCTTGATTGTGAATGTTGCTACTTTCTCTATTCTTCTTCTGAAATTATGCTAGCATCAAGTATAATTTTTGAACACTGCGAAACACCCAGCTGAAAATTTCCGATGTTTTTAAATGCCGCATCGTTCCTGGTTAGACACTGCATCCCATATTCGCTAAAGGCCTCAAGAGTGTCCCTCGAGACCGCTGGAAATCGGAGGAGGACAGCTAGTAGGTCAGCTCCTGCTCTTAGGACATGCCAGATGGGTTTCTGTAACCGGTGATTTTAAAGCAGCCACGCTCCAGCCCTTTTACAACCAGCTGGCATCCTTCCTCTTCAATGAACATCATGTCACGTGAACCCAGACAGCAAAGAATAGAGCATTGCCCCTGCAATAATTAGTTATTCGTTAGCTCCACACTCGTACAGGTAAACTGGGTGAATTTTGCAGCACGATTTGCAGATCCACAATCATGTCAGCACTGACCAAGTATTATTGCAAGGTCAGTTAAAAATGGAAGTACATTTAGACATAAAACTTTACAGAGGTCTTTCTGATGCACAGTAGGCTCTTCATCAACATGAGAAATTCATTCATCCGTGAAGGAATATATAGTACAAGCTTGCTGACCATTATAGTCTGCTTTTTATCATTATGTATTTTAGCGTGTGGACTGCACCAAGATTTCCCTGTCTGACAAAATATACAATTTCCCATACACCACAGAAGATGAAAGCAGCAATTAGTACAATCTAAACATACCTATTTTTCTCCTTTTTTAAGTGCTCACATAAGCTCTTTGCACAGTAGCTCTGCTTGACACCCTACTGATAGGCTTTCAACAACTGGTGAATTTTATAGCTGCGTGACACAAGTAACTATGTTGGGATCAGGCTCTATATACGTATTCAATTTTTGTAGACACTAAAAAGAAACATGAACAGGTTAACTAGAGCTGCATGGCTACAGAATGTGTAAAACGCCACATATTCTAAATAATTCTAAGTCTTCTTTTATCAATACATAGGCATTTAGATAAAAACATAAAGCAGGTCTGTAGACTTTCCAAATCTATCAACCGCAGACAAATAAGTCACTTCTTCAAACCTGATTATATTTGGCAGGATGTCCAAGCAATTATTCAGCAGGATGTAAGCAATTATTCAGAGTCTTACTTATCACAGCTCAACACCGGGACTTTCAACAGAACACTTTATACGGTTAATGTCCAAAACAGAAGACATCCAACAGCATCAGAAAAGCAGCTGATGCGTACCATTATTATTGTAATACATCTGCTACCACAGGCATATCCTAAAATACGGTTTAAATCACATGAACTTAGAGGTTTCCAGTAAATAGTTCAGCACATGATTCTCAAAATGTTAGCTAATTCAATCCATTTAAATTAAAATTATATATTATTTCAACCTGGAAAGTTCAGGCCAATGTTGACGCTTAAGGAAAATCTTATCAGTCTGTCTTTGCTTTCATCAAAATTAAGCACTATTGAACTCTACTACTGACAAGAAAGAACTGAAGAGTTTATGAACGATCAACCAATGATGCATCATATAACTGCCCTTGGTCTTACAAAGACTATTTCCTTTACTGCCAATTTTACTTTGCAGTTATCTCCAGATTAAATTTAGCATCTTGCAAGAAAAATGTAAAAATTTCCTTCAACTAATTAACCTCTGAATTCCTTGACTTAAAAGCAAGTCATGCACAAAACTCAGTATGGTATCAACTCCTTTAAGTCCAATGATTTTCACTTGTGATGCCCTGAAGAATATGGTTTAAATCATCGTTTACTACATTTATTAATAAACACACAAATGCATTCTATTTGGAATAATAACCTGAAGATATGAGGCCTCTTCAAAGCTATGGGAAAAGGGGATAGAATAGGTTTCATTTTTATGAATCTTCTAGATACAGGTGCCACATCACAGAGGCTACAGGTTAATCCTTACTTATATAATGAAGTACTCAAAAAACATGAAAACTCATTATCAAAGCTATTTAACTTGGGCAATGGATTTGAGAACATGATAGACAAGCAGTTAAATAACAGACTACAGAGCAGGATGTCCGGATGTTTGTAGCCCATCAAAGCTCTAGCACCACTACAAGAACCACTACAACTACACAGAAGAGACTGTACTGAGAAAGAAATAAGCACATACAGCTCTTAAGATTATTTAACATAAACTGAATACGTGAATGTGCTAATGGCTGGCACTTGAGATTAGCCTAAGTAATTAATCACTTGAAAAGTAGATAATAGATACGTAACGGAAGACGATAGCCAGTAGCTCAATGTATGACTCAGTATACAAGACTCAGTATACAAGAAACCGATTAAATGTATATAAAGGTAAACTGTGGTTGGATTCAAGCTCCTGAACAGTTAAACCCCTGCAGAGAGGAACTGACTGACAGTACACAGCATTCCCTCTCGTTATCTGCTGTACTCCCCCGAGAACAGAGACTCCTGCGTCCAATGCAGCGAAGGCTGAGTGAACCCAGTTCCTGAAATACATGAGATTAAAAGCACCCTGGAACAGCCCATGGTGACTAGCAGGTAAGCAAGTGGAGCTCAAATGCCCATAATGGGTCAAGGTCCCTCAAGGCCAATACCTGCCAGGTTATTTAAATAAATGCAATTACTAGTGGTTGATGTAAAACACATGATAACAAGATAACTAACTCCATTAAGTATAGAACACATTGCTCCATCTGATGGTAAAACCTGCTGAAAGGATGGAAATATTCCGCAGATTTCATTGCAGAATTATTTTAATTTCATGGTTTCAAAAATTGTCATACTATCAAGTTTACTTCATATCTAAAATAAAATGAGCTAAAGCAGAGGAGAGGCAATAACATCCCATTCCACTTGAATGCCTGAACTGCTGGGAAGCAACATGCTGCACTCAAGGCACAGGCTACCGGAAGAATTTTAACACGTACAGCAAGAACCTTTCAATGGGTGGAAAAAAGCGCAAGCAGAGATTTTTCTAACTGCCTGAGAGCCATTGAGAGGTTCACCATTTAGTGAACAAGCTCTTTCCTGCACAGAATCCTATCTGGGCTGAGAACTGCACAAATTCGATTTACACAGACTCAGTAAAAAGAATTCCTTAAACCGGTTGAAGCACACATTACTTGCTGCTGGCTTCTGAACTACAACCATAGTTTGACTCTTTTAAACGAGGAATTTAGTACCTACGCTGCTGCATCCAGCAACATGAGGTTCCCAAACTGTGGGTGTTACTATGTAAATCTCAAATATGCACCTCAAGGCATCTCAGTACAAAGCCATGAGCAGTCCCACAGGGAAGGTGACTGCGTGACAAACTGAGACTTGAAAACCTGTTCTAATTTTTTAACAGCATTGCCAAGTGAAATAAGAAAACCATTCTTTTTCATTTCAGAAATGTGAGGGTTGCTTTAACTCCTTCCCTTGTGTACTTTGACTGAATCACATAAACAAAAATTTCATATGGCCCAGCGGCAAAGATGAAAAATGTAGTGCCAAACACTGTTTCACAGAATCGGGAACAACTAAAGATTTGCACTATAAAAGATTTATTTCATGACAGAAATCCCATTAGTTACTGCTTCCAAAAAAAAACCAAACCAAACCAACAATTCCCCCAAAGCAAAAATCAGGTTCAGTTAACATTAATTCTTCTATATTTAACCTAAGATTCAGATTTAACACTTCAGCTCCATATTGCCTTATCAAATTATAACCTATATGCCTCAAAAATTCTATGTGCAGTATTTTCCAGACCAGAGTCTGTGGGGGCTGAGGATGGGAGGCAGGGCAAGAGAAGGAACCAAAGAAGCATTAAGGATCAAAATGCACCTTTCTTCCAGGTCCTCTGAATCGGAGACTCTCTCTCAAGTACCTTCCTTGTACCTCACCCGCTAGTGGGATGTAGAGCAAAGAGCATACCGAAAATACAGCTGAGAATGCCAACCTGCACACACCTGAGCTTAGCAATGAGCCCCAGCAGGATGCCTGAAGGAGCCCAAGAAGAAAACCGCTGTGTTTAGTCCCCACTTTGAAATCTGTTTCGCGGCAGATGCTCTTCCTTTTGATGCTACCAAATTCTGACTTCAGCAGGTGTTTTCACAAGGAGAAAAGTAAACCCTACACCTATTCTCCATTAGCACTAAAAAAGCATGTCAGTTGGCTCTGGGAAGTAGTATCTTAGAAACTTCTTTCAGAATTTGGTCGGGAAAGCCACACAGCATAGCGAGCACACTAAAACTATTACATTTGTAATACATATATAGTACCATAATATGTTTGGCCTTGTTAAACTGCTACTTTTATTCCTCTTAAACAATTAAAAAAAATATTGTAATGTTGCTATTTACTGTAAAGATATGTTTTTTCCAGTCCACACCAGTGCACAGGCATCCTCTGGGACAAGTTCTGCCTTAAGTTTTATTATGGCAAAACTATTTCCATTCACTGTGGCCATAACATTTCAACACTTTTCCTCTTTTAAGCTGCTAGAGATTTAACCTAATATAAAGGAGGACAAGGATGTGACTGTGGTTTAATGGGTCTGCATG
Organism: Vanellus vanellus; assembly: GCF_965231255.1. Classification (NCBI taxonomy): domain Eukaryota; kingdom Metazoa; phylum Chordata; class Aves; order Charadriiformes; family Charadriidae; genus Vanellus; species Vanellus vanellus. The sequence continues at coordinate 66,272,765 of NC_138907.1, forward strand.
TGCTCAATATGTTTAAGACATATGAAATTAGATTCTTCATCTAGTGTCATTTTATTGTTTAAAAATGTAACACTTCTCCCTGTCATTCTTCTCTTTTTCAACAGCAGTTGACTTGCAAGTCAACCACTCAGATACTGAGGCAGAGCGCAGAGAAAAGTTACTACAGGGAGAAGAAAGAAACCATGACCGTTATATGATGCTGAACAAATATTAGCCATAGCCACAAATCATTCAGAAGTATTTGCTAATAAAATATTTCTGAAATAATTGCTTTTATTTTGTACTGCATTTCCAAGTCTTTTCCAGAAAAGTATTTAAGCACGTGCCTAACTTAAAGCACATGAGAAATCCCATTGATTTCAGTGGGCTTAATTAATCACATCCCTTAAGTCCCGCACATTCTTCAGCACACTGCTGCATCTCAACTTTCTCCAATAATCAAATGAGAATAAACCAAATATGTGTTCAGTGTAATCCATACTTTTCCCATGAAAATAGAGACATAGTCATTTAAGAGACATAAAAGCACCAGACTTTTAGCCTTACAAAATCAAAAGGCTAGAGAAGACTGATTCACTGTCATATTGTCAAATATTTCGTGTGCATTACAAAACTCTGACTGCTTCTACTGAAGAAGAAATGTCCATTTCTGGACATGTTAATGTCATCTGGACATTGTCAAAATCAGAAGCCTAAGCTGATGTACAATCACTGTCCTAAGGAAATTATTATATTTTCATTTTGCTTTCACAGATAGGACTGACATGGACATCCTTGGAAATATTGTGAGTAATTCTAAGTTAAAATACAATATTGAAATCAATTTAAAGTATAGCATTTATAAATTTGGCATTTTAAATGCTTGAACAAGTATCTTATCTTACAAGCAAAATCCATCTGCAGAGCTTGAAATGTGTCTGTCAGATTCTGATTATTTAATATAAAGAAGAGAGAGGCAATATAATATAGGAGAGGCAATACCTTTTATTAGACTGGCTCATATATTCCAAATCTTATGTATACATGCATATACAGAAACCTTTTCTTTGGTGAATAAACCCTTGTTGAAATTCCAGAGAAGGTCTAAGTTGGCCCAGGTTTCAGGCCTTGACAAGAAGATTTTGTGGGAATGTGAAAAGTTCAGCCCTGTCAATTTTCTATACTCCCCTATTAGATCACAGACAATGAATTATGGTATTACGTTGTATTCTTGATCCACTGTAATTCAAAGTGGGTGATAATTTTAGACCATCTGCGGCAAGCCATCTCTCTGTGCCAATTTCTGTGTCTATAGAAAGGGGGTAATAAAATACCTAAGCAACTCTCAAAAATGCTCTGAGATACACCTTGGAAAAGACAAGCTGATTTTCTTTTACTTTAACTGACTTCAAGTTATAGCATTTTTCTTCAATTATTGTTTTTAGTTAAAAGCAAATAATCACTGATTAAGGGAACTATTTTTTTGCTTGCTAAGCCTGTAATTTCTTCAGAAGGTACCCACTTACTGATATTTAATGTAGTTTGTTGCTTTCATAACAGTGAAATATGCGTGCATACGGCCAGCATTTCATGAGCAGAAGGTAGACCAGACAACTTCCACGGGTTTCTTTCAACCAACATCACTAATTTGACAAGACGAATTGCCTGTAATATTCCAAGCCCTACAAATCACGGAATCACGGAGTTTCAGAGTTGGAAGGGATCTCTAGAGATCATCTAGTCCAACTCCCCTGCTAAAGCAGGATTGCCTAGAGCACGTTACTCAGGACTGCATCCAGACGGGTCTTGAAAACCTCCAGAGAAGGGGACTCCACAACCTCCCTGGGCAGCCTGGGCCAGTGCTCTGTCACCTGAACCGTAAAGAAGTTTTTCCGTGTATTTGAACGGAACTTCCTGTGTTCTAACTTGTGCCCATTGCCCTCGTCCTGTCACTGGGAACCATTGAAAAGAGCCTGGCTCCATCCTCCTTCAACCCACCCTTTAGATACTTGTACGCCATAATAAGGTCTCCCCTCAGCCTTCTCTTCTCCAGGCTAAAGGGTCCCAGCTCTCGCAGCCTTTCCTCATAAGGCAGATGCCACAGAGGTAAGAACCGCACCATGCTATGCTGCGGCACGGAACAGTCTTCTAAAGTACGACTGACATATAAAACCTGGGTGAAAAAAAAATAGTTTAAACTGTTTTTCATTTCACTGGAAGGCGCTTCAGCCGCAGCCCCGTGCCGCGGCTGCCTGGGGCGAGCAGGCTGCCCACCCCGCAGCGGGGGCTGCGGGCACGGGGCTCCAGCGACAGAGGAGGAGCCACAGCTGAAAAGTGATCTGCGAGGGGATCACATCTCACACCCTCTCACGTTAAAACAAAGCAAAAATGGGGAAACAACGCCGTCCGAAAAGGTTGCCAGGTTGTCCAGCTGCAAGTAGGGCATAAATGCGAGTAATAGACATGATAGTCTGTATAATCTGATGAAAAACAAATAACTTACCCAGGGCACAATGGGGATGATTGTCCGAACGCCACAAAAATGAAAACCTGTTCATTCAGGTTTAGCCTCACAGCTGCTAGTGTCCTGTCCTACAGCACTGCAATCTATTGTTTAATTCTAGGTTAAAATGAAGTAATCTAAATATGCACGCTGTTATATAAAAGGGCCAAGGGATGAAATTACACCAGTTTCTAATAAGGCCCTTTGAAACCCTAAACTACCAAGTTAGCGGCCAAATTATTTTTCTTCTACTAATACAGATTGAACAGCAAATAACGACTCGAAGATGATAAAATAAAGAGTGTAAAACTTCTGTAGTTCTCAAAATCTTATGTTTGTTTGCTATACCAAGGCACAACAGAGGACTGCTTAGGTGCCAAACATTTATCATTTCATTAACCATCTCCAAGACCAGTCTTAAAAAACTTCTGTCTCCCAATTGCTAGAGTCTTCATAAATACAAGATCTGTAAAGTCTCCTTCTCTCCCATTTCAAAACTGAATAGAAGAATGTTTAACATGCATCTTTTGAAAAAGTATTTCTAGCTAGAATTTAGTAAAAATCAGCACATTTATTTGGAACAATAGCAATAATAGTAATATAAAATCTAATGTGTTTTGTTATATCTTCTACTTTTTTTTTATTTAATGAGTATAAAATCTATGGCAAGCACAGTTATTAAAACTACATTTTTACCTAGCTACGTCTTTCTGCATAAAACCTATTCACGTGGCTTTAAGTATCCTTTCACTTTATAAGTAGCAGCCCGCACATGGTGACAGACATTATACCAGAACATAAAAAGGACCATTTGGTTATGTTCTTCTGTCTGCGAAATACACATTCTACTATTTTCTTCCATTTCTTTCAGGATACTCATAAACAAATTTCCTTCCTATGCATGATGTACAAGCATATTCTGCATCCAAACTGGGAAAGAAAAAGAGTGTTGTGAGCTCTTTAGGACACACACGCGCACACACGCACCACCGTTGGGTACAGTACCACCGACGAGCCCCAGCCCAGCCCGCTCCATGCTGGCTGCAGGAACTCCCTGGTTCTCAACCGTACCTGGTGGACCCCAGCTCTCCTCTGTGTCGGGTAGTAACTTGCATCATTTTCCTGCTGATCTTCAAAATACAGCTATTTGCCGATGCAGTTGCATGTAAAGACAGGAAAAATGAAGTGTAATAACTTCCACTCTGACTCTGACTCTTTGATCACTGTACAATCCAGATTAAGACTAGATTCCCCCACCTCTGCCACGTGGGGCTGGGGGGGAGAAGGCAAAGGAAACCAAGCACGACAGATTTCTGGGCGCAGAGGCTCTATGGCACGACAAGCAAGCAAGGAGACTGACTTCTGGTCAGTCGACGCACAAGGGTTTAAAAATGTAGCAGGGCACGGCAATTTACTACAAATAAAAATAGGGAAAATAAATAAATTAGTGACATAATGCAATAAACGGTGTATATATTACATCTAATCAAGTTGGCATCTCAGAAAACACAGCAGCTGCTCAATTCAGTCAAATGTAATTCTTTAGAGGCTCAGAGAACAGGGGTGCACTTAGATTTCTGAAGCAGCATGTGGTCACGCTGTCACCGCTTATTTCTTGAGTTTATTTCTTATATGGCAACAGGGATGGCTGTGGAACTGCTCATAACTATGATCATATCAGTTTCACCTGACTGTGATATAGCTTAAGGACAGGAGTCATAGAACCAATTGTTTCTTATTAGTTTATCTTAAAAGAATAGAAGACAGCATAAACAACGAAAACTCAAGTTAGAAGAATAGTAGGGATCTCAGAATTATGGAGAACACTGTCACGATAAAAGCTGCACTATGGTCCATTATGCTTCAGGGGGATGACCTACTTACAGAAATTAGCATAATTTCTCTAAAATAAAACTTGAAAATTAACCCTGTTAAGGTAAAGGTACGTGGCTTCCTTTCCCAAGGATGAAAGGCTCTTAGACTGCCCAGGGAAATTAATTCAATAAAGGATTCTCTCTATTCAGAAAACTCAACCGTCCATCAAACATCCTATCCAACAGCAAGTACCTTCTAGCCCATCTCGGCTGAAGAGACAGGCAGTCTTTCAAGTAACCAAGAACTATAATATTCAGGGCAAGGTGCCAGCACAAGTTTGAGCACGGGTCTTGCATTCATGCTTATTCACACAATCTAATACGCTCACAGCAGCGGCTAGATCCTTAGGCTCCTTGAATTTCCATGATCTAAATCTCATGCACCCACCTCCCAGAGAGGAACCCTGAAGCCAGACTGATGTACCTCCTTGAACATGTCAAGAGCCAGAAATCCTGCATGATGAACAGAAACTGCCCAGAGCTAACCAGTACAAAACACATTAACCGCTACAAAACACCAGGGCAGTACAAGCAGAAGGGCTGTAGGATATACATCTTTCACAGAATCACAGAATCACAGCATGGTCAGGGTTGGAAGGGACCTCTGGAGATCATCTAGTCCAACCCCCCTGCCAGAGCAGGGTCACCCGCAGCAAGTTGCACAGTTCCTTGAGCTTAAACCACCAAAGCCTCAGCTAGAGAACGCCCCCTTCTACCTGGGATCTCTAGCCCACAGTCCTGCCCTGCAGCTTTTAAAGAAATAAGCCAGAAACACTATTTTCTTTTTTAAAACTTGGAGTCTAACCATGGTATAACAGTGAAAAGGCTTTTGAAGTGGGGAAATGAAGGTTCAGCATCTGTTCTAGGCAGATGGGCTGCTCACCACAATTCCTCTTCCCAGGACAGTGCCCAACACCTGGGTGAGATCTTAGTCTGGGTGTACACCTGGGTGAAGGGAGGGATGGAAGGGGACTCTTCCCACCCATTGGGTTGAAGTTCTGCCACCGTTCAGCAAAGAGTAAGAAGAACAAACTCTTGTCTTGAATCACAATCTTCTGTGACACTAACAATAGCATAAAGACAGCAAATCCTATCTCCGTATTCAACGTGGCACAGATTTCACCTCGATTTGTAATCTGCAAGACTGTGCTCACACATTAGCATAAAGCTATCTAGTAACTATGGACAATTAGACTACAACAAGGTAGTAAAATGGTTACTGAAGTATGCATTCATCAAGCATCCAGCAATGCAAAAACATTTTCACTACTATGAAAACACATTTTTGAACTAAGCTAAACTGGCTCATCTACTTCCTATTGATAACCGTACTATGCATACTGCACAGAATAATTGTTTCACAGACTACGAGAGAAGAACTTCTGGTTAATCTTTTATGACCTTTATAAAACTCTATTAAATTATGAAACCATGGAGCTTTTACATGCTCTAAAGTTTTGGTCGGGAACAGTTTAAATGCATAAATACGTGCAGCTGTCCCAAGTAGCGCCACCACGGTGACTTAAGACACTCTTAAGGCTTTCCAGTTCTGTACCATTTTAAATCAGCAATAAAACTCTGGTCCAAAATAAAGTCTCAGATAGGAGCTACACAGTCAGGAGTACTCCTTATTAAAGTAAATTACTGACAGTTTAAAAATACATGCAGGCTCTTCTCAGTTCCTTGCAATTATGTTTCCTATAAAGTCTCTGCTATAAAAAAAGATATTAAAACTAGTTTATTACATGGATAACCGCTTTCAGCATGTCAGAAATAGAAATATGAAATCCCTTTATTGATCTTTAATACACTGACCCCAAGCTGAGACTCATGGGGATCATGGTTCTCACAAAATCCACCAGTACTGTGACCACTAGAAATAAAGATGTTAAAAGCAAAGCCAATACTTTGGATGGCAAGCCCAGCCAACTTTAAATTTGATCGGAGCGTGCTGCCTCCTCAGAACTGCAGCCTGGTGGTAAGGAAGCCTGGAGACCACATCCTTAAAGGAAAGGAAAAACGAGAAAGAGAATAAATGTCCACCCTGTTTTTCCCAGGTACTTCACCAATGACAAGCGGAATCTCCCTCTGACACGGGACAGGGAGATATACTGCCAATTCTCACAGTCCCCTTGAAATCCAAGAGAGCCCTGAAAAAATTTGCGTGTGCCATCTGCCACAGCCTGACCATCTGAAATGTCTTCGTTGCATTTTTGGTAGCTCCTGCTTTGGCAAAACTGTCAGACCACTATGGTTATACATTTTGATACAATTATTTGAACAAGGCATACCACCGGGCAAGTTTTTAACATTTTATTCTTCCCGTGTACCTTAATTACCTCCATCAGCCCTCCAACAACTCTAGTTCTGCAAACTCCTATGTAACTATGATCTTTTACCTTCAACTGGTAAAAAAAGATTAAAACCACGCATTTCATGTATGAACTAAGAAAAGGTTTGAATCTAAAAGCTCAGAAGCTTTCCCCAGATCTTGCTATAATTCTCAGATCTGAAGTAAAATCCCTCCAAACACAACTTGAACAGGGTTCAATTTATTCCGTTCAGTTTAGCGACATTCGTACTTACTGACTGTTCACTTAGATCCTGAGAGTCTTCCATGGAGGTTCTTTCACCCTTCTTTCCCCCACAAGCAGAATTTATCTTCCCTTCAATTTACAGCTCAGTAGTCTGAATTAAAGAGAAGAGAAAAAAATTAACATTAGTCTGTGGTCCTCACTTCTCAGGCAAATCTGCAATAAACAAATACCCTAACTGAGGCTGTGGTTTCACTAAAATCTGCAGCAAAGTTCCTCGACTTCTACGAAGCCTAATTTCATATAAACTGTTTCAACACATCCAGTATTATTTTGGGAAGGTATCTAAAACACACCAACAGAAACAGGAACGCAAACGATAATTCTTCAACGACGGCAAGAAAAAATAGTTATGAAAACAAACCAATAAAAAAGCTAGAATGTTTAATACAAGCAGCTGTTTAAGTAGACAACAAAAGATAACCCTTGGGAGAAGATATTAGAAAGACAATTATGGAACACTGAACAAAACTGCTTAATACACATTTAATGATAACCTCTTAGTCATTAAGTTTCTGGCAGGAAAAGGTTATTATGCAATTATCAGCATGAAGGCCCCTCTCTAAGGTCCATTAAATTCCTTTAGGATTAAATAAAATACACGAAGTGGTTTATAACAAGCAACTCCCTACAAAGCGCTAAATGACAGACATTGCCCTAATTATCCGCTTTGTCTATGCCTTCTCTCATAGGGCGATTCACTCTCATCAAATATTGAGATTTTCAATACGGAAATTCTATTTTCTAAGAGTTCTGCAGACTAACGATTACGGTAACCTTAACTATAAAGCCACAGAATTATATTACAATCTCCATTCTCAGAAAAGATCCACTTTGGAGTTATGCAAATCTCCATAATTTAGAACAAAACAAGTGCCGAGGTTATTTCATATATACAATAAGCATAATAATATTAATCATCGCACTGGAACAAGTTGCCCAGAGAGGTTGTGGATGCCCCCTCCCTGGAGGTGTTCAAGGTCAGGCTGGAAGTGGCCCTGGGCAACCTGGTCTAGTGGGAGGTGTCCCTGCCTAAGGCAGGTGGACTGGAACTCGATGATCTTCAAGGTCCTTTCCAACCTAAACCATTCTATGATTCTATGATTTCAAAGAAAAAAAAACCCACAACAGCATGTAAACACATAAATTAAGGAACCCAAACAACCTGGATTTGTTTATCAGCAGGCACCCCAAGAAACCACTACCTGGGAGTATGCCCAATAACATAAACATACTATGGATCTTTGTTTTAACTTTTGACCAGCAAGCGCTTGTACCTTGTGCTACTCCAACCTGCATAAACGTAACCATTACTTACCTGAGGTTAAACAATGTATAGCTCCCCTGGCACTTGCAGAACATTTGAAAGGAACTGGAGCTGCAAGCCATTGCGCCCACATATCCCCATCCACCCCCTTACGTTGCCCTGTAAATACCCCCTCTCTTCGTCTGAAGTGCCACTTACTTGCCATACCCCCAAAACATAACTCCCCAAATTTCCTTTGCTTTTCCTAGAACGTACACACACGAACGTAGACAGCCCTAGTCTACTTTCTCTCCAGTCTCACCTTTATTTCCCCTTTTTCCTGCCACCAGATTACACCCTCCTGTTTTCCTGCCCTCTTCTCTAAGTTTCAAAAAGTTCTTCATTTTCATTTCATTAACTTTTGCCATGATGTTACAGAAGGAAAAGACCAATAGCAAGCAAATCATGTTGCATGTATTTCATCGTATCAGAAAGCTGAAAATAATTCCTGTTCTTCAAAATGGCTTCAGTCTCCGGTTCAGAGGGATCCAAGACATCAACATCTTCACCCACGATGCTTTCACCAAAACAGTGACCACCTCCCATGGTTTTTCGGACAAAGTGGAGCCCACACCCTTGTGTTTATAAAAATCTTCTGCAGTCTTTGTCCAATGGAGACAAAAGGGGAATAGAAAGGCTTCTTTAAAACACCCGCTACAGGCAAATTTCAGAGAGGAGCCTACCAAGAACAATGGGTATTTTGAGACAAAGCAGCTCTACGTGGCATTTCCTGCGGCAGCCCCTGCCAATGGAGGCAATTCCAAACATAAAGGCGAATTTTCACAACCAATCCTCAAATATTCCACGCAAAACTTAAACACAAAATCTGATTTAATTTACTTAAGCATTTGAAAAGTCTGGATGTTATTGCATAAGTAAGATTGCCTGCGGAAAGCAACAGTCAAGCACTCATTAGTAAAGTACAAGATTTGGAACAAATTGTTTGACTAGTTTCTAAGTTTATCGACTGCAAGTCAGTACCTGGCTTGCATTTAAACATTAAATGCTCTAATTCTGTCTGTCGGTCGCTGAAGATGACAGATCCATCACTTTTTGTGGGAAACTCAACTACAATTCTAGTATGGAGCCATACCATAACAGCCAGATCCATATTCATGTTTCTTTCCATATTGGTCGTGATCCTAACTAAAGCATACTGAAATCAACAGATGGATGTCACATTTTTTGTTAGAAAACAAAGTGTATCAATATTTTAAATACATCCTGACCATGCAAGTCCAACAGGAGTTTTACTATTAATAACTGCCTGTGACTCACCCACAATATGTGTGTTGTGTCCCAAAATTCAGATGGATGTATCCACTGGAACACGTCACTGAATATGCCACTTGTATTACTCACCTTCTAAAAAAGACTGACCTTCACTAATTTTTGAACTTACTTTACTGCATTGCAAATCAAAGACAAGCTTGTTTAATCTTTGCAGAAATACTCAATGTGTTAATATATCCTTTGCGCGAACATGCTATATTATAATAGTTTCTATAGATCATAGTAACCTCTGTTGTTTATCTTCACACTGCCCCAAAATTGGAATACTCTTACTGGAAATGGAGCTTTGTAAAAGAAAATTCAGAATTAATATTTTATCAGTATTCTACCTACCAACCGCTAAATCCTGCTACATTTTGAGCCCAGTTAAAGTGGCTGATTATAACCAACTGCTAACACAATGATTTTTATAATGGCAGTTATGCCAATTGCACTTAGACCAAATCCTTTAGGGTTTAGTTTTATAAATTTGTAAAAGAGGAGAAAAACCATTAGAGAAGTCAGTGATTTAAATAAGACCAACATTACTCCCTAATAACGATATAAAATTAAAGGATAATAGTAACCTCGTGCTGTTTTATGAGGCAATAATCCAGTTACCAATTCAACCTTGTAGTTTATCCCATCAAGAGAACCAGATTAAAAACAGAGGGAGGGAGGGCACTCTTATCCCTATTATATTGCAAGCGTTTCTAACTCGGTTTAAATATTTTTAAAACTGTTGTTAAAAGTCTTAAACTCACAGACAAGCCAGAATGAAGAAAAATGCCTGTTTCTGCTCTTGATCCAGTCCTTGCAGATGTGGCTTTAAAACTGATGAAGTGTTTTATGCTCCCAGATAAAAATTTTACCTTTCTAAGAAACGTCTTAATTAGGAGGATTCCTGACTTTCCTCATCAACAAATGCATTTAAATCTAATTTTTTATTTATTTATTTTTATCTGGGGGAATAAAACACTTCATCAAATTTAAACTGCAACTTCCAGGACTCGACCATGAGGAGAAACATGTGTTTCCTCCCGGAGATACACCCATAAGTTACAAAAAAATAAAAAACTACTTGAGGATCTGCTGCACACCGCTTTGTAAATGACTGAAAATGTAAGGCAGCAAGGACGTGATCTCTCCCCTCGCAATGATTTCTTCAGAAAATTAGGATCGCAACAAATAAACAACTGACTGAGGCAGTTTCATTTTCTATGGGATATCTAGTAAGCAGTGCTGCAATTTTCACAAGCTCAAGACAGACTGTGAAGCCTGGGGATCCGCCGGTAAAAAACAGCCTTAAAGCACTTGACGTTTCCCCACAGTATTTCAGAGGCTGCTTCAGGCCCTCCAGTCAGCCAGATGGAGAGACGGAGCTCCACGAAGAACCCATCATCTGGAAGAGGAGTTTGGCCATCAGACAAAAATTTTCCTCCCTCTCACTTCAACTCAAAAACTTAGGAAGAAAGTTCTCTTGTTCCACTAGGAGTTGGTCTTCTTAAATGAATTCATGTTAGATGAAATTATGTCCTTAGTTTCTATCACAACAATTTTTTTCACATGATAATCCCCTTGGGCACATTGCCAGGTTCTTTTTATTTTGTTTCACCTGAAGAACACCTACTTCTACTGAGGTTATACCATGGTGATGTTCTGGCAGGATAGTACAGGAGCTGTAGGATTCCAGTCAAATTTGCTATATTGTTTTTTACGTTTTGAAATGTATTGATAAGAAGCCTAGGGAATAAACAGAAAGGATGCTGCTGTGGTTAACACAATTAATTCACAGCCACAATGAAGAACTCATTCCTATCACAGCCACAGGCTGAGAGTCAAAATGTTAAGTGAGAAGTGGTCGTAAATAGAGCAATTTCTCATTTTCTAGTGCTCTACTTCAGAAAACTGTGATAGTAGAAGTACTTAGTGCTTATAACTGCAAACAAATGTATGCAGAACGTGCAACAGTAAGATGCCAACAAATGAGGACATGCTGCAAGGTCTGAACTCCCCCAGCCTCAGGCAAGTCGCTGTCGGGGTTTGCACCCTTCCTACAGAACATCAGAGGAGAGTGAAGCACATCTGAGGCACTGTGAAAGGTCATGCAAGGCAGGTATTGAGCAAATTAATTGCGCTAGAATCAGTGCAAGGCACTGGTGCATATGCACTGCAGTCTCACTAAATTAGATGATTTCATGCTAGTTGTTTCTCATGAAACTCATTTCTTTGAAGGAAGAGGAGAGAGGGTACAGCAGTAACACACAGGCACCCCCTAACATTCAAGCATTTCTTCTGCATATCCCATATAGTCTCATGTAAAGAGATAAAATATAACCTAAATTAAAAGGAAAACAAATTCTGATTTATTAGAATTTCAACTTAGCCTGTATCTACAGTCCAAAACTGCATTTTGGACAGTAAAAACATACTTCTTTCTCCACCCCTAATAGTATCACATTTGGAAAAGAAGAAAGATCCATGCCCCAGACGAGGAATGAGATTCATGTGCTTTATAACCTAGCTTTCTTCAAAGCTCAAGTGAAACCATTAGCACGCACTTTTAAAATAAAATAAAAATAATAATCATAGGACTTTCTAGAAACTGGAGATCACTGTCTGTCCGTGCTTTGGTATAAAAAGAAGACATCAGCTTTCTTATCTTATGGCAAAATGAAAACTCAGCTCTCAACATAATCTCAGAAAAGCTGTTGCTTCATATATTTCTAACTAATTTTAGAACTAATTTAAATTTATATATATTTATATTAACTAATTTTTAGTCTCTTTGGCTTTTGTGTTTTCTCTTATACAAGTGTTGTGTTTTCTTGAAAAAAGTGTCAACCCTAATACAAACAATTCGTTAGTGGAAAAAAACAGTGAGAAACATTATTATCTATATCTGACTTCAAGAGAGAGCAAAGTACTAACAAATTTTAAATACCATAAACATAATGAACAGCTAAAAAGGCAAGCAAAGCCATCCTGACAGTACGAGCTGGTCAGGTACATGTACTGCTTTCCTGAGGAAAAGTGGCAGGTGGAGAGAAAGCATACAGAATTTAATTTTTTTATTATTTTCTTTTTAGCTCTCAAATTTTTCTTTTTGCATTCCTTTCAATCAGAAGGATCCTTGCAGGAAGTACAAGTAGCTCGGGAATCGTGCGTGCCTGCTTAGGCTTAGCTGAGGTAACTTGTGCTCTAGGCAATCCTGCTTTAGCAGGAGAGTTGGACTAGATGATCTCTAGAGGTCCCTTCCAACTCTGAAAATTCTGCGATTCTGTGATTCTGATAACTGCTCTTCACCTCCCGATATCGAGGCGAGTGAAATGAGCCTCCTGAAACACTCAAATTGCATTGTAGAAACAAATCTTGCTCCGCAGTCTACCGAATTAAGGGAAATATAGAACATCTGTCTTTCCCTTCTTCCTCTTCTAATACTTCTTTCTTCCTCGGGCTGTCATCCCTAGAGGGTTAGGTACGGCTCTCTTCGCACCAGTTTGGTTTCAGTCCCCTTTCGGCTTGCTGAGGATGAGAATTTTACCCTTGGGGAAGTTTTAGAGCTTTCTGGAACCCTTTGTAGCAGGCCCGGGACCCACTTCCCCATCTATTAGTGACCTCCAAAACGTGAGCTCCTGCCTTACCCAGAGCCCCCGGTCCGCAGCTGAAAGGCCCGCGTCCCTGCCAGCCCCGCTCCGCAGCTTATTTTAGCTCCGAGCGCGGCCAGCGGCCCCTGGCGGAGGGAAATCAACTTCGCTGGGTTCGGTTTTCTGCTGAGCATCTGCCGACATCAATTTGCATTTGCAGATTCGTTGCTTAAATAGAGGAGATACAGTATTCCTTCTCTTGACTGATCAGAATTACTCTAGGAGTTGATACAACAACTCACACAACTGCCGTAAGCCTCTGAGCACAGATGGATTTCCTGCCTACTGCAACCACGCACACTGTCCTGCTGCTTATTTACAGGGAAGGAATACGGGAGGGATTTCCAGGATAGGCTGAGAAGCAAACGGACCCAGCCGCTTCCTCTGTAAAGAAGAGCCCTCACTCTCGCAGCAAATCCATGGGTGAGAGTGTACCAGTGAGACGGAGGGAGCTGCACCGGGCACCCTTCAGGACCCATTCTCATCCCAGCACAGTATCCGGCATGGATGTGCATCAGAACATGCATATGTCTAAACTGGGTATACAGTATATATTCTAATGTATATACTGGCTATACAATACATATTCTAATGTATATCGAAACCATGCTTCTGAAATGAATACATTTCAAGGTGCAGTGTCAGACATTATTAGCACGAGAAACCAAAATGGGAATTAAAAAAAAAATCCTGGTATTCTATCATCAGGACACTGATAAACTGTCCCAGTTTGAGGTAAAACAGAACCAATTTTGTTCAGTATCTCGGGAGCTTGATACGGTTTTGTATATATTTTTCATTATTTCTTTTTATTTTATTATAAATATTTCATTAAAATAGTTTAGTTCCTTCTAAACTCATAAGTCTCTTTTTCCTCCTCTGCCTCTCTCTTTGAAGAGGGGTAGAGGGGAGCATCTGTCGGTCCCATCTGGGGTCCCTCAGGTCCCCAGTAGTGGATTTTGGCCTAAACCACGACATAAACCCAAAGCTCAAATTCACAGAAGATCTAGGGTGTGCCTGTTGTCCCTGCTGGAGATGAAAGAGTGTTTGTTCCTGGTAACACAGCTCAGCCATTTCCCCATTTGGGACAAAAGACTTATCCATATCGGGTTATCATGTATGTTAAGAACAGGGAAGGGGTCTTCAACACCCATCAGGTGTTTATAGTTCTGTGCTCATCTAGTTTCCTTTTACCTTCTCCCTCCCCTGAAAAATTACACATCTATAACTGGGACAGAATTTGTTCTTTCCATCTTGTTTTCTGAGCATGTGAATTCATGCCAGACATTAAATATGGCAATCAAAGCAGACACAAGTTGTGCCACCAAACTGTAATACACTGAAAACCTCTCAAAATTCAAGTCAGATAACTGTCTTTCATGCCGGTCACTTTACGTTTGTTACACACAGCCTTGCAAATTCTGCGTGGTCTTTGGTGAACATTTGTATCACTGTTAGTTTAGTGCAGTTTTGCTTCCTTGGACTCAGTTTCCTGAAGGGTGGCATTGCTTGTGTGGTACTTGTGGACATTTCACTCAAGAAAAATTAAGATGATATTCCCGCTCTGCAGCAGGTACTTCTAATGTAGAAACAAGTCCCCCAAACCATTTGGGACCAGTCAAAAGCAGGCATCAAGACAAAAAAGCAGAGCAACACAGACCATGAGGTCTCTGCATCAGTTAGGTGTGTAAAACAGGTAAGAAATGGAAAGGGTCTAACACAAGAAATCTGCCTGCTGTGCCCTTATCATAATACAACAAAACAAGTGGGAAAACAGGAAAACGGAAAGACTTCTTGGCAAGTGGTAAACAACTGCAAGCACTGTATCTCATTGACTTTAGGTAAAATAATACTTCAGTGTAGCAATTCTCTCCCTTGCAAAACCGGGTACCAATTTTACAGGTACCTGAATACGGCTAAAACTGACTCCCCTACTCTTCCTACCACTCCCATCCCATACCTGTGCAACAAAAAAGAAGGATTAGCTTTAAGAATTTCAGCGCACGGAATTATAAACTCAGCAATTCCTCCCTTGTTCTAACATTGCACAATGCGCCGTGAAATTGCCGAGATTGAAACCAGAGCTGCGAATCCACCGATGCTTGGGGGCTTCCCAACTGTGAGAGACCTCTTCACTCATGCTTAGATAAGGCATGCAGCTACACAGACCTCTTCTGACTCACTCCAGATTAATCAATTACAGAATATTCCAGCCAGAAATAAATAAAACAAATGCTGAGAGGGTTTCTGGCTTGGATTAGTAAACAAATCTAATCTAGAATCCCACTGTGTTCCCCTAAAAATAAAGGGAAATTGATTTGCAAAAAAATTAAACACGGTGTTTTCAAACTCATGATTGATAAAACCCACACAATCCTTACCAAAAAGAAAGATGGTTCCCAGGGAAAAAAAAAAAAGTAATGCAAAGACGCCACAGACAGAAGCATACTCTTTTAGAATTCTAATAAAATTTTTAGTTTTATTTTCCTACTAGCTGGCCATTTCAATGTTTTGAACAACCAGATTTTTTTAGGGGGAAAGATTTTTGTTTTTACTACATGGCATATTTTGCTTAATTTCTGAGACATTTTCCTTCTCTTTTTTTGTAGAAAATAGCTGAAAACAAACCAAATAAAACATTTCGTTCTCTATAAACAAGCCACTGAAAACAGAAAGAAAAAGGCTATGCTCGCTTAGCCAGAATACTTAAAGAGACACTGTCAACTTGAAAAGATTCATGATTTATTATTTCCTCTCCCCAAAATACATGTCAAATTTACCTTTCACCCATTAAAAAAACCCATCTTGTTACACAAATATAACATAAGGCAACAATAAAGGTTATTTCTAAAACAGAAACCCTATTTATCATTTTAGAATTTAGGAGAACTTAAAAATGCGCACATCCTCCAGGTCAAGGCAAACAGCAGTTTTACAAGGCTGGATAAATTAACCCAAAGAATCCAATCACATGTTCAAATGAAAGTCGTGAGAGCGAATTATCTATGTACCTGATTTGTTTTAAAATGCCATGCCACAGTTTGAAGTGTATTCAGCAGCATGAGTATGCAATGATAGTTACTAAAGAAGTTCAAATACTCTCTAAGATTCCTAGAAACATCCTGATGAAGGAGGAAGCTCGCAGCTTGCCCTTCCTTTTCAGCTGTCAGCGTCACTGCCCACCCCTGACCGGCAGCTGCCATTCCTGTTACTGCAAGTGTTTCACATACAGTTCTTCAATGGAACATTTTGAAATGCCAGAAAGAAATATAAAAATAAAGCCACCAAAAATAAACATGGGTACTTTGGTTCTGGTTTGGTGGGAGAAATGCAACTTTTTCCTTAATTAAAGTTGACACTAACCCCTAAATACTGTGTTTGAGAAAGTGTTCCATTCTTGAGGAATTACTGAACAATGGGGGGAAAAAAAGTGGATGCAAAACTGTCCCAGAATAAAGAACTCCTGCTGGTGCCAGCACACAGCTGAGGCAGTTTCCTACAGAACGGAAGGACAATTATTATTCATCAAACCTAACACTGCTGCACCGCGGCTATCAAGTTAACCGAAACCATCAGAACACAACAGATGAAGAGTAGCAAAATTCCTATGTGCCACTCTGGGCAGCACAAACACTAAAACCCATGTTAGAAGTGCTGTGTAGTCTACATTTTTTATGCTACTCATCCTCACAAGAGCTGTCTGCACTCATTTCGGCTCCTGGCCCATCAGCAGTCTCCATACACGACTGAAATGCCGTGAAGTTCATGGAACAGCTCAGCAATCCCACAGGTGAGTCTCTCGCACTAAGAGCCACCACTAAGAGTGCAACACAAAGTACTTGTGAAAAACGGGTATTTCCAGATTTTAATTACAACCGCTTTGACAATGGATCCGTTACCAGATTTCCCTTCCCCCGTTGAGATATTTATTAGCTATGATCAAACATTCTCCTTTGGTAAACTAACATCTGCTCATCCTGTGGAAGACATGTTTCCAATTGTTTAATTACTCCTCTGGTCTTATAACTGAAACTTCTCCAATTTTTCAAGCTTCCTTTCTAAAGCTAAAAGAGGGCACAGCTTTCCAGCAGTAGCTGCACCCATCCTGTCCACAAAGGAAATGTAACAACGCCTTTTCTGGCTATGATACCATCCTTATCATTTGCTGTGGCCTCCAGTTGTTTTTTTAAATAGACCGCTGCCTTGTAGTGAAGCTCATACTGTTTGCTTCCTCGCAGTTTGCTGAACAAGCCAGACTACTCTTAGCGATCTGCTCTCTTCGTTATTTACTCTTCCATCAGTCTTCGTAGTAGCGGTACTGTAGCATTATAGTCTAACGACACATGTGCAAGGAATTTGTAAGAAGAAAGATCTCTCTTATTAGGTCAGCAGTTGATCTAATCAAAGGCATTACTTCTTGTACAACATACTAATCTTTGGGTCACAGGTAAAATAATAGTTTTTGATTTGATGCCTAGCCCCTGAAAAACTCTTTGTAATGCTGTCCTCTTTAAAGACTCATTAACAAGTAAGTATTTTTGAAATCTCTCCTTTCGTTTGCTGTTTAACCCATTTCGTTTGTGCCAAGTTGATTTGGTAATCCTTCAAGTTTCTTAATCAAAAAGTCACATCAACTCAAAACCCTTACAGAACATTATTACATCACTACTCTTATCTCTAGAAATCAAACTTGTACTCACATCAAAAACAATATCGCTAGTTTGGCGTGCTCCAGTGTTCATAAACCCGTGATGCGGTATAGCGTGCATATTTCAGTGTTATATGGGAACAACATACAAAAGGCATTTGGAATGTGTTAGCATGTAAGTTAATACTTTGTGACAGTGGAGACTAATCAAAAATAGTTGCTATAAATTGAGCACTTGTCTACGGGCACAGCTAAGTAATGGCCACTTTTGAGAAATTATTCCACTTCTTTCCCCAGGAAGAGTGGTGAAAGAAAGCAGCCCGTCATGAGTGCTGCGGCCCTCGGCTGTTCTCCTTCTAGTGCGGTTCACGCTCTGCCTGTCCCCTGTGAGCCCAGCTTTGGGACAGCCCTGAACAGACCTGGAAAAGTTCTGTCGTCTGGTATCACATTTGAACTCCTGCCTTCGAGAACATCATAGCTGTCCCCTCCGAAGGTACCGTAACTTTCCCTGCACACATATCTGCAAATTATATGCAGCGACTTTAGTTTTAGTTAAAAAAGACCACATCAACAAAACCTTTTGGTGAAATATCAAGGGATCGTTTCCGTAGACAATGTTTTCATTCTGAAAAATTCCACCTATCCCGCAGACTTGACCCTGCACTTCAGTTAATAGAGGTGGCAGATTAGGTAACGGAGACTGTGGTTCCGCAACTATTTCTGCGGCACCGGTGCCAGGTTCGGCAGCGCGGGCGCTGCCACTCATTCCGACCTTTGCCTCGCTGCCAGCACAGCTGTTTGTGAACCACAGCAAGGAACGGATCCAGCTTAAACGAGTGGCCGGCAGAGGAGGGGTAAAGGGCTGCTTAAGAAGCACTGCCACCAAACGTGAAACCATAGCTTTGCGTTCTTCTGTCCTCTGCCACAGAACACGGATGGATGCAGGAACTTCAGATACGATTGGTCACACACAGCAACGAGTCACATGCAGATTACTGTTACTATGAACCAATACAGCTAGCAAACTATGTAAAACCAGAGCAAAATCGTAGAATCATAGAATGGTTAGAGTTGGAAGGGACTTTGAAGATCATCCAGTTCCAACCCCCCTGCCATGGGGGTTCCACTAGGCCAGGTTGCTCAAAGCCCCATCCAGCCTAGTCTTGAACACTTCCAGCAATGGGGCACCCACAACTTCCCTGGGCAACCTGTTCCAGTGTCTCACCACCCTCAGAGTAAAGAATTTCTTCCTGATATCTAATCTAAATCCACCCTCTTTCAGTTTAAAGCCGTTACTCCTCGTCCTATTGCTACACTCCCTGACAAAGAGTCCCTCTCCATTTTTCCTGTAGGCCCCATCCTGTAGGCCCCCTTTAGGTACTAGAGGGCTGCTATAAGGTCTCCCCGGAGCCTTCTCTTCACCAGGCTGAACAACCCCAACTCTCTTGAGTGGACCTCTTCCTACAGATCTCACAATCAAACTGCTGCAGGCTTAGTCCTGATCTGACAACATCTCTCGAGCTGCAGTTCCAATCCTGGACTTCCTTCAATGCAGATCTAAGACTCCCAAAAGATGGGTAGTTTCACTACTACCGAGGAGGAATTCCTTCCATTTCTTTTGTCTTAAGTCAAAAATCTGACTATTCACATTGAGAAAATAGACTGTAGTTTCATCAGAAAATTGGAAAACAGGCTGAATCGTAGCTAAATAGCTACCAGAAATGACTAGGAAACACACCAGGTGGCCATTTTAGCTGATAGACCCTACTCCTCTTCTTGCAGGTGACTCCCAGCCATGCCGCTGCACAGTGAGCTCAGCACTCGGACAGTGCTTTGAACACAAAAGCTGCTTCTCTGAAGGAGCGATCAACTGAACCAAATTAATGTGAACATTACACCAGCTCCTTCTATCACACCAGATTAGAATAAACATAAAAATAGGTGGCTGAGTGGAAAAGTATTTTAATCTTTCCACTTGGAAAACCTACCACAGTTCCAAATTTTGCCTCGGGGTAACCTGAAAATTTTATTTTGGGGACCCTTTCCCAGAATATAATTATTCCGTTTGTAAAACCTCTATACCACTCAGCCCTATTAGTTTCTACCTCCCTAGTTCTCGACGTTAAGAAGACCAGACCAGGAACATGAGGCGGAGGCTGAGTTGCACTGCTAGAACTTGGCAGAGGAAATGTGCATAAGCTGCCTGAGCCGTGCCTGGTTTTCTGAAACCATGTCTATGCTGGGACACAGGAGAGCTAGAAGAAAGACCTCACATATAGCATGATGTCAGGATGCATAAACTGGAGTGTACAGAGGCCAGTTTAGCTTCTCTCCCGTGGGAATAAGGAGAACTTCATTTTCTGTGATTCTCCGGGAATATACTACAGTAAATAAAAAGGATCATCCAGGTGGGATTTAACACGGTATATGGACTGCACACCTTTTACTGAATAGGCTTGGCATTCATGAAACGTCCCTGAGTAAATGCAACCTGACTATCCACTCCTACGAGCAACAAAGTTGCCCGAAAGAAATTAAAAGAACATAGTCAATTAACAATATTTCTAACTGCATCATTTTTAGGAATACATTACTGTAAAAGGCATTTCTGTGGTCATTTATAAAGTGCTGTAAAACTAAAAAGATATATTCTAACATAGGAACAGGAAAATGTCTTAAAATGGAAGAAAACATGAATATATGCTTTTGACATTTATATTTGACTCTCCTTTGTTTTTTCTAAAAGTATTGCAGGATCACTCCTCTGTGCATGTGATCTCACACATATAAAATACCCTACAATGCCTCCCCCAAAAAACAGACTGCACTAAGAATAGAGGACTAGATACTCATCTGGCATAATGTGAGACCACTCCAGTAATTTCAACATTCCTACTCCAATTTGCAACAGCTAAGGATCTGGCACAAAACAGCAAGCTAAGTTTCCAATTACCTCATGCACCAGCATTGATTTCAATAGCTACATACACATAGTCATAGAGGAGAATTATTTGAAAAGTTGCAAACTCAGCTCTGTATTTCTTTTACTTTTGTGGTCTAAATCAGACCCTCCGTGGTATTTTAATGTAGGTTTTTGTGGTTTAATTATATATGTGTCAAGAGCAGAATACTTACTTGCTGCATCTACCCAATTAAAAAGGGAAAGCAGCAGTAACTTTTTATACTGCTGACAATGTCAACTTATACCGGGTCACGTCACAATAGTAATAAATGTTAATGTTATCAAAATCTATTACGTATTAACTTAAATATGTGAGTAAAAAGTTATCGACTATATGAAAATTAGTCTTCTATATGTGCATATTTTGCAGGTTGCCTTCGGAGGTCTTTTTGCAATTTGCTGCTCCAAATTAGTCAAATTGTACAGTTCAGCCACAATAGGAGGCTACCCTGCTGTAAAGACACAGTATTCACTCAGCCCAGACACAGTCCTTCACAGCGAGCACTTAAATTACATACAATTAAACAACCCTACACATAGTCCTGCAACAGTACATGCTACATTGTACTTCTATGGACAGTTGCTTATTGAAAATCACCGTAAGTTGTTGTTTGGTTTTTGTTTTTTTTTTTAATTCTAGGAAAGAGACACAGACCCCCACAGGAATTTAGCACAAAAAAACCCTTCAAAATCCTGCTTTTCAAATCCATGGTAATTGCAGTCTAAATCAGAGTTTAGTGTCTAGTACCTGAGCCTAGTAGCTTAAGACCAAATATATCCTAGTCTCACTGCTACATGGACCTCCCAAAGTTCTGAAGACAATCACTCCTCATTATAATCTTCCCTTACCATGAAGAAATTTTAAACAAATTGAAAATAAAATGTTTAAATTTTAGTATTCCTCAGGCAGCCATTAGCATTTGACATAGTGCTCAAAAGTCTGACAACTAGCCTATATACAATCCTGTGGGTGAGACTGCCCAGTGATGCATTTTGATATAGGATAATCAATCATCAGCGTAATTTTACTGTTTAACATTAAAGCAAAAGGCAAGCCAGCTATTTGACACACTTCTCAGGCTCAGAGACAAAAAGAAGAAACTGCTTTAAAACAGTTTTCACCAGGGTCCCGTATTACAGGCATCCCAAAAGGAATCCTTCTGGCACTATTACAACCTACAATGTGGACTAAAAATGTAAGTTTTATTGCCTTTTCAAATAAATTTTATTCTTTACTTGACAGATAAGCACTCTTCACATCTGAGCTTTCGCACTGCAAAGTGCATCCAAGTTCCTTTAAGCACTTCTGATTTAATGACAGATTTAATAACATTGCAACACAGAAGTGTGGACTTGGCCAAAAAAATTATTTCATAAAAATTTGATTTCTGTACAGCAACATCTAAAATGTCACCTAATACATACAAGTAAAGCAGAAAGTTTTTAATGTATATTGTAAAGCCTGCGGCTTAGATAGGTAAAACATCTACTGGCTTTAAAGGACCATAAAGATAATTTATTTTTAATAACAATTTCTATTTCATTTTAAAAAGAGTAGCAGTTTATGCCTTCAGTAGAACCATGCCCTGAAATCTCAGGGGTGATTAAAGGGCCATGCCAAAGCTGAAAGGTTTCAAATATCAAACTATACTATTATGTCAGGGCCAGCAAGATCAATTAGCACTTTTCAATGACAGAAAAGGTTAAGTTGGACACACATTTACACAATATTTAAATCCAAGAAAAAAGAAAAACAGCACATATTAAGTTAATACCACATATTAAAAGTTCACTTATAAACCTCGCAATCGATGACGAAATATCAAAGCTCTTCTTCCACTTGCACAACATAACTACTGCTTTTCTATCGCAAAATGGCAAGAAGATTATAGATACGTTAGACAGTAGAAATAACATTGGATTCTCAAGTACAAAGTGAAAACCAAAGACATCTGAGTGTTTCTGCTGCCAGACCCGGTTTAGTGCCGAGCAATCAAAAAGCTTTAAAAACACTTGGTAAACTTGACAGATGTCTGCTAGTCCGATGCCCCTGTGTTTGCATTCTTGCAAATCCTGACAATACTAAAAATGAATGTTAATGAGTAAGTAAGCCTATTCCCATGTTCAACTGAAAGACAAATGGAAAACTACCATGCAACAAAAACCACAAATTAAAAACCACTAATCTGTAAATTAACTCATCTTAAATCTGGAAAGAAAACCAAGGGTACACCTTCTGCGATTAAAAGCCATACAGAAACATGCACACCAGGAAGCAAGGGAACTTACGTTTCAGTTCTTAGTATCAGAAGAATACTCACTGGAAGTACAGGTATGCTAGAAGTTAATTCGATACCTCTTAATATAAGCGTTGCCGCAGTAAACATGGCTTGAACAAAGTACCAGGTTATGATATCAAATAAAGTCAGTACAAAATCACAATAAAAGTACAGAGGATGAAAAAAAAACTTAAGGAAAAAGTACACTGTGTTGAAATCAGTGATTTATATTGCAATTGCATTATTTTGAGTAAAAGTAAAGCAAGATTACTTTTGTTCAACGATATATTTCAAAACGTCTTTTTTTTAAAAGCCCACTTCTCTATTTATTTCTTCAAGGAGTGATTTGAAATATTTACTACCAGACAGTACCTAATTTTAGGTTTTAAGTGCTTTAACAGCTCTATGAAATATGATCAGCAGCTGCAATATAGAAGTATGCTGAATAAACTCTCCTTATAAAAAGGGAGACCTGTTTTACCCCGAGTTCATAAAATCCCTGCTTTCAAGAAAGCAAAAGATAACACAGAAAAAATTAGTAGTTGCGTCCTAGAGCATTTGACAGAAATTCCAGGAATTTCTTTCTTCTTTCTGAATTAACTTCCATATTTAATAGAGGAAAAAGCAGTTTAAATTTTAACACTGGAAGATTGCATTGAACATCGTGTAATACCATCAGGTCATCCAAGAAACAGACAGGTACCTGTCCCATACCAAATGCCAGCGTTTAACATTGATTAATTCTAGGACTGAAAGATAAAAGTTGCATAAAGTTTAAAGAGTAGCTCTCAAAGCTTGCATCAGAGGCTAAAAATATGCAACAGGATACTATCTATAGCTGTATTTCTAGTTGCCTTGTTTGAAACATTTTAACTGGGAACTGCAATTAACTGGGACCCCACCAGTTTTCTGCTCATTAAATTCCTTGTTTAGAATTTATCTATCCCATTGGCATTATCCATACAGAAGAATAAATTTCTATTGCAAAGCGTTGTGAAACCATTAATAAATATAAATTCAGCAAGAGTAACCTTCAACTAATTTTTTAGCAGTACAACCATATACACGCTTGATTTATAACTGCACATGAATCGTCTGAAAAAAGATACATAAAAGATTTGTCAACGTACTCCTCTCATTTTTATTAAATTTGATTGAAGAACATTTGGTGACACAAATACCATGATTTTCAAAAGAAAGCAAGAAGAGCTGTTTCGGGCATAGCCCAGCTAATGTTAGACGTCAAACATAGAGGAAGAATCACGGGGAAGACAGATAAATGTCAATCTGTATTTCCACTTTACTCACAGTATGATACATATTGTAGGTATGCAAATATTTGTTGTTCGTCAGCATTTTCAGAATTACTAGAAGAAAAAGCCAAACCCACAGTCATTTTACGAAACTGGTCTTTTGAGTGTTAAGGAAATGAAACAATGATAGAACCTGAGCTTTAATGCAAAGTATAATCTTCAAATAACAAATAAACACTGAGGTCAGACCAAAAAAAAATATTTACCATACAGAAAAGATGCTTGCTTTGTAATCATCACTCTAAACCTAAACTGATTAGTTTCTCTTCGATACGCTTTCTCGTCTCGGCAAGTGAAACAAGTAAAGCACAACTCAGAAAACTGAAAATACTGGTTTCTTACTGTTCTAGCATGACTTCATGCTTAAACTCGAACCGGCCCAAGCGCTCCCTTGTCTGGTACAGCGTGCCTCCCAGGATTTTTGTAAATAGCAGCTATTTCACATCGCCACTCGCGAGATAAACGTGTCCCTCCGTGTGCTCCGCTTTAAATCCTGCCCGCGGGATAACGGGAAGGCAGCACCGTACCCACTTGGCTCTTAGCGGCAGTTTCATAAACGTAAACGAAACTTTAGATGCCAATTACTGACTGGCAGCGGCGCTGCCGTGGGATCCCGCTCTCCCTTCTCGGTAGGAAGCGCGGCGGGGCCGCTGCCCCGCGGGTGGGTGCCGGGCGGCGGCCCCGGGGCACCCCCCGCCGGCCGGGCAGGGCGCGGAGCCCCCGCGGCTCGGGGAGAACGGCCGCCGGAGCCGTGTGAAACCCAGCCGGCGGTTTTCCGCGGGTATCTGATTTTGGAAGTGTCTGTAATGACAGCCGGAGAGGCAAATTAATGGCCAACAGCCCACTGGGTTTGAACACGGAGAATCCTGTTACCTCCTCACGGATCAAGTACACACACACACACACACACACACACACACACACACACACACTCTCTCTCAGAGGCTTCCCCACGTGGAAACGCTTTCAAACCAAAACACAAGACCCCGCACCGCCGGCGGAAAGGGCGGCGGGACCCCCGCGCCGGAGCTCTTCTGCGCCTCTGTCCTCCCGGCGCAGCGGGGACCGGCGGCGGGGGCGGGGGCGAGGTGGGACAACCCGAAAACGCACCGTTTTGTCTTTAAACCACAAGAAAAACAAACAAACAAAAAAAGAAAACAAACAACAACAAGCCGGGGCGGGGGAGGGGAAGGGCAAGAGGGATCCCTCAGGGGGAGGAAACGGCGAGGAAAAGAAACAACGGGCAGCTCTGTCCCCGCTCCCCTCGGACACCGGGAGAGGCGGCAGCCGTCCGGGAGGCAGCCTGCCCGCCCCATCCGCCCGCCGCCCGAAGGCTGCACGCCCGCCGCGCTCCGCCCGGAGGAGGGAAGGCAGCGGAGACCCCCCGGGCGCTGCCGGCGGCTGGGGCAGCGCGGGGCCCGGGGGCGGCCGGCGGAACCCACCTCCGGCTGCCGCCGCCGCCTGCGGGTCGCGGCCGAGCTGCTTCACCCCCCCGCGCTGCCCAAGCCCCAGCCCCAGCCCCGCTGGCAGAAACGGGTGTTTCGGGAAGGGGCTCGCTACCGTCCCTGCCTGTTTTCATGCCGCTCCGGCAAGAGGGGGCTTCCCGCCGCCAGAAAACTTGTTACCTCCCAGCCTCCGGTCGAGCCGCCGCCGGCCCTGGCTCCAGCCCCGGCCCTCGCAGGCGCGGTCGGGTGGCGGGGCGACCCGGCGGCCGGCGGTGCCCTCCCGCCCGGCCTGCCTCCCGCCTGGCCCCGTCGGGCCGGCATCCATCCCCTCCCTCCCCTCCCCCCCCCCCCCCCGGCTGCTGGCGGGGCGCAACCCGCGCCCCCCATTCCCGCCGCTTCGGGGGTGAGCGGGAGGCGCAAGCGGGGAACAATGCGATGGCAGCCGGCAACGGCGTGCGCCTCTCTCGGGGGCTTACCCCAGCAGCCACAGTAACAACCAGTCGAAGAGGGGTGAGGGCAAAACGGCAGGGACTGTCACCTGGAGAGAGGCAGAAAGTCCGGCTGGGAGGGCAAAAAGTCAACCCGTCCCCACCGGAGACCAGGGGAGTTGTTTTGGGGTTTGTTTTTTTGTTTTTTTTTTTTTTTTTTCAATTAAACTCGCGTGGGGCCGGGGGGCAAAAGCCTGTCTCTGCCCCGCGACGGACGGCTCCGCTGCTCCTTCCCATCACGTTTGTTTTACAGCAACTTTGTTGTTGTTGGTTGGTTGGTTGGTTTTGGACCAACACGAAAACAATGCTAAATAAACCCTAAACACACGCACACACCCATCTCCACGGCCACATGCACATGCGACAGGGAACCGGTTTCCTCCACCTCTGAGCAGAAGGGGTGGGAGGGAGACTCGGGGACGGGGAAGTCAAAGAGAGACACTCACCTTCTCGCTGCCGGGATACGCCGCTACCTTTATTTTAGGGCTGCTCCTTATTTATTTATTCTCGTCCCTTCTCCGAGCAGAGGTTCCCCTTTTGCACTGTTCTTCTGGCAAAAACAGGACATCCCCTCTACAAGTCGTGTCTCTCCCCCCCCCCCCCCCCCCCCTTTCCCCACACACAAATAAAGCGCAACTCGGAGCAAAACGGGAGGGGAGACGGGGGACGGGGGACGGGGGGGGGGGGGGGGAGATGGAGGAGGAGGCTGGTACGGGAGAAGCCAAACACTCCTCTCACTTCAGCGAATGCAACTAGTTGCCTCTCACGCACAGGCACGTAGAAAGTTTCCCTGGCAAGGGACGGGACTTTGCTAAGGAAAGGTAACCCCCTCCCTTCCAAAAAGGTCGTCCCGGGAGCGGGGAGGTAAGGGGCCGGGAGCGCAGGAGCCAGCGCAGCCCCGGGCCGCCGCTTTGCACTTGTGCCGGGAGGTGCCGCCGGGGCTGAGCCCTGTGCCGGCCCCCGCTCGCCAGGGGAAGCCGGGCAGCTCCCGCCGCCCCCCGGGCTTCCCCCCGCCGCCCCCCGGGCCGTCCCCGCCGCCCCGCTCAGCATTCCTGCGCTGCTGCTGCCGCCGCCCCGGCCCGCGGTCACCCCGCGGCCCCCCGGCTGGCCCGGCTGTCACCTACCTCCAAAGTAGCCCCTGCCCGCCGTCAGCCGAAGGCCTGGACCCTTCGCTACTCCCTGGCACTTACAGCCGGTAGTGATGGGGGCAAAGGAGAGGGCCCCTCAAGGGCATGGGTGGTGAGTCAGCCCACGGTTGACTAATGCTGATCCACTTGAGTACAGGTACCAAAGTCCGCTCTTCACTCTTTCCTTTTGTTTCTTCTACCATAAACCAATACTGTAAAGTAATCCTGACTTTTGGGGAAGGTTGGGAGTATATATGAATGATGAAGTATGCTCAAGTGCTACACAACAGGAGCGGTTGCTGTACCCTTTTATAGGATGCATTTGTCTCCTTCCTCTCAAGCTGGTCAGTGTGGATGGAGGCAAAGTCCTTTCCTGCTTGGAAACTGAACGCTCTTTTCTGCTGGAAATTCAGCAGCTGCCTGTGGTCCTCTTTGCTACCCAGTGTGGGGAAGCAGAAGAAAATCCCCGATAGCCTAGTCACATTTCATGCTCTTGGCCTTCACCTTGGATTGCCTCCTGAGTATTATTTCACTGGGTGGATTGGGTGGCTCTTGTTCAACCAGCTGCATCACCCTCCTTCTGTCAAGTAACTTCACTCTCCAAAGGGTGTAAGTCAAAAATTCAAAAGAGGCAAAAGTTAGGCCCTATAGCTGGAGAGAGATGTGAGAGAAAAGTCTTGGTTTTCAGAAGTACTGAATGTCAGAAGCTTTTGAGGTCAGCAAGTCACGTGAAATAAAAAAAAAAAAAAAAAAAGGCCGGATTTGTGAAGATGCTTTCCTACCTGCCTTCTATTTGCTTACTTTGCATCCGGTGATATTATTTAAAGTATAACTTTACTCAAGCTGCCTTCCTTTGAATTTCATAATTTGCATTCAACAAATTGTACTAACATGGTCATCTTTCTCCTAAATAATTTCAGACTTAAGATGACTAAATCTTCATGAAAACAAGTCTATAAAAACCCTGTATTTGCTGTCTTGGGAGATTCGCCACTCAGAAAGAGAACAGACTTGGAAAACTCTTTTGACCTACACAAATACAGCTAGAAAAACATTTAAACTAAAAAAGCCCCCCAAAGCCAGCCTTCAAACTGACACAGAGTAGGACAAGCCAGAAATACGAAGTGAACTTTGAAACTGAGAGTTTAGAGAGTAACTGGCGGGGGGGGGGACGGGGACGGACACACTCAGATTTGCAGGAAATAATTGCGATTGACAACCCTGCTGCAGAGTAACAGTCGTGACTAATGCCAGCACCCATCTTGCTGTAGGGAAACGTGCTAACAACTCCTTCCTTGCGAGAGGATTTTGCGAAGGGCAGCGGTCTAACATGAGGTCCTTGAACACGATAATGCAGGTTTTCTGAAGTCTGGTTTCCTTCCACTTTACTTCAGGGAAGCAAATTCCTGTTACAGGGAACAATCCCCTAGTAACATGGGTTGTTTTAATAGATGTATCACTTTAAAGCAAGCTTTTAACCATCTGTTGCACCCTCTCTTAAAATGTAAGATACAGCTGACTTGAAAAGAGTATGTATGATCTTTGTTTGATGTAACATGTTTCAAATTGAGGAGGGATGGGAGAATCACACTGCTGTTACATGGTACAGACCCAAGGCAAGTCTCCCATTAAGGGGCCTGGCCTTGTTGTCATTGAGCCACATCGCTATTTTGCTATTGATTTTGGTGAGAGTAGGCAGGATCACACACAAAACTAACGAGCATTCGGCCTGGGTCACATGTACTGAAGGAAGGTCTACAGAAACTGATCTCATAATCAAACACTAACTTTTCATAGTGTTTCATGGTAAATATGACTTTCACAGGTAGGAATTAAATGATGATTTTGATTAAATTGATGCCTTTGGGCTGAAGTAAATTCCAGGGAGCTCAGTGGAAGTGATTTCAGAAGATGGCAAATCCGAAATCTAGCACAATATACTGAGTCATAGAAGTGACTCTGCATGACCATATAGAGCCCTGCATTGAGAAGGTCATGCTAGAAATAGTCCTAACAGAGCCCAAGGAAGGGCTGTAGGATCCACTTTTACACCAGAATAGAAGAATAATACCTTATCCATTTAAAGCAACAGGGGAATGTAAGTAGGCAGGATGTAATTATCTAGACTGGTATTTGGCCAGGCACTCCTACACTTGGAAAAACTACCATAGGGTGTTTAATGACCACAAGTGCTCGATACCCTTGCTTTTACCTCTTATATAAAGGCAGCGCTTGTGATCATATACCTTATACCGGTTCAATACTGAGTCACCAGAAGAATGTTGCCCTGCACAAATACCAGTTCATACAGTAACGTGGAATTTCCTTGGAGGTCTTCCATGCAAATACTATAGACCCAACCCTACTTACCTTGTGACATCTAAAGAGATTACAGCCATAAGTAGTATGGTTCCAGATAATCATGTTTGCATATGTTACTACAAATAATATGGTTTTTAGAATCTTCATAAATCATTTTGAAATGAAACCAATATACCTCCATGTTGCATCTCAGTGACAATAAGATTTTGTTGTTGCTGTTTAAGCACAGGGATTATACTTAGTTATTCTGAGAAAATGTAATGACAGCCACTATTTTGGCAATGTATCATTGTTATGATTTATTGAAGTGCCTACCATACGCCGCATCCAGTTTGGGTACTTGTAAATTTTGTTTTACAAAAGCAGGGCTTTGAAATGTGGCTTCTTATTGTCCGGTTCAAGTATGAAATCCAAAAATGTGTTAATTAGGCAAAGTTTGTTGATCTGTATACTTAAGGTTATTATTGGTGCTTCATGGCTTTATAGTCACAAAAAGAAAGAATGAATGGGGGTTCTTTTGCCCTGGTTATCAGATTTCAGGTTTAAAAAGAAGGTGACCCACCCTTT
The DNA here is from genome assembly GCF_965231255.1 of Vanellus vanellus. Taxonomy (NCBI): domain Eukaryota; kingdom Metazoa; phylum Chordata; class Aves; order Charadriiformes; family Charadriidae; genus Vanellus; species Vanellus vanellus. The sequence goes on from NC_138907.1 coordinate 66,303,091, forward strand.
TCAGTAATTCGACATGCAGGGTTCAGCTGTGGGTTCAAAAGCAGGTTACAACTGGCGAGTCATTGTGAAGTGCCAACTGTGCCTTTAAGCATGTTATATAACCTATTTTTTGGTTTCAGTTTTCAAGTATGCCATCATTTCGCTGTTATTTAGATTTCCATATATTTTTTTAATCCAAACAAATCTGACCTCAATCATAAGGTTCCGTGGCTCCAAATAGCTGAGCTTTTCTAATATTTTATTTTGAGTGCCTACGTTCACTACTTCATCACATAGATATGTGCTGCGGGCAGTGCCAAACACGGTGCCAGGGGTGTCCTCAATTATCTTCAGAGCTCACCAGGAGAGGGCTCTGTTCCGCATCCCATACACAGGCAAAAGTCCCGCTGAAATTAGTTTTGTCTTTAAAGCTTGCTTGAAACAAAGCTGGCTAAGTGCAAAGGAAAACCTGCATTTGTCAGCTGGCTGTGCAGGCAGAAATCAAGCATGTGTGCCTGATAATTTTAATTTGCATCCGGCAAATATACCAGGATCTTTTTTTCCTCCCTGGGAGAGAGACCCACTCAGCTTCCAGCAAGATAACTGTTTCTTCATGTTTCATGAAGTTTCATGTAAGTAATTTACGGAGCCTACTCAGAGAAAATGCTGGGACATACATTTTTTATTTTTGTTGAATCATGTCTTCCCTGTCACGGTGGGACACAAAAACTATGTCTGCACTGGCCTGGGCTAGCACACAGACCTGTTAGCTTGCTTCTTATCATGGTTTTGGTCTCACCAATTCGTGTTCTCCTAAAAAATGCTCTGGTGCAGTTCAGGATGTGGTATGGGCCAAGGACCATTCCTGGTGCTTTGTCTGGTCCAGCTGTCCTGTGCTGGGGAATAAGAGTTGATATAATGCGAGTTTTAGCCTTAAAGAAACACTTACCTAGCAGATGGCCCCAGACCATTTCCTAGGGCAGATGTAGCCTGAAAGTCGCTCTTCGACCTGCCGGTGTGTCAGGTTGTTGGGAGGTGGGAGAGGTGTCAGGGCTGGTGTTATCTCACCTCCAGAGCCTCTGGCGCTGGGGGAAAGGCTGAGGGTGTGCCCCAAATCCATCCGTGTTTATTCTGGCAGTAGAACTTTGATTCAGATTTCATTTCATCACAAATAAAATAAAGAGCAATCCTTGGATGATTTATAAAAAGGCGAACATTTTAATCTGTTCCATTGAACATTAGTTCTGCTGCTTAGTGTAATTCCCTTGTATTTGCTTTTTATCAGTTTCACATTAAATGTAGTTCCCCAACTTTCCGATTACTCCTAGGAATTTCAGCCATCTTTTAAGACTTCTCTCTGCTTATTTATATCCATTTGCAACTTTCTTCAGCAGAATAACTTTGAGATGGCCACCATGCTATTTCTATAAATCTATTTAAAGCATCCTCAAATAAGCCCCAGCTTTTTGAAAATAGTTTTCAGTTACATGTATAGGTAGCATAGACCAAAGACATTGATATAATAATTTTACTGTCACCGATCAGAAATGGTCTATGTCAGAGTAGTCACGTTTACGTCAACCATCAGGCATGTTGAGGTTTCCAGTGAAACCAATGGCAAAGCATTCATCAATGTTGTTGTCGGCACAATTGAGCTTGTTATGCTATAAACTCAAATACGGATTCATGCCAAGAACTTTTTACTACACTGTAACATCACATTGTTGATGTATTGCATTATAATATAGTAACATATATTCAGTAAAGAATAATTGGCCATGAGCTTTTTCACATCTTTTATAAAAGTAAAAATGTCATTGCCAAATGACGCTACAAATGACATTATATATTACCGTTACACTAAAAATAACTTTGTTTCTTCCAGGAGCATGATTGAATTTGATTCTTCTAGTAGTATAAGATTAAATGAAGCTCAGGCAATTTCACTCATTTATTTGCAGGTGGTGTGCAATAGAGGAAGGAAACACAGAAAAACTATAAAATCAAAAGCAGAGATTCCAAAAAATTGTGTCAAAGAGTGTTTTTCAGAAAACCTGTTTTATTTCAAAGTACAAGTTCCTTTCTTCTGTTAAAATGTTCTATTTGAAGACTTTAGACATTTTGAACTTGTAAATTACAGCTCCAAAAGTATATATAGATTTAAGCTGGTAGTTTCGTTGCAGCACTGTAAGTATGGTAATAAGCAGAAAGCCGGGCACAGCATTTAGGGACCATTATCCTTCATTTTCAGAAAGTATTGCAATGTTGTCTTGTGCCAGGATATTCCTGACCAGACTCTTCAGGTCTTAGTCTCTGTGAGGACCTCATCCTGAATCTCAGAGATACTGCTTAGAAATATACTGCTTTGGGTTACTTTAAGGACATTTAAACAGCAGTCGTAGACTTCTGTTTTGTACACGGCTGTGAGTTAATCCTGCGGGCAAGCTCCTTATTAGATCATTCTTTGTGCACTGAAATCTTAAGACACCCAGCAAGAGGTACATTTGTTCCATTCTGGCTGTGACGCAATAAGTGTCCTCTGAAAGAATCATTAATGTTCATGCCTTCTGCATTCTTCCAGTTGGTGCAGCCTGTTTATGTAATATATTATAAGTTATGGATGTAGTTATTATATTTACGTTTGGTTACTTATTAACATTTACTCATAATGTATACGTTCTGCTTGGAGGTCTTACTGCACTCTGTAAACACAGTGGCAGGCACAGTCCCTGCCCCGGGGATCTTACAAGGTAGCCCCATGTAAACTGCACAAAAGATATTAATAATATAATTTCCTCTGTCATAGTCATCCACCAGTTGAAGTCAATGGAAAGAAGCACTTCAGTTTTAGTATTAACTGGAACATACCTTGATGCATATCTGTAGCTTCCGTGTGGACATTATTACTGTAATTACAGTGGACTGCATATATGATGGAACGGACTTTCAGGAGAGAAGCAGATAATTTTTTGATGTACTTTCTGAACCCATCAGCTCTGAATTATAAGCAAGATAAGAAGATGCTAATGTGAAACTATTTAAGGCCGGGTAGCCTTGTTTCAGCTAATTGAGCAATGTTGATACATGAAGAGCTATGAGAGCTGCCTGGGCAGCCATCAGCTGCTTTTCCCAAATCAGAAAAGTAGAGATCTCGTGCCTTCTCAGTTCCATTTTTGGGGAGAAGAGCTTGTCATACAGGTTGCCGGGTGTGACTGTGCATTGATGCGATGACACCTGCACATCTTTCTCTCCATTAGTTTGCAGTTGGGAAACAGCAGTTCTGGGAGAGGAAAAGGACATTTTTGACAATGGCCTCCAAAGCAGTCCTGAGTAGGTTAAAACAGAAGGCAGAGAGGGTCGTCAAGATAAATGTGCTCTCCTGAACCTCTATCCTTTCTCACCCCTCTCCCATTATATTATTTTATTTCCTAGTAGCAAATAGTTTAATTTTTTTAAAAGAACTAAACCCAAATGGTGTAGGTTTTGCCACAGCTCCTAAGTTGTTCTGAGACCTACAAGTGGTTACTTCAGCTCTGGTTTCAGAGCATCTTTGCTATTACAGTGAAAAAGAGAGGGTGCAGGAAAGGGGCGCAGGGGATGTGCACCACAGATGAGAACAAAGCAGTTAATGTAACTCACCACTCCTTGTCCTATGGTACACCTCCTCATTAAAAGACATACAAAGTTCTCCTCCTCTTCAGCTTTTGCATGAGTTGACTACACTTGGGATTGGCTGTGAGTGTGAGCACCTTATTAGCATTTGAATGACCTGTGCTGCTATGTAAATGAAACTGAAGATTGAACTTCATGTCAAAAGAAAAAAAATATACATATCCTAAAAGGTGGCAGCCTGTGTTTCATTTTCCCTGCCCCATATCCTGTTCTGGGAAAACTTTTCTCCACTTCTGACTTAATAAAAGCATATACACATTCTGAGCTTTTTTTTATATAAGTATTTTTATTATTCACACTTTTGAAGCACAGAGAGGGACCAATTTAAAGGGCCTAAAATCTGGGGAGAGTTTTGCTCTGGAAACAATTATTTTTGTTGAGGACTATTGATGAGGTGATTACCTAAGAATTCAGTGGTAGGAAATTGAAGAGGAGGCAATTTCTGAGTTCTGAAAGATCATCAATAACAAGTGAAAACAAGTCAGGTTTCTCCATGGATTGTTTATACAAGAGCAGTTGTTGATAAATGAACTTCAGATTGGGTATTAGAGGTGCATAGTGTGCAAAGTGTAATAACAGTTTTACTGCTCAGAACTTGTGAAGACCACATAATTTACGGCCAATTTACTCAACCTTTGCAAACAAATAGTAAAATTCTTATAGAATCATAGAATGGTTAGAGTTGGAAGGGATCCTAAAGGTCATCTAGTTCCAGCCCCCCTGCTGTGGGCAGGGACACCTCCCACTACACCAGGCTGCTCAAAGCCCCATCCAGCCTAGTCTTGAACACTTCCAGCAATGGGGCACCCACAACTTCTCTGGGCAACCTATTCCAGTGCCTCACCACCCTCATTGCAAAACATTTCTTCCTAATACCTAATCTAAATCTACCCTCTTCCAGTTTGAAGCCATTACCCCGTGTCCTATCACTATATGCCCTTGTAAGAAGTCCGTCTCCAGCTTTCTTGCAGGCACCCTGCAGATACTGGAAGGCTGCTAGAAGGTGTCCCTGGAGCCTTCTCCTCCCCAGGCTTAACAACCCCAACTCTCTCAGCCTGTCTTCACAGGAGAGGTGCTCCAGCCCTCTGATCATCTTCGCCACCCTCCTCTGCACCCGCTCCAACAGGTCCATGTCCTTCTTGTGCTGAGGGCTCCAAAGCTGGGTGCAGTACTGCTCATTCTCATGTATCCTGTTAACAATGTTTTGGGGTTTCTTTTAAACATTTATCAATTTTCTTTAGGTTTTGTTTTTGCAAACAGGCAGCAACCTTGAAAATAACTTCACTCTATTAGGGATGGAGGTTAGTATTACCTACCTGGAGGAGAGTAAGAGGAATTAATAAATGAATAGTTCCATATCTTAGGTAACATAAACCACAGTTATGACGTTCAGATATGTGGTATCATGGCTTTGCTGAAACAGTGTAGTAGTTGAAGCTTGATCTTACCATAGTTGGCAGCAGGAGGAGATGCTGTGTTAATTCTGTAAATATGTGGTTAGTTATGCAAAGTCAGAGATGAATTGACTGATAAGGAGGGAGGTGGGCAGTGCTGGAGCTCCTTCGTCACTCTGCCAGGTTCAGTGCACCTTCCGTGTGATGCAGCAGAGATGTTTTCTCACATTCCTTCCACATACCTTCACTTCTGAAGATGAACGGTAACAGCATTTATGTCATAGTGCTGGGAGAAAAACAGCAATACTCTTGTATCAGCTTTGTTCACACCTATTTGAAAGTTTAAAAAACGTTTTGTCATGATGAAAGAGTTTCAGAAGGCAAAGATTAACAGAGGGCAAGTGAAGTAGTTTGCTCAGGTATCCAGGAACCTTCTTACTTGTCCTGTTTGGTATCATGCATAGTGCTGTAAATGAATAGTAACATCAAACAGGATTTCTGTAAAGGAAAGGTACTGCTGAAATAATTAATACTTTCTTAAAAACCAGAAAAGTTTGAGTTGGAGGAAGCATGGGGTTTGTTTCAGCAATTATTCTTAAGCAGAACAGTCTGGAAAAGCAAAGCAATATTGCCCTAACGTACAGCCAAGTGGCAGCCAGGAAGGGTGAGTGCAGCTAGTTCCCTATAGAGGAGCTAGATCTCATCCCTCAGAAAAAAGAGACACAAAAAGAAGTTGCTCAGCCTGTTTAGAAATGGGGGGGGCGGGGTTTTAACCGTAACATCACTAATATTTTGATGAAAATTAGTGTGCGGAAAAATAATCTCTGTGATTTTAATTCTGGGAAATACTTGGCAATTAAAATTCTTACAGATTTTAATGATGGAGAAACAAGCCTAAAGAACAGACTTAAATAAGATCTTCAGCAGGAGGGAGTTCTTGGTCTGAAGTCTTCTGAGGTTCTGCCGTAGTTGCAGCCTGTATTATTATCTGCAAGAAATGCCCATGGAAGGAGGAATTACACTCTTGTAACAGCTGAGTTTGGTGACATTTACAATGTAGAGATAACAAGGTGTTGACATTGGCCCGTATTTTTTCCCCTTGTGATCATGTTCTGTTTGAAGTGACTCAATATGTATCATATTTGTATTGCAAATACCACATCTGTAGTTTGTACACAAATGCTTGAGAGATTTATTGTCCATGTTATACTTAATTCTCTAAATTAAATATACATATTTACAGTTAAATTGGAGTTTTGAGGCAGTTTAGTAAGATTAACAGCTTAATAATACTTCATAGAATTTCATTTAAGATTAGGGCTCCATTCTTTATGCCTTATTTCAGTCTCTTGAGAACTGCCAATTCATTTTCCGTTGCGTTTCTCTGGATTTTTTTAGTTTTAATTCTGGCACCTTCCACTCTCTTTGTAAAATAATTCCATTAGGATTGTCATATTGTTGAAGCTGCATCTTATTAAAAGAATACTTAACAGTTTTTTGAGATTTCCCTGGCATTTAGTCAGATATCAGTGATGTAAAGCTTACTCCTTGTAATGTGCATAAGTATTTCTAACACTATTTTACAGAAGAAAAGAAAATAAAGCACGAATAATTCTTTCCAGGGAACCGTACAAAGTCTGAGTTTGACAGACCGTGCAGAGGAACAGAGCTTTGGTTGCCCATGTACCTCATATCATGAGGCTGTAAACAAATCCCCTGTCTACAGAAGAAGCAGGTGGTGAGTGTTGTCAGCGAGACTTCTTCCACTGCCACAGGAATCCTAAGCTAGGGTTTGCCCTAGTGCTTGGGCAACGCATAAATACTAAATATATCTAAAAACACACATGCCAAAAGTCAAGAAAAGAGGAAGAAGAAAACCACAGATATGTAAAAGAAAAGAATCTTTCAAACATCTACAGGTTTAGTCGTTTCATTCTATATGTTGGTTATAGTTATGCTAAAATTACTGTAGAAGGAGGGTAAGCTTGTAGCATTGAAAGTTTCTAATTTAAAAAAACTTCCATCAACTGTAACACTGGCTTCATGACCTCATGGTGGTTATCATCTGACAATGTTTTTTCTGGAAACAAGAAATTGATTGCGACCCTTAGGTCCCGTTCTCACATGCCCTGTAGTAGCTGGGGTTGGGCAACCTGTGGGAAGAATACACTGCTGTCGCTCAGCAGTGGTTTCTGGCTAATTAAAGAGGATCACTGACAAGCTCTGAAAAGAATCCTGTCAGCTTCCATCAATTAGAACAATGAGACATATTACATGAGTCCTGAGGAAAGGGTTTTAGAGAAAGAAAAAGCAAAGGTGGGCAAGTCCCCACAGGGATGATGGGATGATGGTGCTGTCTTTCCCTAGCTTCCATATCATAGCTTCATACGGATCACAGAGATTTATACAACTCAAATTAGCACTGCTGTGAGAAAACAATAGAGACTTCCAGATTTATTCTTGCTTTGGGGAATAAAATGCGTATCAGTCCAGGGTGGGGTTTTGTTATATTGGGTGTTATATGACCATCTAATGAAAAGGAAAGAACCTTCCTGCAGAGCTTCAAACTTAAGGGTGTAGGAAAACAAACATAGACTAGTTAAAGTACTTCCCCAGGGTGAAACAATTCCTCAGTACCAGTAGCTGGAGCAGAACCTGTGCCTCCTGTCAAACCATATTGGCCCTGTGGCACATCCTGCACCCTAAGTATGAGAAGTATAATACGTAGAAATTTTTGTTCTCAAATTATTAGGTTATTTTTTTCTAATTTTCAGAGTTACGGAATAAGATGTATCCCCTCCTCTTCCCAAATGCAAAATTATCTTCTGATCCGTATTCCCTCTTGAAGTGTCATGGCTCTCCAGGCTTCCTTGCTGTTACAATTGCCATTAACTACGATCATAAATACATTGGATGAGACTGCACTTAGGGTAGAAGAAAACAAGGACCGTTTGTGATGTAAGCGCTGGAACTCTGTTAAAATAAACTATCATCGTGTTAGCAGGCAAAATGGATGGACATAGTCATGTATCTTTTTGCTACAAGTAGTGACTGTAGCCCTGTATAAACATCTACTAACTGATTTAACAAATCACAAGGCTAAAAAAAATTTAATTTACATAGATGAACCAGCACTTCATGGCTCGAGCCACATGCTGCAATATACTTCAGTGTTAAGAGAGGTAGATGATAGATCCTGCGATAGACCTCCATTTCTGCTGAAAGCATATAACTAAATAAAACACCACAAATGGTAAAAGGCCTCTTCCTTATTCTTCTTGCATACCTCCTTTGAGTCAGAGTGGAGACCGATGCCACAGCTCACGAAATGAGAAACTGTCTATATCTATGAAAGGGCTCATAAAACTTAGGGCGCTTGGCTCCATTCGTCTTACATTTTGGTTTGAATGATGGAGGAAAGAAGGTAGAGCACTAAACAAAATAGTGGGAGTGAAAATATGACTGCCCTGGGTTAATTTACGACTAGGGTTTGTTTGTTTGCTAGTTTTTCAAAGCACTACCAACTTGTCCAAGAAGCTCGAATGGTCAAGGCAGCTTGTGTAGTCAATAGTGCACAAGAGGCTTAAGGAACTGGTAGGAATTGGCTCCTCAGCCCAACTGACAAGGTACCTATTTGCCTTGGTTAACTGGAAGTTGTCTTCAGCATAATTTAAACTCACGCTCACACTGGAATTGCAGCAAAATAACTTTACCACCCTGCTGGAAAGCTTATCTGAATAGCTGCTTCTACTGAAAATCTTGGCTGGAGTCTTTAGTTACATTGTCCCTACCTCCCCGTTGTTGCTGGTGCCAGATTTCTCTAATACTGATGTTGATTCTGATTAAAAGTGAATTTTCTATCCCAATCAGCCTCGTTCTTAAAATCTAGACTGTGCTGAGAAAGGCTATATTTAGTTCCTATATGTACAATATTTAATATTTTGGTACATCTTCTAATTGAAATTGTGCTTTCCACCATTAAAGTTGCCTTAAAAAGTCTCATTAAGAATCCTTTTAAAGCCTTTTAAAGCCAGCAACACATAATTTGTAATGTGGAAAAAAACTTTTGAAAGCATACAGTCCTAATTGTTGGTTTAATCTAATTTTTCGTGTGGTGAATTAATCATTTGTAATTTTATGAACACCAGAGGTCCAGGGTGTTTCTCAGCCTCCATAAAAGTCTTCATTTTGTTTTCATGGAATATAGCAAAGATGATTTACTACTAGGGCTGGTTAGCCTTTTGTCTCCATCTCTGCAACACATCTTTTTATTTTGCCCTTCAACACAAAAAGCTGTTTAATTTCCATCCATGCATGGAAAAGTCTAACAAGAAAAGATTTTTATAAACTCTTGCACTTCTCCTTCTTTTTTCTTCTTTATTTTGAAGTCAGAGGATAAAATAAAAACCCTCAACAAATAGTATAGTCACCAGGAATTGTTCAAATATGAATAAAAACCATTTTGCTCACTTACATTTCACTTTTATGTAAAAATGGTATGCCATCTTTAAACAACTGAGAACTTGAAAATGTTACTTGCTCACTGTCGATGGTGTAAATAGCTGTGAATATATACAAGTTTGCAGTCAGCAAAGAACAGTGGAAGCCTGCAGAGCACATACTAGCTAAAATTTTCTGTTTAACTAACAGCCTCTGGTATTGTTTTTACATCTATAATATCACTATTAACTTTTATTAACGTTTTGCCATTATTTCTCAGAAAAAAAAAAAGGGTGAAACCAAAGACTTTGTTTGATAAGGCAAAATAATGGAGACAGGTTCTTTAAAATAATACCTGAATGCACAGTATACCTTATACTGTGGCTTTTGAAGTGCTTTGATACTAAACTGTTTCTCAAACACTTCTGCAATGTAGAAGAGAGTGGTCCTTTTATTAGCTTGAGTATGAGTATCAACAAAAAATGCATGTGATTAAAGGCATGACTGTGCTAAGAACTTTTCTTAGACATCTTTCTTCCCCCATTAAGTAATTTGCTAAAAATGTTGCACAAGCAGCGCCCTCCTGAAATTAGATCACTTTCATCTCATATCACATACGTCCTTGCGTTAGGCACCAGCATTATACTTTCTGTCCCCAGCAACCACCTTCACCAGGCCCCAGGATGCAGGAGGAGTATTTCTGGCAGAAGGTTTGGCAAGATCAGGAGGTCTCAAAAGGTTTGGTACCTTTTCTGGAGTGAGCCACTGCCCTGATGATAACCATACCAAGATGGCCAGTCATCTTTTGCCAGCTATTTGGAGAAGACAGTACTCAGGACCTACGAAGTGACAGTGGACTGTGTGTTTGGAAGATGAGCAGATGCTGATCAGTAAGACAGCCTGATTTTCTGGAAAAGCCCAGGCCAGAGAGTTTAATAGCTTTAGGTACATTATCTCTTTTTATGTGAACAGTCCCCTAGATTTCAGTGGGTCTGCTTAGACTGTCTTACAGAAGCATAGCAGAATCTGGCACAGGACTTTATTTTTAATCTCCACTTCATTCCTAAATTCTTTTCTTCTTGGAGTATGTTAACACCGTAACACTATATCTATATTAAGGGAAGCTTCATGCCATCATGGAACTGTGAAAACAAACTTCAAAGGTACATCCTTAGTGTTGCAAAGAAGATTGCTCTTCTCTCTGTCTAATAAGCAAGTCTGAAACTGCTATGAGTCGTGAATGGAGATATAGATTCCACATTAGAAAACAACACTGAGACCATGAAGACAGGCGCTAGAGACAATGTTTGGCAATTTCATTAGTATGTGCTTGCAGAGGGAGCATAAGATGTCCCAGCACAGAAGTGGAATCTTGGATACATTGCAGGGAACGCTTACATCTTAAGTTTCTGCAATACCGGGGAAACCTGAGTTTATGAAAGAAACCAACACCTTAAATAGTGATTTTTTTTTTTTTTTGCCACTACATATGATCCATAATACTGAGAAATTAAACAACAAAAGCCAGAACCACTTATCAGCAATCGTCTGAGAAAAGGAAGCTCTGAAAAAAGAAATTAAAAACCCACCACTGTACGCATTCAGAAACACAGGACAAGAATTCCTGGGCCATGGGAAATTCAAAGGCAGAAAACCCATTGACTTCTGTTGGATCTGAATTTCACTTAGCGGGAACTTTAAGTAAGCAAAACTAAATTACCTGTATGCTTGCTGGGCCAAGACATTGTAATTTGCACTGGTGAAAGTGCCATGCTATTGATGCATCAGCATATGTATAATGCAAATTCGATATGTACTTTTAGTTAACACAGATAGCTATAGATCCTTCCATCAATTATATGAATAGTGAAATTAAAGGCGAATGTAACTAAGCCAGAGCTGTAGCAAAACATCTGCATGAATGATTTCTGCAGTCTAGGTTTGTTTCTGTAGGACTGAAACAGGTTATATTCACACAAAGCTAAGCGTAACTTCTGTGTTCTCCAAACAAGTGCAGAACTGTGGCATTTGTATAATGCTGAACTGAGGCGTTTCATCCTCTCATGTTTGTAACCTGAAGAGCGAGAGACAACTTGAAGCCCATCATCATTGTGAGCTATCTTAAGTACACTTCCATGCCAGGTGAAGTGGAGGAGGATCACTTACAAACAAAACAATCAGATAAGATGATGAAACACATCACTTTCATAGTCTCAAAGGGGACCTCCACTTTGAGGAGGACCTCCTTCTCAAAAAGGACGTTCACTTTGCCTGACATGGAAGTGTACATGGAAGTGTACTTCAGTTAGCCCACAATAATGATTGGTTTTGTGAGAAGAACACATGGTAATAGAGGGCAACAGCTTAATCTAAGATCTCCACTGAGGCAACTGTGACTTTTGCCATTCCCATTCATGAAAAAAGTGTTTAACACAGGGCTGGAAAAAATACAAGAGTATAAAAATCTTTAGCCATAAAATTGTAGCTATCTTATTGTAATGGACTATTGAAGTATTGTAACGTGCAAATATCTTAGTATTCATTAACACCCAAACTACTAAATCATAGCATCTGTTTGTTATGTTGCACAGAAAACCACTTTCTTTATAAAAATCCACTCTATATAAAACTGGGTTTAAACACACTGCTGTCTAAATAAACCTATTAATGGAATAAGTTTGCTATGAGTTTATGTATTACGACCAATAGGCAAGTGACAGAAGAATGGAACTAATAGAAATGTGCCAGTCAACTTCCTTTCACCTCTTACTTTTGCCAGATTTTGCCTGTGTTTTATCCGCTTGCAGAGGAGTACTGCAAATACTTTCCCGCGTGAGTAGTTACAAATTATCAGGGTTTGCAGGCTAAGGGCTTTTGGCTGTGACCTGTTGGCAGGGGGTAGGCTTGGCTTTGGGTCCCGTGAGCTACCATGCAGGCTGCTGGCTCGGGATGTATCATCAGCTCTGATGGCTTCTTCTTCCTTCCGCAAATCTGCCTATCCAGGGCTGTAACATGTTTGCCGCTCTAGCGTAAATGCCTCGTGTAAGCGCGCACTGTACTAGCCCGTGAATTCATTAATCTCAATACAGAGCAAAAATTGGAAAGAGGGGTTTTTCAAAATAAAATCAGCATGAAGTACTTACCATCTATTAGAGGGACGCACATGGTGAACATTCCGATGTATTTCAATACCAGTGTTACATCTCGAGAACAATCACACTAATAGGAAACCCCGTTAAAATATTTTCCCACCACACAACCCTCCAGCCGGAGACCGTTTCAGACAATGGTTTCACTTTTTTAGTAATGATATTCTTAGCAGTCCCATTGTTCTAAACTGGTCCCACAGATATCTAATTTTTAGTAGGATAACACACATTATTATAACATATCAGAATTTTTAACCAGAAAATTTCCCTCCGACTTTACAGACTTAAGGGCACTATGTCACCATATGTGGTTTCTTGCATTTTTCTCTCTACTGTATTCTAGAACTAAACAAACTTTGTCACACCAGCCTTATCCGTGACAGATTTCCACTGCCTGGGGGCGTTTATGGACAAGAAATAAGCAGGCTGTTTTAACTCATCAGGAAGTGAGCCTAATGAATAGGCTTAAAGCCTCATCTGTTTACTAGTATTTTATTATTTGTTAAACCGACTCGTGGTCATTCTTCCTACAGCAGTGCCATTCTCACCACTGTACTTAGCTAATGGCCTATCAACGTTTCCATTAGAAACTCTCTCTGAGAAGTCGGTGACTTAGCTGTGAAAATTTACAATAGCGGTGCCGACCGAGAATACTAGTTCCCAGATGTGGATCGAATATTTTTATTAGATTTTTAATACGAACGCGTGTATGTGAAAGCTAGCGAGGAATGTTAATAGCCTTATTTAAACCGCATCGGCATTGCACACGTTTCAGCTCTCTGTTGCTTAGCCGGCGCACCTCGGGCTTCCCAGGCAACACCTCTATTATTTCAGTTGCCAGGTTCTTTTAAACAGCGAGGTGCCTTAAATCAAAAACCAGGGATCTACTATCCACTTGAAACTGGGCCCAAGTATGCTCACAAGGTTCACGAACATCGTGACGGGCCAATTCAGGCAGCGCTGCCAAATTTGCAGCCGTTGGGGACTTCCTGATGTTTATTAGTCATATTCCAGTGTCATGCGGTGTGCAATATGAGCTGCTTCTTGCTGACTGCAAACTCCGAAGTGGCGTCATGAGCCCTCTGGGGAACACAGATATCATTCGTTTTATTAAGGACCTGGCTGGGACCCATCACACGTTCTGCCTACTTCTTATTTAAGAAGAAATATCTATGTGCTCGCTCTTTCCCTCTTTCTTTAGAAATTAAGTACTGTAAACAGTTCTGAATACTTTCCTCCTACTACTGAAAACAGAGCCTGTCAGGAAACTTCTTCAACTTTTACAGGAGTGGAAATGTTTAGGAAAATAATATCGAACAGCAACCACAATAGTCCAGTCTGACTGGAAGGCTGTACAGGCGTATTACAGCAAGTACATCACAAAGCGGAGGCAGCTGGTGCTAACAGGAGTAGGAGAGTAAAACCCCCTTGATGTCCCTTCCCAGCGTTAGTCTGCATCTACTGAACATTTCAGTACAACCAAGTGGTTTTGAAAATACGGGTTTTCGTGAAGCTGCTGAGAAAGCAGCTGACCTAGGCATACCATGATGTTCTCCTCAAACATGCCCACATTATCCCCAAAGATGCCCTGGCCTAACACAAGGGCTAGCTACCATGGGTCAAACCCATGCCGAGTAGCCGGCTAGTGCCGGGCAATGGCTGGGCAACGCTTAGGCCTGTACGATGCCCCTGCGTTGTGCAGATGGAGCCATTGAGCTCCAGCTCGGAAGATTAGGAAACGGCCCCCTGAAACAACGAGCAGCCACTGCTATCTGCTGCAAAGCACAGGGGACGGGCTCCCGAGCGGTTGGCTTTGCTGACTTCTGTGCGGCACTCAGACCCTCTCCAGGGGGTACTTTGGGAGTTTAGTCTCAGAAGAGGTTTCGTGGAAAGAATCACCTCCACACCGGGTTTGGATATATTGTTGAAAACGGCTCAGTCTGGTTTATATTGATAGTTAAACTGTCTTTAGCACTCCCTAAATTGCTAGTACAGTCAAAACCCATTGATGACAGTTCTAAGTTATTTCTAAAAGATATTCCTCTAAAATGCACTATCTCAAACTCTTTGTTAATTTCAAAATGAGATTCAAGCAAGCATTAAAGCTGCATTCACCTTTCTTGCTTGAATTTGATATAACCTTCAGGCTGAGTATTCTGCATTGCTGATAGTATTTACAGGCATCGAAAGATAATCTAATGTTCTCATAGGCACTCAGACTATTCAATTGCTATACACTTGTAAAACAAAATATAAACAAGCACTGGAGTCAAATAGGAAACAAAATTTCTGTTTCATGCAGTACTATTTCAATAAAGAGTTAACATTTTATAAATTGTCCCAATAAAAAAAACTTTGCAAATGAAATTTTGCTTTACACAACAGAAATTTCAGATTTGAGAAAACAAATGCTGTAATGAGAATTAAACTATCTCATTTTAACGCAAAAGAAACTCAAAACTGATGCTAAAAGAGACTCCATGAAGTCGTCTAATCCAATAATTGTAGATTTACGTAAGCGCACACAGGGCCAAAAGACTGCTGTTAAAAGGCTCGATCTGTCCCCCCTTAAAGTCAATAGAAAGACTCATTTGAATGGGAGTTGAAATATGCCCTAGAGCTAGCTACTGTAAAGTGGTGAAGACTTACTATAAAATGCTGGCCATATTTTAAGCATACAGACCCATCTTTTAGGAAACGCTACTTTGGAAGGTAAATGAATCCAGTGGGAAAGCCTTTAGTTCATTCAGCTTTAAATACCGACATGTAATATTCTGGTATGCACTTTTTTATGACATTCACATTTTCCCTTCTAGAAGGATTGTCTGAGTTCTAGAAGGATTGTCTGAGTTGTCTAAAGGAGTTAAAAAAACATCTATGATGGTGTAGGATTTCATGGCTGAATGCAAAGATCATTCATTACTATATATATATATATTTTTTTTATACCCGGGTTAGAAATCAATATATGCTTATTCAAAGTTCATATTCCAAATTCTTTTTTTTTTTTTCCCAAAGAAGGTGTCCTTTCTGTGATATTTAACAGTTGTATTTTTATTATATCTTCTATTCCTGCTGTGTATATGTTCAAACATGTTTTGGTAATTCTCAGTATGTGGCTTTTGCCGATGTGAGGACTACTAAATGGGTAGTTCGTTTCGTTCCTCTTTCTGTTAGATAAACCATGGCTCAGCAACACTGTGCTCCTATAAACACATAGTGACGCCACGTACCTTTTCTCCCTGGAAAACAACAGCTTTAGTAGGGCCATTGCTTAGTGTAAGCTGGCTGTGCCCTGACTCTGGTCCCAAGACCACAGAGATGACAAAAGCCTAGGCACCAAGTAAGGTAGCATCAGGTGACATGAGAAATAAACTCCACTCAGGGTTTCTTCAGGTACGTCAAGTTACATGACAGGGAAGAGCCCATGGTGCTGTTTGGGAATTTGCCTTTATCAAGACACCTTTTAGTACAGGGTCTCATCTAGGCCGTGCATCCCTACTACAGCACGGCCTTTCATCTTCCCCATGACCCTATTTCCCAAGTGCAAATAGGAAGCAAATCATAGCACAAAGCCAGCCAGGAGTGTCAGGAACGTGGGTCTTGGAGCCAGAGGGGTTCTCCCATGCTGCTCCGTGGCTACATGATATACAAGTGATTCGGGAAGTAGAAGCTGTTCTGTGGCCCAACAAAAGAAATATGTATATTGGCAGGAAACTAGAGGAGATGAAAGAAAACCAAGATCAGTTGAAAAACCTAGTTGAATAAGCAGATAAAATAACTGCTGAGTTAAACCTTTAACTTCAGCTCTCAGAGGATGAGAGAAGCTGAAGTGCTCCATTATGCCAGGCTTCTTTGGACACCTTCACTGTTTGAGGCAGCCACACCGGAGGAGTTGCAGTCTTACCCTGAAAGTGTAGCAGCCACATGCTCTGTGCGTGAGCGTTGCGCAATACTCCAACAGCAAGCATGGGGAGCCCATGGGAGTCATGGGCCCACATTTTGTAATCCCAGTTCACAAGCTATAAATAAACATGTAATTGATCCGTCTTCACGGAACAAACTGGATGCTTTCTGGTGTCAGCTTTATGTTCGGAATAAGCTTTTCATTTTCTTCCCAAATATTCAAGGATACTTGATTAATTTTAATTAGTTAGGGCACCATCATTTATTTCCTTAGGAATAAATGGAGAACAGAGCTTAATAATGATTTCACAGGCTCTTCTGCAATATTCTTCTACTCTTTATTTTTTCTTAATCTTAAAATTACAGATATTAACTCCTATTTAGTTGTGGCTTTTTGGCCCTCCTGGTTGCTTGCCTTTCAAATCTTAGAACTGTTTTGTTATCCTTGACTGCATGCAAGGCATTTTCTACAAGAGCCTTGGACTTTGGCACAGATGGCACTTTTGGAAACAGATGTCCTTCCAGGTACACAGCAGAAAACCTAAGTATTTTTTAGCATTTGTGGAGACCACTGATGGTGTGCTTCATACTGTCAATGTTCAGTGCCTGGGCACTTCTGCTGTCTAGTACTTCTTATTTCTCCCAGCAGATACCTACTGTGCCTAGTAGGGGAAAAAAAGTAGGAAGAACAAAAGGGTAAAATTTAAAGCCATTCAAGTTGAAACCCTCGTATTTTCAAATGTAAGGGAACAGGAAATAGTAAGAAAATAATAAGGAAATAATACCTGCACCATCTCCTTACATCTTTCGAAACAAGTCTGGATGCTGTAGTCAAATACATTATTTTGATGTCCCTTCCAATCTAGACAATTCTATGATTCTATGAATTATAACTACATGAAATTACATAATGTATGTCCCTTTGGGGTCATCATCTCTCATAGACCCTTTTAGATTTAAAGTCTATAAATCTTGCACATTTGAGATAATGTGCATAATAAAAATTTGATGGTTTACTGACTGTATGGATTCCCGTGAGAATGAAAATTTTAATACGATTGGGGGTTTAGGTTTTGTTTTGTTTTATTGGAGGCACCACTTATACACCTTGAATTTATTTAAATAAAAAAATAGGTATTATTTTTAATGCTTTTATGTTATTTACTCAGCTAACATCTCTCCACAGCTTTGCAAGTAGCCTGAACACAACTGAGACAGAAATGATAACCAATTACTGGGTGTAGGATGTGTGGGATGTACCTAGCAGAATCTTTCTAATGAGGAGGGAAAGCTTCATGCCGGGGTCTGTACCACCTGAATTTTGGATGTGCAATGCAACCACAGTGGAGTACTGCTGGGGTTTTCAGTGTAAAATTAAGTTCTGAGCTCAAACAGAACTTGCAATGATCAGATAATGTTCTAAGGAAGATTTTCATGGCAGGTCTGAAGATTAATCCCTAACGCAATACCTCTCATAGGACAAGACATGCATAAAATAGGTAGAAAATGAAGTGCTCTTCTCCCTTCACAAAAGGGGAGCAGAAGCTGTGCGAGACTTGCTCCAGAACACACGGGAATTCAGCAGTGAGGTATGAGCAGAACCCACTCCATGCCTTAACAACCACCCTTTTAACCAGCATTACGGTTACTCTTTCTGTTATTACAAACAATTATAGCTGGTCTGGAAAGAAAACTAAGGGAAAACAAACAAGTTTATCAGTCTGTTTTATTTTATCTATTTCGGTATAATTGCGACTACAATGTAAAAACTCGGAACAGTACATAAACTGTTTTAATGATCAGGACAGAAGGTTACTGGCTAAAGAACAATTAAGCCGCTGCCTCCTAAGTCGCCTGTTATACATTCACATCTGGAGGGAAATTGTAGTCTAAAGGCTAAGCCTGCAAAGGGCTCTTTGGCAACGCTGGGCGGTGCTCTGCCTAATCTCAAGCATCCTAGGGCCAAAGCCAAAAAAGAAGCTTTGGCCCTGTAATTCTTTCCACGGCAGTGCCCGTGAGGCAGACACCTCGCTCCAGCAGCGCGAGGCGCCCGCCTGCCTCAGCGCCCGGAGGAATTCACAGCAGCCGGGGCCGGGGCAAGCCCTGAGGACGTGGTGTGTATCTTAGGTGACAGTACTTTCTAGGGCACAGATGCCTTACGCTAGCTGCAGGGCAGCGGGAATCGTAGTCTGCCCTCCGGGAGCGAGGTGCTTATGTATCTTTTTTTAATTTTTGACAACCAAGGGTTAGGTGTTTCAACCTTCCTGAAGACTTCATAGAAGGACCTGGTGGTACTTCCTGCGTTTCAGGAATCCCCAAACCTGGTAATATGCTGGGAGGAGCAATAAGTTTGCCCTCAGAGCCGCATTAGTGTAGGAGCTTTTTACTTACATCTACCACTGTTACTGGTGAGGTGCTCCCCCAGGCTTTGCACAGTCACTTTCGGAGGCTGTGTGTGGCAGAATCTGCAGACGTGACAAAACACATATGCAGGAAGATCCACAATGTGTGATGTTTAGTGGACTAGAAACTTCTCAGGGATCTAGGAATATGTATTAGGCTTTCTGAAGTGGGATAGTTCGAGTCTGAAATCAAAATACAACAGAGTGAACTGAGAGTCGCTGATACCACATTTATACCGAGTGGACCTAGGCAGCTGTAGGGAGGGAGAGGAGAAGAGGACAAGTACCCAGAACTTGAGCCAGAAACACCTCTATGAAACTTCACTATCTTGCTCATTAACCAAGTGCACACTGTAAAAATTACAGGTGAAATAAACTGGAATAACTAAAGAGGCATTTCATTAAGTACAGGCTTAGAGCTCATGAGTACCGTGCATTTCATTCTTTCTTTCTTATTAGTCACTCAATGGGTTGAACACCCCCAACTCTGGGTTCAGCATCTTCCTTTGCATCCTCAGGAAAATGTTACAACAGTCAGACCAGACACTATACTGGGAGAGAAAAATAGATATTTTAATTTACTGGTCTAAAGAAAATGAAAGTGTGAGTACAGCCAGAGGTGATGACAGGCCACCTGAGATAAGGAAGGAAGCCCTGGATTCCAGTCACTGCTAGTGACGACTTAGTTTAAAAGACTGGAGCTGTTTCAACAGGAGGGAATTAGATATTCCAGGATAGCCAATAGCCTTGTCATCTGAGATAGGCAGATAAAGGATAGAACTGAAGTTGTGCAAATATGTTAACCACTGCTAACCTCTTTGGCGGCCATAGTTGTGTAGAGCTTGAATATTTAAGGCTATTAAAATACTGGTTACCAGAGCAAAGCTCATTTAAGAGCTCGGTGAGGCAATGACTAATTTGCAAATCCCTCTGAGCTTCAAGAATGAGTAAAATACCAAATTGCTTGGTCCTGTAAAAAAAGGTTCTGGGCATATTCAACAGCAGATTTTTGGCTGTTTAGAAATTTTAAAATAAAACACTTAAGTAGGATTGGGCAAAAAACTGAGAAGGAGACTGACAATCTCTGTGGCAGACTGAGGTCCTGGAGGGTGCAGTTAGCCCTCTATTACTTCATGGACGTGGCTGTATCTCTAAAGTGGCTCTGTGGCACTGCTTGTGAATTTCTCACATCCATGCTTAGATCTGAACGTTGGACATGTTTAGATCTGAGTTTTTCACTGAATAAAGAGAATAAGTTCCAAGCTTTCCTTTACCCATTCCAAATAAAACACGGGTAGGTTTAGATGCGTTAATTCTGATTTAGTAAATATTTAGCCAGGATTACCAGTTCTGGGCATTGAAAAACATGGATTCAAACAACCAAAATCACAAAGTTCCTTTAGAAACCCTTAATTAAGAAAAATGATAACAAGCAATGAGATCTTTTCATTGCTCCTTTGCTATTGAGGTTTTTTCCCCCATCATTTAGTGCCTACTTTGTTTACGCTATCAGACTCTTCTTGGCAAAGAAAGAGGAGCTAGAAACTCACATTATTGATTAAAAAAGAGAGAACCTCTCAAGCTTGCATGGTTTTAGGGCATCCCTGGAAGAATTCTGAATATGTTACAAATAGTGATGTAAACCTGTATTCTATCTCTTAAAGATTAAGGCTGGCACTTCTTTGTTAAGGCAAAGCAAGAGGATGCTGTGAATACAGGTAAAATTGCCATTGCTGTGCTGGGGAAGCACAGAGAAGTCTCCATCCTGGTCCCAGTGAAAGAAGAAATCCCCCTGGTGCAGAAGAGAGGACAAGCATCGCTTTTCTTCCTTTCTTGGACACTGGGCCAGCCGAGCTGTTTGTGTACACAGGCAGTGTGATTCCCAGGGCAGGGGATGGCACAGAACCGCATGTCTTCTCTTATTTAACCGGGTTGCTCCATGAGTTAGGAATACATGCCCTAGGAAGCTCCTTGAGCTGCTTCCTTACTTATATTGAGGCCCTGCACTGCCCTAAATCAGCCAAAACCTGTAAGGTACAAGCTGGCCTTGAGTGTTGTATTACAAATAACACAACAATATTCTTTCAGAAGGGACATCCTCCTTTCTGTAACCGTGTAATTCCTTCTGCTATTAATGGGAGCTGCTAAAGAGGGAGGATAAATCTCAGAAAACAGTGACTACAGCATGACGCATGTGCTTAGTTTGGGGTGTGAGGCAAATGCGGTGTGCTTTTTCTCTCTTCAAGGGCCATAAAAACAGTGGAGGGAGACATTATTATTTCCCAGGGTCATCAGAAGTGAATCCAAAGGCCCAGCAAACATTTTCTTTTCAGTGGATACTTGTCTCACTACCAACTCCAGGGAATTTTCAGTTCAATGTCACTAAAAACTTGAAAGGGAAAATACTCCTGCCATTGCTGCTATTACAAATTATCAATGATGTGAAGGCAGAAGGTATGCTGTACTGGAAACTGTAAGCATCACACTTTTTTACCTACAACAAAAGAATTAAATGTTTTTTAAGTTTCAGGGAACAAATGAGAAATTTTCAAATCATTAATTTTTTTTATCCCACAGGAAAATATTCAGGGGAACGGAAACTTTGCATAGGAACACACCAGTTCGGTACAATATTTTTTGGGATGTCTCTAGTCCAAAACTTTCTTAATCAAAATTAGAGGGCAGCTAGAGGAAGTGATGGGAAGAGAAAGTGACAGAAACCCCAGAATAGCAAAGAGCAACTTCATCAGACACTGACTTGGACAGAGAAAGATGCCGACTAAAGGCTCTGCTCCACTTAGTATTTACTTATTACATAAACTTAGATAGTTCCGGCTGGAAAGGCTTCTTATGGAATGAGCAGTGGCCTATTCTTTAGGGCAGTTCACTTTCAGATAACGAGGGCGGCATAAAAGGAACTGAAATTGTCTCTCATATGCATCTCAAGTACCCAAAACAGTACGCTGCTATGACAGGTCGCTTTTGACCAGCCTTTGCTTTACCTGATTTTATGAAAAGAGCTCCAAAGTATCTTGATTTTGTGGTGGGAATGCTTATAAAAGCTTGAAAAGTTTCATGGGACAAGAAGTGTGTTTCCTGCCCAACTCTACGGCAGGTGTTTATTCTTTATTGCAGCGCGATAGTCTGCAGTATGACATTCTTTTCCTAATACTAAACCCAAAAGTTTCCCTAAAAATAAAAAGCTAAAAGTGAGCCTTATCAGCAACGAGGACTGTCATAATTATGATTGTCAGGATCCTCAAAATTAATTACAACTTCAAGCTGTGACAGAGCCTAAAATAGCAAGAGCTGCTGCTGATCCAAAAATCACTCACAGCGTGTCCAAGCTAGTATTTGGCAGAGAGCATATGCAACTTAAAAAAAGAACATAACCCTTTAGGCCCATGCAAGCAATTAAGCTCTTTGTGGAAATGTCAGGCCATAAGTATGAAAAGACCTTTCAATTGTTTACATACAACTTTCCTCTAATTAGTGAGAACTGATTTTAATTTTTCCCCCTTCATTTTTCAAATGAGACCAGATGGGCTTAAGTTCGGAGGGCAGCTGTTCTGCTCAAAAATTAAAAAAAAAAAAAGAAAAAGAAGAGGTGATTCTTGCCAAGTCAGACCCCATGATTCTTGTCGTGAGGGGGGTACAAGTAAATGCCAGTCAGCTTAGCAGCATTTAAAGATACGTAAGGAACTTAGCCTGGGAGCTCTGCTGACGACGTAAAACAAGAAGACATTTCCAGAAGTGTCTGTCAAACAAAGTATAAAAATAATCAGAGACTGATGGCACAAGTTACTGACACTCTAGCTGATGTACAAGTGGGTGAAATTTAACAGCACTGTGCTAACTTTAATTTCATTGTTGCAGTGCTTCTTCCTAATGTTCTAAATGCAATGATCAGTGGGTTAAAAATATATGATACAGCCTTGTTTGATCGGAGCTACCTCAAATTGCTAATGGGGAGGATTTTTCTTTCATCGCACGAACTGTTAAATCACTGCTGTCACAATTCACTTGTGCTGTCTGTGCCATCTCTCTGCTGCTGTATCTTTTACCGCAGAGACAGTGACTTATTCCCCTGTCTCTCTTCCTGCTCCTCTGAGCCTATAACAACATGCTTTAAGTCGTGAGCGTGATGACCCTAACAGAGTCTAATGCAAAATAGGTCAGTGGAATGCAAGGCAAATGTCACCTAGCTAATGGCCTAGACTGCTTGGTTTTGCTCCTGGAGCCTTGCCTCAGCTCAAATTCATTAGGAAATGCTAAGCCAGTCCCTCACTTTCTGTGCTTCAGTCTGTAAATTGAGAAAGGGGAGGCTTCGCTAAATGGTAGTTGTTTGAAATCCTTGGGTACGAAGGTGCTTATATAAATGCTAAGACATAGACAGTTGATAAGAGGGAATAAATAACATGAAATACAGCTATTTTATTTTCTTTTCTCTTATTCTCAATGTCTTTCAAATATCTTCATACAAGCCTGCTAAAAAAGCCCAAATGTAGGATCTTATTTAGATTTTTGGTTATAAATATGGATCCTCAGAGGTCATGAAGTTAGTCTGAGCTCTTCTTAGACTTTCGATGAGTTGTCTTTGTTCTCTTTGCTTCTGTTTTTCCTGGCATCTGTGGTCTGTCTTATCTATTTGGATTGGAAGCTCTTTTCAGCAAGGACTATTATAAGGTGTCTGTGGTACCTAATGAGTCAATCTTTTTTTGGTCCTGTTGGCACTGCCATAACACATAGTGCTAAAAATTAACCAATTTAGTGTTTAGATTTACAACTACAGTCTGATGGAAACTTACAGTCCGGGAGACAAGTGATATCCTCTTACACTGGCAGAGCCTGCAGAAAAGTCTTCCACTCAGTAGGTCAAAGCAAGAAAAAAAAAGTGAGGGAACGTGTGATGTCAGTGCTGCTGCAATATAAAGCTGAGACAGAAGCATGCATCTCCAAGAAACAAGTAATAAATGAACACTGAGAACATCAAAGTAGATCCCATTGGATCCCTCTGTTGGTTGCACTCTTTGTGAGCATAACCGTTAAGTGCTGCCTTTCTGTTCAATTCCCGTTGAATTTTGTTCCCTGTTCCTATTTCTTCCTATCATGTTACTTGCTCTATCTTTCTCTTTATATATAAGAGTAAGCAACATTGCTGAATATTAAAATCAATCCGGGACACACATACCAATAATTGGCAGATGATACAAAAGGAGGCAAATAGTGAGTTCTTGTTTATTTCACTACTAAGACTTCAAAAAAAATAGTGTCACCAGTATTCTCCATGTAACATGGCAGCTGGGGACGGGTTGTGTTTCGAGGCATCTTATGAGACTGGAGTCTCGGGATGATGAATCTTTTAGTCCTCACAGGACTAACCACAAATAGCATTCACACAGTAACAGGTGGTGATTTGGTCTCAGGGGTTATTAATTTGCCCTAAAAATCCAAAGAAATGCAGGTTCATAACAGTGATGAGAAGCTGGCCAGTTGAAGAAGCAAATTGGTGGTTCTCCTGAAAGAATGGATGGTAGGGCTGTATTTGGAGTACCACAGCCAATGCTATAGCACAGGGTAAAAACATGACTTGCTCTTGTGGCAGATGGATATTGCTGTGAATGCAAATATCAGTTTCTTCATTCATACCTACATTTAAAATGTAGTAGTATGGGAGGCAGTAATCACAAGTTGGAATTCATTCCACCAACTTTAGCACAGTTTGGGTCTGCTCTGGAAAATGTGTCTCGCCAAAGACTTAGGAAGGTGTTAAAGCACTGGCTGTAGAGTATCTCCACTCTGCCTGGTGAAGCTCAAAACTAGACAAGAAAGAGATTGTTCAGTCTGCCCTCCTTCTTGGTTTGTCTGCAGAGCTTTCAAAGGAAGGGTGCCCAAATCAAGCCCGCTTTGCACATATCGCTGAGAAGCAACTGGATGGCAATGACTTCCACTCATTAGCACCAGCCTGGCCTGGGGCTGACCCAGCAAGCCCAAAGCAGAAAGCTCTGTATCCCATTACCAAAACCCCAAACCGTGCAACTGACTTGACTTCTCATTGTATAGACTATAAATAACTTCATTCCAGACATTGCCAGGTGGTGCAACAGGGTGAAGGCCACCACAGAGGAGAGTGTGCTCTCCTCAAAGTCTGTGTCCAAAAGTTTGCTTTCAACTTGTACGTCCAATGGCTTACCTTGAAGGCCACCTGCCAGAGGTGGTGTTTTGCTTACATGCCAATGGACGCTGGCTGTTTTTTGACCAGGGAACTGTGTTTCCTTCAGGCTTTGGAGGGAAACAATGACATACTCTCCCAAGGATTAGGGAAGCCAGGGGGCTAAGCAATAGCACATAAGGAGTTGACTTTGATGTATTGGTTAGGACTCCACAGGAATTCCAAGGCCAAATCGCATGGATCCTGGTGCTGGCATGCCGAGGAAGCTTTCCCTCTGGCATCTTTGCTGCTCTCAACCTCTTTTGCAGGGGCAGGAGAGGCAGCAAGGTTGTTGGGCTGCCCTGGGCTCCTGGCCAGCACCTGCATGATGACCACTGGCCTGGAGGTGATGGGCCACGAAAGGCTTGCTGACTAACCTATTCTTCACTCAGAACTCTCATTCCCATAAGAGCAGCAATTTCGTGTTTATTGATGCCTCTTCTTGCTAGCGGGCTCAACCTTCAGCGTGGCCAATGCTTCTGCTTATGCCAGCTATCCCAGTCTGTCTACTTTGCCCTGCTTGTTGCCTTCTGTGTAGCCATGGCTAAGGCAATGGATATTGGCAGGGGGATACCTCCTAAAGCCATCTTTCCTATTTGGAGAACCTCCAGTCTTCCCAAGGCACATTTCTTTGCAATTTCCATTGTAGCAGGCTTACTTCAAATTCGCCACTGTGGGGTTTGATGCCTTGTGCTCTCCGTGTGCTGCAGAGCAGCTTAGGACACTGCTTGCTCTATTGAGAGCAAGAGCTAGGCTGACATTGGATTTTAGTTTGTATTATTTTCACGCAGAAATGGAAATAAATGTTGTAGCAGCTTGTAACATTTACATGAACACATCGTTCCTATGGAGGTTACATAGCTGCCCAATGAAGAGAAAGTGATTCAGGAGGCGCATTTTAAGGTGGGTAATGGCTAAATTACGGCAATGGTCAACACGCTTTCTGTCCTGGTAGTGAGGTACCTAGAGGACATGATTAAGATTAGAAGAGGGGAAAAAAAATACGGAGAATTAATATAGACACACATTTAAAAATAAAGTATAGCAGTATTAGCAGAGCAAGTCCTGCTTAGGAAGGCTTTTAACAGTTATCAACAATTCTTTAGAAAACAGCCACAGTTTACATGTGCAGCCAGTTGCTTTCTAATTGCTACAGCAGGCTACCACTGGGAAGAACAAAGGAAATATTTAGCACATCGTAAATTCTTCTGCAGCCCTGCCGAGTGGCTGGAGTTCAGATTACACGTTTATAACCAACATTTGAGAGCAATTTCTCCTCCACTTTGAGAAAGTGGGTGGGGAAGCTGTTCGACACTTTCTTCAAATGCCTGAAGTAATGTGTGTCTGAAAGAAACACGGGTTCAAAATTCTCTTCCACTTGTCTTTTGATTCAGGCTTGCAATATATTGTAATATATATGTAATGCTCAGAAAAACTTTGTTAAAAAACAAATGTATGTCCCATTGTTGTTGCTGTTATTATAACGATTAGTTTCCGACTTTACCGCTACTTCGGATGATTTGCTGAAATCTTGCAAGCTGATCAGTATTTGCCCCCACCAACGCTAAGGATCTTGCTAACGCTGCAGGGGGCTGCGCTGGTAACTGGATGGGAGGTATTAGTCTCCCTGAGTCGGTACTTAATCATGTCCCTGTCTTGTGAATGAGGTGTTGAGGCTCTGACAATTGTAAAGATTTCATGATCTAGCAGAAAATATGCTGGTGCCCTGGCCAACTCCAGGCCCCCTTTACTTTCAGTTCTAGGTGAATTCAGATGTTGCTCAAGTTTCTCATAGCTTCACATGGATAAAATGTTCTCCATTAGACGTTCTTAATGAGAAAGCAATGTTGCTGTCTACTGAACGGCTGCCAGTAATGTACAAGAGAAGTAAGCAAGGGAATCTTCTGTATTACTGATATTCAGTTTGGAAGCAGTTCCAGTGCTAACCCATAACTTTTATGAACTTCTCTTTAAAGAAAAAATTGTCTTAGAACTTAAATCATGTTAGATGTTTGTCTGTATCTACTTTGGCATGCCTTTTTTTTTTTTTAATTTGAGCGTGTCAATGCTCCAGTATGTCAGGCATTATTACAGCTACAAATGGGACAAGGACGGCTATTTTTTTCACCCCCCCCGCCCCCCCAACTGATTTAAAAATGTGGCACACTTGGAGCTGAAAAATTGAGACTCCCAAGTGCCTGCAGCTAAATTAGAAAAGAAAATAGAAAAATGAGGGATTAAATATAATTTTAAAAAACCCGCTTCAGTGTTCTTGACAGTACTGAGTCTACGTGCTTTGCTCCAAGTCATGTATTTTTTGCAGGGCTGGTCTGACAAAAATTTCAGCAAATATTTGTATATTCTATCTAAACAGCTTAGTACTGATGTGTTAGAGACACTATTGGTATCTCATTGAAAGAGGAAAAACACATTTGTCCACCGAAAGTCCTCCACCATCCTCCAAGTATATAGCTCTAAAATATTAATACTCTCAGTCACTTGTATAACGTATTTCTGCGCATGTATACCTATGTCAATTAGAGCAGCTGACAGTCTAATCATACTAAAATCTGTAGAAGATACAGAGAAGCAAGGAAAACAGAGCATCTGTTATGGAGGGAACAAGGACGAAATATGATGTTGCAGATATTGCTAGAAGAACACAGGATGAAATCATAGGTCCTGCAAGACAGTTACCTTAACTTCTGTGTTATCTGATCATGGTGGGTTTAGCTATAAAATTTTATAGTCACGCTAATGCATTATCTTAGATTCAACTGTTTATCCAACTTTATTCAAAATTAAAATCATTAACTAAGTGTATCCCTTAAAAAAATCTTCAATTGTCAGAGAATTCTGAAGTCTTTTCATTGCATTAAAATAAGGCTCTGTTCAAATTTTTCCTTGTCAGCCCTTTAAAACTAAAATCGGGATAGCTAATGGAAAACAGTCCAGAGAATGAAGACAAAGCAAGACGTAGTAATCTCCAGTAACAATAATGTACACCAATTGTTTTAAATCCTAAAAAAAAAAGAAGTTACTAAATAGTTTAAGCCCTGCTTTTAACTTCAAGCAATCCCAGTGTCCCACTTCTGAAGGATATTTGTTTCTGGGATAGACAACTATGATGACCAGAGCAAAAAGCTGTATACAAACACAGCAAAAGACTGGGTGACACAGGGACTCATCAGCATCAACAAGAACTTCGGTCTCTAACTAAAAGCATCCACTGGTTTAGTATGGTCTGGCACCATCACTGTTACTCCTTAAAAATTACATAAGGTTAGGTAAACTTTTAAAGATGATTTAGTGGCAGGAGATATAGCAAGCCTGCATCATTAGAGGAAAAATCCCAGCGCCTGGCCATTGCTGGGAGATTTAAGCGCTTGAAGCAGCACTACAATGGAATGGCTGAGGTGCTCCATAGATGTCTGTTTCTATTTATGTCTTTCTATCATCAGCTTTGCACTCTCCACCCCCTCGCACATTACTCCTCTTCCACTGAGTAAATGGAATATTTCACCCATGAATAACAATGTTCTTTCACTAACCTAAAAGTGCCACACAATGCCTTCACACCTGCAGCATTTATAAATTGCAGGTCCTGTGGTCATGAAAGGAACTTAATAAGCACGCTTCACAGGTGAGATGGCTGTAGGTTAGAAGCAAAATGTTGTGCTAAAATCTGCTGGATTTTATCATTACAAAGCTTGTAGTTTCCCCAGCCTTACGCTCCTACAACCCACGGTCACGGCAAAACTATTTCCGTGGCAGGAAAGCTATCTAGAGGGCATATTGTAAACGCATTTACTTTTAGAGTTTGTTGCCAGTTTGGTAATCCATGTTTATAAGAAATTGCAGAAGTGGTTTTAAAGGTTACAGAAATATGCAGACTAGAGAACTGGACGTGGAGGGGCTGCCCCCGCCTTCTGCCATTAAATGAAATGACAGATGGATGAGACCTTGTACCACGAATGTAACTGGTACTGCAACAATTGATGTTATTGCCACTCTTTTTCCATTCATGCTTCATCAGAACTTTTCCTCTCCTTCCGTGTCTCTCCTCACTATTTACTTCTTGTGAAACACCTGGGTCTCCGCTGGGAGACCCAATCCGGCAAATACTTCATGTATGTGAAATATGTGTCTTTAATGTGTGTTAACATTGTGGTATCTACTTGCCTGAGTGAGGCAAGCAAGTGGAGACTGTGCTGATGACCTGCTTTTGCTGGTCTTGTCAGTCCTACCCTTGTCAGCTGAATTTCGTGTAAGGCAAAGGATGAGTCACGGAGAACAAGACGACATTGGCTCCTTTCCTTACATTCAAGGGGTAACACAGGACAGCGGTAGCAGAGACACTCAGAGGCTCTTGGATATCTTGATTTCATTTTCTCAGAGGATCCTAAATTTCTTCTCCTTTGTCTATTCTGGCCTTTGTAGCTGTGACTGTCGGATTTTCCAGTGTTCTGAGGCATAAGGGTGAGGGGCACGGACTCTTGAGGAGGAAAAGATGTGGATGGATTAAGAGATGTCAAGCCCTCTTGAGGGCTCTGTGTCCGTGTAGAAAATTAAAAATAGGAAGTGGGGCCTGACAGGGTAGAACTCAACGGGGAAAGCAGCAGCCACCTGCGTGCACATAACATATATGTGCTCTACGAGTGCGTGAATGTATGCATGTGCACACAAAATGGAGAATATATATTAATTAATGGATAGAAGATAAATAATATGCATCCTTAAATGTTTGGATTTATATCCATAACCATGCAATATTTAAGTCTGTGTAAAATGTACATTGCCTTTGGAAAATAATGGCCGACTATCCTTAGTTTTTTAACTATCATGCTACATCCCAGCTGGGAAGATACGACCTTGCCATGGCGAGCTGCAAGGGCCATCCACAGTGAATGCCTAAACCCATACAGAGCCTTAAGACACGAGCAATTTGGATTCCAAATCAGGAACCATCTTAAATAGCAATCTAGTAAGAAAGACAAGACCTGCTGATGCATTAATGGAAAAGCGGTAAAAAACCCAGTGTCTTTGCTTTATGTTATTGCTGGTTTGCCTCTTGGCACACCATCCCAGCTAACCACTGCATACACCAGCAGCCCTGGAGTTTTTTTCCTCCCAGGAGACACTGTACAAAGCTAGGAACGGACATAAACCAGTCAGCCGGTATACGAAGAGGTGATGCACAGCCCAGTGAGAGCTGCAAAAGACTCGTGCAGGAAGGGAGTTTGCTATCCGCTGGGCTCTACCAGAGCTTGTGAAGGTACATCTGCCGATGAGAATCCGGGAAAGTCTTGCAGCTGGTTAGTGGGTCAGATGGTTTCGTGTCACGCGGGACTTTTGGAAGCATCGGATACTAAGCGATCGTGTAACTTTCAGAAGCCTGAAGTCACCACCATCTGCATGTCAGCTCCCTTTTGCTGTTGCCATTCCTCTAAAACAAAGCTCATATTAAATGCTTTGAGTCTTGGCATAACACAGATCCCCAAACCACACTTATCCCATGACCAGTGATGAGTGTGCAGTTCTATTGTTAGAAGCAAACCACTTCAAAATACCAAAACATACGTTTTACACATATTTTCAACTCTCTCCTATGTGAACAGCAAAATCTTCTTTTGCCCTTTTTTTTTTTCCCCCTCCTTTCTTTTTTATTGTTTTTAATATCTCCACGGTGAGATCTTGGGTAGTTTTTATCTTAGGAGTACATTTTACACGAGTAAGTGTGTTTTGACACCAGTTATTTCTCTCGCCAGGCCAAGGAGTTCTGGGTGCAATGTGCTCCCTGAATTAGTTATGATGTCACTGACACCTAAAAACGGGCATTTTTCTGTCCTGGTTTAGGTGTCAATGACATCATCATCTGCTGCAGTGGAAACAAACCCCTAAAATTTAAGCCTGGGTATGTAAATTGAGGAGTAGCTGTTTTTTTGAAATATTTTGCTTTAAAATGTAATATTTAGTCTAGACACAGATTCTGTTAATGATTTGGGATCACAAATGTTCTGTGTACAGGAGAATTGCTGTTAACCTTTAAGAGAAAAGAAAAAAAAATATTCAAGGTTATAAAATGCTTTTACATATACCTGAAAACAAGAACTGCTTCTTAAGTAAATAGGAGTGTAGGTGGTTGTAGAAAATGCTAACTGCCTCATAGGGCAGACTGATCCAATTTGCTTTATTCAAGTTTATCAAGGAAATATGAACCAAAACCACGTGAAAATCTTTAAAGTTTGTTACTGTGGCCTCTGAAACAAGTGGAGCTACAGTAAAACAAAATGCATGAAAAAGAACAATTGGGTTCTATCTCCTGAAAGTTGTGTTTCCAAAATACACTCAGCTTAATCCTTACCCAACCTCTCCCTTTGATCTATGTGACCATAACAGCTTTGGAAAAATTCTAAGCAGATTTTAAAAAATCATCATATTAACAATGTTGTTAACTTGTCACATTTACGGACTAAATTAAAGTTATTTATTTGGCACACATTCTTTACAGATCTTTTACAAAAATAGTTAATTCATCCTCAGTTCATCTGCCTGCAGGGCACAATCTAGTACCCATCAATCCCAATAAAAAAAACCCAAGCCAAAATAACTAGATGATGCCAGCTGGTTTCATCTAGGGCAGCAAAACTGTAAAATCCAATCACCTTTTCATTCTCAGATGACCTAAACATGACTACAGTAGTTTAAGTACAAAAATGTGGGCTTCCATTTCATGTGACAGGGCTATTATGTCTGCTTTGATCACAGATTTCTGAAAGCATTTTTAAGGACATTAAATGCATAATTTTCAGCAGAACACGCAGTGAATTAGATATTGTCCCCACATGGATGCTGCTGTTGTGTTACTCTTGGTTCCTGTGCTCAAACTGCTGGTTTAGCCAAGAACAGTTTAATGTAATGTACATACATAAACCTCTCTCAGGGTGGAAGCCAGCGACCTGATGGATAAAGATCCAAGTTAGGAAGTGGGAAACGGGGGTTAAAATCCTGGGAGATAAATCCAGGAACTGAACCGTGGTCACAGATTTCTTCGGTCAGCGCTCAGACGGCAGTGTTACGGCATAGAGGGAACATGAGAGCGGTGGGAGTCCTCTGCCAGCTATTCTGGAGAAGTACAGAAAGTGCTACTACATTTTATGGGTGACTGTCCCTTACTGCTGTGCTTTAGGGGTGACTTTATGCAGTGGATTTTAATGAGCCCCTCAAGGAATTTAGCAGAGGGTTCCTGGATGCCAGGCAGGCTTAAGTGTGAAGGTGGAAGCGAGCAGCTCAGCTTTGCTTACTAGGACTGAAACTTTTTCTGCTTATAGACAGGAGAAATGTTTTCAAGTGCTTAGGCATCTTTCAAGTTACCAGCTATGATGCCTCAAAGAGTAACTCAGTGGGCGTTTTCAGAATCCCAGTATTGCGTGCAGTTATCTGCATTTTTGCCTAAGCCCCTCTTTAAGTCCCCACGTCCTCGTGTGGACGAGCACAGATCAAGACAACACCACTGGTTGAACACAAACCTCATTTTTGACAGCGCTTATTTTAACTTGGTGCAAAGTGACACCTACTGTCCCTCTATATTTGTATTATTGTCTGGAATTTATTTGTGGTGGGTTTATTTTTGTTTAACAGTAACACCTATACTTGTGTAGAAGCATCTTGAAAATAAAAAATAAAGACAAGACCAGGTAAAAATAAAATCTGCATACATTAGCCATTAGTATTACCATCACTCACAGGTATCCTCACAGCAACTTCATGCCTTAAAGGTTCTGGAAGTTGATTGATTGTTCCCAAACTACTACATAGTTTTAGTTGATTAACCACATATATTTTTTGCCAATATGTCTGGCTACCTTTTAGAAGTTAGAGCATTGCTGGCCGTATTACAGAAACAGATTTTTTTAAGGATTGGAATCAGAGTTGGCAGTAAAGGGTTCAGTTGCAAATTCATTGGTGATCTTAAAATTTCATTTGACATAAAAGAAAACTCTTTGCAATGGAAAAATAAGAGCCTGGATTCTATTTAAAATGACATCTCCACTTGCAGCCTTTTTTTTTTTAAGCTTTAACATAATCCGACTCAGGGACAGCGCTCACTGAAATTTCTGGTATTTTCCCTGTTCATTTGAGATCGTCTTCCTAGGAATGAAGTAACATCCTGTCTTTTTAAAAGGAGAAAAATATCTGTTCAAAACGTCTTCTCATTAAAAGGTCTTTTGTCCTTTTCTTTGGCTTTTTCAGTTTTTAACGAGTTGTTTATATATCTCAATGGTTTGAAAAGACAGATGTATTTTATGTAATCTTCCATGTAAGCTTTTTTCATTTCACTTATAAATTGCTTTTCCATATTTTAAGATGCGGTTACGTTTTCGTGGAAAAATCACCAAAAAAATTGCGAGCAGTTATTTGTTGCCCACCATGAACTTCCAGATAAAGTGGGGATAAATTGCAGTCGGTCGTAAAATCCCAACTTATAAATAAGCCAGAATTTTATTGTAGAAATAGCAATTAAAACTGTGTTGTTCTGTTTTATTTTTACTATAAGACTGTAATATATGAGTTTCATTTGGGTAACAGTTAAATAGTTAACAGCGTGCGCTCTGTTTTGCTCAAAGGGCAGCTCTAGGTACCAAAGTTAGAGACCCCAAGCTGCCCGGAGATACAATGATGAACGGCCTCCGTATAGCAAAGGGCTTCCACAGCCTACCAGGAAAGGCTGTAACCTATACATTATAAACTCGTAAGGAACAATGAAATTCAGAGATGCCAAAACTGTGAACCTTGTAACCGAATAACAATAATTCAAGGTCATATGCTGGGTTGTATATCGTAGATTTCTGCTTCCTGAAGCACAAGCTTGACCAAAATGGTGTCCTTTTTTTTTTTTTCATCTCCATAAACCTTTCCTCGGTTTACCATCAGATATGCTTTTAACTCTTATAGGTTTGGACACAGTTCAAGCACAGAGCCGTAACTGCATCTTGAGCCTTAGTCTGCAAGCAAACAAAAGACAAAACAATTGTTTTGGTGTTTTTAACAGATGTGCAAATGTGTACTTTGTCTGTTGATTTGGAGTACCAATAAATGTGAAAGCTGTTTGACCAGTGGCAGAGATCCCAAATCTGACTTTAAAATCACCAGTGTTACTTGGCATTTCTTCACTGAAACAGGCGTTTCAAGCCGGAGGATTGTTATGATTTGATATGGAAGTGGTATTCATAAATATCCTAAGCGTACCCTTAAAAAAAGAATGTATGCATAGTTTTAGTTGGGAACAATCGAAATCTGGTGTCTGTGAAGCTCCCAAAGCAAAACACAAGGCAAACCAAGGACAGATTTGCTGTTCGTGTTCTCTCTGGCGGCTGTGGTTAGAAGTTGTGAGATGTTTGTGTTTTCACTGAGTCTTCCTCTGTTCAAGTCCTGCTCTTGTTTACATTATTGTTTTTAAATTGGATGTAGTCAAATAGCTCAGCTGTAACTGGCAGTGCTTCTGTCTGCATAGGGCTTAAGTACTGTTTAGGTTTCATCCTCATCCTCTACACAGAGCTGCGTGTCATCAGATCAAAACTCATGCTTTTTAGGTCTGCAGACCTGGTGAGGCATTTACAATAAAGTAGCAGGAAAAAAGGGGAAGGGAAGGGAAGGGAAGGGAAGGGAAGGGAAGGCAAGGCAAGGCAAGGCAAGGCAAGGCAAGGCAAGGCAAGGCAAGGCAAGGCAAGGCAAGGCAAGGCAACAAGAGGGAAAAAAAGTAAGAAAAGAGACAAAAAAGGCAAAAGAGAGCTTGGATTACCTAATTGGGCCTGGATTTATCCTACTGTTATTTTTATTAAATTTAAGCTGATATCATTTGCTGCAAACTCTTCTCAATTATCCCATTATGTTGGTTTCAATACAGTGATATGAAGGAGCGGAATTTCATCCAGTATACTACAGTGTCCAGTACACACAAACAGAACTAATCTACACACAAATAAATTATGGAGGTCTACAGTTAATATATATTTATAGAAACATTTTTTTTATTATTTAACAAAATTTTTTTCAGTTAGAACAATTCTCGTGCTAATGTTATTTGGAAGTAATCCCAAGTTTTCAACCCATCACCTAGCCATAAGGAAGCTGTTGAGAAAAAAAGCCAGGCGATGGACTATACTATAGGGAGATAAGTTCTAATATCACTGCCACATTATAAAACTATCTAATGAAAAGATCACATAGTATGAAGTCAAGAGACCTCTGCTTCTCTGGTGCATGTATTATAGGAGATATTGGTATCCTATAAAACTCTACATGAAATACCTTGTACAGTTCTATCCTTTAAGCATATACAAATACTTTATAGTTCAGAGTACGCTGACCACATATGACAGTTCACATAGATATTAAATTAGCAAAGTGCTATTGGTTTGATGTGTACCTACTGTATTATTTTTAGTTGACAAGAAGACACAGAGGTCAGATTCTACTCTTGACTATTCAGTTTTCCCATGGTCATCAATATGTTAGTCTATCCTGAAGAAGAACTTAGTTCACTTTGTACTAGTGATAATGAAAAAAGTTCATGAATTTTCAAGTATAATAAAATAAACTATAATGGTCATGAACTTTTCTTTATTCCTACTGTAATTGTGAGAAATGGACAAATTTAATAAAAACAGTTATGCAGAAAAGCAGTTTGCAATTTCATGATGGAATCTTCAGTTTTCCTCACTCAAGTTTTAAGTGCTTTTAAAAAGAAAAATGTGTGTTTGAATCCTAATATATGACTTTTATTCACTGAAATGGTCCCCAGGGCTAATCCTGTGTGATCACTATGGATCTGAGTGGGGAGAAGCCCACCTGGAGGAAACTGGGCCAACTCTCCTAGCAGAGACTGGAGCTCTGGAATATAGCAAGGCCACACATTATGTTCACATCCCTTAATTGAACTTAGTTCCAAAGGGCTGTCATAGATTAGAAAAGTAGAAATATGACTTCCTTTGCTGGTCATGTCTTCACAGCCATCACAGATGGTAGTGAGTTTCTCAGGTTCTAGTCCTGATTGTCCAGATGTGATCTTACTCTTGTCCTCGGGCCATGCGGTCACGACAGTGTGGCATGGTGCCTGAATTGATAAGCTCTGCCACAGCATTTGGCCCATAGTGAGAGGATGAAGTATAGAAGTGATGCAGGATTGAAAGGGTAACTGCCTTTCTTTTTACTCACCCATCACTGTAAAAATACCTGAGCTGCTTTGACTTTCTTCTGAGAAAATATGCATTGCTTGTTTGGGGGTTTGGTTTGGTTTTTTTTAATATCTTAATGACAGAATCAACGTTTGGGGATTTTTTTGGTGGTGGAGGGGTTGTTGCCTCTGAAGATCTGAGGAACAAAGCTAAAAAGCATCAAACCATGGCTTTTAGGAGTTTTGAGGACAGATTTAGAGGGATATTGCACTCAAACTGTGAATTATGCTGTAAAACATAGTGAATCCATTACTTTTTAAAACACAGAAGATTCAGGAACAGACTCCTTAGAGACCACTAGAACTGTAGAATCATATAAGGATACATTATTGACTCCTATACTTGGTCACAAGCTAATCAGACTATGTGTATTTTAAAGCCCATTTATAGTTTAATTTATGACCAATTGCACTATTTGTATGGTATTTAAAGGTGTCACAGACAGTTTGGATGTAATCCAAAGAGCAAGCAAAGTTTTCTTCTTCCTCTAAGAACCAAGCAATGCACTTTTCGTTCCTTGATGAAAGATCCTGGCTCAGCAAGCTGAGCTGCCTCGCAAAATGTGTATATGTCTGAAACATAAGAAGCTTGCACTGACAAAGGAAAAGCCAAAAATGAAATAAAGAAAAGGCAGCTAGCTCGATGACAAGCTGGCATGTTCGAATTTGAGGCTCAAATTCAATGTGAATCACAACCATGTGAATGTTATCCTGTTTCAGAATTGAAGCAGAGCTCAGATCTTGCAAACAGAATGGTTCTGCCTCGATTTACACATGTGCGTAGACCTGCTCCAGTCCGTGGGATTGCTCGCTCACCCGCAGAGCTACATGCAGACCCGATTATCTGATTAATGCCCTGGAAAGGCTTTCTGATTTTTTATATTTTTTTTTTCTGATGAGTTACCATCAGGACACTTTTCCATCTTTTGGAAAGGCTACCGACAGGAAGGACTGTTGGATATCATGAAAAATAGTTGCTATGAAAATAAAAGCTGGATAGATTTTTCAGCAACTCTACCAGGACTATTTTTACAACCCTTTAAGAATGCACAATTGTTTCTAAAGATTTGAGAGAAGGGTTTCAGTAGAAACAGGGCATCCGTGGTTTCAATGTCTTACTGCACTGGGAGTTGGGGGGAGTAGGGGCAAGGAGAGGGAGAGGGAGGAACAGATTGTAATAATAAAGGCGCACAATAGTATTACACATGGAGTTTAACATTAAATAAAGATTGCCTAAATTCCTACCTGCGAATGCTTAGCCTGGTGTTTGTTACACTTCCAAGTGTGAAGGAAAAGCCACAAACATTTATCATGAGTGTCAGTAAGGCCCCCCTTCCGCACCTCTCCCATGCTCTCCACTCCTTTCCCTGCATTTCAGAGCTGTCAACATCCGTGCTTGCTCAAGCCTCCATTTCTGGCTGTTCGTGCGTTACGGGATTGTTTTACGCAGCCTGCCTAAGAAGCAGCAGCTTGATTTGAGTAGGCAGGGAAGGGCTTTTAGGAGCTGGGAACAGTCTCAGCCCTGGCAGCATTCAAGGTGTCCCCTCTGAGACTCGTGGCCGTTGAATTAGCCCAGCACACACCAAGCCCTTCGCATGCAGCAGCCTCTACCTAGCGCTGCCATTTTGGGGGATGCCACTCTCCGGCGGCTAGCAGCGTGCGGCAGCGGACCTAAGCTACTGATGTTGCTCTGCACTGAAGTCATAGGTCCCTTTTTCTCCTAACCGAGGAATGCGAGAAACTTCCCTTATCTTTTAGCAAATTCTTAATATGATTGTTCTGTATTTACATCTTCCTACTGTGTTTTTTGCTTTTTTTCTCCTTGGCA
This sequence comes from Vanellus vanellus, assembly GCF_965231255.1. Taxonomy (NCBI): domain Eukaryota; kingdom Metazoa; phylum Chordata; class Aves; order Charadriiformes; family Charadriidae; genus Vanellus; species Vanellus vanellus. The sequence goes on from NC_138907.1 coordinate 66,341,308, forward strand.
TTCAGTCACTTTTCTTTGTCTTATTTTATCCCTCGTACAGATTATTAAGGTTTGTTCTGTGACCGTTCTTACATTTTCCTACATTTTATCATATACTTAAAAATGTAGTACAGTTCTCTCAGAGACTATCAGCAGGGGGAGTGCTTTAGGAATACAATTATTAATCCTTATTATTTTTAATGAAAATGCTAGGCACTTAAACAGAGAAAGTGCCCTTTGGGTGTCTGAAAATGCTGCACTGGGGAAGGTGGGTTTTATTTCATGTGGACACAAGCGAGGTGGGACTAACTCTGCATGGGAAGTGGAGGTCTGTGGAAAAGCTTTCAGGAACATCCAGGGATGATGAGGACTCACCTGAATTCTTTCTCATTGAAATGAAATGAAATGCAAAAGAGACTCAGCAGTGAAGGTACATTTGGCTTCTCCATTATTTCTGAGGAGTGCACACTTGCCCGGTTCCTTTTCTCTCTCCTAAATGGCAGCTATGAGGAGTGGTGTTGTGCCAAGGTGACCCATGCTCTGGTCTGTGGTTGTCCCTGGGCAATTTGAGCTCCCCATGTTGCCAGGCACTGGGCCAGCACCTCCAGGGCCACCCCGTCCCACCCCACTAACTAAGAGGGTCCCGTGCCCTAACAAGGGCACCACATCCACATGATCCCAGCCAAAATCAGGTCTCCAGCTAGAGGAAGCTCAGCCCGACACTTGCTGGGTGGAGCTTCTGCCAGCAGCACCACGCATTGAGGTGTTAGGGTTGCCCTAAACTCTTCCAAATAAATCCCACAAATCTTTAGGGGACCTTCTAGTCTTTCCTGGAGCAGTACAGTAGATGCCACAGTGATGGCATCTCCTATTCATATATTTCAGTTTCCAGCTCCAGCAGCTAAAATAAAACGCAGTGGGGAGGCCGCTTTCGGACTGAATTCTTTGCAGCACCTGGAATTGAAGGAAGGAGGTAGTTAATACTTATCCTGGTTGTAATTTTTGTGATGGAGCTAGGAGAGGAAGCACGTGGTTAGGATTATAAAGGGCTAATGACATGACAGTCTTCAGTCATTGTCAAACTGAACTCCATTCCCAGCTAGGCATGAAGGCATTTCTTTTTTTTTTTTAACCACAACAGTCCCCCTGAGGAATCTACACCACCAATCTATTTTTAATTATGGTGATTATTAATAGATGATTTCACTTGCAGTCCTAGTTCTATTTGCCACTCTCGGTATTTCATAGCTTTAATTTATGCTGCTTTGCTGCCGTTGGCTTTGTTTGGCAATTACACAAATAAAAACTGCACCTTCATCCTCCTATGTGCTTTGTGTTGTCACCGCACAATAGCAGGCATTGTCCACATTTTGAAGAAGGTCTTATGCAGAAGTTGGCTATAAAAGTAGCCAGTATTTCAGAGACTGAAATGGATATCTCCTAGTTGCACAAAGACAACTAAATGAGATATCCTAGGGTTATTTAAGTCATTTTTTGTAGCTATCAATGACTTATCTGTTTAGGATTCAGGCACTCATTCCTGACCTCTGCTGTGGTTTCCTTTCAATGTCTGACCTTAGATTTTATGACGATAGGTACTCTTATATTTGATAGTCACTGCAATGTTTTTTTTAATAATCAGACTGTGTAGACACTCTTCCACGTGTAAAAACATGTGCCTTAGATATTAACAATTTTATTTTATTCTGCACCTCTTCTCAGCTTTGCATAATATTTTAAAATGTACTGTAGGCTGTTAAGTATCTTCAATGCCCCTTTAAACTATGCAGATAAGATGTGAAACCCATACGTGCCACCTCCAACTCTGACTGTGACATGTATTGTGGTCTCACAGAAAAGCAAGAGCAAGCTGCTAGTTATCGTGGTACAGATTAAATTTGTTATTTGTCAGGGAGGACTCACAGATATCCATGCATTCATACTTCTTCAGTGCTAGCGTTATACAACAGGGGAAGTTTCACTATCATTTCCCTTTCCGTGCTGTCAGTTTGTAGGTGTTATCTCCTGCCTACCTTCGTGTGACCTAAGTGAAGAAAGAAAATTCAAAATGTCAAAGTCAGCTCAAACTCCCGGAGAAATCTACCATGGGACTACCAACCCACCAGTGAAGTTTGGTTCAGATTAAATGGAATCATTTTATACAGCTCTGTCTATAACAAAACTTTCCCAGATGCTGTAAAATGGTATCATGATGCTTCTGATTCTAAGCTTATGAAAAAGAACAGTTATACCGTTTTGCATGCAGATTTGTGGCGGCTTCTTTCTAGTTCCTACTTATACAGATAAATTGTGTGCTTTTTCTGGAGTCTGGTCCTTAATCCCGTCCATGGACTATTTGTATTGAGTAGGACTAAAATGAGACTTCCTCCAGAGCAAGAACTTGAGGTGTAAGAGGCTTGATAACCAGAGATGAAGTGGGATGGGTGAGATAATTTTCTGCATCTTACTTCACCTTCCATCCCTCTAAATCCAGACTAGGTTTATGCATTCATGTTCATATCACTCTTCAAAGGAAATGCCGAGTGAGACGGACATGAGTGTCTCCTCTGTAGCATTTCTAGCCTAGGCACCATGCGAAATGTGGAGTCCCAAAGAGACAATTCTGATGGTGGTGTAAACACACTGACACTGGCCTGACATAAAGACAGATGCATTTAGAAAGATTTTGGACTTCATTCCATCTGACCCCATTGTTCCCTGTTGTCTTTCTGGCTTCGTTTTATCATGTTTCCATTTTGCTCCTAATGCAACACTTTTTCTTCTCCATATCTTCCCCAATGTCCCACCCTGCTCTGGAAGATCACTTTTTTCTAAGCTAAAAATTAATATTCTGATCACATGGAAACAAAGGGACTGGTGTCCTAAGTTGGTTAAGGAAAGCCTGAACTTTTCGTGTAACTTTCAAAAATGTCTCAGTCCATCATTTCAATGCCGATACCAAGGATAGAAAAAAAAGAAAAGTATATTTGTTCAAGAGGACCAAACCACCTCCCCTCTTATACAGAGAGCCAATGTAAGATGGCCATCCCCAGTGATACAACGCAGCTGTAATTATCTGTGTGGAGGCTGCATAGAAATATGGAAGTGATTTTGAAATCAGCTATCCCTCTAGTGAAGTTCTGCAGGCATGAAGTCGGGGAATTAACTGACTGAATGTTCAGAACCCCAATTTAGCCCAAACTGCCTGGGGATGCCACTCATAATGCAGCCAGTCTAGCAGAATAGGAGTAGCAGTCATGTCTGGAAAGTCTGGGGCCACAGTCTCCGGTGTGTGTCTGCCTGTTGCTGTGTATCACAGCGTTACCTTTACCCAAGCAAGCCTGGTGATTTTCATTCCCCTGCAGGAATATTGAATATTATCAGTTTAAACATAGTTTTATGGTTAATAAGTACTCTTCACGCTGCTGGTAAGGGCCCCCCAGGGCCTAACAAAGATCATTCTTTGTTTTAAAAGAATCTCATAAAAGTAGATTGGTCGTTCTGATCACATAGACAGATGTGTGCAATCCAAACGCTCCCTTACCCCCTGCAGGCCGCAGCGTGCGCTTGAGAAGTTCAATGATATGAACCTCACTAATCATCACGGTGTCAGTTCAGGTCACGCCCACACAGACTGAACGAGGAGGCGTCCCTGCGTTAGATACGGGATGGAGTCCTGTCATGCTCTGAATTACAAGAGACACGCTGTTCTGCAACAGTGGAGGCAGAAAGCTAACCCTGAAAGACACCGTGCCTTTCAGGGCAGCAGTGATGGAGCCACAACCTCTCCAATGGTACGGCCCTTTTCCCCTGTTTCTTTTGTCCCCCTTACCCGAAAGGTTCAAAGTAGCTGGTCCTTTCCAAGTTTCAGCTTTCATTTTTAACTTGTGCCATTTAGAAATGCATGCAGTTTTCGAAGCAAAACACCCAGGGTTCTGGAAATCAGACGCTATGTGTTTAGGCATCAAAGAGCCCGGAGGACTCTACTTTAGTTGAGTCCATTCATGTATTTTTTCCACCTTCCTATAATTCCATTGAGTGCTTGATCTGAGACCCCTTGTTTTACCTTCCCACCGTCTTCACAGATAAAAATTTACCACTACTGAATCCCTCCATCACCTCCTCCAGCTCTTCACTGCCTAAACCTCCCCCGTTGAGATCATTGATTCACCAGCTACAAAAATCTCCTGTTAGCCTTCTGCTTGCAAGCATCCAGGTTCGCCTTTGCCTCCCTGCCAGACCTGATGCTACTCATACCCCTAAGCATACAGCTCCCCTCTAAGCTGTAAACTACCCAGGAACACTCTTCTCATCCCTATTGCCAGCTCTTCAGTTCTTTCCCCATCTGCACAGGACCGTTCTTGCCTCTTTGCTCTCTCTTTGACTATATGAATCCGATAGATGCCAGACTTTTGTTTTCAGAGTCCTAAGCAGATTTCTATCACCACCAGTTGTTTCTCTACAATTCTTGCCAGCAGCTCTCATTCTAACTTTCCTATTCCAGCGATCTCCACAAGAAGCAGTTTGTGCATGGTCAGTGACAAGTGGACATTGGCTGGTATTTTTAAAAAATCTCAGACAACATTATTCTCTGAAGAGCTCTTCCCTTTTCAGCCATTCTGCTTACTTTTGTATGGCTGCTTTTGAGCTGAGGTGTGTACAAGACAGTCCCTTTATTATTTGCTATAATATTTTATAAGGATTTGTTGTGCAGCTCGGAAAGTGGTGACAGTAAATCCTTTTCTAATAAACCAAGGCCACTACAAGGAATGCTCTGCTCATTGTTAGGCAGACACCTGGGCTGAACTCACAAGGCATTTGGCTAAAAATGCTCACTACTGACACATCTGCTTTATCCATCTATCCTGGAGGGAAGAAGAGGCAGAAGGAGTTTTGAGAGAGATGAATTATAAAAAACCCAACACCTCAAATTATTATTTTAAATTACTTGTGTTGATGTGAATGTAGAAGAAGATTAGCTGACTTTCTGCAATCACAGCACCAAAATGACAGTGATGTATGAGATGAAAAATGCTTTCTAATACACAGAGATTCTCTATTCCTTCTTCTGCTGCAGTGCTGTCTGCAAGAGACACCCCCAAGATTTGGCTTACAAAGCTGAGCAAGAAAGTACTTTAGTTTTATTCTTTCACTGCTCTGTTTGTAGGCAGGCAACAGAGTACTTTCTCCAACCTGGAGCCCATTTAAAAACAGACAGGGCTATTTTTTGACTTGCACGTCAATTCCACTGTCTAAAAAATCTCTTCCAAATGTAGTGCTATTAAACATAAAGAATTCAATTTAAAACAACAAAAAAGAATTTTTAAATCCATATGATTAAAAACCACTAGAAGGGCAGTGCTAGAAAATGATGTGTTTTTTCTGACTTGAAGACAAAATACATCTTAACGGCAAACTAGACTAGACTATTTTGACTTACATAAGAGCAAGGAAATAAGATATATTTGTCATGTGCCATCTTACTTCTGGGAGTACTCACTGGTTGCGCTCAATTCACATTTTATAAGAGGCTCTCTGTACGATGGTGTTGCCAAGGTCAGTGATTTGCTCTCCTGAGAGCCCACGTGATGGGAAGTATATAGTCTATAGTGAAGCAGACAAGGATGTCAGTGGGAGCTCTTCAAATCTGTAATCCTTGATATTCCACTTCACACATAAGAATGTTTTGGCAGCTGGGAACTCTGATGAAAGCTGTTGCTGATCAAATCTCCTAGCATTTTTCCCCTACGAGTCTCACCTGCAAGACAAGCTTTATAAGGCAGCGTCTTAGGAAACTCATAAGAACTTCCTCTCAAATCTGTTGAAGCCAGGTGGATTTCCACAGGCTTTGGATCAGCCTGTTCACTGGATAGAAAGGGTCCTTTCATACATGCATGTTTTTATGGTTGGTCAGGATCTTGACCTGACTACTTAATCTCATGGTGCTAGATGACATGCCCATGTTGGTTCCTCTGGACACCTCCAGCTCTGGTGACAGCTCATATTTTCCTATTTGCTCCACCGGTAGACACAGAGAAGAAAATTAATGATTTATACAAATCCTTAGGCAACTTTGCATCAGAATTTAATTTGGGACAGAACCTCTTTCCTTTTTGTCGCTTTGATGCCTGTTTATAAATAGCTCAAAACATGATTATTTAAGATTTACTTTACTCATTGGTGTTGCTTTTTTGAATGTGTATCAAGCACTCAAACAAGTATCAATTTATAATAGTCGCTGCAAGGTTGTGTAATTGATGTAATAATATCCAACTTATTTGCTTGTCATTCCTTTCAGAAGAAACCATTTGGTGGAAGAAAAAATAATGTTTGGCAAATGGCTGTTTGGCAAACAGAGTAAACTCTTTAAACAAGATGGTTTTGAGTCAGAACTTCTCTGCAATAAAATACAGTTCTACCATTTACTTGGTTTGTAAATATAGATCTTGGATTATTTCTGCCCATTAAAAACTACAAAAGAGTTAACAATGCAGAGGCAGCGACATAAGCTAGGGGAACACGGGGCTTTACTTGAAGCTGCCATTGTGCTTGTGGTTGAGCCTATGAGATGTAGCCCATAATGATTTCTGACAAAGAGACAGCAAGACAGCAATGAGAGCTCTGCTGGACAGCATTAAAACTCTGTCCATGTAAGCAGAAGCTCCACTTGTTAGCTCAAGCTCAAGGTACTGGAAATCTGGAAAATAGAAAAGGCTAACCTTAGCATTTACATCAACCTATAGATGTTTTGCAAGCAGCGTGATATGTGCCCTGGTCTTCTAGGTGTGTGTGTGCAGCCTTTGACACTCTCTTTCTTTCATTTATCTGTTTGTGGGAGGAATTTACAAGGATTTGCATGATTTCAGAACACATAGCTGGTGCTCAGCTAGTATCTGTTCCTATAACACAGCTCCCTCTATCTCTTTATATCTCTACCTATCTCTCGTTAAATACATATATGTATACATATATGGATATGGATATATGGATATACGTGCCTTTATATATATTTGGAGAGAGAAAGTGAGACAGGGAAGTAGAACAGAGATTTCATCCAAGACTACTTTTTAATTACTGCATTTGTTTTCTGCATTCAAAATAAGAAACAGATCAATTTCAGGAGGAGTTTCCAGGTAGGCCAGTTTCCTAACTAGAAATAGTATTAGATGAAACAATGGGAGGAACATCATGATTGTCCTTTTATTCAACCATAGAAGAATTTAGTCTCCAGTAGTATTAAGCAGTTATTGACACAATAGTTTCCAAACATTGTGGTGAGGACCTGACCGGCTGCTTTGGGGTATGGACTCCTGAATACGTCATAAATGATTCATTCCCATCAGATTTGAGACTATGCCCATAACTATGGTCACACCACCTTGGACTTCTGACTCCAAATGCTCAAGAAATGTGGCACGAACACTTTAGAGGAAGAGGCAGGCATCTTGTCATGCTAATTGGAAAATAAGCCACGCAATGGAGATATTTCTCCCTAACCTTGAGCAGAAGCTAGTATCCAGATTATACCCTGAAGTGTATACCCTGAAGGGTCCCCTTTATAAGTTTTATGCCATCTAATGTAACTGTGTGAATTACCTATGCTTTTCTCACTCTACTGTTTATTTCCCCTTTGAAGCCTTGTTTGTTCTATTAAAAAGCATTTTGATTAACTGTTTCATTAAGGTCTTCATTTCAAAGAGACCACACTCACTTAGCACTTTGTTCCAACAGAACTCTTTTTGTGACAATTTTTGTGGAGAAAACACTACTTTCACTGTTTTACCTCGATTTTTCAGTTGTCATGGTGTGCGAAACCCAAGTTTTTTAAATATATATATCCAATTTTCTCTGAGAAACATAAACTGTACAGTAAAATATCTGAAAGTTGGTGCTTTGTCATTTCTTCACTTTATTCTTCTCAGTGAAAGAAGTGTTAGGGACAAAGACAATGCGTTTCATCACATGCTCTTTAACTATAAGAACAGTAACGTTTTATGAGGTATCCCTCAGAGTAACGGGGAAATAGAGCATCAGCTCTGCTCCCACTGAATGAAATGATAAACCTTTATTTTTTAGTGCTGGAAGAATCAGTCCTTTTCTCCTTTGGCACCTTTTAATTTCACAGCATGTCTCCTTGTGTTGTACCATCTTGAGAATAGACATACAGGTTTTTCTGATTTACTTCTCTTCTATATTCATTACACTGTAAATCTTTAGTGTGATTCCTCTCAAGCAGTCATAAACTTTTAGTCTCTTGTTACACAAAACGGTTTCCATATTTGTACTTATCTTTGCTTGCCATTTATAACCATTGCCTACTTCTTGTTAGATCCTTTTTGAAGTTGTATGCCCAGCACTGATTGTGATTTTTTAAAAGATTTTAGGATTTTAATGACTGTGCCAAAGGTCAAAAAGGCTAATGGGGGCAGCAGTTTCCTTCTGTCTTATCTCACAAGCTGGGTAAAACCTCCATATATTAAAAGTGTAGTCAAAAGTGTTGTGATGGGAAGTATGTTTATGGCAATGTGTTAGTGGCAGAGTATCGCGTGCCTTTGTATACCGGTATTAGCCCCAATGGTAGTATAACGCCTTCTAAATGTTTTGTCTCGAGGAAACTTCTTCCTTATCCTGAATATAAGAGCTCAGTGATACAGCTGGTGCACCATGAATGGTCTGGGGCTGTTGATTTCTATGACCTGTATAGATCTGTCGGTGAGGTCCAAGAGCTGTGGTACGAGCAACATTTGGACACAACAGACTAATGATACTCGGTCATGATGTGACGTAACAAAGGCATACTGGAAACGGATACAATACTTGTGTGACATCCTTTGGAATTCATTATATTGACAAGTATGACATGTACAAAAACCTGCCTCAATATTGGGAAAGAAATAGGCATGTTTTGACATTTGTTCAGAGCTGGGACTATGAAGGAAATCAAACAGATGAGTAAAGTTTTGAAAGCAGTTTCAAAAATGTATTCCTCTCATACCACTTCTCTGTCACATTGTCCCTCCTGTGTGTCACGGTGATGAGAGAATGGTGAGTTGCATTGAGATGGCTTATTGTCTTTGCCAGGGTGGCCCTCATCTTTCTATATGGGGAGACGAAGCATATATCCAGATTCTTACAGCTGGCAAATACTGAGTCCCACCTTAGGTGGTCACCTTAGGTTAGATTCAGCTCTGTTATCTTTAGTAGTTCTCTGTGCTGAACTCTCTGACCGATGAGAATTTTGAGCAGGGGCTTTTTCTGTTCTCTTTTTTCCCACCAAAAAGGGCTCCAAAGAGCGGATCATTTGGCACAGCATTCTCTGCTCTTCTGCCAGGAGAACGTCTGAATTGCAATGAGATTTACATGAGTGGGAGCTTGCATACATGGGAAGATGCAGGAGTCGGTTGGAGGTGTGCCCCCCAAGAGAAGCTGAGGTGGATAGAATGACTTTCCAGGATCTGCGATTTACTGCTTCAGAGACAAGAAACCAGTTGCATGCACGTGCTATACTGGTTCAAATTTAGAAGCTATTTTTGACCATAAGGCCCTTAAAAATGTTAATTACTTATGTATAATTCTTGAAATTATATTAGTGGTAGGAATTAGAACACTGCTCAAACAATTTAATAGAATTATAACATTAACATTCCTTTTGCGCTGTTTTAAAAGGCCACTGGAAACATACAAGTCAAAATAAGCATCCAGGTGCTTAACACTGAAGGATAGCACTGAAGAGATAACATTTCCTTCGTATATTATTTTCATAACTGTATAATTTTTAACTTCTCATCACTATTTCCTTTTCCCTCTTGGTTTTAAAGGAGCTGTTGGTTCTGAATGGATCTGAAGAACGAAGGAGAAACCAGGAGGTGGACAGGTGCAAATGGCAATCAACATAACCTTCATCAATGTCCTTTTCCATTAGTTTGCAAAACTATTAGAAAACATGTTGCAAAATTCCCACGCTGAGCTGCCATGTCGGCAGAGTTCACTGGTTAACCCTTCTAAACGAAAGCAAATCCAATAGGTTATTGCAACCTGATACTCTTCATTAGCGAAATCCAACAGTCTGACCCTGTCCAATGGATTTTCTAAAAATTGCTAAGCCGGTTTTATATCCAGCAAAGGGAATCTGAGGTGCTCTGTTCATAAGGTTCATACATACAATGCTGCAGGTTCAGCTAATGCTTGTCACATCATAATAAAAAAGCAATAATAAAGCTGCATATTTAGAGACACTAAAAATCATATTTTATCAGCTGCTTTGACCTTCTTGTATCAAATGGTTAATAGTATTAGGAGCAATGTTGACATTACAGCCATAAAAATCATTACTGATTTCAGTTGGAAAAAAAAAAAAATAAAAAGGTCGTATGTCACCGGGCTTGTTTCTACCTATTCAAGCACTTACCCTTTGGAGACTATCTTTTTCTCACTCCTTGAGCCTTATCTTCAGGAAATGCTAATTAAATTGCCTTTACATAGACTTTCCTTTTAGTAAAATCACTGGGGAACTGTTTCTTCTGTTGCAATTACTGTCATTGTTCCTGGTTTTCGGATTTTTGTAGTGTGGTCACAGAGCTGAGAGTAAAGCCCACATACCATGAAGTCCTGCCGGCTGCGCATTGCATGCTTATAGCGTGGCCACCAGCTCAATGTGTAGCCTTTAAATTACTTCCAATCTTGGTTTGCACAGGGATGCATGGAATATGTTTCAGCTCCTCTAATGAAACAGGCCGTGCAAACCCATTTTCCCTGCTGGCCACACAGATCTAAATGAAAGCATTTGTTCTCTCTGCGCCAGGGCTTAGCTCTATATGTATCTCTTGTACAGAATAGAAACAAGAACATTAGCATATGATGATCTGGTGATGATCATCATCATTGTCATTCCCTTTAATCATAACTACATTTTTCCAAAACCAAACATGGTATGATTCAGTACATAACCCTGGCTAAGCTGTGTATATTACGGGGACTTTTTAAGAGCATACAAATGGGTATGAGTTCCATGGTTTGGTTTTGCTTTTTTTTTTTCCCTACAGTTTAATATCTCAGTAAGTGTTAGAACAGACATATTTCCCTAAACTGTCCTCTGTCCTGCAAGCATTGTTTGGGAACGGCTCATATGTCTCCAGACTGGCCAGTCTATTCCTGACCCACAAACAGGTGTTTTGACGACCTCCAAACACTTGTAGTTCCTCATTAAAGCACTATGAATGGCACATGTGAACAATCATGCAGCCTTTGCCACTTTTTAGGCAGTTCCGCTGCAACAACAAAATATTTATAAGCTCTCATTCCTTTGAATGACTTCATGAGCAAAGATACCATTTTTAAGATTCACCTCCAGCGAGTGTCATATATCAACATAATGGATAGTTTATTAAAAGAAAAAAAAAAAAAGAGGTATAGTCATATTTGTGGTTATATGGCCTGACCAAAACTTTTTGGAACTAATATTTTTTTTTCTGGCTTTGAATTGCTTTTATTAAGCGATGACATGTGTGTTCATAGTAAATCTACAAATATAGTGTGAATTTTCATTGTCTCTTTGAGAATAACTTTGCAGATTTATCATCAGTTTTAATACATTTGGGCTTTAAAAATGTGTGTCCTCTAAATCTAGGAAGGGGATTTGGGAGAAGATCTAAAAGAACCACTATGGCTTCTTCTAAAGTGCAAAATCCTTGGTGAACTGAGAAACTGAAGTTCTTTCTGCTTACAACCAGTTTCTTTTGTGGCAAGGCAACAGCAGAATCAGATCAGACAATGATCTTCTAAAAAAAAATCCCCTATGTCATCTTGTCCACCTGAGAGGAGTTCTATATAAAGATGTGCTTGGTTCCAGAAGCCGAAACTTCACAGATTTCACTTTATTTTGTAATAATAATAATAATAGTAATAATAGTCTTTCAATTGGGAGAATCAGGAATACATTGTGTAAAATCCCAGTCTCAGAGAGCTCATTGACTTCAATGCTATTTGGGTTCTTATATACCACTTTCTAAGGAGAGTCTGAGTCTTATTATTATGTAGGTGGTAGGGGATCTACACAATACAATGAGTCCTTATACCAGCTATATAAAACAAGCCCCTTGTATTTTTCCCATTAAGTCATTTAAGGCTACTATAAACTTACAGTCCAGTCTTGAAACTGGGGAGTAGGTGTATAAATTTGAAAGTTTAAAGTTGGTACAGCTGTATTATGTTATGTATTTCCACCAAATCTTTTCTTCTTTACATTGAGTGCAGAGATGTGATCTACACAAAAAACAAAACCACTGAGCTTGTTTCATTGAATTCATTTCACCATGTTCGAATGATCTGTATAGATTACTTTAGTTTAGCTCATCTGAAAGATAATAAAAGTTGGCTAATATTCAAGGACCACCTACTCCAAGCTCAGAAATGATGCATACTGACAAAGAGGAAGTCAGGCAAAAACGCCAGGAGGCCTGTGTGGATGAACAAGGAGCTCTGGGACAATCTCAAACACAAAAAGGAAGCCTACAGAGGGTGGAAACAAGGACAGGTAGCCTGGGAGGTATACAGAGAAATTGTCCAAGCAGCCAGGGATCAAGTTAGGAAAGCTAAAGCCCAGATAGAGGTAAATGTGGCCAAGGGCATCAGGGGCAACAAGAAAGCCTTCTACAGGTATATCAGTGACAAAAGGAAGACTAGGGAAAATGTGGGCCCACTCAGGAAGGAGACGGGAGACCTGGTCACCCAGGACATGGAGAAGACTGAGATACTCAATGACTTCTTTGCCTCCGTCTTTGCCGGGAAGGGCTCTAACCACACCGCCCAAGTCACAGAAAGCAAAGGCAGGGACTGGGAGAATGAGGTACTGCCCATTGTGGCAGAAGACCAGGTTCGAGACCAGCTGAGGAACCTGAAGGTGCACAAGTCTGTGGGACCTGACGAGATTCATCTGTGGGTCCTGAGGGAACTGGCAGATAAAATTGTCAAGCCACTATCCATCATATTTGAGAAGTCGTGGCAGTCCGGTGAAGTTCCTGCTAACTGTAAAAGGGGAAACATAACCCCCCGTTTTTAAAAAGGTTCAAAAAGAACACCCGAGGAACTACAGGCTGGTCTCTGTGCCTGGCAAGATCATGGAGCAGTTACTACTGAAAACTCTGCTAAGGCACATGGAAAATAAGCAGGTGATTGGTGACAGCCAACACGGCTTCACTAAGGGCAAATCGTGCCTGACAAATTTGGTGGCCTTCTATGACTGCATTACAGCGTTGGTGGATAAGGGGAGAAGAACAGATGTCATCTACTTGGACTTGTGCAAAGCATTTGACACCGATCCATACAACATCCTGGTCTCTAAATTGGAGAGATGGATTTGACTGATGGACCACTTGTTGGATAAGGAACTGGCTGGATGGTCACACTCAAAGAGTTGCAGTCCACAGCTCCCTGTCCAAGTGACAAACAGTGGCAAGTGGTGTTCCTCAGGGGTCGATACTGGGACTGGTGCTGTTTAACATCTTTGTTGGTGACATGGATGTTGGGATGGAGTGCACCCTCAGCAAGTTTGTCAATGACACCAAGCTGTGTGGAGTGGCCGACTTGCTGGAGGGGAGGGATGCCATCCAGAAGTACCTGGACAGGCTGGAGAGGAGGGCCTGTGCAAACCTCATGAAGTTCAACAAGGCCAAGTGCAAGGTCCTGCATATGGGCCAGGGCAATCCCATGCACAAATACAGGCTGGGTAGAGAATGGATTGAGGACAGGCCTGAGGAGAAGGACTTGAGGGTGTTGGTGGATGAGAAACTCAACATGAGCCGGCAATGGGCACCTGCAGCCCAGAAGGCCAACCGTATCCTGTGCTACATCAGAACAAGTGTGGCCAGCAGGTTGAGGGAGGTGATTCTGCCTCTCTACTCCGCTTTTGTGAGACTTCACCTGGAATATTGTGTCTAGCTCTGGAGCCCTCAACATAAGAAAGATATGGACCTGTTGGAGTGGGTCCAGAGGAGGGCCACAAAGATGATCAGAGGGCTGGAGCACCTCTCCTATGAAGACAGGCTGAGAGAGTTGGGGTTGCTGAGCCTGGAGAAGAGAAAGCTCTGGGGAGACCTTATAGCAGCTCTCCAGAATCTGAAGGGCACCCACAAGAAGGCTGGGGACGGACTTTTTACAAGGACATGTAGTGATAGGATGAGGGGTAATGGCTTCAAACTGGAAGAGGGGAGATTTAAATTAGATATTAGGAAGAAATTTTTCACTCTGAGGGTGGTGAGGCATTGGAACAGGTTGCCCAGGGAAGTTGTGCATGCCCCGTCCCTGGACGTGTTCAAGGCCAGGTTGGATGGGGCTTTGAGTAACCTGGTCTAGTGGGAGGTGGCCTTGCCTATGGCAGCAGGGTTGGAACTAGATGGTTTCAAGGTCACTTCCAACCTAAACCGTTCTATGATTCTATGAATAGTAGCAGCGATTTGTTGATATAATGTAGATTCAGATAATATATAAATTGATGACAGGGCCTTTTTATGGAAATGGCACTTTGATCACCTTAAAATATATATCTTGGAAGAGTCGTTAAGAAAAGAATGACTGTGTGTTCAAAATTATGGATAGAAATGTGTTTTTTTCCCCTCTTAATATTGAGATCTCATACCGCATCAGGTGAGAAACAGATGCTGATGATGTAGTGTGTGTATGCAATAAAGTTCCATATTAGTACAAAACAAACCCAGAAAGTCTTAGAAAAATAGTTGCAGGGGAAAGAGAGGAGAAGAATGACCGATCTCATCATTCTCCTCTCTGCTTTAATGCTATGTTTTGTAACTACTGAATGAAAGCGACTGGAGGGTGTGTTAACAGGCACACAGCTGTAAGCCCCACAGAGCTTTAAAACAGGCCGCATCAGAGCAACTTAACTTTATTTTGGGAGGTTATGGGATAAGTCAGAACCTGATCTCTGTTACAGCTAGATTCCAGAGATATGATCTGTTTCACCGAGGGCTCAGAGTAGCCATATTATTGGAAGTGGGTGAAAATCCAACTGGATTTGGCACTTCAGACATGCCTAATTAGAATTCTTTAAAAGCTGTAATGATTTTTTAGAGGACTACAGATAGACGCTAATAGTGTAATGATTCTGTAACATGTCTGTTCCTGGAAACTGCCTATGAATTCTCACAAGATTACTGTATCATTTACATGTTCCATACACCTCTCAGTTTCAGAAAGAAAATTAAGAAAATCCAGGGAAAAGCAGGAAAGACTGCATTAAATTGCTGAATTTCTGCCTTGGAAAATATTAAGCGAGAACCTGTGGATATTCATAGTGGAGGATCATTGTTAGCAAAAGTCTGTCTTGCCAGACTGGAATTTGGAAAACATAGGTCAACTTCTATTTCTGCCCAGGGCCTTCTATGCGATTGACTTTCTTAAGCAAGTTGTCCGGACCCAGATCCATCTCACCTAACTTTACCGTCCAGAAGGGGAATTTCTGCTCTAAGCTATTGCTTAGGCTCTGTCCTTCACCATGCTACAGCTAGAAGACATTTCACTCCCCTTCCTAGATTCTACATGGACTAAATCTCCTCTAGCTGTATGTCTCTGATAGTCTGTTCTGCATTGGTGCTAATTTCCTCCTGGGCTCCTTCCACAACAAACCCTGAGCATGAATGAAGAGAGAGCTTTGCCTCAGGGTCCACTCCACGCAAGAGGTATGGGCCACACCAGCAACCCCCGCTATTTTTGTGGACACATGATTACAGAAGAGCGTAGACCTCTGTCTTTGACTAACTGCCTGACTTCGAGATACCTAATATTAGATGTGATGAATTCAAACACTGGGTATCTACATGCTTCTCACACTGTAAAATAGGAATAACAATAACCTTTTGACTGTCTCAAATTATTAGCATTCAACTCTGACCTTTAAGTGCTCCTGTGGTAGAATTGTGCAGTTCTGTGCAACCACATTAATACCAATTAAATAAAATTTTACTTATCTTCTATCTGAATTGCAGAATCATAGAATGGTTGAGGTTGGAAGGCACCTCTGGAGGTCATCTGGTCCAACTCCCCTGCTTAAGCAGGGCCACCTACAGCTGGTTGCCCGGCACTGTGTCCAGATGGGTTTTGAATACCTGAGATGTACTGCTATTGATTTTCCTATTACTGGTTAAGCACAGTTGTTCACTAAATATTTATTTTAAGTTACCAAGACTTTGGTTTTTTTAAAAAGACAAAGAGTACAAAATCTTTATCTTAGACCATTCTTTTTTGAGGGGAGAAAAGGATTTTATTTGCTAAACCTAGCAAGCAGATCATAGATCGATACAGATAACAGACTTGAAGTCCATGATGGCGTTGCTTTGCCAGCTCCTTCATTAGTCCTTAAAATCTCTTTTTATCTGTCACAATTTCCTGCATATGAGCAGCCTTTTGTTGTTTTGGTGTTGCAGTGCAATGGATTAGCCTTTCTCCGACAGTTTTTTTCGGGGTGGCTTCAAAATGGCTCAGAAGGGCAAAAAAAAAGCTAGGAGAGTTAAGCCAAATTTATGCTGTAGTTTGTTGGTACCCTTCTGCGTGCACTCACAGCGCGCTGCCTGCTGACTTGATTAAATGTGGTACAAACCGTTCTCCACAGCTTATTGCAGCGCTGGGGCAGGTGTCCAAGTTGCTATGTTAATTAAATGCCACTGATATCTGTGGAAAGTTTTTTGCCTCTGGTTACTGAAATGACAAACACAGGGAAACTTACAGAAATCATCACGCATTTGATGAGATGAGCGGAAACCTTATCAGCAAAACATCGATTTCCAATGTGTTCCCATGAGAGTTGGTGGGTGAGAGATGCATCAAGCAACTGGCAGTTTTATTTTGGGAAGAAGAAGATCTTGGTTTTCTCTGCGTGGTTCAGCATCTAACGGACAGTCGCAAATTTTTATTCCGCTGAAATCTATCATCAAATCTGGGAAACTGGAGTTATTCATGTGGCTCTCTCCAAGTGGCTCGTGCCTGCGAACACAAAACGAGTGTAACATTTCTTGCAGGGTGGGGAAGGGAAAAAAAGAACAGGCAAGAAAGAGGCGGGGGGGGGGGGGGGGGGGGGAAGGAAAGCGGCGTACCCACAGCACCGCCGCTCTACTGCGCTCCCAAGATTCAGATTCCAGTTTGGCCAGAGATGAAATTGATAGCTCTGCGGGAGGAATGTGGGAATAATGGGCTACGGACACTATGAATGAATTATGCACTGCAGGCACGGGGCTCCTCAGCGCATCCCTGTCCGAAACTTTATTTTTATGTGGCACATATTTAGAAAATTGAGGAGCGCCTTGGAAAGTTGGGACAGCTGCTGAGCGCGTGCGGGGCGCCGGGGGAATGCCGGGGCTGTGCCAGCAGCCTCTGGCCAAGCAGGTCTCCAAGACGCCTGCCAGCCCACCGCCCCAGGAGCAGCCCCCCGCCGCCGCCGGCGGGGCCGGACAGATGCTATGAAAGGGCTGGCGTTAAGTGCCTTTTGCAGGATATTAAACCAGCATCCGAACCGGTAAAAAAAATGAATTGTCACTGACATTGTGTCGGCCCGCTTGGAGCCCTCTCTGCTACTTTCCGCAGTCTGGTAACCATTACGCGCAAGAGATCAATATTCGCCTCAGTGCTGGAATTTAAGTAATGATTTCCAATAAAACCTATTTCAGACTGTACTGGCTAGAGGACAGAGACAAGCCACAAAACATAATGCACTCGAAGCCTTTCTTTTCTTGTCTTTTCTTTCCTTTTTTTTTTTTCCCTTCCTTCCTTTTTTTTTTTTTTTTAAAAAAAAAAGAGACTTGAATAATGGAAGCGAGATCTAGCGATAAGACACAGGCACGCACACAAAAAGGAGGCAATTTGGTCCTGGCCAATCTGCTTAGCTAATGGCTGTAAACTGACACCCGTAATGAAATAAAAATGTCTCGGTGCAAGTGCATGGCTGCGCAATTGCTACCGACACCCAACCCGGCAGCCCCAGTGATGGGTGCTGGGGAACACACCCTTCCACATCACTTTTTTCACTGTTTTACAGCAAATAAGACGTACGTTTCCAAAATGGAATTAAGTAAATACTTCAAGATTTTGTGCTGCAGAAGTCTGATGTCTTTAGAAGTGGTGAACAGCTCCGGCTCCCAGTAACTGTAATTGACACTCCAGGTGCTCAGCACTTTTGAAAATCAGGTTTCTAGTACTGTTCCAGTTCTAATTTTCCTACTTGAAAGCAATCTTTTTTTTTTCCCTTTCCCCTGCTCTTTGCAAAAGATTCTGAAGGGTGTAAGAAGATGACTGGTACTTGAGGAATGAAATTTCTGATCTATTATCTGTTAGTGAAGGAAATAATTTACAGAGGTGAGATAGATAGAGACGTACACATATATCTTCCAAGTTGTCATAGTTTCAGATTTTGCCTTTGGCCTCACTGTACTGCCTAGTTTCTTTGTGTCCTGCAGTGCAGACTTCAGACAGAGGAAAGCCCCTGTCCAAGTGTGCTAAGACTGGACTACTGTGGTTAAAATGGTTTCCCCTGGATCTCCCTCACAGCTTGCAGTTGTCTGATTTCAATCAGTGGCAGTTCTCTCCACATGTCTAGCCATCAATCTTCTCCTGCTCCTGGATGAGTGTGTCACAGCATGGTGCATGTTCCAGTTAAAAAATAGACTGCACCGCAGCTCTCCCTCCTCAGTCATTGATAAGTATTCCTTTGATATTTTTATTAAAAAAGAAAGAAAACACATTATGATACATGTTTCTGAAAAAAAAAAAAAAAAAAGAAAAAAAAAAGAGAAAAATAAAGCCCGAAGCACACCGAAGCCCTGGAGGCTGTAGGAACAGCAGGAAAGAGGGAGAGGGAGGGAGTTTGGGGTTATGTGCTTATGATGAAGCTATTGCTTGGTAAGTTACAGTTTGTGTGAGTTGAGGATTTCAGTCTTTATTGTTTTCCACCCTGCGCTATTCCAGCAGTAAAAGTTCTCTGGACATTGTGTGAGTCTCCGGTGTTCATCTGCTTCACACCCCTTCCTTCCCCCACAGTGAATAATAATTGCTATTTGAAAACAGAGCTGCTTAGAGATGGAGGGGGGGTTGTACGAAAACTAAGCCAAGTGTGTCATAGTCCCTCGATCTCGCCTTTGGACCTTCTGGAAAGCAAAATAAATGGCTGTTTCTGGTTTAATTAATCTTTTAGATTACTGAGCGGTCTGCCAGTCTCCTCGACCAGCTTCCTCTGTGTGGCTGAAGTACGTGCACAGGAGCATCCAGAAGTTGCCCGATAGAGAGGACGGTGTGACCTGCCTCCACGTAGGTGTCCTTACCCAAAGTAAACCCACCTTCTGAAAAGACTGAAGCTGCAGAGAGCCTGCATAATAGCTGTGCTTCTGACAAAGCACTTTTCCATGACAGAGCTCAAAGCGCTTTATAAAAGAAGGTAAGATTATTATTCTTGTTTTATAAATTGAAAACTCAGACACAAGGGGGAAAAGCAAATTGTGCAAGGAGGCAAGTGACTTGGGGGACTATAAAACTCCTTTCGCTCAAGTGTCAGGGTTGTATTTAGGAGGTGCCCTACTTAATATCTCACCCAGTAATGAGCTTTTACTGTTCATATATCGAAGCCGATGAGATTCAGCAGTTAAAGAAAGATTGCATAAATAGGCTTGAGTCAGCCAGGCTTGAGCCTGTTTTTCACATATGATGTAAAAGTCCATTTCATTTCTCGTGCCGATAATTCTAATTTAGAAAGAAAGTGAAAGGGGAAAGCAGCCAGCTGGGAAATAATCGCATTTAGGAACGGCAATTAAAAACTAACCACTTGTGATACTTATTTCTTAAGCTAAAATTAATCTCTTATATGGTCACATTGTCTCTTTTCAATCAGCAGTCTGCAGTGAGATCAACTGATTCTCAAATCTCCACAGTTTTAAGAGCCCTTCTCCGTGATATTAAGTAAAGCCCCTAAATCTGGAAAACTCACCCACAATCACAAAATTCACTTTCTCATGGAAAACCATGTGATGAAAGCCATAGGAAATACTTACTGTTAAAGCAATTCACATGAATAACTAACTTCAGGATGAAAACTTTGCCACCAACACTATTAATTAATAAGAAAGAGATTTTATGGTCTATTTTACTTTTCATTGTGTGTTTTGTTGGCTTATTCTTCTACACTGGGGACTGGCCAATTTTATTTCTATGCAAAACAGCATAGTATATATTATTCTCTCTCCTCCTCCTCCCCTCTGGTAGGCAATGCATCTCAAAAAAGTGAATATACATAATAAATAATCATTAAGTAGGCACATTTCTAGCATAGACTTGTTGCTCAGTAGGATTCGGTTCTTTAAAATGGTATAAAAGAAAATATAAAATCATTGCAAATGACACCAAAATTGGTAGTTATGAGTAATGATGAAAACATACCAGTACTGCACAGAAACCTGGGCTGATTAGTAAGTTGACCTCACCTGTATGACTGCTAAATGCCACATGAGATGGTTAATTAAAACCTTTCATTAAGAATGAAAAATATGGATTAGTTTTACAGAATGGTCGACGGTCTTTAGGCACAAAGTGACTCAGAAAAAGGATTTCGTGTTTTTGCTGTGCAAACAGACGAGCAAGATCTTGCTCCCAGGGCAACACAGAGGCTGAGCCAGCAAAAGCTGTCCTGGATGTATGTACGGGAGAAGATTATCAGATAGAAACAAAGGAGTTTTACTACGATGGATTACTGACAGCTAGTAAGATCGTTACTGTGATGTCTGTCTGCTTCTTTTGTACACATTTAAGTAGGATGTTGGCAATTTAGAAAATGTTCAGAAAAGAGCTACAAACACAACTTCAGTAACAGAAGTGAGAGAAAAAAAGCATCTTAATTTAGTTACTAAATAGTGCAGATTAAGAAATTATATAATGATGGCCTGAGGATAATCTCTAGAAAAAAAAAAAACTGGAGAATCTGACTTTTCAATTTAACAGAAAAGGTCATAATGAATGGAAGATGAATCTCAGCAAATTCAGATTAGCATTCAAGCACACAGCTCTTTTCAATGAAGGATTTTAACTGCTGAAAAAATACCTTATCTGGGAATACAATGGATTCCCTCTCCTGTGAAGTCTCTAAATCAAAGCTGGCTGTCTTTCTGGAAGCGCAGTTACATTTCAGGCAGTGGCAGTGGATTTCATATTGGGAACACTTGGCAAAATTCTTTGGTCCTGTGCTATGGAGGAGGTCAGGCTACATGATTATTATCGTTCTTCCTGGCCTTAAATGCTATCAATCTATGAAACATGGACTTAACTTGAAGTCTCACTCTAAATCATTTTGCATTCATTTGACTTCAGTGGAGCCATTTAACATGGTCGAAGTTAAGCATGCGCTCAAGCGCTTTGCTGAGTGGAGGGGGACTTGCCCTCTTGGAACTGGCCATGTGCCAAAGTGCTTTGTTGAAATGGTGCCGCAAGTCTTTGTAAGTCACCAAAGGTGCAAATGAGAAAATCCTTCGTGTTTGTTTTTTTCATAGTTTTGAGTGCAGAAGCCACTCTTTTGCTTACAATTTTTCCCCCCACATAAATCGTTGTGTACTGTGCAACAGAGGTGCCAAACGGCACTGCCTCTTCCTGGCCTCTTTTCCTGCCCTAGGACTTAAGGACAGGTCTGAATCCTACATGAATCAGCAGAAGTCATCCCAGGTACATTAGAGGGCTGTATGGACAGGCCATTTCTCTGGCAGCTGAAAGAGACCCACCTTCTGGGAGGCAAGACGCTGTTGTAGGAGATGGGATTAGCTGTGCCTACCTACTTGAACAAACTATTAACAAAGTTGCAGCTTTTATTAGTGTAAACTGTAAGAGACTGAATCAAATCTAATTGATGTGACATGCCATGATTGTAGAGGACTTTTCCATCAGAAATAGTAGTTAGCATTTGAAGCGCTAAAGTGGTAGTATCATAATATCCTCGTTCACACAGGCTGGTTCTTCACTGTTTCAGTTCAAAAGGAATTCAGAAGATGCAAAATGATATTTAATGTAAGGACTTCCTGACCTAAAACAAATAAATAAATAAATTTGGCCCCCCTTTTCAGTATGTGTTTTGTTTTTTTTTCCACTTTAGTAGCTGTATTTTTATGCAGCATTTATTTAATTTCAGTCTAGTAAAAAAACTCACACCCCATGTCTTCTCTTTTAAATAGTGACAAAACACACAACTTCTGTGATAAATCTTGCTGTGTTTCTTTAAAGGGTAGCTCACTTTTTAAACAACTGCGGTGAGGTGTATTAGTCAAGTCCTGAATTTCACGTTAAAAACAAATAAATCACCAGTGAAAAGCAATCAAGTATTTGGTACTGAAAAGATTTACTGTAACACAAAAATGAAATACCGACTGTGAAATACTGCGGGAAGTGCCTATAAAGTTCATTATCACTTTTCATATTTTCAGCAGTTTCAAAAGCCAGAGAGAATGAATTTACTTATATTTTATCTCAATCTTTCACTTTGCTTTACAGTTCCTGCCAGGCAACTTGATCTGTAAGGCTGAACTGTAGGGGCATTCCTATTAATTTAGATAGTCATCTCAGCTACAGTATGCAGCGTTGATTCCTTGTTAGGCTGAATGGTTAAAGTGAGTATTTGCAACTTTGATTTACATCTTGCAAATTGTATTATTCATAGCAGTTTTGCTCTAAAATGGCTAGTTAGCAGAGTTCAGCGAAAGTTAAAATGACTTAAGCCTAGTGTTAGATCATGCATGCTCTGCAGCCCTGACTTTCGCTTCTGGAGAGCTTGGTTCCATATTTACGACACAGACCACAAAGGAGTGCAAGCCAGAATTCAGCCCCAGTTAAAGTAACCCACAAACATCTCATTAAGTCATTCAACATACAATATCAAAAGCTGAAAACATGGCTACGCACTTGCATTTTCCAGCTCCCTGCACAATTTTAGCTCTGAAATGGTTGTCTAGCACAGGAAGTGATGGAACATTGTATCTTTGATATCCAGGTCAAACAGGTCCCCCCAAAAAGTAAGAGCAAGGGATGACTAGAGTCAAGTACTGCTCGGTAAACATTAAGATTAAGGGCTTCTTTTTAACTCAGGTCTCCTCGCTGATCCAACTTTAAAGCACAGCCCTATGAACAACTGAAAAATGACAAGGAAAGCTGGAAACTGGAAAACTGTAGAAATTCCTGAAGGGGAAAAGCTTTATGCGAGCTTCACCACTGAAGGGAACATAGTCAGCTCTATTCAGACGAGGGTTTTCATTCAGCACGAGGATGACCTCTAATTCCTGTGACAGTCTTGTGCTGGGCTTCACCACAGAGATGCTGAATAACAGTCTCCTCAGTGCTCTTCCATTCCGAAAGGAAGGAAAAGAAGAAAGGAAAGAATACTTTATATGCCAAACCACCTGCCTCAAGACACAAAGTATGACTTTTGCTGTCTTTGATAATTGCATATAATTATTTTTTTTCACCTCAGTGTTTCATTTCAGACTTGGACATGAGTGAAAATTCCATATTGTACTACTGCTTTCCTTCAATTTACAATAATAATAAAATAAGATTTGGAAATGTCTCCTCATTCTGGATTTACAAAGTCATTATGGAACCAGGCTAAATTACTTCAGTTAAAGAGAGGATTCTGTCCTTAAAATTACGTATGCAAAGGAAAGAAGACTGGATCATTGCACAGAGTGCTTGCCAATGACTTGTTAGACCTAAATTACTTTCCTAACCTGATCAGTGTGTAATTTCTCACAGGTCTAGTGAGATTAATTACATGGTGACAGAGACATAGAGCTGTCTCTTGCAGGATATCCTCCTATAGCTGAGGTGGAAAGGACATGACCTTGCACAGGAGTTTCCTATGGGAGGGTGGCAAAACACATTTACATGTACTTTCCTCCTGCCACTAGATCTCCAACAGCTAATTACATTTTGCATCTTAGCCTTTTTAAGCGTACAACATAATTCAGCATTTCTTCTGAGCAGATTGTTTCCCTATTTGACCCAGCGTTTTACCGTGGCCTGCAGATCTATCTCAGCAGAGAAGGACACAAAAACTGTCTTTTGGGGCATCAGACCCTTTTTTCATGGACCCTCACATGGCGTTTTTACTCCTTGGGCTATGCACAGTGCAAGAACGTAGGGGAGCACAATGCCCTTTTTTTCTGAAGGGAATGGTGCTTCTTTGGCATATTTTGCATATTACCAAGCTACCGGGCATGCCTTCCAAGTAAGTTTGAATGTCAGAGCTACTACATCTAAAGGGCCACATTAAAGAGATCCAAAATCAGCCCAGTCTTTTTATATAGAGAGCAGTAAAAGCTCTCCAACTTAACCTAATAAATTACTGTTATAAAAACAGTTTTATGTAATGTGCAGAAGTCTAAGAAAAACTGTTTTAATGGTTGTATAAAAGAGAGATTTGCAAATCTGTGAATATAAGTTAACGTTATGCATTTTTCAAGTAAAGGGAATAAAAGAGGGGCTAAAAATTGCCAGAGTAAAATGCAAAATAATGGAGTCTCAGTTTCATTTTCATCCAATTAACTACCTTGAAAATGAAAAGGCTGTTCTACAGAGTTCCTTTTAAAAGTTGGATTAATTTAACTTTGGAAGTTGAGTACTAGGAATCAAGTGCTGCGCCTGCACTTTCCATGAGCAGCTGAAGGAGACGAGAACAGACAATGATTGGGCAGAGCTCTCATGAGTGATTCACTGCATACACAAAAATTTGACTATGTTGCAGTCAATGGCGTTTTGGCTATTGGCTTGAACGAAGTCAGGATTTCAATCATGTTTATTATAAGAAACTCTAAGCCAAATTTGAGGGAAAAAAATCTAAGTAATAGTCAGGAAAAAAATGAAGTTTTGGGGGGCTGAGTTCATTTGCAAATCAAGATTTAATTCTATTAATAGTTTTGGCTGAAAAATAGGGTTTCATTAAAAAATTGTAAAGCATTGAATTTGCTTCAAACCCTGCTTTTTTCTGCTCAGAATGAATGAAAGTTAAACTGAAATCAAATAATGGACTTCCCCATCTGAAGATGTTTCACTGTGGTTTGTGAAGTCTTTGTGTTTACACAAATGATCATTTATTTCATTGCCTTGTTTATCATTTTACCCCCAAATTTCTGTTTCAGTCTGACGCAAATTGGCGACCTCCTTTTCTTTCTGATGGCAAGACCGAGAAGGCCATTTTTCACAGAGTTTCATATAACTCACATATGATAACGCATATGCACCTAGAAATATATTTTTTCATCTTACTGCTGAAAATTGCAAAAACTGACTCCTGAAGTCAGACATTTCATCCAGATCGAATAACAGATATTCAGTAGTAAAGCCATGAAATAGCAGTAAGAAGGAGGTCCAAAATTAATAGGTACGTGGCTTAAACCTGAATATGCACGGTAGGTCACAGTGAAGAGGAGGTGACCCGCTATGCCTCAGCATTATAACATGTGCGCTTGTAAATACATCATACCTAAAAACACAGAGTTGGCTTACCTACTCCTTTTGAAAAGCGACACCTTTTCAAAATATCCTCGAAACCCAACCTCTGCTTTGTGCTCTAAACATTTCTGTAAACACTTTTTTCCCCTCTATTGTCATTTTTGCACCTAATTTTCAGGCGCTTTTTAATAAAATGTAGCGTACAGCCTATGCAGACAAGCTCTGTCATTCTGCGTGCGGGGGTCAGCACAGCAGCATTCCTGTAACTGACTGGCACCTTGGCCGAGGTGCAATGCAAATATTAAACGATATTAGATGGCTGAGTTAGCCATTGCTGTGATTATCCTATGATCTAGACACCTTCTCACCATCCAAACATTTTAAAAAGTTTCCATTCTTTTTGGTCCTAAGTCTATTTTAGACACCTGCTGTGCCTGTTCCCTTCTATCAGAAATTATATTTGTAGGTGTCAATCAAGCCCACGCGGGCCACCAGTTATAATAATATTGCGCATTGTTGTCTTGTTTTTCCTTCTCTGGTGGAAAACAGCTTTAGTCTCCCAAATGTTTCCCGAGCATTGTCCCATCTCCAGAGCAATGGTATACTTTCTGTGAGGAGACCCAAAGTGTCCAGTTTTGCAGAGGAAATGGAGCTAGCACCTCATACAGTCTCCGAACACTGGAACTAATTTGGATTTCTCTCCTCATTCATACACTCAGTCTTCTCCCCCCACTCTGCTCCACCTGTTTTCCTTTTCTACTGAAGTCATACAATGAACTGATGACTGAAGATTTTCCTATCCACAATCCTTGCAATTTCTTTCCAAGTGCATGCTGCACTTAAATGTATTTTGATTTTGGGGCCAAATTCAGCACAGTACCACCCTGTACAGTCCACCGAAGTCTGAGATTACACAAAGAGTAATTCAGTCCACTATTACCACGGCTTTAACTTGTTTGCCCAGCTCATTATGAACACTAATTGCCTCGAAAACTTCCATTGCTTTTGTAGTATCTGGCAACTTTAACTCTGTTTTTCCTTATTTCGCCTCTTTGGTGTCTCCACCTGCTGTGTGGTGCTGCTTCACTTCCTGAACCATCTTCAGCATCATTCAATACCTGCAACCTGTTGGACACCCACAGCTTCATTCATTCCCTTCCCTTCCTCTGCCAATTCTTTTGCTCACTCATTCATTTCCCCATAGACTTTCTAGTTGCCTCCAGGCAGTGTCTCCTCACCGAGCATCTCGCTGCACTCGCAACAGCTGGGAATCCTCCTCTTCTCTCGTTGCCCACGCCCAACTAAAAAGTACTGGGATATCCTTAAAGTACCTCTCCAAGTCACCGGGCACTCTGAAAACTCAAGGTGTTTCCTGTATCCCAAGCAGCGATTTCTCAAAACGCGGTGCTCTCCTCCCATCGCCTCCAGCGACCAAAACCATTTCTGGCTTGTGCATTGTAGTCACTTAACCCTCTTAATGGGAGAATCCCAGCACTGCCAGGAAGCTCCAGTGCGCCTGGAGTTTCACACAGAGAGAAAATTTGATGGGGAACTTAGCAAGAGAGAGTGCTTTGCCCCAAAGGACATACAGTACAGTATCTAGAGGAGAAAAAAACCAACGAACACAATGTCAACAAAACCAAGACAATGGCTGAGAGGGAGATCAAAATACAGGGTGGTGACACACCCAAAAAAATAACGGCAGATGCAACCTTCCTGGGGCCGAGGCCCTCGCTCCTCCACCCAGACTGCAGGTATCAACAAACAAGATTCACTTGCATGTGGCCAGAGACCAATCAAGGCAAAAAACCTCACAAGCCAAGTGCTTTATGGCTGAATTTGTGTTTGGATGGCAGCGAGCTGGGGCAGTGCCCCACACATTGCTCAGGAATAAGGTAAGCGCTGAGGATGGGCCGAAGGCAGCATATGCCACATCTGTTATTTGCCAAGGGGAGGCTGCTGCATCTGTGGTTTTGCCACCGGCCTCTCGGAGCAAACGCGTTCACTGACAATATTCCCCTGAGCAGCAGCTGCAAGAGGATCACTTAAAATTGCATAAAGCATTAATCTGAACTCTGAGACAAGTTTGGTACCGCACAGTTGGACGTAAGCCAAAGTGTCCCATGTAGTAAAGGGGAAGGGGGGAGGGAAGAAGAGAAAGAAAGGAAAAAAAGAAAAGACAGTCCTGTCAGTGGTTTTAAGCTGCCACTTTTTTTTTTTTTTAAATGGAAAAATTGTTACAAATGGGTTCTTCAACATATGTTATTAATTTCATTGTACTGGCTTCTTGCCAGTTAAGCATCAGTCCTGGTTTCTTTGCTTTCAGTTTTAACTAGCAAAACTCATGAGGTCATTAACGAAAATGGACACGAACTACTTTTTTTTCTTGCACACAACTGTTATGGAGCAACTGACTCTTCTGAAGGCTTTTATTTAATAAAACTTCAGCTTCTTTTTTTTTTTTTTTAATATGGAGATGTGCTCCTCGGCAAAATCTGGTGTTTCTACTATAAACAAAGCAACATGTGAAGGACTTCAAACACATTTACTGGTACTGGCAAGAGTAACAAAATCAGAAAATTTAAAAACCACTCATAAATGTTAAGTAGCATTTCATAAAGCTACGCTGCTATTTACTTTGCTCAATATGTATACGTGATAGAGACCAAAGCAGTACTGAAAAATAACAATGAGAGAGAACGCGGTTTGATAAAAACATCTACATATGGAAATGTTGATTGAATTTTATTAATGTTTGATTTGGCATGCAGAGAACTGCAAAATCCACTTGAAGAAAGAATGCCGTTTCATGGATTTCTGTGCAAAGCAGCATCTCCCACATTGCGAGAGCCAGGCTGAGCCCTTAATCCAGCGAGCACGCTTGCTGTAGGTGCGGGCAGGGAACACAGGCTCATTTGAAGACAGAACTGGTTTATTTTGCAAGTGGAAAACTGGCATTATTCACCCCAAGGAGTAGAAACAGAGATATGGAGCTGCCATGAAAATAGTGTTCTTACCGGTCTCTAAGGGTGCTAGTGCCGCTGTGCTGTGGCACCCCAAATGCCTGCAGTCTCCACTCTCTGTCTGCTTCATGGCCATCCCATGATAGCCAAGCCTGTTGTGAAGTCCTCTGCAAACACTGCTCCCAGTACCCATCTCCAGGACCAAGCTGAAGGCTGTGCTTTGTAACCTAGAAAATGAGAGGAGATAAAGGACCTTCTAAAGGCTTGGCCCCACTCTGCCTCTTGCTTCCCATCTGCCATCTACACGTAGCAGATGCTGTTGCATGGCGGGCCCTGGACAGGACCTGGCAGAGAAAGCCAGCACCAATGTCCAGCAAACCTTACGTCTGGTATCTAGCTACCGTGCCTGTATACCTGTAAGGAAACTGTCCTTTAGGAAAGGAGAAAATAAGTTTCACAGCAGCAGGCATAGCCTCTATGGGTTATTAGTACCTATGACAAAATAAGTGCTAAATAAGTGAGTTAATAACTACATCTTTACACTCAGCAGAGCTACCAATTTGCACAAATAGCAAGGCTGGAGAAATGCATGCTCTTATTGCTTTTATCCTTGTCCTTAATTCCCCCCCTTCCCTGCTGTTGTTTAGTACACGCTCCTATTACATCATGTCTAAAATTAGTTTGCAGGATCAGGCTTTCTTGTGAAATATTTAGCGCTACTTTCTTTAGGTGAGACCAGGAATTCTACAGGAAAGGCCTTTTTTCACCACTTTTTATGTCTTAGCCTGATCCTGCTGCTGCCAAATGAAAGAATGTCTTTTTCTTGGCTTCAGAGAATCTTGGGCTGGGCCCTGCAGCCAGAAACCACAACACGGCATACTTGTTAGATAAAGGAAAATGTATGTGTGTGTGTGTAAAAATAGCTGATCTGTCTGCTAGAGAAGATGAAATCATGCTCAGAGATTTCTTTTCTAATTAAAAAATTAGGATTCAAAAGGAACCACAGTCCTTCCCTTATGCCTGAACAGCCCTGCAAATTATGCGAGAAAGAGATACAAGAATACAACTTCCTACTCTAAAGATGCAGGGACCATAGCAGATAGATAAGGATATGCAGACGTAATCTAATATCCAGGGCTCTGTTACACACAGCTATGCATGCATACACACAAATGTATGCAGTTTCCAAGAAGGTCTCTGGTAGTATAGGCTTCGAAAGTACATTTTGGCTAGACAAATGCTGCAGATCACTACCTTAAACTGTCTGTCTCTTCCAACAAACTATTTTCACAGCTTCACCTTAATTAAATGAAGATGTTTTATTTGGTGGAGAAGGATGAATGAGAAATTAAAGTTGTTTATGGGTTTATGGGGTTTAAGGGTTTATGTAACTTCAGTTCAACTCCCTATTTTACTGAGAGCCTTCTGTGCCTTAAATTAAGTCTCTGTGTTCCATACATATTTATAAATGTAAATTTTACCCTCCCCTCAGATGATTTGAGACAATAGGTACTTTAAAGTATAATGGAGCATTTTGAATAGGTCCCTATCTTTGTGTGGTCTGGTTGTTTATCTTTCACCCTCAGGAATATTGCTGGTCCTGAAGGTCCCCCCAAAAGTATCTGGTTTCTAGATCTCCTCAGTTGATCATGGCAAGGACAGGCCACAGAAACTGGTGAACCTAAACCTGAAAAATGTTGGTGCTCTTTCACTTTAGTTTTGATTGTCTCAAAATCCATCACAGAGAAGACAGATATTTAGGTAAGGTTCAAACTTATATATTTGTTTGTCAAAATTTACCTCATGTAACTTTGGACACGTGAAAGTTGGTTGGTTGGTTGGCATCAGCATCTTGGTTGCAGGCAGCAGCAGGGTTTTGAAGTGCATCCTCTGATCATCGCCCCTTACTGCACATTGGTTTGGTTTGCAGAGCAGTTCCAGTGGGTCAAAGCTGGATTCCTCTAGAGGTCAATAACACCAGGGGCTCTACTTCCAAGACCAAATGCTTTCCAACCCCTAGTGGGGATTTGAGGATGCTAATCCCGCACTGGTCCTTTGGACAGCTCTGAACCACAAGCATGACCTCAAGCAAACCTCCTGAACTGCATGTAGTGCTGATGTTGGGGCCTGAGCACCAAAGCTGTTTTGGTCTCCCGGTCTCTTGCTATTGCACAGTATTTGCTAATGCTGACACAGCCCAGCTCTTGGCTGGCCACGCCAAGCTTCCTTTATGGGCAGTAGAAATAAATAAATAAGCAGAGGCCAATCATCTTCCTTATCTGAGGCAGCTATCTCAGGGCAAGATAAATGGAAAGGACAACCAGCTTAGATGCACACAGTGAGCTTGGGTGTCCTGAGTGAAGACAGTCAATTGTGGTCCCACATGCACAATTCTAGATATATTCAGCAATAGGTGAGGAACCAGCTGCAAACCATTCGTATGTGGTGTGCAGGAGGAATGATGCTGCAGACCTACATGGCAGGAGGGGACGTGACCCTCAGGAGAACCTATGATCAGGTCCTGGGACCTCATGCACAACTGTGATACAAGCTTGGGGCAGGACTTGTAGAACTGAATGCATCTGGGAACAAGAAAGGACTTCCCAGTTTCTAGTATTGTAAAGGGTCTGCCTATTCCTCATGGCTCCTGCAAACTTGACCCTTGTAAGCCTCAGAGGGAGCAATGCACTTCTCTCTCCAAGTTCCTTATAGCTCTCTACATTGTACTCAAAAAGAAAAAAAATTTCTCAAAGAAACAGACAGTATCACATTATCACAGTATGCTCAGGATTGGAAGGGACCTCAAAAGATCATCTAGTCCAATCCCCCCGTCGGAGCAGGAACACCTAGATGAGGTTGCACAGGAAGGCGTCCAGGCGAGTTTTGAATGTCTCCAGAGAAGGAGACTCCACAACCTCCCTGGGCAGCCTGTTCCAGTGCTCTGTCACCCTCACTGAGAAGAAGTTTCTTCTCAAATTTAAGTGGAACCTCTCGTGTTCCAGCTTGAATCCATTACCCCTTGTCCTATCATTTAACATTTTAGTTAAGGACATACAGAACCTATCTGCATCGATAGAACCTGTTTCATGGAAGCTATATAGAATCTACTCTATATGAATATCATCATGACACACAGATTTCTTTTTCATTTACAGTTAACTGCTGTGTTTCAAATTAAGAGAAGTAACTTTATAGTTTAATTTATCCTATGACTAGTTATGTTCTGTTTGAGAACTTCTATATTAACCCTTTTCTGGAGCTCTAAGAACTCACCATAGCAGTTGCCAAAGATGTAAATGTTGCAGCAATTACACTTTCATTGTCCATGAAAAATGGCCTTGTAAGGTTCTGAATGGATGCCGTTCTTCGGTGCTGAAAGTATTTTTTAAAATCCAGGAAAAGAGTTTTTTGTTATCCCTTACTGTAGTAGGGGTTAATACACACTCTAAACATTAAAGTTTAATAGAAAAAGTTATATTTGATTGATTGTTTTATCGAAACATTCCTTTTCTGATCTCAGAGGAAGACTGAAGCCAACCAGAAATACACCAATGATTTTGTCATCTGTCAAGGATTTATTAGATAACGTATTTCACAAAGAAAATCTATTTGTCACATATGCTTGACTAATCTATTAAACAGGCATGACTTCAAAGGATACATAGGTGCAATAACCCGTTCACACAGAGCAAGTGGCAGGACTGGGATGTAACACTTGCAAATTTAAAGAAAGTAGCATAAACATATGCTACAGAAAGGAGAAATATCCACATACATGGCAAAAGGCAAAGTCAACTGAATTTGTACTCTGGCTATGCATAGCTACATACTGGTTCTGGCTATAAATTTTTTAATGGCTATGCTGTTCTGTCAAGATCAAATGTTTCGGAGGAATGTGCTGATTTTAAAAACATTTTGTTTCCAAAATGAATGACAAGATACATGTGCTTTTGAGTTTTATCAGAAAAATACATCTTTGATTTTACACTTCATATATTGGAATATACAAAATAATATCTGAAATAAAAGGAACTGAAATCTACAGTTTCCTTGACATAAGGACATTTTAACAGCTTGGTTTACAGAATATATTTTTATTCTTATTCTGACTTGAATCAAAATTGATTTCATTATATTCAAATTTTGCAGATTTTAATTCTGACAGGTTCCTCTACTCAAGAGTTGAAGCACGTCTATTTTAATAGTGTCCTTTCCTCATCCCCAGGTGATGTGTGGTAAGGAAGCAAGATAAGACAGCATTAGCCTAGGTGGTAGTATTTAATTTCTGACTGCAAAACACAGCATACGTGACACTTACACTTTCTTCCCTGTTATGGAAGGACATGTCCTATGACATCCACTTTTAAATTGTACGTGGTACTATTGTTCTAACTTACAAACATAATATCAGATAAAGTGGCCTAATTATTAAATCCTGCATTATACCTCAGATAATATTTTCATGCTTGAAAAGTAAATTCTTCCTGTTCACATTGCCACATGGTCTTTTGCAGCTTTTAGTACTTTGCTGTTGAAATGCTTTCTATCATCCTTTGGACTCCACCTCATTTTATCGAGGATGCTGAGCACTGAGAAGTACACGATCCTTTCACCTTTGGACACTTGGAGTAAAAAGCTGAAAGCAAATTACTCTTGTCCTAACAGGAGGCGTGTTGGTGTTGCCAACACAATGTGTCATTTGTCTGTGCAGAAGGAGGATCATGGCAAGAACAGTGAGTAGTAGCTTAACCTCTTGGGTTAACAGCACAGCTTTCATGCACCTTGACATTACCCTTTCTGGGCTGAGGAGGAACGGTTCAAAAATAAATGATATGAATGAAAACACCCAAGCTCCAAAATCCATACCGATTTCCTGTTCAATAACACAGTTTGAATGAGTGATCAATATTTTCACTTGTTCATTTGTGAAGATGTTCCATTTTAGATAGTGGGACCCGTGAGTATATTCACAGAATTTGCCTTCGACAACAAAAATCTCCCTGGTATTGACTGCATAGATAGATAAATATTTTTATTGTGAGAAAAAAATTCAGGGAAGATCCTGACAAGCTGTATGCATATAGGGTGTTTTAATGCCACGATTTCTGCTCATCTGCATTTCCACCAAGCAAAGCTGGTGATGATTGAGAATATCTGAAGCCAAAGAAGCATCAGCACTTGAGAGGGGGAGCTTGGTCAGGCTATGAAGAGGTCTTACAGGACATGGCACCAGTCACAAGGAGCTTGTAGTGTCAGAGGACTGGATTTAGAGTGTGGGCACGTCCCCACCATGCTCCTGTGGCAAGAACCAGCTTGCAGGTTGCTTCCTGGGGATCATCAGGTTTTCACTGAAAGCTGCTGAAATACACAGTCAGATTTGGTTTGGGAACCAGACACTACTGACTTCAGGATCCTAGATCTCTTTTACCCTTTTGGAAATGGTTACTTGTTTCTTTAGCTCCTAACATGGATTCCAGCTTCTGCAAAGCTCAGCAAACAAGGCTGGAAAACAAGCTGAATCTAGCAAACGTATATGAAATCAGAAAGAAACTGTGGCCTTCATCAGAGAGGGACTGCCCTGCAATGTTTAGCTCGTTACATTTTGCTCTTCGTTCTTTTCTAAAGATCCATGCCTTCCCAATATTCAAAATAAAGAGATATTTAAATGAAACCAAGGAAATGCCAGGTAATAACTTTTAATTCCCATTCATGGCAGTGAATGGGTGAAGAGAGAGCTAACTAGTTCCAAACTTCCCTGCTCTTCAGCCTAGGTAGGAGTCTTCACATGCCTCCTGCTCCTGCAGACATCCCTGGTTTTTAGGTCTCCTGGAAAACTTTTGTTGGCACGGGGATGCTATAAATGGCGGGCTCATTTCAATGCTGGGAGCCTGATGCCTGTCCCTGGGGAAAATACCCCGACTCGTCTCGGCCAGGGTTTGAACACACAGCTCTTGGACAGGAGCTGGAGGAGATTAAAGCATTCATTTTCCTAACTGCTCCAGCTACTGTGCTTGAAACCTTAGGGCATCAGCTTAGTTTACCAGGCACAGCATCTCTATGTACTTTTATTTCACTGCTGTTTTATAGCAGGGTATTGTCTTGTACAGTTCTCCTTATCTACACTTTTAATAGGTGTTTATAGTTTGTGGCAAGCAAATAAATAAAACACCCTTTTAGAATTAGAAAACTGAAATGTAATACATATAAACCAATCAAGGCAATCCTACAATCTGACAATGATTAACCACAGCAGCAGCAAAGCGAAGCTGCTTGTATGGATTGGAATTTAAAAAAGAAAAAAAAAAAACCCAAACCCTCCCAATGATCTTTTCCATAGGTTAGCAACCAAAACTTCTAAATATACCATTTGTTAGATTGAGCTGATCATCAACAACAAAGCAGACTTCATTTGCATGAACTTTGAAGAGATTTTATGTTGACTGCGCAGCGTATGCGCGCACTGCCGAGGCCCTTCGGCAGGACTGCGCCGCCAGCTTGCCCCCGTGCGCTGCCTGCACGCTCCCTCGGCTTCGCCTGGAATGCTGTGGTTTTGCAGTCCAGATGTATATGCTGGTGGTGGTTTGGGGATTTGTTTTTTCAAATGAGTGGGGCTCATGGAAAGCAAACTAAATATCGTGAGTTTGCATGTGAAAACACGGCTGGGAGATTCTAAAGTAGAGTAAGATCATTAAAATAAGAACAACTTTTCTACCTCCGGTTCTCTTAATTGACTGCCTGAATATTTTCTATCTGGAAAAGATTTATCAACAATGAGATCCTTCACAAAAATGTGCTAATTACCATGAAACTTGTTGAGAAAACAATTGAGTCAGTTCTGCTAATTTCAGTGTTAAAATGACTCATCAATAAGATTGTTCAGAAGTTACTATAGTGCAGCATAAAATAAAACCAAAAGCAGGATGGAACACATTATTTAGAATTTTATTTTCAGGTGAATAGCACACTCAGTGGAATAGAAGGAGCTGAATAATAAACGGACACTTGGGTCAACGTGCCAAACATTTTTCCTTCAGAGCATTTCAACCTTCAGAGCTTTTCCACTTGTGCCCAACTTTAGGCAGATCAGTAATTCTGACTCAGCTCCACCCTTGGCTGTGTGCAAACCCATAGATGTGTCATGGAAGGTTGTAAAAGTATTTT
Organism: Vanellus vanellus; assembly: GCF_965231255.1. Taxonomy (NCBI): domain Eukaryota; kingdom Metazoa; phylum Chordata; class Aves; order Charadriiformes; family Charadriidae; genus Vanellus; species Vanellus vanellus. The sequence continues at coordinate 66,376,878 of NC_138907.1, forward strand.
CTGCTCCTACAGCTGTTAACCCTGCTCTGCTTTCTGGTTGTGGTGGGCCCTGCCTTTGCAGATCAGAGATTGCCAAAGAATATTAGTCACGGCATTTCTGGGCCTCGCCAGAGGCAGAAAGTTCTGGAAAACTCAAAATGTGTTATTAAGCACTTTGCAGCTCTGCTTAACACAGATCAGGAGTGTGGATAGCCACCACGCTTTGCACTGAGCTTCAGAACACCCTGGGGTTTGTCTGGCATGGTTACAGGCAGTGCAGACACCAGCGAGGGGGAGAGCAGCAGCTCGTGGGAACAGCGCGGTGACTCCACACCAGACCATGGTGTGGAAAGAAAACGTGTTCTCTGCCATGCAGAGCACTTTCCATTAGCAACTTGAAAATCATATTATTTCCTCTTACTATCTGCATTGATTTTCAGTGTCTTTTCCAACCAAATTTATATACGCGTCTTTCATAAAATGAAAAAAAACCAGCACTTCTGTGTTCTTAGGTACATTCCCCAAAGCATATGTCCTCCTGCCCTTGTGCCTCTTGGGTTCTCACTAACACCGCAGGCTGTCTCTCGCTTGTGCTATTTCCCCATACGCTGTTATTTCCTTGCTAACATCTGCCTCCGCTCTGTTCACTCCCTTCCCCCCGCTAGGTAAAACTAAGAGCAGCAGAGGGGGACCACAAAGCTGGAACCCATCAGCAGCTCGATCCCACTGGGGGTCCCTCCGCTCCACGTCTGTGACTGGTCCGGAGGGGGTGGCACAGAAGGAAACGGAGGTGGAACAAGTGTCCTTGTCAGGGATGGGCAGTCACTGTCTCCTGGAGAAAAAGGAGCTGGAAAAAGGAGAAAAAAAGCTTTCCCTGCTCATAATACGTAGTGGGATTTTCCATGTGCTTGAGGGTGGAGGTGCCACCTCTGCCAGGCATAATGTACTTGTGATAAAGCAGTCTACGCTTGCAAGGCAGCACAAATTTACTTGGGTAACATAATCAGTCTTCCTTCAGTATTTTGATTTCAGTGTATTTAACTTCTGAGCCATTTAAATTGCAAAATGAGTGAGACTGTCCAGGCTGTCAGCTGTATGTGCCATTAAGTACCACAGGGTCATTGTTCAAAGGACATTTGAGTGGAAAATTATATTTCTGATATGGGACAATAGCTGAGGTAAATTACTTTTTTTTTTCCAGTTTAAATGACTGAAATATTTACATAATGTAGATATGTTCAAACCAAAGTGATGAGTGAACAGTCTTTAATAGGAACCTTGACCTTAGAGAACACCCGTTGGTTTCATAAAGTTTTGAATGTAGAACAAAGGAATAAACAAAGCTGCATATATACAGATATATGTATTTCTATATGTATATCACCATGTAAGTTCCTGTATAAGGAATATATAGAGCTGTAATTCAGCCAGAGGAGAACAAGGGAAGTATGATGGCAAACGTTTTTGATGGCAAATGGTTTCACTCTTGCCGAGGTTTTGCTGCTCATAAGGCATAGGACTTACTCAGTTTTTATTTAAATTTTACATCACTAGGTTCCCATTGAGGAGAATGTCTGCACTGAATATCTTTACTAATGAGCGACAAGGATGTTTACTAATCAGTTTTGTTGCAATACGGACACGCAGAGGATCAGGTACAGTTAAGAAGTATAGTAGTAGATTTTAAAAAATGCGATTTCCATCGCTCTGCCATTAAGTTATTCCCCCAAAAGGGCAGTCTCCCCACTTTCTGACAACACGATTTGGAGCTCACAAAGAGCTTTTACAGTTGGTTTCTGAAGGCTGGAGCAGTGACTACAAACAAGCTTTTCCTCCTCTTGGGGGTTCATTGCTCTCATGCAGCTGTTGTTTTAGCCTCCTGTACAAATAGGTTTAAAAAATAGGCACTTCCTTACATATAGCTGTTCACGGCATCTGGAATGACAGGGTGGGCACATTACAGTAAATGGTGTTTAGAAAGAAATGTTGTGAAAACAAAGAAAGCCACACAGGAAAAACACTGACAAAACCATACAAATATGTGGCTTATCTATTTTGACTATTTGCTTTCTTTACGTTTTGGATGTTTTCACAGAACGCATGTGGCCCTCACTTCCAGGCACACAGTGTGTTGTTTCAGGATTCTCCAAATGGAGAGAGCAGTCTAAAAAACTGTGAATATAATTAGATATGGAATACTTTTAACAGCTGGAGGGATTTCACACTTACAGCCTAATTTACAAAACTTTGGGCTTGGCACTGTTTCAACACTAGCACTGCAAGTAATAATTTCTCTGGCATTTTTTTGGCTCCTGAAATTATTTATGTCTATACATACATCATTTTAAAATCACACACACACAAAAAGAATACTTCTACCTGGTTAGTGATAAATGAGCAACTCTAGAAGCAGTGTCAGAAAGAAGTCAGAAAAAAGTGAACCCACACAAGGCCCATGCTTAAAAATTGCAGCTAATTTCTCTCCCTGTTTATAAAAGGTCTTGTGGAAGTTTCCTGTGTCACTGAAAGTGTTTCAGACATTTTTCTGAAACTATAATGGAGTTAATTTGTGTGAGATTTGCAAGGAAAAAATATCAGCAAGTAACCAGCACATCAAATACGGTAGCTAGGAAAACAGATTTATCGAGTAGGTAAAGTAGATACCGTTTCTGAGATGAGATCTAAAAGGAATGAGAACAGTAACAACACAAGGAACAGATGATTATATTTAGCATTTTCATATCTTTTCTTGGCCGTGGTTTAATAGCAGAATAAGAAGTCTATACGGACTCTGAATTATCTTGTAAACTGTATTCCCAGTCATTCTTGTTCTTACAGCTCCTGTGCATGATATCCTTTCACTTTTGGGGCTCTAGAAGCTAAAAACTCACCTTATCAGGTGAGTTATGTTAAATAGCAGAGTATTCTTCTCAAAGGGAGAGGGTTATAGCTCTCACTAAAACAACCTTACTGAACTGGGGCAATGACTGACGAGCAATCCAAGACTGTTAAGTCTGTATTAGAAGAAAAATATATGCTTGGTTGTTTGATAATCTGTAGATCACAAATACTGATACAGAAAAAAACAGAGTAAGACAATGACTTTGTGATGATACCCAAAATAGTGTTTTTCAAAACGTGTGCCATTCCTGGAAAAATATACCATGTAAGGCCCTGTCAGTGGCGCACACTTATGTTTTACATTACATAGATAAATAGTTCCAAAAGAGTTTTTGCACAGAGATACAAATGTATGCTCAATTTGCAGCCAGTGAAGGGGGAAGTTATTCACATCCTTCTCCTAAGGTTTGCAGAACAGATTCATGGCTGCAGACTTCTAGGTTACAGAGCTAGTCTTCTCTTGAAGGCTGTGGAATAGGCACTTGAAAAGGGGGACTTCTTGTGTTGTACAACCTCCTGCAGCTATACGGTTGGGCACTCAGGATAAGTCTCATGGAAGTAAGTGATGCAAAGAATGGATGAATGCATTTACAGTGATATTTCTTTTTAACTTCATTTCCCACCTGCCTCACACAGCTGGTAACTCACACACTGCTTGCTATTTGGAGGAAAAGGGGCTCACTTGCTCCATCCATTAGGGTCTAGGCTGGAGCCGTGGGATTCAGGCCTTTGCTAAGCATGCCGATAACAGGCATGGATTTGGTGACTCAGACAGCTACTACAAGGAACCAGCATTGCTGAAGGTCATTTAATGCCACACACCAAGTAACCACCTCATAGTGAAACCTCTGGCTTCACCAAGCCTAGGTGGGCTTCACGTTGGCAATGTGGTGCTGAGAGGAGTGAGATGCTTTCAGCAACACCCCACGATGCACAATGCCTGGGCTTTCTTTATCCTTTCAGAGAACGCTGACCTCTCCTCAAACTTTCAGCCACGATGGAGTTTCATTAAGCTATTGCATTAAGAATAAACTTAGCTTTTCCCCTAAAGGCACAAGCATACTTCTGCTCCTTCCCCCATTCCATCCCCCTGGAAACAACTTTTAAATTTTGCAAAACTGAATGCCATAATGAAAAAACCCTCCTATTCTAATACTTTCCTTTGTACTGCCAAAAAATCTTTCTCTACTGTTTATCACCATGAGGGCTTACTCCAAATTCCAGTTAATTACAGCATCAGACATGTGCTGGAAGCATCCATCAATACCTCAAGTACACAGAAAGGAAGATGTAAGGACAAATTCCTCATTGATCCATGTGTTTAATATACAGCACGTATGTTAAGAATTACATCTTAACACTGTGGCATGTTTCAAATTTGAGTAGGGTGAAAAGAGTTGTGTTTGAATATATATTGATAGCAGGACAGTTTTATTGCTAGAGAAAAGTTATTTAAAAAAAAAAATCCATAAAGGGTTATTTGGTTAAAATAGATACAGGAGTGAGAATTTAATTTGCTTGTACCTAGTTCCGCAAAAATAAAAAAGATAATGAAGGCATATATTTATAACTCCATGCCTGTCACATTTGGATTATTGAAACATTCATGCATCTGATCCAAAGTCCTCTAAAACCAATCTCTCCCCAGCCTCTGGATCACGTGTGTAAAATCAAACACACAGATAAATCTTCACCAGATTGGGTTGTAAATAACCATACTTCCTGCTCCGCCCCATATCTAATAGCTTTAATCTCCTTCCATGTGCCTTTGCAGACACCATCTTAAAAAGACACTTCTATCCACTTCATCAAGAGGTTGGAAAAGAGCCTCCAAGTGCTGTAATTCAGCTTGAAGTCGTGAGTCCCCTCACCTGCGTCCCCCACAGCGTCTGCCAGCTCCAGATACCCACCTCTACCTTGCCCCGTGCACTTGGCATGGAAAATCAGGGCAGGCTCGCTGAGTTTTCCCACCGCCTAACACGCACACCCTTGTAAACCCTACTTCTCCCTTTCTGTTTTCATTTTAGCACCGGTGAGGGGGGAGGTGAAATACAAGATATTCATGTGCCAAACAAAGGATGGATCGGGTGTCAGCCGACAATTGTCTCCACTAAGGAGGCAACGGCAGGAGCTGGTGAGATCAAACGCCGGGAGGAAATATGGTTGTAATATTAATAAACACCTGTCTGGTATTACTGTACCTGCTGGACTTCTCCCAGCAAGATAATTAATCACCTAAACCTGGCAAAACAGTCTCCTAAGCCCCATCACAATATGCATTACAAGGTCAGTCTGAACCTGCTCCAAAACCCATGCTGGGACCCCGCAAACTCCAGACGTGGCCTTTTGAGTCAAGGAGAGCTGGCAGCTCGCGTCCCTCCCCACGAGCTGCATCAAGAGGGAAGCACGCTGGAGGATGTGAGGTTTTCGGGGCGCAGCTGCTCCCCTGCCCTCCACAGCATCGGGGAGGCAGGGGTGCGGACCGGGAAGGTCCCTGGCGCCCGGAGCTGGAAAGACTCGTCCCCTCCTTTGCGTGCATCGTGGTCTGAGCTGGCTGGAGTGCTAAAAGTCACTGGAAATATTATGGGCACCCTCCAGGCCCTCAGGGAAACTCTGTGGTATTACTTTAAACACGCTGTTTTGCGGGACCGGGGCCCAACTTGGCCTTCCAGTCCCTTTGGTATAAAGAGGCCACTCGCTTGACCTGGCTGCAGCCCCCATGCTAACCTAGCGCTGCCAACACATGCTGCCTTCCCACTTTTATCTTGCTGTGCGGACAAGCCCTGATTCGGTTACATAAATAATACTGGCCCACTGGAAGCCATCCAGCCATTAAACCTCTTGATTCGGAGTTTAAGCCCGAGATCAGGATGAGGCCTAATGCGTGTGGAGTGGAGATTATCCCACATCTGCCAACCGTGGTACGCCGGCATCTGCCGAGCACCTGGCGGGGGTCACGCTCCGATCCACCCTATGGGTCCAGTGCAGCAATTCCTATATTCTCTGCTCTTACTCAAGTGGCAGGACGTCATCAAATATGTATTTCTAAGACAGATTGGCCCCTAATTGGATAGCATGCGCGGCAGCCCCAGCTGAAGAAAGTATGTTAGCGAGAGTAACTGTGCCGGGATCCCGCAGCCCACGTGCGGGACGGCTGCTGCCGGAGGCGCAGAGCCTTGGTCCAACCTGTGCCGCCCAGCTTCGCCCACCCGGGCGAGGGTGCACACACGGAGCGTAAACAGCCTTTTGTGTTTGCCTGACGCGCAGTCATTATCTCTCGAGAAACGACACGAACAGACAACTGCAGGAATTGAAACTAGCAAAGGACGCAGGTTAAGGGAAAAACTCCCGCTGTTTCACCATCTCCCAGGCTTTATCCGTTACCTCCATACTGCTTTATCCCATGCAAATGAATGCTCCGCTGGGCCTTCCTCCTTCAGCTGCATGCAGGAGCAGCCCAGTAGCCCCACGGCAGAATACTCATTGACACAGAACTGGTGTCCTTCTTCTCCCTATGCACACTGAGCATTTTTGTTTCACTTGCACATGCGGTCTCCCAGGCTTCTTTCTGCAGGTTCAAGCCCACAATAACTAAGTCCCCTTCATCTGCAGTATTGTAGGCTGCAGCTATTGTAATAAAATAGCTGTGATCTTCAGCAACTGCAATAGAACATTGTCTTGAGATCAATTTCCTTTTACAATAAAGTCTTGGCTTTGCCTCAGCATTTATGAAGTGGTGGGAGGCCGTTATCCATTGAAATTATCTCTTTCATATACTATACCATAAAAATATGGCCCTCTGTGTGTAGTGTTATAAAGGCATTTCGCTGACTGACTGACTTTAACCACCCAAGAAGAGTAATAAGTTCAGTAATCCTCTGGAAATGCACAGCCTGGAGTGTGTTATTGCAGTTAGTACGCGGTGCGCTCTACAAAAGCAAATCACAAAAACAATTAGATTTATGCATTTACAATCCTTGATTGATACAGCCTTGACATAAATCACAGAGTTAGAAAAATATGCTGCTGGATTAGCAAACCACATGATAATAGTGTGGCTTGCAATGTCATCTTGCTGAGATATTTACGATACCAACAAAATCAATGACAGTCTTAGCAAGTTGCTGTTTTATAAGGCGTTATGAATAGACTGTGCATCTAAATTTTTAGTGTGCGCAGAACAAATGCAACCAGGTTATAACTCGGAAAGGTATCTTGGGACAGATTCTTGGACTGGTGTCTGAGGATGGCCAGCCCAGTGAGCTCTAAAACTGCACTTGAAGAAAAAACTTTTATCAATGAGCCATGGGTGGATTCTGGTGCCACTAATAGATAGAGGAGTTTTGTGAGTTTTTTTAAATAGTATCTATGAGGATATAATTTTTTTGTTGTGGAGTAACTGTGTTGTGTTCACTGGTCTTCCTCATCCAGTATCTGAAGGGACAGGGAACAAGATCTTCTTCAAGAGTGTACCTTCACAGTAATGGGGTAAGATGCAGAACTTGGTGAAAGTCCCAGCAAGCTCCACAGTATGTAATCAGACTGTTTTGAAGTTTCACCATGGTTCTTATCACTACATGGTCAACTCAACAACCGGGGCATTATCCATCAGGAAGCATTTCTGCAGAGCATTACTGTTAGTCATCCTTCACGCTGCAGCTCCTGTTGCCCACAGCACAGTATCTTTAGTTACCCCTGCATCTCTACAGAAGTGAGCGATCAGCAGGGGTGCACGCTGAAGGCCTTTCTGGACCCACAATTAAATACAGTGATGCCAAACTGGAGGGGGTAAATTGTCCCTGAGACCATCATACCTAGAAAGCAAACATTAATAAAGATACTGACTGAAGGAGTAAATATCTTCCAAAATAATACTACTACTTTTGTTGTAGTTTATGTCAACCCTAACAGCAGTGTTTTGTATAAGCCATCTTAAGACCGTGAGAAGACAACAGGGAGGATGGGGGCAGACGTATTGCATGCTGGTTTCAAAGTGCTTTGTAATTACATGAGAACACTTTAAGACACAAATTGATAAAAAAATCAGAGAACTTATCTTGATCAAGTCACCAATTATCCAGTAGTCAGATGGGTAGTGTACCCAGGAGGTTGCTATCAAAGTTTTATAGGAGGAGATAAAATCACTGCTGGAAGAAATGTTCAGAAGAAAAAATCGCAAGTGGATATTTGGAAGTTGGTAAGTTACCTGGTGGATAAGCTGGACACAATGCCAATCCATCTGAGGCCGCATCATCTAGTTTATACATAGCCTTTAAAACTGTCTAGACTGTTTACAGTTCCCAATAAGCATGTCCTGTATTTAAGATCAGTCACAGCTTTTGACTCCTGGTTTTGAGAGCAAATAAATGGTTGTCTGCGGTGAGGGTGAATTAGACAGGGACTATGTGAGATAAGAGATTGGCTGTGTTTCTGTTGTTGTGGACTTCAGCCAAAGAAGGAAGGATTATCACTACTAATACAGCATGGGACTTTGAGATGGTCTATCAGCTGGAGAATAATCCAAACTCTAAATGCTAAAGTGAGGTAACTAACGTGGCCTGCCTTTGACAGCGTCTGAGGAGGGGTTCTGCTGGAGGTAGCCTTTTCAAGCCTATGCTAAATTGTTCTTTCTCTACAATTTATGCTTCCGCAGCAGGAAATGAACATTTGAGATTTGGCCTGCAGTTTGAGGTAAACAATGCACTTTCCTCCCTTTCTTTTGCTTCTGCCAGAGTACAGAACCCCAAGGAAGGGGAAGGATTTTACCAGTAATATTTATTACTGAGTCAAATCTCTTCATATTTGTACACTTTGAGGCCAGCCCCACAGCCAGCATAAATCAACATAGTTCCCTCAGAGTTGCATTGCTTTGCTCTGTTGATGATCCAGTCCAACAAGAGTAGGAGAAGAATAAAAATAGACTCCTGATTGCCAGGAATAGAAGGAAGTTAGAGTAAAAAAGGCCAGGCAAATAGCAAGTGCTGCTTATGAAGTTTGTGTATTTTCTCAGTACTTGCCTGTTACAGTAGAAGCCCTGCAGGTCGGTTTTGAGCAGTTGAGAAGCTGCAGCGTGGGATCAATTAATCTAGTACCGTGTTTCGGGGAGTATTTTATCAATGGTTTTCTTTACAAAACAGCCTGACAACTGTTTTGTATTCCATTCATTCCACTGAATTTGCAAAGAATAGAAATTCTGCAGATGTCTCCGTTACTTTTAATCCCCTGACTTCACTACCCTGGTTAGGAAGTTAGCTGATGACTGTAATGTGTCAGTGTAATCAAAAGTGAGCACTTCGTTCTTGCTGAAGAAGATATTCCTAATACAATTTGATAGTCTCAACATTTTTGTTTCTGGACAGTTTTATTATGTGAAAATGGTCTGCCTTGTAATAGGTGTGGTCAGCTGAATTGTGCGTGGAGAAGATGCTCTGCGTGGTGCCTGAACGCCAGTGCACAGCTGATGGAGATGCTGTCTCTCCATCCTTCCACACACAGATGTGTCTGAGAATGTTTTAAGAGAGCAGTTCAGATAAAGATGGAATACAGCCATTTCCCATAATGTAACACAGTCAGAAAGATCCCCCCAAACCTTTTTTATCTCCCTTTTTTATAAAGGCTTGGCCTGGCTGTTTTAGCCAGGTTCCATTTGCAGAGCTTTTTTTATCTTAATGGCAGTCCCCGGAGGAACTTCAGCTGTCTCAGCACTATTGCCTCCGGAATTGTGAAGGAGCTTCCAAATTTTGTGGAGACTTAGGCCACGAGTCCCTTGGAAACACGGGCTCTGGCAGTTTTCCAAAGAGCTATAAACATAACACATCTCTGGCTGCACAATCAGTGATTTTCAGGGCTCAGATAGACTACGTACAGAGGACTGGATCTCATGATCAGCGATGTGATCGCCCCTGAGCTGCCCCCGTGTGTGGCAGCAGTGGCTTGGCTGGGGCATTTAGCACCCTATGGACCCAAAGAGGGTGGGAGCATTCTCCATCCTAAAGAAGGTGTGTAAAGCTAAGCAGGGGTTTTCATGCAGGTTGCAATCACTGTGATGTTCTTCAGAGTCACTGCCCAAGAACTGTGCTGGAAACAGACCTTGAGTGCACACACTGCTACAAAGTCCTATTTTGTCCACTGCTACTATACCGAAATATCTTCTCTTGATCTTTGATGGGAAATATTTCCCATCTTGCTCATCATCTTTGAGCCAACTTCGGAGCTGTGGTCACATATGACCAGGTTGGTAAGTTCACTTGGTTCTTTCAGAACCTGAAGAGATGCTATTACTGTACAGTAACAACATGCATCTACAAATACCTCACTATGTCTATAAATTAATGAGTTCCCACTTACCTGTTCATGTAAAGGAAAAGGCTGAGATAATAACGTATTGCAATCAGGTTTCAAGATTTGACTCCCAGGTGCTGATAGTTGCTAAAAAAAATGAGTAAATAAATGAAACAATTGCTTCTGAGGACGTAAACTTTCATTGAGGGGCACTGCCGTGGCCAGATGTAGGTACTTCACTGCTAGAGGAAGAATAAATTTTAGGCAGGCTTTTATTACACATGAGGCAAACGGCTTTACTTTCTCTGTTCAGCACAAATATGCAAAGCCTGCCTTTGTACCACAGGGCTGCCACTCTCTTGGCAGCAATATTAAAGAGGTCCCCTTGTTTTGTTGGATATTAATACCAGGCTGCACTCCGAAATGTGATTTTAAAAATAGAAAGAAAGTTAATTGTTGCTGGGAAATTTTAATTGAGGCTGATTAAAGGAAGCAACAAAATATATTGACTACTAAACCTCACTTCTTGTTTTAAGTGTGACCTATAATGGACTCCCCCAAATCATTACATGGTCCCTCTAAGCATTCCAGGTTTTTCATTTGAAATTCATTAAATGTTTGTGTGTCTGATTTTTTGGGGGTTTTCTGAAAAGTTTTATAGTCACAGCTGCACTAGTTATGGATAGGTTTATAGTGCTTTGCCCATCAACTGGCCCACATGTCCCGTCCAGTTCGTTTGATACCCTACCTTTCACAAGCGTTCAGCAGTTCTGGAGGTGTTCTTATAAAGCTGCCAGTAAATGTACCAGCTGGGCTCATTTATGTACATGAGCAGCCTCATTCCGGCAGACTTACAAAAAGCTAGTGGCAGTAAATCTGCGGTCAGTCCATATATGTACTTTAAAGTATTTTTTTACACTTCTGAAAAGAAAATAATAAAATATCGCTAAGCTTTTTAGTAAGTTATATGTGGTCTTCAGAAGAACTTGAATACTCCGTGGTGAACAAACAACCTTCTGAGAGTCCCTTTTTCTTTGCAGTAAATTCTTTATGCAGTGCAATTAAAGCTGTTAGGAAAGTCTGCTCTCTTGGAAGCACACTGATGGACTGCATTTTTGCAGAAAATCATGTGAACAAATTGCTCATTATTTTCTTTTGTGACTGTTGCAGGTGCAACATGAATAAAGGACTTCTTGAAGGCTGCAAACACCTTCTTCACATTGCCCAGGGAGGCTTGGCAGTAAATAAGGCTGGTTTAAAACGTTCAGATGAGTGGCAGAATGAGAAGGTACAGAGAAGACACCGCGAATAATACAGTAACCTCAACAAAAATTAACACAGGTGAAAGGACTTCCAAAAGATGGAAGGGGGGGGGGGAGGGGGGGGGAAGAAGTAATAATAAAAAATGTTTATTTAAGCATCTCCAGGTTTACTCTGAGAGAAATCCTTAGACAGGATGCCAAGAAAGGGAACCGCTTCTCCCTGACCGCACTGGCCCACCTGCCAGCGTCAAGCTACTCCAAAGAGACTCTTTCCTCTCTTTTCCCATCCTTTTTCTGGATTTACTCACAGCTCTCCTGTGCTGTGTGTGAATGTCTTAGTGCTTCCATCAGTTAGTGCAAGGTTTTATTAATGTTTACTAACAGAGATTCCAGTCAATCCCATCTGAGAGGCTTCCTGCTATGAACGAATTTACTTCAGCACTTCTAGTAAGAGCAATGTCCCCATGTTTTCTATTTCTTCAGGATAACAGGAGCTTTCAGCTAACCACGTGTGTTATGGCTATAACTCACTGGTGCTTTTCGCCATAACTAGTTTTCAAATTAATTACTTGCCAGCATATCTACTGAACAAAAGCTATAGCTTCATGGCAATGGTGGACTTTTCTGCTTTGTGTTTTACCGCAAGAATACTTACGGCATGTGTTACTGTCCCCTCTGCTACGCTGCAGACCAGTCGCTCCAGATTTTCCTATGAGATAAGTAAGTGGGTTCAAGCTTCAACAAGGAATATAGCTGGGATCTTACCAGTATAGCTGTCATGGCTATCCTTTTCCAGCCGTGGTTCTGTTGCAATAAAAAGATACTAATACACATTACTAATACACATTACACATTACTGCATAGGTACCTGTGCTCCTATGCAGTCCTAGGACACCTTTCCTCTCTGACAGTTCACCTTGCCTTCTTCCTCCTAGTCTAGAACTTGTTTTGGTGGTTACTACCGAGTAAAAATAAAATGGTTACAACCTCCATATGGTATACTGCAAAATATAAGAAGCATTAAGAAATGAAACTCAGAATTTCCTAAAGCAACCTAATACTCACTTTGGTTTGGGGATGTATTTTTGACTTTATTAAAATGTATTTGCTGGAAGCAGCTGTCCCGTGTTCTGGGAGCCCTTTCCAATGCTTCAAATTTCATAGCAATTAACAGTTGCAGGGAACAGTCAAAATACAGTGCCGTCGACCCATGCGATCATAAGTCTTTCTTAAACCCACAGCTTGTAAGTCATGGAAATTCATGCTCTAGGAAGCTTGGAGCCAAGCTGACCTAAGGGCATGGAGGCAACCAGCTGTGCTGCCAGCAAAGTTACCTGAGTCAGGGACTATGGCTGAGCCTACAGACCCTCAAGCGTCTGCACTGATGTTCATGCTTCGCGGTTAATCCAGTGATCGGTTGCTTTCTGCTCGTCACTTGCATGTCCAGGGACAAAGTCTTTTTCCCCAGCTTTCCAAAGGAAGGAAAGAAACGCTTCTCTCTGGCAAACGGAACAATTCTCATTTCTTAAATAGCACCGGTGAATCTTTATCAGTTCAAATTCTTGTTACCTGGCCCCTTTGTTAAAAGCGTGGGAGAGGTGGCAGAGTGTTGTTTTTCTGTGTCAACGTTTCGTTTCCTCCCAGCATGAGAAATGACTTGGCAATTGGTTTCATCAGGTGGAGAGCACATTGCCTACACATTGCACTCACATTATGCCCTAACTGTTCAAAAACGTTTCCAACGTTTTGCCTCTTGTATGGTTATTTACTACAGAGAAAATCGATAGGTCCTCATTCTCTCTTACTTTCTTAAACCAAGCTAGTTGGTTTTAACATTAACCTCCTTTTATTTATCTTTCTGCCAAATTGAAAAGATTTGACCTGAGGTGTGGAGATAGACATTTCACATCCTCTTACTAGTGCAATGTTGTTTGGGGACTAGTTATGTTATCGTAGAGAAATGCAATACAAACTTTATGTGTATGATATTAAGGGGGCAGCGTCTAGACAGAGATTGGGTGCCTCCAGACTTGCGTCTACTACAAGGATTGATAGAAAAATGAAATCTCTTAGTAAAGCTTTCCTAGAAAACCACATAAACATTAATGGCTTTATTTATGGCACTAAAATTTTAAGCATAACATAATTGCAACTTCAGCCATTTGGAATAGCAAATGAGTCAGAGCCCGATGCACGACTCCTACAAGCAAATGCAATAGATATTGTCTTGTTAGTGCTTGGTTGGGTTTTTTTTTTCCCTCTCTTTAAAAGAATACCTCTTAATCTGCTTATGTCGTTAACAGAAAGGTCATCAACTGTGGCTAGTACTGATATTTTATTCCTAGTTTAACTGCAAATTTTTAAATGCTTCTGTGGTGTGCGAATTAGCTGCTGAAGAGCAGCCAGGAGTGGCAGGTGAACATGGCAGGGGATGTCAGAAGTGATTGAATTTTGGAAATGGGATGGCTGTCTTAAAATAGATCAACAACATGAGTCATAAAGAGATTTCAGGGAAACACCAACTCCTACTATTAGACAGTGAGGTAGAAACCTCTGTAGGGCCCCAGGACTGAATGCAGAAAACGGCAAGGTTGGGAGTGGAAAAAGTCAGTGGAATGGGCTGGCAATGACTCTGCACTTTTTACATTGCTGTGCTTTACCACAGTATATGATAATACTTCGGGCAGATACAGTAAAAAACATACTGATTTTTGTGCCTCATGTTTGAGAGGACAAATTCTGAAGAGCCAAAGAAACTGTGTTGTATTTAACAGTTTTGTTTCGTGTGGAAGTGTGGACACTGAAAGAAATCGTAAATTTGAGGAACCTGAAAAATGCCCTTGAATATATGTTCACATTTTGGAAATATTACAATAACATAGCAGCGAGCTGCCTGTCCAGAGGCCAGGTCTTACAGAAGAAAACCGGAAAAGATTTACAAAAGCCTAATATGAATGACTTCCTTAAAAGCCTAATATGAAAAAGATGCAAGGGGCAACTTGCTCTGAGGTCAGCGTGACTTTAACTTAAATGTCAGTGCAGTAAGATCTATGGCCAACATTTTCAGAAAGGGCCATTGGTTTGGGCTATCTTCAGAGCCTCGGTACCCAAAGTTCAGCGTTGCAGTACGTGGCATCCCAAACCAGCAGCTGCATTTGGATCTCATTCTTATTATTCTTTCAGGAAACTCATCGCAGTGTAGGGGCTGTTAGATCGTAGTTCTGTTTGTCATTATTACTGACTTGTTAACATTTCTCTCGTGCAACTTCTGCTGCAGTGGATCTAAGGTTTATTATCATGACATAACCTGGAAAACATTTTAGCTTTTTTTCTTCTCCTGGCAAGAAAACACTCCTATTCTGGGATGAAAAGATAACACAAATGAAACCAGACAAGGATCATTACATTTGCTAATCTGAAGTGAGAGATTAATGTTGTACTGTGGACTAGTTCTAAAAAAATGCAGGGTTTTACTCCATTTTCAGAACACCACCTGCGTCTGCTGAGGTGTGGAGAGATGGAAAGGATCAACGCTGATTTTCCAGTCTCCTTTATGGAATAAAGGTAGTGCTGTCATGTTTTGCAGCTTAACAACTTAAGGATTTGCATGTCACTACACCTTGTCTGCTGTCACTTTGTTAAAATCAGAGTGCAAGAAAGCAAATGAGGGCTCATTAATTACTTCAGCTTCTTGGTAGTAAGACATGCCTTTGATTTTAACTTTTTATTTAAAAATGTAAAGCCGAGTTACTAACTTTTGCTAGACTGTAAGGACAAGGGCTCCTTCTCACTCTGGTGAGCAAGGGAGCAGTGAAATATATTGAGCCAGAGCTCTTTTTGTTACATTACTCATTATTACTGGGACTAACCGGTTACTGAGCCCAGTGGCTGGTAAACAGATGAGTTCAAGGCCAGCCCATGGGTCCTTGCTCATATGCTACTCTTCAGCTTTTGTTGCTGACCAGAATATAGGATGAGTCTTTCTGATGCCGAGGGTTACAATCCAAAGGCACCCTTAGGACCCGGCATGCTCCCCACCGCTCTGCTGTTTGTGAAAGATGTGCTGTCTGGTGCTCAGCATTGCAGACAACACTCCCAGATGGAGTCTTGCATTATTCGTGCCTAAATAAAGCTGTGTGATGGGAAGATTGTCACACAATCACACAGCACTGGCTCTAGGTCTTGGGTGCCCCTAAACCTGGGGACGGGAACTGCAAGGATGGACCAGAAAGGGAATGTGATGCTTGTGGCCTGCCAGTCTCACTCCAAATCAGCTCTCAAAGTACAAGCATTGAGGTGAATGAGTTTATATATTGAAAGACAAAAAAAAAAAAAAAAACCAACCACAAAACCAAAAACAACCCAACAACCAAAGTAGAACAGTTCTTTTGCTTAGAAACAGAGGTACAGCACTAAGAGAGAGCAACCCATATTGCTACTGAAACTTCAGATCAGACCCAGTGGGCACTTCCTGAAAATGCAGTTTCTTGGTTGGCTTAAACTGATCAAAGCGTATTTTGTTGCTGGAAAGGGCGTTACTGCCATTTTGCATGCCTCTGCCCACATGCTTCCACAGCCTCCATGCAAGGCTGTCTCAAGGTTACCACGTTCTCTCTGAAGTTGCATTGAAATATGACATGTCTAACTGCCATTCCTGTCTTTGAAGCTTCATAAATTAGGTATTTAATCAAGATGATTCATTTCAACGTGTCTTCCCATGAATTACCTACTGTCTTCCATCTAACCTTCAGAAGGTGGTGATATTGAAGGTATAACTCGCGTGAGAAATTAACTAGTAAGACTAATCAAAACACACCAGCTACAGTCTAATATTCAACTCAGCTCAAGGTAAATTTTTTATTCCCTGTGAAGAAAATGTTGTCTGTTGTCTGGGTTCCAGCTTCAGTGCATAAATTGCCGTACACTGAAAGTCATCTATTCAGGTTGGAAGGGACCTCTGCTCATCTGGTCTAACCTCTTTCTAAAAGCAGGGCGGTCATAAAAGGGATTGCTCAGGGCTGTGTCCAGCTCTGTTCTGAATACTTCCAAGAACAGAGAATACACAGCCTCTCTGGGCACCTGTCCCAGTGCCTGGGCACTCTCATGGTGATATTTATTCTTCCTTTCATCTAAGTGGAATATCCCTTGCTGCAACTTGTGCCTGTTGCCTCTTGACCTTGTAGAGGTGCTCTTCTGAGAAAAGTCTGAATCCATCTGCTGTATAGTGCCCTTCAGGTAGCTGCAGGCATCCTTTAGAGACCTAAGACTTCTCCAAGCTAGACAGACTCAGGTCCTCACCCTTTTCTCACGCATCGTGTGCCACAGCCCCCTAACCACACGTGTAAGTGATCAGCTGCACTTTGTGCAAACATGTGAAAAGCATCAGGTGGTTCATTAATAGCTCTTGAATGAGACTTGACACAGAATTAGGTAAAGAGCCTTGGATTCAGGGTGAACATTGCCAGACAGAGGGACATGTGATAACACAAAGGGGGAGAGTGCTCCAGAATATGTTGCCCAGGTTCTCTTGTCTTGTGCCAACACGACACCCGGGCCCTACACGTTGTCACCCCTTCCTGCAGCATCTCACGATCACAGGAACATATTTTTGCACATGCTCATGGACAAAACCTTTTCTGAGAAATATGTGGTGCAGTATGGCATCGTCGATGAGAATTCGGGCAGATGAGACAGAATAGATGTGGAACTGCTGGCAGACTAAAGTTTTGCTGTGAACAAGCAGGAATCTCCTGATCTCCTGTCTATAACCTCATTTAACCTCACTGGAACATTAAATATTAGAGAACTGGAAAATCCTGAACATCCCAATAAGTATTTTGCCTTTAACCTGTTGGTGGGTCTGATTTTATTCACTTTTAAATAAGACCAGGTTTGCCTTATATGAGGAGCTAATACGATAACTAAGCCCCTTTTCAGCACAAGGGTGCAAATATCTTTTTCATTGTTCATTCCAAGGCTTCCAGAAGAACCACACTGTGCAAGAGGCATTCAACGTCAGTGTTTCGGGGGGTTCACCATTAACGATCATGGCTGTGGATAAAAGACTGGTTGGCAAGTGATACTCTGTCACCCACTGTTGTGTCATATCCAATATCTTACATTAAGGAGGCTTTAGGGGAAATGATAATAATTTCGAGGGGAAAAAAAATTAATAGAAGTAAAGGTTTGGCAAAAATAAATGTTTTATCAGGAACAGCCCTTGCCAAGCATAACATTTTCTCAGGAGCCAATCTTGGCAAAATGAATGTTTTATCAGGAGCAGAAGTTTGGAAAAAGTAACATTTTATCAGAAGTGGAGACTTAACAGAAAACGCCTTTTTATCAGGAGTGAGGACCATGGCAATTTAAGGAGAAAGGCTTGCTGAAAGTGGGGTTTTATCAGGAGTTTTATTTGAGAAAAATACTGCTTCATGAAGGCCAGGAACTTTCCAAAAATAATGTTTTATTAGGGGGAGGAGATGGATGAAAATAACATTTTATCAAAAAGAAGGGGGGAGGGATGGATTTAGTGCAAGAAGTGCGCTAACAGCTTCTACCTTCCAATATGGGAAGCTTTGCTCCTGGAAAAACATTATTTGCACGCTGAGTGCTTGCCCTAGCTAAAATGCTGGTTTTGACAAGCTGTGCTTCTGATAAAATGTTGTTTTTGGCAAGCCCATCTCTCAAAGAGATGTTTTTAGAAAGTTCTCTTCAGAGGGAAGATGTGCAAATTGACTATAATACCTGCAGCAGAGCCAGGTACCTCTGTGAGCCAGATTTTCATCTGTTTATTAGCTCTCCATGGTTTCCCTTCCTGCTTTTGCTTTACGGTGATGATGTTGATGCACAGCACTTTGGATCCTGAAACACCATTCTGCTTCCAAATGTAGGCCTCCTTCATCATCTTGTTTCCCTTACAGACTCAGACTGGCTGACTCTTGTCCAAGTGTGTGTTATGCATCCTTTCCCACTGGGGCTCTCTCCCCACACCTGGAAGATTGCTTATGTCTTGTTTCTAATTTCACCAGTCAGAATGGGACACCGTTGGGCTTGAGATGTCCCTTAATGCAGTGAAGGACCCAGTGGCAAAAGCCACATGGAAAGGTCTTCATTGCATCTTTTTCTGCTGTTAAGAGGCTAATTGCAAAAGACTGAATCTCTTTGCAAAGTACACTCTCACAAAGAGGTGCAGGAGAGAGGAAGGAAATGATGGGTCAAGTCACTTTATACATCTCCATTTCTTATCACATCTCAAAGTCACGCTGTACAATACATTCATGTGCTCCCCACTGGAGTTCTGGGCAAATACCCATATCGGGAGTTTCCTATACATGTTATCTGTAGGTATCACCGCTATGAAGAAACTAGGACCGTGCATGAATGCAGGACTAGAGCCTCTTAACAATTTGTTGCATGAATATAAAAGTTGAGGTGGCATGTGATAAACTGGAACAGGAGAGCATCAATCACTACGACCAGATGGATGGGATTCTCCATGGACATTGCAGGAATTTGCAGGGCATCATCAGAATCACTCGCTGTTTATTTACAATGTCACTGAGCACCAGTGGGAAACCATGAGAAAGGCTGACTCAATAGCTATTTTTAAGAAAGGTGACAGGTGTGAGCTGGTTATCATAGGCCACTCTGTTGTCCTCCCTTCCAGGTACTGTAAGATACTTGCACCAGGAATGAAATCGCTGGTTATTTTGGGATGGGGGACTCTGAAGCTGATTTCAACTTGAGCTCTTTTTTTAAGGCTGTAAGAGAAAATGTCTTGTAAGGAACTGGTGAATGAAAATGGACAAGCATATGTGGCGCAGTATGTTAACTACTTCAGCTGAAAATAGCATATGGGACATGTGAAGCACATGAAGAATCCCACATACCTGACTACGAGGACTTTAATTTTCCTACTGTCATAAAGAAAAAAGAATGTCCTTCAGTGTTGCAAAATTTTCCCAGTGCACATTGGCCTTTTATCCAGGTCCCACTGAAGCCTTTCCGTGCATGAGTATTATCAGTGAATGTCATTGCATCAGTGATTATGTTTCATTGTAGCCTAACTCACTGTGCTATGAGTGACTGACTTATTACCTGTACTATGAGCATCTGTATATCGTTGGCTTACTGATGAATTGTCATTGTAACCCCTAAAAAAAAATACTTTGTTGTTTTATAATTTGAATCTTCATGTGAGAGAGGAGGGATCACCTTTTAATGGCAAGAGACTTGGGTAAGATTCAGTTTTTCCATGGGTGAATTGGTCTAGGTAGTGAAGGCTTTTAGAAGAAACGCTGGATGTTTGAATCCATCTTTTGCTACTACCCACAGCAACTGGCAGAGAAGTTACACACAGAGCAGGGTAAGGTGGGTAGTGTCTCCTCTTGGTAGTAAGTAGCAGAACAAACTGTGGGGGGTTAAGGTTCAAATGAATCTCATATTCCAAAGAAATTCTTACCTGAACCCATTGACTAAACTCTGGTTTTGAATTGAAACTCTGGGAAACCGCTTTCATGGAAATCTATTTGTATACGGTTTCCACCAGAAGCAGTAAATTCATCGGAGATTTTGACCAGGTGATGTTAACCCAAATTTACAGCTGTGATATTTCTGCACATTTGCCCCTGCTGGCAAGTTTGGCTTAGCTCTTCTGCACACCCCATTTGTGCCATACACCTCCCACCAAAGCAGACCCCTCCCCCAGGGGGTTCTCCTGCAGAGCTGGGCTGTTCCCCGCTGGCGTTATATGGGTGCAAGTTGCCCCCGAAGTAGATCGTCGTGCCCATTTCGGCCTCTGAGCCGGAGTATCCCTAGAGAGCACTCTGCTCCCCCTCCGTGACTCTGCTCGCAGCAGCGCTTACTCTGCGCTTCCCTTAAACAGGCAAGAGAACAACAGGTGCAGCAGCGAGAGGGCATCTGTCCCGGCTTTTTTCTGCTGGGTTTTTCAGTTCTTATAAAGCACTTATTAATAACATAGGGCTGTTATTGGGTTTTACACTTGATTTCCAAAGGATGATTTGCAATACGGTGAGGGTGATCCAGCCCTGTTCATGTATGGAGAGGGGCTGGAAATATTTGTTTCAGGTTACACAAATACTTTGCTTGAGCTGAAACAAAGTAACATTTTGGCTCGGTGACTGAACAGAAAAAAAAAAAAAAAAAAAAGGAAAGGAACAAAGAAAGAGAAAACCAAAAATCTATTCTACAAATAAGCCTAATCCCAATGGCAAGTAGTTTCTGTCGGAAATTGTTTGCGGGGCTCCTTCCTCACGTAGGATCTTTCTGTGCATCCCCAGCTGCAGTCCTATCATAGTCTTCCAGGAAACACCGTGACAGAAGGACCCGCAAAGACCTTAGACCTCCCCACCAGAAATGACTCTCAGCCTGATGCTCTGTGTTTATTATAGTAAGCTATGTCATTGACCTCAGGGGGACAAGGGCTTGGCTCCTGGCTATTGAAATTACCACTGATCTCTCTCTGAATATCTGCTGCATTTACAGCTAGGCAGAAGATTTTAACAGCCTCAAAACAATTGAAGGGAGGATTCATAGTAACGTTCAAAGAACAATTATAATTTCTTTTTTTGAGAACAGTAAGAGATTAAAATACAGCCTTTGCTCGCTTTTAGCATAACGGTATCTGAGTTGTTTCCAGACTTTTCCAAGTTTCAAATAAGAGTACTTCCTCCCCCTCAAACCTTGTATTTCTCAAACTCTTAGTGTTGTGATACCCTGCAATGCAAACATATTCCGTTCCCTTCCCCTCTCTCATTCCAGCCTTTTTGTCTTCCTTAAAAAAACCGCGACACAAGTAACGTTCATGCCTTGGTTTCTCTACCTATATTTCTATCTCTGAAGGAAATTATATGATGCATTTAAACAGACGATAAAGATCTTAAAGCTTGACCTGTAGCTTAGGAAAGCTTTCTCCTCCCCCTTTTGTAAATGCTACTTTCTTTCTGTTTTGCTTGTTTGTTTGTTTGTTTGTTTTTTTGTTTTAAAGGAGCTTTAACCAAAAGAAAACTCCTTCAAGAAGGGTCCTACCAATTTCGGAGAAAGTTCAAGCAGTTTTCAGGCTGAGGATCTACTGGACACGGCTGTTGCACAGTATTTCTGTAATAACCATAGCGTGCCGTTCAGCAGAAAATACAGAACTAAGCAATACATATGCATATTTTTTGCCGTGGAAAGCTCAGCCCATGGGTTGGATGCCGTTTTCCCGTGAGCCCACTGCAGGCAGTAGGGCTCGGTGCTCCCGCTCCGCAGTCCCACATCTCCATGCTGCGGTGATTACAGAAAGGATGGCATTTTCCCCTCTTCCTTTGAATTTGCTTAGCTTTGGGGGTTTAAGTGAGACCATTAGTGTTATTGAACTTAGCATTTGGTGGTTTATATATGATAAAGGGGTTATTACACAGTGATCCCTGTATGTTTAGGTCAGCTGTGGCAATCAATCAATGGACACTTTGCCTTTGACAGCACATGCTTCCATAAAAAAAATTCTCTGGCAGAGCCCTGTTAGCTAGTAATGACAGAGTAACCTCTGTCAAGTAATATACTTGATAAATTTTGCATGTGCTGTTGACTGACAGAAGCTCCGGCTTCCTGTCTGAGCAGCATACGCGGGCTTCAAAGAGCACAGAAACCCTTTTCTTCTCCCCGAAAGGAGCGCCTGAAATCCATGCGGGTAGAGTCAGACCTGCCTCCGAGCGGGGAATAAAACAATGCCGCGCAAGGGAGAGCTGCTTTTATGCCTTTACAAAGCAGAACTTGCTCCTTCGCCTTTCCCTTGCCTTTCCCTGTCACTCACAATTACCCGAGACCTGCCAGCTTCGTGCGCTTGCTCGTGCAAAACACCCGCCTGGGCCAGCGGTCCGGGCTGAAGGGGGTCCTCCCGGTCCCGCTGGCCAGGGCCGCCTATCTGTGGGATCAGCGGGGCTGCGGCGGTCGCCCTCCCTTTGTTTAGTCTGGGCAGAGGCGGTAATTGTCTGCAGCTGCCGCTCCTGCTGCCTCGCTTTGCCTTGGGTAGCTCAGAAGGTACAGCCGCAGCAGCGCAGCAGGTCCACAGAGGTTTCCCAGGGTTTCCCAGCGTGCTGATGCTCACCGGTGTTTCAGTACGGCCCGGCAGCGGACAGCAAGCCTGGGTGGCTGGGACCAGCCCTGGCGAGCCCAGCTTGCTGCTGCTGTCAACACAGCTTAGGTGCTCATGGCCACGGCAGAGGCACCTTCACCATACAGAACCCCACCAACATCCGTGATATTCTTGGGTAAACAGGTCTCTTGGGTTCTTACCTTGAAATGCCCTGACCACATGCAGAGAGGCACAAGGGGGTTTCTAGGCAGCCACGTTCCCGGTGTCTTCTCACCATCATGTCCAGGCCAGGCAGCATAGAATCATCATAGAATCACAGAATGGTTTAGGTTGGAAGGGACCTTGAAGATCATCAAGTTCCAACCCCCCTGTCAGAGGCAGGGCCACCTCCCACTAGGCCAGGTTGCTCAAAGCCCCATCCAGCCTGGTCTTGAACATCTCCAGGGATGGAGCTTCCACAGCTTCTCTGGGCAACCTATTCCAGTGCCTTACTACCCTCAAAGTGAAAAATTTATTTCTAATATCTAGTCTAAATCTACCTTCCTCCAGCTTGAAGCCATTCCCCCTTGTCCTATCAATGGTGTGGCAGGCTTTAACCCTTCCTCTGTCAGCTGTTCTTTCCACACTACTTTGCATTTCATCATAGATACTGATAGCTGCCTTTAACAGGTTATGAAATATTGAATTTCCATGTGGCCAAGCAGAGCTCTCATGAAGGAGGCTTAAACCCCTTGCTCCCTCATTAACCACGTGTATCTGTTTGTTTTGGAGAGAAGGGGATTTCATCATTTACTTCCACAGGGGCACAATCTGATTATGTGGGATTAAGCCTGAAAACCACCCTAATCCTAAATGCAGCAATACGTAAAGACTGTCAAGTGAGTGTGTGATCTCAGCACCCGTGCCGGGCTGTACGGGGCAGACACGTGAGGGAGGAACTCACAGCAGCACCCCACTGTCAATTACTGTATGGACTAATTGGAGTGTAATTCAAAAAGATTCCAAAGCCCACTTGTCAACAGGTGTTCTTTAGGGTATACTAATCAAAACAATCTTGTTTATGGAAAATGTTATTTAAAACCAACATGTAGGCTGCAATAATAAAGTGACACAGTTTCTCAGCAGTTGCAACACCACTCGGCGAAAGCAGGCCAGAATGAGAAAGTGTAAACCTGGACCCCAATCGCATCTGTACTCATGTGTTCAAAAGGTTGCATCTTTTTCCTCTAAAATGCTCTTTTAGTTTTCATATAGGCATCTGCTAATAGCAGCAGAAGTTCCTCTGGGACTACCAAAGCCAAATTTGTACTGGAATAGAGTCTAAAAGACTACCTAAATTTGAATTTTCAATGTCTGTATTTTGATTTGTTATGAGCATACTTTAGGCTTTCAAGCAGAATGCAAAATGATGACACAGGTGGTTAAATAATATTCATCATCCATCTGTCATTTATTTAGTAACGGACCACTACAGAATTTATGATATAATAAATCTTCAAAACCTATTCCTCCTTTCTTTCTCTCCAACTTAAACTTGGAAATCATATCAGAGAAGTTACATGTGGAGATTTTAATTATGAACTGAAAAAAATATTTCCACAATGTATAACCATAATGAAAAGTGCTAAACTTTAGAAATGTAAACAATATAGCAATTCAAACCAGCCCTAAAAATTCTGAGGCACAGAAGACTGAAAGATTAATATTTCTTCTGGTGGGATATAGAAATCTTGATGAGATCATTTTATATAGTGAAGTATGTGGTTGCACAGAAATAGTGCTTCATTTACTCACAATGGGAAGCATCGTTTTCATTCAGGAAATTTAAAAATCATCATTTAAAAAATATGTATTTGAGGAATACATTCATAGTCAGGTCAGACGTAACTTCTGCTGGAGACAGATCTTCTGAAAAGGGCCGTTTCCATCATTTTCCATGCTACGTAAAATGTTGAGTATGTAGATATGATGATTAATTAGGCACATTCCATCTAGCTATTCATTTTGTGGAGCTTGAAAGAGCAAGAAAGAATTGTTGTAGGTGAGCTTAAACTTTCCCATAAAATATAGGTTTGGGATAAAATTCTGGTTTTCCTAAAAAAGGTAACAGCAGCATGAATATTTCACCCCCTGTAATTAAAAGTTTACTGTTGAGGATGTGTTATTCTCTCTCCAGCTGCATTTAACAACTTACAGAAGAAATTCAATTCACTATCAACGTATTCCCTGCTCTAAACAGTCTTAAGCAACATTTTGAGAGAGTTATAAACTGTTCTTCCCCATCTTCTGTCTGCAAATGTGGTTGGAATACAGTTTTAAGCAGGATGAAGGATTAAACAAACAAAAAATAATGAAAAGTCAAAATATGCACACTGTGCAAAAGCATGGTCGAATACATTTTGCCTTGTATAAACTTCATCCAGTCTATGTGGGTTTTAACATATTTCCATGACTTTAAATAAGAAAACATCTTAAAGCGCAGCCCATGGGAAACCCAAGCTTGATTAGTTTTACCTTTTACTACAGCCTGCAGAGTGTAAAACACAGCACATCAGAATTGAATTTGTCATCTCCAGACCTCACAGGAATTTTAGGAACTAAATAGTTAGGAAGCATCCTGGTACTTCTCTTTGCTTTAATCATAGTAGAAGTTTCAATTTAAACATTCAGGAAATCTCCCTTATTTAAAGCAATCAACTCATTGCTGACAGAGTCTGGCTTTACTGTGTTTAATTTTTTGGCATCATGCAAAACTTGATTGGTTACAGCCAGTGCGTGAACAGGTCCTCTCCCTCCCCCTCCTCCCCAGAAAATGTAAAAAAATCCCCAGGTCTTTTCTGAATCATTCTCAGCCCCACACATCCTAGTATGTGTGCAAACCAATGGGATATTAGTGCAAAACCCCAAACGGAAAATGTACATAATAACTAATATAGCCAAGGAGAACCTTATTGCCAAATAGTTCTCCGACATCTTTCAGCTGCAAAAGCTTAGAATCCAATTTTTGGTCCAGTTATTTAACATTTTTGACCCTTATTTTGAGTGTGCCTCTTCTCATCTTGTTAGTTGTAGATTCACAACACATTTCTAAGATCGCAGCCTACTCTGCATGAAAGAAAGCACCCACCTTCCCTGCATCTTTGAGCTGTGGTGTTGGTATTCACACAAATTAGGTTGCACTCTCAGAGAAGGCACCTCTGGTGAGCCCTGAGGTTGGCTCTCAGCTCTAACATTTCAGGATAAGCACTGAATATACTCACCCAAGATGTAACTCCTGATGAAAGACTGTTGGCAGGTTGGGCCTGGATTATAGTAAGCCACTTCCATGCTTACCTCAGCTGATGAAGTACCTATGGTCAGATCTCATGTGGAAACCATACTATTTCAGGAATGCAGAGAGACGATGCCTTGGACCTCTGACTGAATTGCACTGATAGACCCAAGTCTGCGCATGTGAGTCCATCATGGCTCGGGTGAGCACAGGCTGAAAGAGCCCACACTTTCCCTGACACACAGGTCAGGGAAAGATGCCCTAAATCAGGTAGGTTTGAAGATGGGTAGACGTGATGCTTAGGGACATGGCTTAGTAGCGGTTTTGGCAGTGTTAGGTTGATGGTAATAGACTTGATAATCTTAAAGATCCCTTCCAACCAAGATGATTCTATGATTCTATAACACCAAGCAGTAAAACAAGTTTGAGCTATCTTCTTGGCATATTTTCCCACAGGACAGGGCAAATGGTAAGGCCACAACACACAGTTATTCCTAAAGCTGCAAAGATCAGGGCAGTCTGCACAAAACCTCTGCTCGCAGACCAAACAACTTTCAGCAGCTCCTTTCCCATGCTCTGCTTCTCAGCCCACTTTCCCCTGCTGTCCATCTACAGCCTACTGACCCACACGTTCACAGAAGACAGTCAAATGGGATTTTGTCCTGCTCTCCCTCTGCCCTGTGCCTGTGCTTGCACCTGCAATCACATGGCAGCACGTGGTCAAAGGGTGCTCACGAACCTTTGTGTGCAGCTGTTTGGAGGGGCAAGTTCAACGCGTCGGATGGGAAACCACTGAGCTGCAGGCCACCAAACTATGGCAATTCCATTTTTCCTCTTTCCTTCCTGATGCTTTTACTTTTAATAAGAATAAGGCTTTTTTTCCTTTCAGCTGACATCCACCCTGTCACTTTTTTCCAGCACAACAAGGTGTTGGGTCCCACAGAGAGCCAAAGAGTGACAAGGACACAGTGCTCCTGCTCATGAAGACCATATGATGCTTCTATGCCACTTCTTCCTTGCGGGGTTTTAGTCAGGTGACAACAAGGTTCAGGTGGGATGGCAACTCTTTCTTTCTTTGGGGTAGGAAGGGATAATTAAACAGTTTTATTTAGTGTCAAAACCTGTGTTTGCTTTTTTTCACTCATTTTAGTCTCTTTTTATGTGGCTTCTGTGAAGCTGTCTAGATAGTTGGGAAGGTGCTCTGTGGAGGGAGGGAAGGTGCTGGGGAAGAGGCCAGGGTGGAAGCATGCCGGTTTTCTGAAGGATATTGCTTTAGTTTTAGCCAGCTAACACTAAGTAGGAGCGGTCATATTAAGTACTCGGTATTTACAGAGAAGTATTTCACTGGATGATGCTGTACCAATAAAAAAAAAAGTACACACTTTCAGATTCACGTACAGTCTTTAGTACTTGCAGAGTCTATACAAACCCTGTCTCTGACTTGTCTTGTTCTCATCTGTGAGCATGCTTACCTCAGAAAGTTTAATGAGTAATAAAGCTGGAGTCTCCATGAGAAAGAAGTGTCTTCATCTTCCTAAACATCTATGGACACTTTTTGAGAGCCAATTTACTCCAGCAAGCTGTTGCAGTTCCAACAAGTACATCTGCAAGATAGATTTTTTCTCTAAAATGTATTTTCTTATACTCTTCCTCAACTTCAACCAAAGATCTAGATCCAAATGCAAAACCTAGGATCACGAACAGGTATTTGCCTAACTCTTTGAAAGACGTAAACTTATACCTGTATCTCTGAAAGCTGTGGATACCTTCTTCTACAGCCAGGAAATTTCTCACCTTCAGTTGTACTGGTATTGTTACTAGTGCTACAACCTATAAATGAATCAACATAATTACAGGTATCAAAGTCAACACGATAAAATATCCATAAAATGCATAAATATTGGTAGCTTATGCAAATGATAAGACTGTAGACCCTAAATCAGAAAAAGTTTTCAGCATAATAACTACTCAGGCTTATTTCTTTGGTACCGCTTTCCCAGTTTAAAGTTGGACTGTCCTTGACTCTGCCTTGAATGGGCAACCTGTGGCTGTCAGATCACAACCAAGAAGGTAATGTGAACTAATCACAACAGTCATTAAGCTTGTACTGAGGGGCTGACATTTCCTAACATGAAACTGTGCTGCATTTCTTACCTTGCGGTAGTTCCGTAAGTCTCGCTTACTGTTCTGTCAGTACAGTTTACAGCTGCAGGGAATTATTTTCTTGAGGCCAAAGTCCATGTAGCTCACAGGCTAACTCTTCAGGTTGGCCTGGCTCCACTTGCAGGATTGAAGTGCTGCGAATAAGCATCTCTCTTCTCCATTTTCTCCTCAGTTTGGTTTCATATGGTCGCATTCACAGACTCTCACCTTCTGCATTGCTTTTGTGCAAGCTCTTCAGCTTCTGTTTGTACCACCCCAAATGCAAGTTAACATAGTTCTCTGTTCCCTGAATTGTCCCTGTCTTTCCATTTGGTGAACGCTTATTAAACAGAACATTGCAAACAACACCAGATCATCCTAGTCTCCAGCTACCTACTGGACTGAGAGTGGCTCAACACAAGTAGAATGTAAGAGTGGTATAAATCTTAAGCTCTGCTTCCCCTCCTGCTACTTGAGACCAGGCTGTGAACTCACACACGACTTGTTTAAGTACTTCTACTGTCTTGTGTGCCTCTTCTTCCCATAGGAACTGTCTGTATTCAGCATTAGTTTGCTTAGTTTGCTTAACCTGAATTAAACATTGGCTTGTTTGACCACTTTTTCCAGCCGCTGGTGGAAAAGAAATCACATTTCCTCCTTCATGCTTCAGGCTGCTGTGAACACCTCAAAAACCAAGGGGAAGCAGCAGTTCTCAGCATGTACCTTGGCCAAGTGGGGCAGAGTAAAGAGCAAGACCAATCTTCTGGGTAAGCGTGAAGACTTGCCGGTATTGCTGGTACATGCTCCAGTATGTGTTTGACATAGATTGGTGTAAAAGAATTGCGTAACAAGGAGGGCAGGGAGGCTCCTGATGCATCAGAGGGTCTTGCAACTTGCACAGGGTGTGAAAAGCAGGCTCCCTGTTCTCTGCAGCCATGCCCTTGCACGGGAAGCATAGACAGCATCTGTTTTATTTATGAAGGGTCATCCTTTACAGCAGTACTTCACAAAGCAAAATCTACCTGCAGACACTATATTTCAGAGAAGGCAAAAGAAAAAAAAATCATTCATTCAACTACTAAGACAGATCTGTGTCATGATCTTCACATGGTTTCAATCAGCAGAGCAAATAACACAGTTAATGATGTTAGGCTGATTTACATGAATGAAGTCTAAATCTGACCAATTGCATCTTGGCTGTGGTGCACCCAGATAAGACACCTAACACGTTATGCCTGTCAGTTTCCCTCAGATGCTTAGCACGTGCCACTAAAGCCGAAAAGAATGGACATCCTGAGCGAGTACCCCGGGCTAGATACACTTTTTTCAGTTTCAGCAAACGTGGCTGGAGCTACTCAGTGCTTTTATCTCAAGCTTGTGTACCTTGCTAAAGATCATTTAATCTTCCTATTAAGGCTTGATCCAAAGCTGAATGGAGTCAATGGAAATATTTTTTAATTAACTTCGGAGCATACTAATGAGACTTATGATATATGTCTTGGTAAGCGCAGTGAAGAAGCCCATCCACATTAGACAGCTGTCATGGGGCTATTGATAGAGAAAGCCTGTGCAATGACAGGCTCAGGTTTGTCTCTGGAGATAAACTGTGTGCTAAACATCTTGGCAGAGCAAATATGAAAATTTTGGCCAGAGACAGATTCATGTCTATCAAAATGGAATTGATATTATGTACCCTAAGTCCTCTCAAACTTTTGGAGTGGAGATGAACTTCCTGCTTTATGGCTCTGCTGACCAGCGTTGCATAAAAAGTCCAAAATCAAGCACAATATTAGTTTACGTTCCTGTTTTGAAGAGGCTTAGCCTCAGTTTCTGCGTTCAACAACTTGGTAGCTTGCTATTCTTTATTCTGGATCAGCAGTCTTTGGCTCTCTATCCTATAAAGGTAGTCGTGTTGAATTGAAAGGTGTGAATCTGATATAATAAAACAAATCTAAGCAGAGGTTACAGACAGAATATGCACAGTACTAGGAATTAAGCCTCTATGGAATGCAGACTTACAGCGTGGTATTTCTGTGAAGAAATATATCCATACTAAATAACTTGAGCCTTAGAAAAAGAAAGGTGGAGTCCTAAAAAAAGCTAAAAAACACCCTCACATTATAAAGATGGAAGTCTCTCAACATGAAGACTTATGGTGTCAAATTCCAATGCTCTTAATAATTATTATATAAATCTGGATTAAATTCTCTGAAATCAATGGATTTGCTTCATTAGTACAACTGGGAAAAAAAAAAAAAAATATCAGCCCACTGGATAACTGATGTTAATGCACATCTATCTAGGCAATTTCAAGATAAAAGAGACATTAGATGCAATCTCATATAATGATTAATATGCGAGAAGACAGATAGGTCCAAACTTCCAGCTCAGATACTGTATGTGGATTCCAGAACAATATTGAGAAATTTATTGCAAATACTCAAGCTTTAAGAGAATATTGCCCGCAAAGATGTGTATATATATTTTAATTATTTTGTCATATTCTTTGCTGTACAGAAAAAGATGATTCACACATTAAGTAGGCAACATCAAGACACCATACAGAACTATTGCAATGTACAACCATCCAGAAGGCAATGACAAAGTACAGAGAAAGTTGAAAAATGGGTAACACAGGAAAGGGATATATTAAAAAGATCACAACATAACTGAATGATGTTATGTCATTGCAAGGCCTACTGTCATACTTTTTACCTTTTTTACATTTCCTTAAAGGAAAAATATATATGAATAAACTGATTTTTGTGAGTTGCATAGTAAATATAATTAAAATAAAAATATAATAATCCATTTTAAACAGAAAATAGGTTAAAACACTTAAAGCAATCATTTTTGTAGTTTTCATTTAAGCCTTAAGGATATCAGCAGTTTTTCTTTCTGTGCATGGCTGAACATGTATTTGTTTGCTGAAAACCACAGAGAAATTAGAAATTCTTCTTGAATAATAGACCTATGGAATATATTTCTCAAAGTATTGAATCCCTGCTAGAATTAAATTCAAAACCAAACATACTTTCTTTTTTCAGATGCATATTTCTGTATTTTCAGTGTGTTGTGGGACAGTTAAAGCTAATTTTCATAGGCCTTGTTCAAATGAGTTGACCTTGTGGAACCTCCCCCTGACTTCAGGTTGTAGTACTCAACACCTCCAAAATGCAAACTCTGAGGATCTTGCCTGAATTAAGCCTTCTTCAACAGTCAGGCAGGCAAACTCCCTGTATAAAACTGGACACTTTTAAATGGATTAAGTTAATGAGAAGAAACATCATCAGAGACCAAATTTCTCAATTCCCTTCAATTTCCCTCCAATTCCCAGCAGCAGTAAAAGAGGTCCTGAAATCCCAGGATACCAGAGTGAAGGATGTCTGTAAGAGCTGCTTGCTGAGAACCCTGTCAGAAACAAATGAAATGGCAGGTGGAAAGAGAGGTTTGTGGGAACAAGGCTGGGGTGGGCACCACTTTGGTCTAGAAGACAAACCCAAAAAGGGCTGTGCCTCTGGAGAAGGCAATTCCCCAAAGATTGAACTACCTCAAAGGCATCTTTCTTGCCACTGCTTTGGCCACGAGACCTGATCTCTATGGTTTAGACTCCATGGTGAACATAGAAAAGAAAGAACAAAAAAAGATGGGGGAACCTGAAAAATGTGGGTCATATTCCTCTGAGCACCAACCTTTGCCCAAGGGGTCCATATACTAATAATTCACTTTGTAGTAAGACAATCTTTATTAAGGTCAAAATAACACTGGAAAAAAAATTATAAATCATTCTTAAACTGAAGAATAACGTCAAGCAGGGGAATAAATATAAACTGACACATAAATTACAACCACAATATATGTATAAAATCAGCAATACAATGTGATTTATGAGAGTATAGCCTATGATCCCATGATTCAAGACGCCAGTATGTCCAACAAGCATATATAATTATAATAAAGCCAGGTTTTCCAGAGTGACCTATTTGGAAAACATATTGTTATTATTAGGTTGCTAGTGCATTCACTGGATGTAAATCAATCTCTTCAGTGTAGGTGTTGACAGTGGCAGTTCTGGACATGACAAAACTTCATGATACCACAGCATCAGCAGTCCCACCTGCAGGATTCTTTCATTATTTATACGTTTGGGGGTTTTGACCAAGACGACTCCCAAAGATGGTAACTTTCTGCTATCTTATAAACTTGTTATATAGGTTTTCCCTTTACCCCTTACTCAGTATCAATTACCCGCTGCTTTGCATGTCGTTAACTCGGCTTCTTCTATATGAGACAAAATCACAGTCAGGTTCAAAAGACATTTAGTCCTTTTTTATTACTGGCTGGAGATGTTACAGAGTCATTAGCTGACTTCAAGGCAATGAAACACGTAGCCCTGCTATTTTATTACAGTGAGACCTTATGTTATGTTTGAGAACAGCTTCGGGGAAGACCTGTGCCAACGGTCACTTAAGGCAATGATGCAATTTATTGCTAGAAGGCTTTCTTTCACCAGGGCATGAACACTCAGTAAGGACTGACGTTTAGCCCATTCTGACAAGCCAGGGCAGCGGGATGAGCACCCTTGGCCTGCCAGTGTTATGAAGCTTAGGCAGGGGGATGTGCAAAGGTGGGGGCTGTGCAGACGTCTCTTTGTGGCACATTTTTATAGGTAAGGTTTGCAGGGGGGATGATCAACCCGAATGCACATCGGTTGGAGGGATGAAGCTGCTGTGTGATTTATCTATCATTGGCCTCAATCTCATCTACGTTAAAGGTTTTTTAAATTGCTGTGATTGCTGGCCCAGTGCTGGCACGGAAAACAGCTCTGTGTATCGCCCAGGGGATCAGTCATGTCACCAGTGTCACACCAGTGTCACACAGAGGGCAAAGGAGTCTGCTGCAATCACCCAGGCAGGATGTCCTAAGTATCCCCCCCTCTAACCTGAGAAGGCGGCAGTAGATCCTCTCCCACTTTGTGTTTCCAGACCCCTTTGGGTAGGTCAGAGACAATTTGCCGTGGCTGGAGGAAAGACATGCACGCTGTGAAGCTGGCTTTCCCTGCCTTACTTATATGCCCCAAAATGCATCCACATCCTCGTGGTGTCTCTGCTCACTTGAACAGGAGGGAGCTCCTGGGCTTGTGCTGGTGATTCCCAATGGCTTCAATGATTCAAATCAGGAAAGAAAAAGATTAGAAAGTAAGATGGTATTACTGCTTGCTTTATTCTCTCGAGTCTCTGGAGGTGTGTTATTGTCTTCGTGTGCTATGGTGAACGGACCCAGTAAATGACTTATGCCATGCCCTAGTAAGTATTTCCAAAGGAGGCCAACTTAATTAAATTACAAGACAAAGACATAAAGGGGACACCACCCTGCTCTAATTCAAAACAGTGATGAATGTCACTAGTAAATTCTAGAATGGTTTACAATTCTCCGCTTTCATTTTGAAGTTCTGGACAATGTCCAAAGTTAAAATTTAAAGCCATTTTCTCATCCAAATACACCCTGATCTCAACTTCAAATTGCACATCAAAAGACCCCATAATTTCCTCTTCAAAAAACTAAGGTCAGGTGCAGAAAACATCCTTCCCCCTCCCTGTGTCCCCCTAATCCTCTCCCTGCCTGCTCTGTGGATGGTTTCACTGCCCTCCCAGTACCAGGATCAGCCAAGCAGGGCAGGGCAAAAAAACAGCAGCTTGACTTTGGGGCGTTCAATAAGTGATCTGTAGGTTTCATCTGCATCGGTTTTTGTCCTTTTAAATTTTGTTAGAGGCTGGAATGGAAAAGAGAAAAGAGAATAAAAGAAAAGAAACCTGAGCTTTTAGTGACGTCTTCCCCAAACACCTTACTCAGGATCAACCTGGTAAATACTTCCAAATTATTGCAAAGGCCAGGCTAGGCTTCAAACTTATGATGAAAATACATTGTTTTAACTCAACAGCATAGAGTGCTTGGTCCAGTGTCCAGTGTAGTCAATTGTCTGAGACCCTTGTTCCTGATGTAATAAACTATTTCCTTTGGTAGTGGTTCTTTTTCTTATAGCTATTTTTGGGGGGAAAAGGAGTTGCGCTTCTGTTTTCCTTTCTGTTTCACCCAGGAAATGTGTGAAAACAGAGTGAATGAAGCTGTAGATAGAGAAAAATACTAAGGAAAACCTTTATGTGGCCTCAAAGAAACTTCATTTTCTCTCGCATTCCCCTCTTTTTTCTTGTTTCATCAAATAAAATAAGTTATTTCTTTCTTCCTTGTTCCTACTTTAGTTGAGAGTGCTTTAATTTTTCTTAAAGGACAGCTGTTTGTCATGCTCTGAAGGTTAAAGTTGGACTTAAGCAGCTTACCCTGTAGAATGAAATGTAAAGTGAGGATTTTTTCAGCACATAGACAAGTATTTTATATACTGTGATTTTCATAGAATGTTATTTTTTTTAAACAGTTCATAAAGTGACTGTGTTGTGACCGGAAATTATTTCTAGAAGTCAACTACTAGCTACTTTCTCCCTCCTGCTCTCATTTATACCTTATAAGTTTAGTGAAATACATACTGCTGAAAAAATATCTTTTTGGCTTCACTAATAGGAACATAAGAAGAAATTAACTGAAGGTTAGTGAAGTTTCACTGTGTTACCCGTGGCCTTGTCAATCTTTCCAGTCCTTGGGGTTTTTTTCTAATTTTATTGTGGATATGGTAATTTTCTTTCCCTTATCTTTTAAAACTTTCTTCCAGCAACACAGGCTGAAGGCAAAGGCACAAATCTTTGAATTCCCTGTGAAAAAAGTCATCTTGTTTCCATCTTTCTTTTCCTTCCTAATGATGATGATCTCACTCCTTTACTGCAGTTCAAAACCACATTTGTGGCTACCAATCAGTCGCAGGCTTTCAGCCAAGCGTCACTCATGTTTTCAGCCTTCTACGCCACTAATGATCCCTAAAATCCCTTTGGGGTTACAATATTTACACCTTCACAACTAGATAGCTCAGGAAAAATAAAGTGGGCAGAGCCTGCTGAATTATTTTGGCATTTAAACTACTTTCCTGCACTGAGGGTGCAGGCATATCAGTTCCACTTAGAAGAAAGTTAGTCAGTAATGAAGTCATCAGCATCTTGTGTCAGTGCAATGCAGTGAGCTGTCAGAAGTTGCCTGGTGGCTCTTGCGCCTCTCTGTTTTCCTTTGTCTCGGTTCTTTTGTGTCTTCCAACTTCTATTCCACTCCAACAGTCAGGGCAACTCGAGGCAAAGGCTGCTTCACAGACTCCAGCCGTGCTACTGGGATGTTTAAAATTTTCCGTCACCCCAGGCGTTGAAGCGGATGAAAAAAACCCCAGGATAACACAGCAGAGAGAAGTAAAAGAAAATCTCACTTGCATACAGTCCACAGTTCTCCTTTAGTTAAAACCTGGTCTAGAGCAGGCACAGCCTCCTATGATATTTCGTAATGCACAAAGGCACATCTGAAACTATCTTTATCAACGCAATCTTAAGTTTCTCTTATTTATTTAGAGCAAAGTGAGGCAACACATTCATACATGACTTCACATAATCCTCTGTGGAAACATTCTACAAACCTAATTAACGTTAACAGAGGAAATTTTGAGAAACAGCCAACAGAAAACAGAGCACAAAAATAAAATAAAAAAAAAAAATTAAAAAAAAAAAAAGAAGATGAGGAGGAGAACTACCTAAAGGAATTTTTGGTCACTCTGGAGTCATTTAACAACAGTGAAAACACTTTTGTTCAGTAAATTTTAGACTTGGAGACTTACCGTGTTTTGGGAGATGGGAAGCAAAAGAAATGACAAAATCATGTGCTTTAAATGATGTAAAAATAAACGAGCCAGTGTTGAAATGAGCAAGGCTCACTTTCTACCTGCCACGTCCATTGTGACTCCCTGGATATTCTCTTCTGAGAAGGAATCAAAATCCACATGGTGGTTTTCCATCATAAAACCCCTACAATTTGACACAGATAGATACTTTGCTGTTTCCATTATATCATTAAATCAATTTAGAGCTGCTGCAACCCGCGTTACCCAAGTAAGGATGTATTTCTCTGCAAGTCTTGTATCCTGGCTTTATTAAACTGTGAATACAAGAATCATGCATGACCCGCAAAGGGTATAAGGTCAGCTGGGTTACATCACTATTGGTATGCGAACCAGCTGTCAAAAATGCAATAACAATACACTCTGGGAGATTGTGGAGCCGGAGGACTCTAACATATGCAACGCACAGAGGGTGATTTTTCAAAGAGGTGTGCACTGTCATCAACACAGGAGAGCTGAGCAAATTCCTTCAGTGGATTTTCAAAATGTACCTTGTAGCACTAAGACCCAAGCAACCTTCTTAATTCAGCCTTCTTATTTAAAAAATACAGTTTTTGTAGGAAGTCATTGACAGTTTCAGCTTTGTAAGTAACCAGGTCCTGGTACACAAATTCTCTGTGCTTTTCATGTCACATTAAGCACTATCTCCAGGCTATTCAGAAGTCTGTAGCACTACTGCAACTCTATTAGTGCAAAGCAAACAGCCAACAGCTCACTGCTAGCTCACCCAGAACGTGTGACAATTAGTGATGCATTTGCAAACTGTTTTGATCAATTGTATAAAGACCATGTAACTAAACTAAGGAAATTCCCCCATACTACTAAATAATTCAGTGTAGTCATAATAATTAGACCACAGTAGAGAGTTCAGTGAAAATTAGAAGCAAAATGGGATAGGAGATACATTAATTAGGCCAGAACTGGAAAGGCTTTTGTGATCTTGTGTTTAACATTGTCACTGGCCCATCATACAACGTCGGTCTCTAGCTTTCACCCAGGGAAGCGCTCAAAGTGGGTGCTGAAATTTCAAGATGACTTTTCAGAGCTCTGTGCAAGCCTCCACAAAGTGATTTGCCTGTATGTTAACTATTGCTTCAGAATGGGTGGTGTTAGTTATGCCCTTAATTACCCTCTTGAAACGTGGCTTTAATTTCTTAATTGCTCACAGGCTCCTAATTCAGCTTTCTTAGAGAAGGCTGTCATTCTCCTTTCATTTGCAATCTGCTTCATCCAGCTGCTGTCTTCTGCATTTCTCTTTGTAAATACGCTAACAGAAAAGACACTGTACAGTATACCTTAAAGTGTTATCCAACCTCTATTGAAATCCCGCTCCTTTAGGGCCGTGTATTTCCTGTACACACGTATCTCGCAAGCAGCTGTTCCCAAATATATTGAAGTCTCTTATTTTCAGGTTTTTCCCACTGCTTTCCCATGCCTTTCTTTTTTTTTTTTTTTTCCTACTGACAACCATGTCACATAAAAATGTTGTCAGATTAGCTTCTAATGGCTTTGAGATGTATCATAAGAGTGGAAAAAAGCATTTCAAGACACTGACTTGTTGCTTACGTTAGTCTGGTACTTCTTGGCAAATAATTTATGAAAAAAATAACCATGAACCTTTGCATTTTTATTCTATGAGTGACACAAATACCAACCTCTAAAAGAGGTACATACTTTTTTTTAAATATTTCTGCTACAAAATGGAGGTAGAAAACCATGTGTGCATGAAGAACTAAAACTTTTAATAAGAAAAATGTGCACCTTTATCAGAGCATTCATCTTAGAAAGAGCATAAAGCAATAAACGAACATTGTTGCCACATTGATGATTTTTAGCTACAAAAGCTACAGTATGAAAACAAATGCCAAGTATTTTACCTACATTAACTCGCTAGAGATTTCAGGTCCTCCATTTGAGCAGCAATGAATGAATTGTAATAAAATGCAAGGCATTAGTCATACCGAGTAGTTCGTAAATACCATGTAGAATCAATTGCTGGAAACTCTTTGGTAAATATTATAAACAAGAAAGGTATTTGTAGAAATTAGGCTGACTTACTGGCAGAAAGATGGGTTACGTTTGTAGGTATTCTTTGCAAAGAATGATTCAACCAGCTGTACCTTGCACGTATTCAATATTAATATATACGGCTAATGTTTACATACAGCAAGGAAATGAACTCTAGGGGAAAAATAAAGCTTTATGGCACATTCGTCATTCAGTTT
This sequence comes from Vanellus vanellus, assembly GCF_965231255.1. Lineage (NCBI taxonomy): Eukaryota > Metazoa > Chordata > Aves > Charadriiformes > Charadriidae > Vanellus > Vanellus vanellus. The sequence goes on from NC_138907.1 coordinate 66,414,856, forward strand.
TCTTTGTCAAATTACTAAACGTGATTCAAGCATTTTAAGCTCCAGTTCTTCCAGTAGAAATCTGAGAATTCATGCAGCCCTTTTCCCTACAGCAGTGATTTTCAGACCAGGATTTGGGACACTGTAAAAGGTGTCTAACAAAAGCAAATCTAATGGCAGAAGATTTAATTTCACTGTGCAGAAGTTCTGAATTAGAAGATTTTGAGAAAAGATCCGACTACAAGAAAATAGTAAGATTATTTTTTCTGTCTCAGTAAGACAGGAAATTTATCCAGATCATAGTGCTGTTTATCATGAAAATACAAGATTAATTTTAGAAACTCAAGATGGATAGTTTCCCCACAGAACTCTGGACATTTTTCTTCCAAGTAATATACCTCCAAGATATTTTCTTTACATACCGAATTATACTTTTCTTATTTTCATCTTATCCTTCCTGATTGTGAGGGAACAATCACTTTTCCAGCACTTGCAATGTGTTATCGTGTCCCTCATTAATGGTCACCTAGACATGTTGCACACTGGTAGCTCTTTTAGGAAAGTCCAAAGTTTCTCACTGTAGGAATACTCCCAGCTTCTTTCACCGAGAAAAACGCTTCGGGTGTTAACTCTGGACTTGGCTTCCAAAAACATTTGCCTTATCCCAATGTTCAGTAGTGCAAATACCTATCAGAAATACCACCATCATTATTCATAATGATAAAGAATTGAAGTCTTTAAACAGAGATTTTCAGACTGGCCTCCATCTTACATGACTCAGAGAATATTTTTCAGCGGGCAACAAATTCAGTGAAATATGCCAGATTTGTTGTATGGTGAGGAGATTAGTATCAAATTATGAGACTGATTTTGGCCAAAATATTGGGAAAAACAGAACGTGTTAAAGTACTGAAAAGTTTCCTTCTGCACAATATTTTTATTTTCAGAATTGCCCCAATATTTAAAAGGAACTGTAAGGAAGAAGAAAAAAGATTAAATTATCCTGAAAATGATAGAGCAGGGGGCTGAAGAAAACTTCTAAGGTTTCTGAGTCATGTGAGACAAACATCTGAAATACATTCCCCAGGTTCCCGACGGAGGCCTGATCTAGCTTATACTCATCGATCTCTTACACCCGAGTGCCTCAGCAGCAGGAATGTGTCGATCCTCAAATGTCCGGTGGAAAGAGGAGTATTGCTGCACCATTTTACAGATGGGATGGTGGGGCAGAGTGGGACAGTGGTTCCTGGTTCACAAACACTGCCACTGAAGGAAAAGCATCAGTCTTTCTTTCTTCTCATCCAACTCCAGCATTGCCCTTCTCTATGTGGTGCCACCACCAATCTAACCCTAAAACAGTCACCTTCCTGTGTTAAAAATTAAATACTTTCTTCTTTTGTGGAGGGGGAGAGAGCTGGGGCAGTTCCAGCACGTGTGCTCTGCCTTGGGTCCCTGTGTGGCACCTCTGCTGATTGCCCTGCTGCTTTTGGTGGCAGCTCTGCACCTCCTTAGAATGGATAAACCTGTGCTAAAGCCTCTGTGAGACTCTAGCCTGGGTGCTTTGTGCAAAGATGTCTCCGGTAAAGCAAGGAAGCTGCAGCTGCATCTCACAAGCTTGAGGCAGTAACTAATGGTTGGGTTAGCCTTACCCTCAGTACTGAGCTGGGAACCTCCCTAACTTAAAGTATAAGTTTCTAGAGCTACAGAGCACCCAGCAGTAGCCAGCAAAAATTTATTAAGTGCATAGGTAATATGAGTAATCTTATTAACATCCTTCCAGGACTAACTCTAACGTTACTAAATTTATTGTATGCCAATAATATTTAAACAAAGATCCCTAGCTGATCTGTCTTTTAGTCTGTTAGTAAAAGTCAAAAAACAAAGGACAAAGGGAAAAATGAAGCCCGTTATAGGAATTGTAACTGGAACTGTTTAAAAATAATGGAATGTGTAGCTGCGGGTAGAGCCTACAATGTAAAGTAGCAGCAGTTATACCATTTCTTCTCTCTAGGGCAGAAAGAAGGATGGGCTGGAAAGAAGGCAGTATATACCTGCCAGCATTTTGTTGGCACATACATACACAGAAGCATCTCTTCTCTTCTATCTTATGTTGAAATTGTGGGCATTTAGGGACAGTGAGCTGACCATATAACAGCCCCCCGTAACAGTACGTCTGCAGAGTGGAGTTATTTTTTGACTCTTATTTCAGCTCTGCTTTGTACTCTATTCATCATGCCCACACACAAACTCTGCTGTCAGTCTCTGCGGGATGATGAGGTTGAAAAAAGAGGTTAGAGGCAGCCTTTCACCTCCATTCAGCTTTCTCTTTTTCCTAGTTTACTGGTGAAGACCTAGCTCACAGCCACAGAGGCTTTTCGGAAACAGCTAGAGCTCCTGAAGGCATCACGTTTGTTCCTTGGCTGTTGGTTAGTGACCTTAAGCTAGAGGACTCCTCTCCAAAGCCACGCCACGGACATCGCTACCCACTCTTTGTTGCTACAGATCCGGATTACTTCACTTGAAGTGATTACAGTTAGTTAGGCTAAGTAACTCAGCACCCTAAGGTGCTCAGGGTCATCCCATCACGCCCTGCCTCCTGCTTCCCTCCTTGTGCCCAAAAGACACCGTTCCCCCAGAGAGTTAGCTCTGGATCCACTCCACTTACTGCAGCGAGAAAGGGTTAGGGGAGATATACCCTGCGAAGCCCAACAGAAACATCTAGGAGGATTCATCAGCGCGGCGCAGCTTGGCAGCCTGGCTCCTCGCACCTCGCCTCAGCTGAAGCTGGTACTCCAAGCCGAGGGCCGGCACACTGCCTGACTCTGCGGCGAGGACATGCTTAACGGGGCTATTACATTTTCCACATAAGGGAAATCCACCACTATTTATATCCAGCTTAGTACTTCAGATTCAGGCAGAATACTTCTGAAACTACATCCATCCAATATTAATAGCATCTGTCTCGCAGATTAACTATCGCATTGTGTTTTTATTTAAACATCATCACTGAGCAATCACTCACTAAATTATTTAAAGGAAACAACAAAAAATTGTTTTAAGGTCACGAGAAGGATGTCAGCGGGCCAGTATTACTAAGCATTTTAAAACCTGGAAGATTTCATTTTAAGGAACTGTAATAATGCCTTTCTTTGGCATATGTAATTCTATATTTTATATTTATGAAGATGGACATTTCTGAAGTGTTTAATGAGCAGCAATATAGTTGCTCAGTTAAAATGCAGAGCCTTATACTATTTTTAATATTATCCAGTAAGTAACTCAGTGCCATATGCTTCTGTAGTTTGACTGCCAAAGAATGCAGCAAGTTGCTTTGGAGGCTGCCTCCGAACTCCACGCCCCAGCCAAAACCACGTCTGTGGTACAGAGCTATTGATGTCCTACCAGCGCGGAACATAAAAATGGCCCCACAGAGAAGTTACACAGAGGCTCTGCTAACTCCATTGAACGGGATGTGGCTTGGAGCAATGCGTGGAATCAGGGCAAAGCTTAAATCCTAGACATGCTACACTGGAAAAAAACAGTACGATCTTGCAAACAGTGAGGTGCTTGCTCCTCTCGGTTGCCAGATGACCTCTGCTCCCCAAAGCATAAGCCACATACTAAACTTTCGTGCAGAACCTTAGGGTACATGAAAAGTTTTGGACTGCAAAACAGCAAGAGAACCATTCCGCTTTTAACTTCTGCCACCTAACTCTCATCTCGGCAGGTATAGGTGACTGAGGTAGAAATGGAGGCATGAAGGTTAGAGAATCGGAAAAGAAAAAAGAAATTATCACCAGGATTAAATGGTGAACACGAACAGAAATCGAAGAGATCTGTTAGCTGTACACATACGTGTATTTTGTCGTCTTGCTTTGCGCTATATAGGTTATTCTGCACAACGTTTATCTGTTAGGTACAGTATCTAAACCTTGACTTTTTAATTGTTTGTAATACTGGGTTGAGGTTAAGCTCCCATCTTGCAGTGACCGAATTGCTTCCATAAACTGTAACAGCTAAGCACTTCTATTTCCATCTTTTTTTTTTTTTTTTTTTTTTTTTAACACCACGCAAAATAGTTCTGTTGTTTGGTAATCATGAGGAGCCAAAAAAACCTCCAGCGTTTTCATCGAGCATCTGGGTACTCCTTGATCAGCCCTGCGCTAATGGGAGCCCCGCTATAATCTAAAACCCAGACCCAAAGATGTGTACCAGGACCTCCTTAAGGTGCAGTTCTCGGCACTGTCATCCTGCGAGGACTGCAGTAATCAAGAGACTCATTACAATAAGAAATAGCTTCATTTCTAACTCAGTTCATTTTGCTGCAGTAGTGCTGATTCGGTGGTAGAAGTGTGATGTGATGAGGGCTATGAGCTCAAAACCTCGTCCTGTTTTTCTGGCTGCAATAGCTGGTCTATAAAAGATGGAGATTCTCTACAGGCTTTGCTTTGTTAAACGAAGACAGATAAAAATCTTCCCCCTCCTGTCAACAAAGCAGCTGAACCTCCTGTGCTTAATATGATAGAAAACAACAATTAAAATAAAATTTACCTCACGCATAGACCAGTCTTAGCCTATCTGGACATTTTCTATACAATTTAATATTTTTGGCTTAAAAACAATAATGGTTGAGAAGGGACATAAATGGAAACAAAGGAGCAAAAAATCTGAAACAGATGTTAGGAAGCACTCCCAGCACAGGAGAGCCGATGTGCTGAAAAGCTACCTGGGGGCAGGACATTAAAAGACACCTCTCAAGAAAGCCTGTGAGGAAGAGCAGAACAACGGAGGAAGGCTTGATCCAGATAACTGCTCGTCCTCCACACCTCTCACTTCAGCACCTCAGGGGATTCTGCTTTTATTACACAACACGATTCTGTGGCTCATTCTTTAGAACAGAAGTAAAAATGTGAGGGAGAAATTTTGAGCGAATTTCAGATGAAAAGAGTAAGAAGGAACAAAAGCACTGTTGTCTTCTTTCTCCTCTATGAAAAATCGGCAAGTTTAGCCCAGGATGGGACTCTGAGGGGATTAAAACCCACCACCCAGTATCCATCTGTGCCGTTAGTACTTTGTTCATTAAGTGGGTCATTTTCACAGTCTGGAAGATGTGTGGGAAATGAATCTTTAACCAGTGCTAACGACCATGTCGATAGCTATGCAATTTATAGTGCGCTTTTTAAGATTGTCTCTAAAATACCAAAATTATTAACTGTTGAATAGGGCACCCACTATGATTAGCCCCATGCAGCCCATTGAGTTATCCTTAATGATTAACACCTAAAGCATCCGGCAAACTACTTCGCAATCGATGTAATCCTTCAAAACCAGGGGAAAGACAGGACTAGCAAGGGGGAAAATGAGTCAGAAGCTAACATGGATTTCTTTGTCAGGCACCTCAGGACTCAGTCCTCGATTCCCACCTGCAGTCTGTTATAGGTACCTTCTCAAAGAGGACATTTGCATGTTTCTGTCTCTTTTTAAATCTGGAAGGAAACACGCAGGGGAAGTCATTCCTTCAGGAAACCAGAAGGTCTGTACCGAGTGGTTCAGGGGAGGATTTTCAATTCTCCATGCTCCTAAATCCTGCAGGCACTCCTCAGACCCTGTTTGTTAGTGCCCATGGGGCATGTGCTAAGGATGGCAGTGATGAGGGACCAGGAGATAAGCTCTGCACAGCTGAGCCCAGAGGCGGTCTGAATAATGAAGCCTGAATTACACTACAGCATTTGTGACATAAGAGTAGCTGAAAGACAGTTCTTTACCAGCAGTGCTCTTGATCATCAGCTCCAGAAGGCAAAACTTGGGCAGCTCCAACTTATTGGCATTTCTAGAGCAACCAGTTCTTGTCCACCCTCGAAAGTAGTAGCAGGAAAGAGTGGTGCTTCTTTGGGGCGGAGTTTTAACCAGTTCCTGGTCAGAGGCTGGTCAGGATCTTTTCATGCCTTCATGGGACAAGGGCAAAATGCAGAACCCCTCACTACTTTCTCTTTCATGAAGTCTTATTAAGTATGCCACCTGCCATTGAGAATAGGGCAACGCAAGGAAGAGGTGATTTGGCAGACAGACGTGGGTATCACGTCTGCAGTGACTTCTTTTTCTGTCCGGTAGATGGGTGCACATGGCTTTAGACCAGACAAAGATGGTTAGTGTGCAGTTATTTTGTTGTTTATGGTCTAATTTGTATCTTATTTCATGTTTGCAGTTACTCTGGATGCATTACATCTCACTAAGATATCAGGCAGTGAAGAAATGGTAAGGGAATAAAATACAAGGCTTTCTGAAAAGTAGCTAATTATTGACCCAGTCTCCAGTGCGTAGCAGTTTTGTATGTGCAAAACTTCTGTTTTTCAGAGTGTCTGAGTACTAGATGTGATAGTATGTATGACACTTTGTCATTAGCGCGTTGTCTAATGTGTCTTTATAGTCATTACTAGTATAGATATTATCTGCATTATTCTAAAACTATGCCTACTTTTATCTATTAATTCATGCTCTCTAGGTATAATCTCCATTACAAACACATAAAATCTGCTTTCTTCCTGGCCCAGAAATACTCTTGTCTAAACTACAAAATTCTGTGCTACAGAAGAGATGCAGCATCAGAATTCAAAGCCAAAAAAATCCATGTCCGCTAGGAAACCCAGTTATTTTCTTGTTGAGCACAGCCCACTAAGCAAAACATTTGCATTACTCACAAATCAGCAAGAAGCCAACATGCTTAGAAATGAAGGCGGTTGTGTTAAACCCTGCTGGACATCCTTGCTTTGTGACTGTCACTGCAATGAAAAGCCGTTGCAGCTGTCATGTGAGCGGATGACACAAATGATTCCTGGAGGGGATATGCGTTAATTATGAAATGTTAACTTTTTGTGATAGATAATACACATGTAGCCAGTCAAGTAACAAGGGTGTGTCAAAGAAGGCTTTGCATATACATTATATGATCCCCTTTCAGTAATTAAACTCTGGATAAAAAAATAAGAAGGCTCCTAATTTCTAAAAATAAATGTTCTTCTTATTAGGAGAATTATTTGCAGACATAGTGTGTGTGTGCTGCTGGCACTTTGGTGGTGCATGTCCCGACTGCCGCCGCCTTATCTCATCAGACTCTTCCTTCTGGTAGTTCAAGCTCCTCCTTTGAAATCTCATGCAAGTTCCTACATCTTCAGTGTTATCGCTTTCCACTGTTGTTTTGTCTTCTGAGACAGCACATGCTGATTTGTGGGGCGGTAAGAGGGTATTAGGCCATAGTTCTTTACAGGGACACATTTTCACTGCTGTCCTAGGGTGGCCTGTTAATCTCAGGATCATCACACATTCTGTTCTTCAGGCCGTTCTCTCCTGTTCTTTGCACTATTCACTTTGGTTGGGTTTGCTTCATGTTTGCTGCTGCCTTCATCTGTTGGATGCCTTCCTGTTGAGCCTCTCTTGTTTTTCACACGCTTTGCCTCCTCTTACTCCCCCATGTGGGGCAGCTGCCGGTTGAGCCACTTATGTCCTCAAGCTTCTGGCCTTGTCATGTTTCCCCAGGAACCTCCTGCTATGTTGCCGTTGCCTTGGACTTGTATCCCCCCACCTGTCCTTAGTGTGAGTTACCTGCAGAACTTGAATCTGGCTGAATTCCAGCACGTTTCGCATGGCTTCCCGGTGGCTGAGCTGAGTTCGTCTTCCTATTAGTCTCTTAGGCTGAGCACTGTCTTACCAGTGATCGTTTCCCGGGGACTCAGGGGGAAGGTGACTTGTGATCAAACTGCCCTCAGTGCTGAATTTTTTTAAGCACTCAGGAATCTAGCATAACCGTTATGGAAATCCTAACCCCGAGTCTTACTTGTGTATTATCCAAATAGTTTAACTTCCAGGCACTGGAGTGGCAAGTGGCTATAAACGTGCAGTCCTTCCCCCTGAAAGTGAGCCATGAGGCTCTGTAAGGGACACGGCAATGGCTCTGGGCAAGGGACACGGAGGGAAGGATTTATGATGTGCTTTATGCCAATATGCATGTTAGGGCTACCACTCTAGCACAGTTTGCAAAAAGGTGTTAGAGAGACAGATGGAGAGCTGGGTTTCACTGGCACAAAATGTATACGTGCAAGTTAGGTTGTAGGCTAGTTCTTCACTGAAGCTGACTATGGAAAAGACTGGGATGGAATAAGGGACCCCAGAGCTGCCTTTCTTGCCTGCACAAGCTACCTAAATCACTGTATGAATCACCAGCAACCCTGGCAGGCTGCTCCTCCTTCCTCTAGGGGAGACCGAGGCAGGGATTCGCAACAGCAGAGTGGGAAATGGTCTGCTGCTCCCACTTACAGGTGTCCAGCCTCCCCCGTTGCTTCAGGAAGCCCTGGAGCCACTTGGTCCCTTGTTTTTTTCTTTATGTAGGAAAGCTGTGCGCTGCCCTTTCCCCCCCTAGAATCAAGGCTGCAGTCTAACCATAAATTAACTAGTATTTTCAATATGTCCCAATCTCTGCCAAGTTGTCTGAAGACACAGTGAAGGTGTAGAGAAGGATGAGGAAGGGAATGGAATAAGCCCCAGATAAACAAGAAAATAAGCCAGTCAAGAAGCCTATCAAAGAAAAAAAAAAAACAAGTTAATGCGCAGTGCCCTAAATCTGCTCTCTAGAGCAGGCTGATCAGTGGTCTCCAGTTTTTCATGTTTGGTGCCACATGGCGTATCTGAGCCATGACAACACTCTGAGGAATCAGGGAAGCTGGAGTCTGGCTGGCATATGAAATCATTCCTGAAGTGCCACTGCCTGTGACACGAGGGATCGTTCCAACATCTTTGCTTGCCTTCAGGACTTTTCTCTAACAGGTGCAGCAGATGAACTTCTCTTACAGCCTTCCTTGCGAGTATGAGACCAACCCACCGCCAGTCCAGGATGCCAGATGACGGAGAGGAAGGTGGCTTTGCTCATGCTAGCAGGACTCGCAGCATTTTTGTGAATGAGCAGCAGGGACCTGCTCTTCTGCAGAAGGAAATACTGAGCTCTCTGATTTGCTGTCACTGCGGGACTGGGAGCACAAAAGGCTTGGGCTTCCCAGCAGGTCTGTCTTGCCATGTGAAGACCACGGCATTGTCTGGGTGCAAAAACCACCCTGAACTGCAAGACAAAATGCTACAGCTGGGACTGGAAATCTGCTGCAACTTTGGATTGTTTTATGTGCCCCCAAACCTGCAGTGACCTGACTGATTAAAACAGCGGGGAGGATTAGCTCCAGCTCAAATCCCATTCCCATGGGAGGATGCTGAGGCAGGTTGGTCAGGGAGGTGGGAGTCATGTCGCAGGCTCTGGTCTCAGGTGGGTGGCAGGGAGCCTGTACCACCCTGCAGGACTATCACTCCTCTCCTCCTCCCCAGTTCCCGACCCTTATCCCAAAGAGGGGCAGATGTCCTCCTGGTCTCTGAGAGCAGCCAAGGCAGGTCAGACTGTGGAGAGCAGGCTTAGGTAATGGTACATGGAAATGATTCACAGTTCAGCTGTTTAAAAGGCTGAAGTAAAAGGGACAAGGATGTAAGTCTCCAAAGGACAGATAATAGCACTCCCCAATAGGTCCTGTGGTTGGTTTAATAAATGGTTTCTCTGGTCTTCAGTTTCTGTTAGTTGCTGGAGTTATGCAACTTTAAAAAAAAACTGTCCACAAAGTAGTGACAACCTTTTCGTCACTTGCTTTTTTGACGAAGACCTAAAAATAAGGATTTTGTTTGGAAAGAGGGGATGGTGGTGAAGATTTGTTAGTTTAGGTTTCCCCTTAAAAATCATTTTCACCGGAAGGAGAAGAGGAAGGAAAACGGCCTACATTTCCTGGCTAGGAATAATATCCATAACTACAAAAGAAATCCAGAAACAGAGGTTTGGGCCTCAGCAGACTAAAAACCACTTACCAGTCTTTCATCACAACCTCAGCACATCTTAGATGTGAGAAGCAACATTCTCTATTTGAATGTTGTGCAGCTTTTTACAGACTTAGGGGCTTATTTTCCTCTGTCCTTCCTGAGAGCCTTCTGAGATAAAATAACGGCTTATTATTTGGGCAGAGAAGCATTCCTGAAAAGTGTTTTCTTTGCTTTTGCTCATGAATTACCGATGGAAATGAACAGCTGGCAAATTAAGTCACCCTGCTACTTGAGGGGGAGGAGAAAAGATGTCTTCAAGTTTAAGATCTGTTTACTTTTCTTTAGAGAGTGGCTTTTCTCTCTACTGTTATACACTGACCTTGGTTCAGTCCTCATCAACTACATTTGTCCTTTGGGACTTATCTGCATCGAAAAAAGAATGACAGAAAAGCCAACAATATTGGATCATCTGGTTACACTGTATTTTTATTTTCATAATTGTTTAAATATGGCTCTGTACTGTCGGGTAGATGAGAGCTAACCTGACTGTAGAATTGAGGCTATGGTTGGAGGTCTCTGTTACTGTAAAATACTGAACTTACATTTTATTCATACTATGGAGATAACAGCCACAGTAACATATACAGGTGTGCTTGTTTAAAGACCAAACAGGTTTGATTCATGTGCCACATGCTGTGCAGTTTTTTGGTGACACAAGCCTACAGTGTAGATATCCCTTTTAGCTCTGACAATATTTGATGCTGATGGTATATTTTTGCGGTTGTTTTCAGTAGGAGCGAGTTTTTGGTGGGCGGCAAAGGAAAGATAGTGAGACACAACTCACAGCCTGAACGTAAAGCTAAAACCATACCACCTTTTTCAAAACTTCTTTTTCTTTTCCTCAGTACTACTGAAATTCAGTAAATTACTCCTCTTTAGCAGATATTAAGAACTGTTACAAAGGCTACAATCATCTGATAATACTGACAAATATGTTGTTGAGCCATCAAATAGCACTGAAGTAGGTCTCATTTATATCAGAGTGCAGATCTGAGGCAAGCTGTGTCGTGACAAAGGATTTAACTTGTTGAAGTGTCTCACCTGCCCCTTCCCAAAAATGAGCATGGAGTTTGAATAATCCCAAATTCACTGCCGTTAGTGACAGATCCGATTCAGAAAAATTCTGAAAGTTGTTTTTTGGTTTTTAACCCTTGCTTTTATCACAAGCTCTTATTTCCCATAGTGAGATTTAGTCCTTCCGCTATAAAGTAAGACATCATGGTAAAGAAAGAGGAAAAGAAAGAAAGAAACAAAGAAAGAAAGAAAAAAAGAAAGAAAGAAAAAAAGGTTTCCTGAACTCCTTGTAGTATTCCCAGAGGACATCTCGACATCAACTGGAAAGTTTCACAATCTGTCCGTGAACATCAGACAGCAAAGGCTCATTCGGACTGTGGCTTTGGTGAGTCAATCTGCTCACACTTCATCAGGAGTGTCAGGGGATCCTGACAAAATGATAACGATGCTGTGCGTTGGGTAGAGGAGAACATAAATAAGCTACCTAATTCCATTTCTTTTAGCATTTCTTTATACCCATATGCTCGAATCATATCACACCAGCCCAGCCTTTGTACTCAGAGAGTTCCTCCGAATTGGATTAGGTAATACATTGAAAGCCATATTTCTTGTAGTGCCTTTGGGTTTTGTGCATGTGTGTGTGCATTATTTCCCTATGAATGTGTTTTTGTATATGCAGAAAACAATTAAAAGCTGCTTCTCCTAGTCATTTTGCAAGAAATCAAGGTCATCCCCTGGGAGTCCTTTGCTACAAAAGCTTGTGATGAATAGACGAATTTATGTGTAAAAATCTGACAGTGTTATGGAAGAGTTAAGCAACCCTTTTATTTTAATGCAATGAACAGCACTGAGTAAGCAGTAGGAAAGCGGGGCACTGCTTTTCCTGCTGAAAGCTTCGTGTTAAATCAAAGCTTTGGGATATCTCTCCTTTCCCTCTGGAAAGGGCACTAGTGACAGCCACCAGCCCCTACGCCGCCCCGAGCAGCTGAGCAGAGGTCAGCGCAGGGAGCACAGCGTACCTCTGAGCACACAGGAGACCACTGATGCACCTGGCTTCAGTTTCAGGTAAAGGCATCCTATTTTATTTGGCTCTCCCAGATGATGAACATTAAAGGCAAAAAGGCTAACTAACCACAAGAACGCTACCCCAGGGAAAGCGTGGGTCCTTCAGGGTCGTGAGCTGTGTTCCTCTTACCGTGCACAGGACAGCAGACATATTGCCCGTACTTGTTACACCGAATATGCAAGTTCTTCGTGGAAGAGCTGTTTGTCTGACATATCTGTAAAGTAACTGGTGTTGTTCCAGTGCATGCTGGTGAACTAATAATAGTAATTTTGAATTCCTTCTCTTTACTTCTAGCTATCAAGATGCTTGCATACAGACAAGCATGATACTGGGCGGCTTTTACACGAGACACCCTGGATATGGTTTCATCACCCTGCATATTGTTCACTGCTCTTATTTACTTAACACAAGTTTTTGCATGTATTAATTCATAAATGTATATTATACAACTGCCAGCTCCACAGCTCTGGCCTGTGCCCTCGCTACATCCCAGTAAGCAGCTCTCACCTCCTGTGCAGCGCGTACCCAAGCAGGACAGTCAATGAGTGGAAACCAGAGTCAGGCATATTGCCCTTGGTTCACATACTTGGAACTGGCACTGACCTTGAAAATCAGAGGAAATTAAAAAATAGGTATATATTTTGTCATCCCCTTGTACAGTTACTAGATTGGATGCAAAGAGGGAGTTCAGAAAATGTAGTTGGGGATCCCAGAGAAAATGGGGCCATCCCTTTTGGGTAGCAGCCCACAGTTAGATCAAATTATGCTGATCGTGAAACCGTATCCCTAGACAGGAACCCACAGCTGCAGTTGCAGAGAGAGTCCTGGAGCATGCGTGGAGCAACTGGAATATTCTGGAAATGCGGTTGGGAAAATTCAGGAGTTCACAGCTGAGCATGTGCAAAGTGCAGCGAGTCAAAGGTCTGCAAGTTGGCATCACTTGGGGGTGTTTTCATGAGGATGCCAGAAGGCAACACGCCACTGGGACAAAGAACCTTATCTCTACCAAGTTTCAAACTCTGACAATATATTGGTCAAAGAGGAGGCCATGAAAGTATAGGCGGGTGTATATTCTGCCTGAAGAATAACTGAAGAAAAGCTGAATTGTTTTTACTGCCACTTCCCAGGAACACTCATCCTGATGACAGCTCTTACATGGAAAATTTCATCTGGAATGATTCAGTTTAGGCAACAGAAAGTTGTATGACTGGAGAGAGAAGCAGTGGCCCATCTGCCTGCTTACAGGCTTCAGATGCCACCCGCTCCGCCTGCTGTGGTTTGTGGTTACCCCTGGCTCCGTGTCCTCCTGCTCGAGTTGCTCTTCACCATCAGCCACCAGACGTGGTCGCTTCCACCATGTCTCGGAGGCAAAGAACCTCAGTGGAGGCAGCACATTACCCTGGAAAGTCATCCCCTGCACCTTCAGGTGATGAACCAAGTTTCACAGCAAGTCAGCTTGTGTCAGGCTTCACATTCGTGGCAATCACATTTTTCCTCATCCTTCTCAGTTCACTGTGGCATGCTTCTCCAATCATCATCCTCTAAAGCACCAGTCTAAGATTATTTGATCCTGACAACGTAGATCAACAGTGATGGAACCAAGCACTGCCTTTTAACACAGTTACAATGACCTTAATTAAAGGGATTATTCCTTTTAAAGCCCCACAGAGATCTATACAGCAGGAAAAATTTACTCATTTTCACTGAAATAGTAATATGGAGCCTATTGTCTTCCTCTTCCTCACTGGATATGATTAGTTTCCCATTGAGCCTCTAACTCTCTCTATCTCATTAATACATGGCATTTGACTAAGCAACAGCTATAGCTGTTCATTTTATACTCCACATATCCATCCCACAGGCTAAGACAGACAAAATAATTACAGAAGCCTCCCCTTGAGTAGGACCACACTGAAATGGACTCCCTGCTTAGTGGGAGGAAAGAGGAAAGAATGACAAAAAGTGGATTTTGCCACTTTTCCAAGAGAAGTTCAATAGATGTTGGCCATGTCTGAACCAGGAGGCAGGGTAGGACCGGGGCAGGGAGAGAGATCCTGCTCTCCTACTCTTCTCTCCCTCTCTACTATTGTCCTTGCCTCAACACACACTCCTAGACCTGTGTGACTCAAATGTTTTGGTGTCCTAATAGCAAAAAGAAAATCATTCTGCTTTGCGGGACTTTCCTCTTCCAGTCTGAATGGAGCAATGTAAAAGGGAACGCAGGAAACAGAAACAAGGTGATGAGCCATCACGAAATGCCTGGCTGTCCTGCTCTCACTTACAGTAGAATCCCTTTACGCTACCCTGCATGTAGAGTGAATCAGCTTCTGCAGAGAAAAGACGTCTCATGGGAACAGAATTCAGGTGATCGCTCCTCACTGATATAAATGACTGGGAGCTTAACCTCTCACCTCTTAACCGGTTCAAGGAAAACAAAAGGTACATTTTTTACAAGCCATTGCTCACTGTATCAAAGGGCGCTGTGGCCGGGATGTCACAGAACTCTGGGGCAACGGACTCCGTGGTAAGAAATCTAGATCAAAAAATACAGGAGCAGGGGGATACAGGGATTAAATGCATTGCAGGAATAGTGTGGATTAATGCTATTTCTGCATCAAACATGGCAGGTGCATTTGTCCTAATTAATGATAAAGTGGAAATGGAGAGTGACCCAACATCAGCAGTTACAAAGTTCCAAACATACAATAAAATTTCTTTGGAACGCAAAAACACTTAAACTTCAGTGTTAATTCTTCTGTGGGAATGATGAAAGACTGTGAAATATGAGCATGCAGACTTTAGGATGTCTGTAGGTACTGTTGTGGTTTGAACACCCTGGTGCTGAGTATATCGAAATCCCCATGGATGTCTATAATGGTCCTTCTACATATTGCATGTCTAGTATCTGTAGTACTCGGCAAATTTAGCACTGGTGTATCCCTAGCATGCAGGCTGAGGTTTCAAATTACTGATGAGGCCTTCTGCTTCTTTAAACGTGGTATTAAGAGTACCTTAGAGTTCTGAGCAATATCACCCTTTTTTAGATCTGTCCATTCATCACAATATTGTGCCAGGGTTTGTTAGGTGAACTTGATTGACAGACACCCATCTTTATCCTCTGCATGGCTGGAGGTCAGCACTGGTGGAAGGTAATGCTTTTTTAATTAGCTGCTAGGGTATTAAATTTCCTTTGTGTGGATTGCACGTTGCATTCCTGTGAGTCACTATCTGAAGAGGCTGTCTTTGCATCCACTATTCAGTATAACACAGACAAGTGGAGAAGAGTCATAAAAGATTCATATCAAAGATGTTTATGAAAAGTCTTGGATCTGGACAACCTCCAGGTTTTTCAGCAGTGCCTGTAAGACAAGAAAAACAACAGCTTTAAAATGCTGATAGAAACCAATTCAAAGGCATGCTTTACACTCTGCACCAGGAATCACAAAGCCAAAATAGTGGCTATAAATTGCAGACGTCATCTCAAGTCCTCTGTAGATACTGATTTCTCAGCTAGAATCAAAAGAATCAAAAAAATTTGTGTGCAGATAGGAACAACAAATCAGGTGTTCAAGACGATGATAATCTGTAGAATACCATTGGAACTGAATTTTTCTTTATCTAAAATCAGCCGGTGCATGAATGGGTCGTGGCAAGCACTCTAAAAATTTCCAACAATCCTCAAACAAGGTAGGGGAATTTGTTTGAGGAAAACACAATACATTTGAAAATTTATACGACTGTTTCTGATAAGCTTGCATTAAACTAAAGATGAAGGGAAATTGCAGAAGAACGGAACGACAGGGCATCCATGCATATTCCACATTAGGTGGGCAACTGGTTCTCCATGCTCTTAAAGCTTACGTAAAGTCATTTATCATCTTGCAAACTGCAAATACGTAAAGCGCTGCTACCTGGACTAAGCTAGCCTGATGATAAAAATTCATGTGAGGCTCCAAAACTCAAGGACTTTCTTAGCAGTACTCAGCCAACTGCAGCTTAAGGAGCAATAGCAGGATCAGTAGTGGCAGCGAGTAATGAAGATACTCTTCACAATGGGGTTTACTAGAACTGCACAGTATACTTAATATCTGAAAGCAACAGCGAATTTTTGGAAAAATGTCCTCTTTCTTTTCTGGTTGGAAGTTCCACCTATAAAATGTTATCATAACTAAGTACTTGCTTCTGCAACTAATTCAATAAAGCTATAACTCAGGCAGGGACTCATTTACACTTAGATTATCCCTGCAATCCAGAAGAAGTTGAACAAAATGAGGCCATACACTCTGCGCATATAAACGGTGAGATCTGGCCTCAGTCCAGGTGGTGTTATACCCCATAGCATGTAGAAGTATGTGCATATGTTATGTGTAAACATTCATAAATGTACTTCAGCTTTCCCTTCAATAAGCTGACTCCGTAAGTGTTTTCACTTGAACTGGGGAATTGCTACTTAGAATAACACTTCCTAAGATAATGTCCCAGTGAGAGAGAGAGACACAGGCTGATGATAAATCTTGCTTGCACGCAAATTAGCCCGTCTGTAAGGGAAAGGGCTCTGCAGACAGGACTGGAAACACTCTGATCTCCAGCTAGCTCCAGGTGGTCTTAGCCAACTTATTAGCTACGGTGCAGAAAACTAAACAAAAATGCGTAATAATGTCCGGGATAATCAAATAACATTGCAAATAGGTTATTTTGAACCAAGACTGCTCAGAGAAGTTTGTAAATGACTCTCTCTGTTTCCCCAAGCATTTTCTGTGTGAATAAAGTCATGTGTAATGTGTCATATCTGAAGAACTTCTGTAAAATATTCCAAAGTCTTATCTGAAAATGAAAGTGTTGCCTCACTTTTTCTCTCTTTGCACACAGGCACACACAGAGTCATAGCGTTTATTAGTAGAATCTATGTGCAGACTTCTAAGTTTAACAAGTTACTTTTGTTTGTATGTGCATATGATGATGGGAGACAAAAATGCAGAGGCGGAAATAATATTTATGGGTGATAGTTCAGTTTATAAAACATACAGAAACCATAGTTTTCAAAACAAGAATTAGTTGCCTAGGAAAAAGGAAAGAAATGAACAGAACTGTTACTTAAGTCTCATCTTCTCTATTGTTTTTATGGGACACTTTAGAATTTTTAATTTCTTTGTGGTGGTTTCAGGAGTTCATTGAATTGATATTTCTACTACTTGCTTTTCCTAACCTGTCTGCTTTTGTATAGCATGATGGCAAGTTATATCTCTAGTACCAGCGTGCAATGATTTCTGGATCCTTGGTTATTCTCAGCACGTGTTTATAGTGCACAAAACATGGTGTCTGCATTTCAAATATATAATGCACTTTTTGTTTGAAGATGAACATAGACTCCAAGATTCAAGGCAGCATGTCAGTGATAGGGCAGGATACTCTCTGGATTTTTTTACCTTTTTTTATTTTCTGCGGTGATTCTAATTTGGGAGAGAAGAAAAAGAAAAGTTGTCTTTACTTTTCCATCACATATAATTGGCCTGTGGAAAATGCAGGAGTCTCACTCAAGATTTATAAACAAATACACCATTATGTTTCTCATTAGTTTGAAGAATACCTGTATAAGTGGTAGCTGTCAGATACAATAAGTGCCCCCCTCCCTTTTTGCTTATATAATAATCCCAGCATTCAAAAGACTAATCACTACACACTGATCTACAAAGCATCTTATTTCCTCATCAAATTTCCCTGCTGGGCTTAGCCATGCTTGTCAACTTCCCAGATCCCCCTTTCAATAACTGGTTTATTCTTAGCATCTTGCCAAAATGCATTCCTAGGAGTAAACCACGGAAGAATGAAGTTCTAATTTCTTTATCTCACTCAAGAAGAGGTTTCTACCTGTGCTCCTGGGAAAGGTCACAGGTAATTTTGGCTGCAGGTTCCCTTGAAAGAAGCAGACATGTACAGCACATTGGGGCTCTTTGTCTATAAGTATAGGTGACCACCAAAGATGACAGAGAAGAAAAAAAAAGAAGACCAGAAAGGAGAAGAGAGGAGGAGAAGGAGAAGGAGAAGGAGAAAAAAATAAAAATAAAAATAAAAAGAAAAAGAAAAAGAAAAAGAAAAAGAAAAAGAAAAAGAAAAAGAAAAAGAAAAAGAAAAAGAAAAAGAAAAAGAAAAAGAAAAAGAAAAAGAAAAAGAAAAAGAAAAAGAAAAAGAAAAAGAAAAAGAAAAAAAGAAAAAAAGATGAAGAAAAAAAAAAAGAAAAAATGGACAGAAGCTGCCCTGTCCTATAACCCTCAGCTGCACTCTCCTGGTTAAAGCTGAAGCTCCCTTGTCATCCTGGACAGTGAATAAAGGTGAACATTTGCGTGCCCAGCTCACACCCAATGCAATGGGCAGGCAGCTACACATAAATAGTCACGGTTTACCTGTTCTTTGACTAAATGTGGTTTGCAGGTTCTAATGCAGTAATGAAGCACTGTTCCCCAGTTCTGTACTCTTCTGCAAGTTTAAACCTTGAGTTGAATGAGTACATCCCTATGGAGCAAGAGCTCAAAAATGAGCATCTACTGATATTCTAAGGATTGACTAAATGAATTAGGGATGGATTATCAGATTCACTTAATGAGAATCTTACTTGTTCTTTCTTGTAAAGACTAAGCTTATTGGTTTCAGTCTCACCTATTCTTTTCTGATGTTTTATTTATTACTAGAATACTCATTTATTATATTCACATATATGAAGTGTCACTGAAAACAGAAAGGCAAACAGAAGGGAAAGTTATAGCTTTTCAATATTGTTTCACCTCCTACTTCAAGTCTGTCATGGGTTTCACACAATAAGTTCCGCATCAGTTGAACAACCTGAAGCACAGCCCTTAGCAAGGTGAGTCTCTGGTGCCTTCCTTCCCCATAAATACATCTGTGGTAGCTCCCGAGCCCACACTTTCCAGGCACATCTTAAACACAAAGCATAAGTTGCCAAATCCTACATGAAAAATATTTTTTTCTCCAGATGACAGTATATAAAAGATAAAAGATGTTGTGCTGCTCTATTTTTTTTTTCTCTATTTTTGACTTTTACCTTATTTGTTTGTCTTAAATTCCTAGGCAGATCCTGTATACTAGTCTACTATATCAGAAACTAAATGAGTCTTTTTCTCCACCTGCAATAAAATAACCACTCTCTGCAGCTGTGCTTTAAACCTACCAAAGGAAGGGGAACTCTTCATTAAGCCAAATAATCCTTTGGATCAGCACTTCTCTGTTTTACTCAGTATGAGTCAATATTATATTCACCATATAACCAATGATCTGCTTCGAAAATGAATGTGACTTTTTTTTTAGGATCAGGGATTTGTGGTTTCCTTTATAAAAATTACTTTCAAATCTTGACATTTTCTTCTTCAGTAGGATGAGTCTAGCTCTAAGGAGAGCGAGCAGAAAAAAAAAACAGGTTAATTCACAGTGTTTAGACTATGTATGTGTGGATAGTGCTTCTGGCTGCCAATCCGTTCTAAAAGGAGGAGACAAGATACAAAGGCTGCTTCACTGTTCTTGAGGTTGGACAAAAGAGCAGTGCAGAGACAGAACATCTCCTTCACAGCTAAAGAGCGTTCTCAATTCTCCCTCTCTCTTGTTCTTATCTCCCTCTCAGGTTACCACATTTTCTGTTCCCCTCATGCCATTGCAGTAGCGCCGAGGACAAGTGAGATAATGCTTGGCCCAAATCCAGGCAATCATTTTGGAGTAATTAGTTTAGGCACTGCACACCCAACCCATACTTTTTTTTTCAGGTAGGTATCAAGTGGCTCACGTTACCCGATTACCTGCCTGTGTTTGGATGGCCAGCCCCAAGGTTCAGTTAAAGCTCGTCCCCTGGTAGCGAATGAGGGCTTAATTGAATACGTCAGTTTGTTCTGGGAAATCTGGCTCTGCTGCAATGAGTTATTTCTCCTCCTGCTGCTGTATGCGATCTCCCTTTTGCTGTTCTACTTCTTCGGCACTTCAAGCCCAAGAACAAGTTGGTGACCTTGGACCTGCTGTTAATCCTGGTATCACTTCTATTTTTTTCTTTTTTTTTTTTTTTTCATTTATTTGGAGAGCTGAGGAAGAGCAATGTGTATTGTGAGGGACAAGCAATTCTTCACCCTGAGAAACCACGGGCACAAGTACCTAGGTGTGCGCTTTTCGGGTGGATGCCAGGATTTGCAAAGGTACAGGCAATGAGCATCCCCTGCCTCCCCACTGATTTTCACAGAAATTAGGCATCATTAGTTGTGCATGAGAAACACACTCCTCTTGCATTCAAGAGAAATGCTGTATAGGGACATAAGATGACTGCTGTTGACATGCACTGTACGCAACCATCTTCCTTGCTAGGCTGATGGTTTTGCACTACTTACTCTTCCCTGCCCTACCCACTGCTTTCTGACCGATCCTTTGCCACCCCCACCCCCCATGCACCCCTCTAGCCCAGGGTCTTTCTGAGCCAAACCCCTCTCCTCAGTGCACATTGACCGGCAATGGTGTCTTCCCCATACCCCTTTGCCTACGTGCTTCCTCTTAGACCGCAGAGGACTCTTCTAAGGGCAGGAAGGAGCTGTCTCCACCTCATCCTCACCTTGCCTCTCTGCCGTGACTGTGAGCAAGGCTGCAGCTTTATGCCAGCTGTGCAGGCAGCCTTGTGCTGTGGATATACATCCACCAGGAACCGGACCGAAGCCGCTAACAGCTTCACAAAGGCAAGAGCAGAGCTGCTAAAGCCTTCCAGCCAGTACTAGCCTGGATCAGATACAGATTGGCAGCCTCGAGGTGCATGGCTCCAATTTCCCATTACCAATTCCCCAGAGCTGCTCAGTCTCCCATGGTGAAAGCTCTAATTTAGGAGAGATCCTGTAGGGCTGTGTTGTTCTTGTCCTCTCTGCTGTGTTTCTAATTTTTAGAAGCGAGTCCGTGAAGTCTTGCAGCCAGATGCCCGTTGGCTCTCAGGTGAATGCAAGCAGGCGTCCTGAGAATAGTTCAGCTCAAGAACTGTGGCTGCTATTTATATTCCTAGAAATCAGACCAAATAGCAGTATTTTAGTCCCATTCCACCTAGCTGATTAGCTTTGCAATCAGTGCGCGAAAGAATTGAATTCATCAGGTACTCAGAACTTTGAATAGCATAACCCAAGCAATGGAAAGACAATTATATTTCTTTAAACAATTGATTGCAAGGAAAAAAGGGAAAAAAAAAAAAAAAAACAAACCAAAAAAAAACCAATCCCAGAAATATATTTCCAGTTAGATTTTGCTTCAAATTTGGGGTAAGAGGTGCAAGCTACTCTTGCAGGAAACAGTAACTATGTTAATACAATGTTGTTCAAGGACCTTGGTGTCTTCAGCGTTACTTGATTTCTTTAGAAGAAGGCCAGATTCTGGACTGGCATGAATGGATTATTTCCTTCGAAGTTGGCAGAACTGTGATGATTGCAACAGCTGAAAGTCTTGCTCTGCACTGCATCAGTGCTATTATTATTGCAGTTTTCATCCAGTAAAACTAAGTAGATCAACATAGTTATGACTGGCTCCAAGCTTTTCAGCAGCGTGGGAGAAATTGGATGTCACTCTCCAGTGGACAAGGTTCCAGGGACAAGCTCCTTCTGCCAACGGAAAGACAGTAGGAGGAGAAAGGCATGTTCAAGATGGAGCAATGTGGGGAGCTGGGCTTCCTGCTGCCCCTGCAGCAATCAGGGGAATAAAGGGGACAGGATAGGGCTGTTTCAGTAGCAACTGTCCTTTCCTCGTGGCCGGTGGTAGCGGTCCCTCCACCCTTGCCTTGTGCCAGCCTCAGAGAAGCAGGTCCAGGGGGAGGGCAGCGTGAGCCCGGGCAGCCCCTCCAGGCCCAGCCTCCTCTGCCTACAGCCCAGCACCAGCTGGAATAGCAGACTGGGAAAATATTAGCATCAAGTCTATCGATGCTTTTACCCCACCACATACCGGGTGTGGCGTGAACCTGCCCACTGTTGGCGAAGCAGCAGTATCCTTCCCTGCCAAGGGAGCCCCCACGTCTTGCCCAGGAAGCTCTGCCTTCCTCACCCCACCATCTCTCCAAACACCCTTTGGCAGCTCAGCAGCGTGTCCACCACCACCGGCGTCCTCGCCACACTCTTTGTACGGGGGACAGTTACCAACATCGTGCCCCAAAAGCTTAGTGGCATGCAGGGAAATCAGCACAGTGTGAAACAGAAATGGGGAACATATGGTCCCCACACATCATTACCTGACTTGAAAGCACCTCTTCTCTCATTCAGTAGCAGCCTGTATATTAGGGATGGGCAAAAACCCAGGGTCCGCATATGCTAGATGAGAGGGAAGGTCCTAGGTTTAAAATGAAAAAAAATCACCTTGGTGCATGTTGTTTTTTCTGGGCTTTCTTTAGAATTGAGGCACAACAGCAAAACAGGCTCCTGCTATTACAGGCAAGGTCTCAATTTCATTACATTTTTCTAACAAAATAAATGCTGATGGTTTGTCTATTCCTTTGTCTTTTTTTTTTTTTTTCCTGAACTCTTCCAATTCTTTTAAGAAATACAGACTTACAGTATCTGGTTTTGATGGATGCAGTTTCTGGTAGAATGGCAAAAAGATAAATAATGTAATTACTCATTTCTCATAGAATGGCACTATATCTGAAGCATAACCGAGAAACATTAAGAAGAGATTGTATGAGTTGATGGAAAAAATCTGGAAAAGCCCAAGGAGCTGTGGATCAATCACCTTGCCATCTGACCCACTACATGGCACGATGGCAAGTTAAATTAGTTAGAAAGGACAGATCAGGATTTGTTGTTTAAACAAACAGAATTAGCAGTGGGTAATCCAAATTTTGCCAGTGATGTTAACAAAATCTTCAACAGGAATACTGTTCTTTCTCATCAAAAATACTCTCAGCCTGTGGGGAAGATACACTTCTTGACAAATAATCTGAACGTGACAAAGACATAATCTAGTCATTATTTTGGACACATAAGACATTAAAATTCACGGCATTTTGCCCACCTCTTATAAGGGCATAGTCTCATAACTGAATTAGGATTTGCAGCAAGTTTGACAGTCCACTACTTTTTGCTAACCCACTATTCAACGGAGAGATTAGAAAAGGATGTAAAAATCATCAGGCAGAAGGTCTGACAAACCATTCATCTCAACACCCTGTAAAGATAATTCTCAGCCATCTAAGATGGATATTGAAGAGGTTCTGGCAGATAAACAGACTGGCAATAAAAATCTCTAGGGAAACATTGATTTCCCATCATTTCCAAAGAAAGAATGGATTGCAGAAAACAACTGGCTACACAGGTGTACCGTGTTCAGTACACCATTTCAATCTCTCTGCTGCCCCTGAAAAGAAAGGATTCTGTTATTCCGCAATAAGGGAAATCATAGACAAGCGTAGGTTTGGTCAGGAAAGAGCTAAATAAAAGCAAATTTTTGTATTTTAAAACCAGACACAAGAATCCATTAGCAGTTTTCCTGTTGGCTGGAAATGTTCAAAACACATTTGAAAAAAGAAAAGAACTGTGAATAGACAGACTTACTCTGAGGCACTATTAATCATTGATATCTTCATTTAATAGTCATGATGGGTTTCACTGCAGCTGCACCGTATTCCTGCAGAGGGGATATATTGTGCAGCATTAGGAGCTGTATGGATGGGAAACTGTGACCTTGAGATGTGTGGTTCCTTCTGCGTGTTTTCCGTTTGCTGGAAAAAGGACCTCATGGTTACTTGCTTGTGGTCCATATTTTGAAGACGGGATGGGGGAGGCAGCTGTGTCATCTCCTGCCCATTTGCTGCATCGGAAAGCAGCAGCTTCCCAGGGCACCATCTACTGCACTCCTGTCTCTGCTCACTTGCCTGGACCCACCTCCCATATAGCTCGTACAGGGACTATGAAGGGACTTCCTTTAAGCTCATCTTCTAGCACAAAATCTACTCATATTTAGAAAAGAAAATAGATCCCTTTTTATCCACTTGTATGCAGTAGGGAGGTTTTGGTTAATTTTCAGCCTCAGTTCAGTTTTTAAAAGTTTGGAATTAATCAGCAAACCTGGGTAAAAAAAAAAAAAAAACAAAAAAAAAAACCAACCAAAATTAGAATGCTTCGGGGTTAACTCTGTCATCACTTTGACAACCCAACAGTGCCTGGTCTGATAGCTTCCTACTCCTCCGGTCCTGAATACTTTGTCTCCTGCCTTTTCTTCAAACAAGGCATCTCATTTCATCAGCCCACTATAAACAAAACTCCTCTCCCCCTTGCTAGGTCAGAGGGAAGTATTTAACACACTGGAACCCACCAGTACCAGTCACTTTTGTCTTGACAAGAGAAATTTTGACAGAAGAGAGAAATGGAGGAATCCCGCGAATGTTTGGAGCCATTAAATGTACACCTGAGCACCCTCAGAGCTACTATTACCAATTAAGAAAACCCTGGTAGAGTATGGAGGAAACCTGCAATCCGATTTTGTAAATACTCACCCACGCGAGCAGGGCTGCGCAGCTGAGCGGCCTCGCTGAGGTTACTACCAATGCCCATGTGGATAAAAAGTTCCCTACGTGCTTAAGCATCTGCAGGAATCCTAATCTTCGCCTGTGCTGTTTGTAAGTGTGTGATATGAAGAACAGTTCTGAGAGTTTTCATCACTTGTCATATTTTTGTAAATTATCCTACGCATTTTAAAGTTTTCATTATTCCAGTAGTTACCATGTTTACACATAGACACACCAGACAGGTCATGGTATTTGACTCTGGACTTCTTTTTTAATTAGTTTTGCTGACCAGGGACTCACTGTTGTTGAAACAGATGTTGCAGCCCAATAATAGCTCTCAGCTGCCAACAGCAAACTGTGGAACTCGGCCCTCGCCATGCAGAACAAATGAGTGTAATAAGGGGCCGGTGAGCTCCAGACAACAGGGACGCTCCACAACGTGCTCAAAATTTGAAACGCACTTCTTTTTCTCATCTAAAATATGACAACTGAGAAACTATTTCTCAAAAATGCATTTAATGCCACAGAATAAACACATTCTTTTCATTCCTTTATCCTTCATCTTAACTATCTTATTTTTGCTATGAGTCACATGCAGCAGGGATCAGAAAGGCTCTTCCAGACTTGAAAAGAAGACCTAGTGAAGCTCAACCTGAGGAGTCAAGTGAAGCCTCCAACAACTCATGTCTTGTTCAGACAAGTACCAAAGGGAATTGTAACAGTTGTTCTCTAAAGGAAGAATGAATTGACTCCCCTGTGAACACTTGCTGGCTCTTCCTCAGGACTGAGGTTTTGGGCCAAGGAGCTGATCATCCTAAACAATATACTTTTCTGTATGACTAAACAATATACTTTTCTGTATGATAAATTACAAGGATTGAAAGACACATGTATTTTTCTACTGGGTATTACACTTTTTCACTTCCATCTATGTCATTAAATATCTGAGATGCAGATTATGTAAAACGACTTCATTTTTTCCATCTTGTATGTTAAATCATTAACGGTGTCTTTACAACCTTCCTACGCCTTTTAGGCTATTTCTTTCAGCTTAGAAAGAGTTATTCAGTACTATTGGCCCTTCTTATATATAACTCATTTTATAACATTAATAAAAATATTACATAGATCAGGCACAGTTTTCACCTCTGCACATGCCTTTGTACCTGTTTATCTTTCAACAAAGGCACGAATATCTTTCTTAGATTGAATGGTATATTAATTTACCTGCAGACACATTGATACTGTAGAAATAATGTGTTTCTGCAAAGATTTCTAACCCATGTGCAAAAGTAGGAGTATCAGTAAATGCAGATATTTAACAACAGGGGAAGCAGTCTTGAAAAGCAATGATGCTCATGCAGTGCTGGTGGAGAGCAAATTAGATAACAGCTTATGGTGTAATACAGCGTAAAATTTAAAAAACAAAGAACCCATCATTCACATGCTTACAAAAACAGAGCGCCACAAAGTCTCGTGTACAGTTATTGTAAGGCTTGACTTAAGAAACTGTTCATTTTTTAGTATTTGAATACCACAAAAATGCCAACAAGTTACAAAGGATTCAGAAAACAGACACAAAAATATAAACAAAAAACAGTTAAAAGAATGCTAGAAGGACAGGTGAGGAACAGAGGAGCATTGGGCTGACCTAGCACCAGTGATGTGGAGTAGCTACATGATGGAAGCAAATAGAGTACCCATCTGAAATATGGGAGACAAGATGCCCTTCTTCAAATAATTTGATTTGGCTAAGCTATATTTTCTATCCCATCAGGGCTTTTCCAGCACCATCAGCAAGACGTCCAAATCCCTTCGGTCACCTCTCACTTTGTGCATCTCACTTTGAATGCCACTGTGATTCATCACAAAAACCCTTCTGGGATCTCATCATCATTATTTACAACTATCGGAAGTGTTTAAAGCAGAATTAGATAAACATCAGGGTGAAGAAAGACCACCCAACACAGACCAAGCTGCTGGAAAAGGGGATAAATCCAGTCTCCCACCCTCTCTCCCCACCTCAACTCCCGTGCCTGTGCAACCACACCATGAATGGCTGCTTGCAAATGGTTCAGGAGGACCAGCAGTCTACCCCCGTGCACTCAAAGACCACCCAGTCTCTGGAGACAGCTCGAGGGGAGCACCGAGCACAGGCAGCTGAAGGAACCAGGCACGGGGACACCTTTCCCTGCCAGTGTATCCTTAGTGCTGAGCGGGGACAGGAACGAGCTTGTGGGAAATCAACTGAATGAGGAGTCTTCTGTTTCCTCACAGCCTCTGTAGCTGTAACAAGGTGGCAGTAATATTTGGGTATCCACTAGATCTATGAGATCCTGATTTTAACGGGCCTTTGTGAGCACGGTAAAAATGAAGTGAAAAGGGAAGGATTTAGAACAAATACTGGCTCGGGAACCTTTCTCTAACACATATACAATATATAAATCTGTCTGGTAAAGCGAGTACCACATAGATTAAAAGGCTTGTTCAGCCCTGGTCTGCATGAAGCACAGTAGACCACGGAAGCCACAGCCTTTCCTCTCTTCCTGACAAACACGGTTTTCCCTGCTCACGGTGATTGAGAATGCCGCTCCAAAGATCATTTCCCAACCTCACTGTTTTGATCATGTTACAGCTCTCTCTCTTTGCCTCATCTCTGCCTCGTCAAACACAAGCTAGCAGGCTTCATTTCACAGCCCGCTCGTCTCAGAGTCAGTGTTGACTCCCCCCCTAATCCATCTGTGTTAAATTTTTACATTTGTAAGCAACCACATCTGTGTGACTCCTCACGTTGGGAAGAGTTTGATGTAAACATCCACAAAGTCAGCTGTTTTTCAGACCTTTTCTTGAAACTCCTTTGCCCTTACGCTCAGGAAAGAAACCAGTAAGACTTATAGCGGGCTGAGACCTCTGCTCGTCTGGCTGACAGACACCGCCTCTGCTTGTGCTCCTTCTGCAGTGGCTTTCTCCTGAGGTCCCTCGCTCTGCTCTTAGACTTGATTCCAAAGTCTTGCCTTGGTGGCAACCAACACCAACCAAGGGTGTTCCTGCTTCTCCCCAGACTTAAGCAGAAATGAGCTCAAGATCAGTCAAGTGATTTACTGCATGCAATTTGCAGTAGCTTCCTAGATGGTGGGTGCCTACGACTTCCTGCAAGCCAGATGTCTTTCAGGTATCCCTATTTGTAGTTCCCAAAACATTAGGCATTCCCTTGGGAGTGCAATGGCATTTAAAGGACATTTTGAGAAACTGACGTGGCAGCAATCCCCTCTCAAAACTGCAGAACAAAGCGCTTTCCCGCTCATGCAACAGCTTTCCCCATCCTTCTGTGAAAAAGAGCAAACTCGTTTTGTTTGGGAAGGACAGCATTTACGCACACCCCAAGAGAAAAAAGAAAAAGTGAGAGGAGGAAAGAAAAAAGGAAGGATGGAGGAGGGAGGAAAAGAAAGAAAAAAAGAAACGAAGGTATCTTGCATATATCTGAATTACAGGAAAGCATCTGGCTCATGTCTGTAACAAAGGGAATAAGGATCACATTCCCAGAGACACATAAACGTTACTCCTAAGACAGAAAGTATGATTCATTTTGCTAGCCTAAAAGGAAAGGGATCGTTTGGCCTCCCTGCCAGCAAAGTAGACAAAATGTATTGCAGACATGTATGTAGCCCAAGAGTCTTCTCAGGAGCTTTTACTTCGCTGCCGGTCACCGGAGCGTTGCGCAGCACTGGCTCCTTGAGCAGCCTGGCGGGCTGGCTGCAGCGGGCTCCCGGAGCAGGCGAGCACAGCCGGATCGGCATCCCACGCCGAGGACAGCGAGAGTTGGACCGTCGTGCGGAGGAGGAATTGTGAGCACGTTTAACGCTGTAATCTTAGTCCACCGATAATTGTCCTACTGCTGGGGAAGTCTGACACAGATACCCGCCTCTGCAGGGGCATGTCTCCAGGTTAAAAGGTGGCAAAGGATATCAAATGCAGCATAATGGAGCAAGATGGGAATGGGAATCAGTGTAAAATATGAGGGCAATGCACACTCATTCCTTTTAGCTTTTTTCCATTTCATACACAGAGCTGTAGCAGCTTTTAAAGGTATGAAATTTGTTTCTGAATACATGTGCTTTTACATGCAATATATGCTCTTTATATGCATGCATGAGCAGTTAACTTACAGAATTCATGCATCGTTGTTTGCTTTGCGTATTAAAAGTGTTTTAGAAATGAACCAAGCTTTCCGCTTTGAGTGTAAGACACTAACTAACTGAAGGCAATTATGAAGAATTCTCCTTTATTGGCAAACTGTTCCCTTAATGTCTTCCCTGAGGTTTTTGTTTTTCGGGGAGGGGGAGGTTGGGGGTTGCCTTCTTCTGGAGCATCTGGAGGAGGTC
This sequence comes from Vanellus vanellus, assembly GCF_965231255.1. Taxonomy (NCBI): domain Eukaryota; kingdom Metazoa; phylum Chordata; class Aves; order Charadriiformes; family Charadriidae; genus Vanellus; species Vanellus vanellus. Next base: position 66,443,705 of record NC_138907.1, read on the forward strand.
AGCCCTGGAGCCAGATTTCAGCCTGGAGAGCAGTACAAGCCTGTTCCAGGAAGGCAGTTCCTCTGTTCCTCAGAGAATTGTCCAGACTTTATGGGTTTGTCTACATTCTTCTCTGCTACAGCTAGGTGTGTAGTCAGCCACTTTTATCATGCTTCCTTGGCACGCTACTATAGCACTTTTGCATTTTTATATTTTGAAATCCGTCCTGTTTCCCTGGTGCCGTTCCATTCCCAGTTGCTGGCATCAGTAAGCACATGTGATACAACCCAGGAGACGTTTTCAAGGACACTTAGTTTTCTTCCCCAAACTTCACTCTCCCAATTGTAAAACCTGCCTTTTTCCTCCTAGCACTGCAGTGCTTTTAAAATACGGAAGGAAAACAGCAATATAAAAGCATCTTTTCATTCCAGCATTTTCTCTGCACTGAGTGCCACGGCTGGTCAGCTCAGAAGCCCAAACGTTGAGGTTTTCCAGCAGAAGCAAGCTCTGAGATCACTCTAAACTGCAGTGAGAGGGACTGAGCAGGAGGAAATGCATCATTTCAACTGGAACTGAAATCCCTTAATTAGGTTAGAGGGGCATTTTTTCAAGGAATTTTGAGGAAGGCTGTCTTGTAGGCACAATAACTAAGAAATGAAATGGATCATCAAGAAAATTCTTTGGGCTTTTTTTTTTCTTTTTCCCCAGTGCCCATCAAGGAAATATTTCCTTTATAAATCAACTCACTTTTTCTTATTAAAAGTGATTTGATCATGTAGGCCTGGGGCAACACAGAGTTATGTGAAAGTTGATATCAGAAAGTGAGGGAAAAGAGAGAATTAAAAGCAAGATGAGGGAAGTAGATAGGACGCCAACTGCTTATGTGGTGTGCCCGGTGGAAGCCAATGGGTCTTTCAACATGCATCTAAACTACGTTTATTGGATTTTAGAATGAAATTAAACAAGCCATGTTTTGTTTTGTGGGAGGCACGCTGAACTCACTGTCTCCATCTTCCCCTTTTCATGCCGGCAGAACTAATCACCATTAAAACTTAAACAAGAGAGAAGGTCTTATATTAATTCTTGAAGAAATGATTTGCAGTTCTGAAAAAGAAAGTGCGGTGCCCGCCTCTGCAGATAATTTTCCATTGCACAGAAACGCAGCACAGCAAAGGTGCTCCCTTTTATCTCGCCCACAGATCTCCCACAACAGCCTGTCTAGCAGCTCCACAGCCGTCACCCCGCAGGTTTTTGTTACCCCGTGGCGTCCACGCAGAGACCCGCGCTCGGCCATCGCCTTGCAGAAGCGCGCACACCGCGTGCGGCGCAACGCCACGGATCGATAACGCCGCCCGGCGAGGGGCTTCGAATAAAATAGGACGAGAAGGGTGCAAACCTCACCCCAGAGGTTTAGAAGAGGTATAATTTCAGTGCCGGTGGCACACGGCTGCTCGGGCGGGCGGCGGGCAGTGCCAGCCGAGGAGCGCGGCCGCCACACCGCCGCCCGCCCGCCCGCCCGGGGCCGGCCGTCTGCTGCCCTGGGCTGCCCTCTGAAGGCTGAACTTAAATCCACAGCCACGGGTGAAAAAGCGCTTCTCCGGCTCCCCGGCAAATTATTTGGGGGGAGGAGGGGGGTGAACTCCGAAGTTTTGCGGCTGGGGAACACTGGGAAAGGCAAATAAAAGAGAGCCACATTTGCAAAAGTTATCAAGACAAAAAAAAAAAAAAATAATAATAGTAACATACCCTGCCCCCACCTTCTTCACAAGAACCTGGTAGCACCGAAGACAACTGAAATATTGAAAACTGTTCATCTGATGCATACTTATAACAAAAATGATTGTAGGGATTGGGAAAATAAGGACTACTTTAAAGCAAATGTTGGCACCGACTGTATTACTAAGTTAAGCTGCGCCGCTCTACATTTTGTCTGCTTAAGGCTAAGAACAAGTTGGCACTTTATAAAAGAAATATGACTTGTATTGCCCTAATGCTGTCCTTACGGATGACTGCATTACAGAGAACCGTGAACTGCCCACCCTACGGCAGGTACAGGCCTCTTTGTCCCTATCTATCTGAACCCCTCTGTAGCAAGATTTTGTATAGACTAAGCATGTTCACGCATTCTGCTCATTCGTATTTTTCTTCATTCACATTTCTCCTCATTTACATTTGTAAAAATAAAGTGTTTCAGCAACAGTTTGCCCATCTTGGGGAGGGAAAACAGAAACACATATGTTTCAGTAGGTATCACACAGATGTACTCCCAGCCCACATTGCTAGCTAGCTATTCTATACTATTAGAAATGTGACTGAAACCATTAGCTCAATTTTAATGAACTCCATGTGTCATTTCAGGTTTTTTTCCTGGAAAAAAAAAAAGGTCTATCATATAATTCTCCACACACATAATTGAGATAAATCCCAATTCAGGCCGTTTCTCAAATGTTTGGTTTAAGAGAATCCTTTTTAAAAGACATTTATGAAAAATAAACACAATTACATATACATGATTGGTTCTGCTTATTGCTTCCGCTAGGCATTAGGAAATGTGTGTGCATGTGTGTTCATTTATACAGTGATGCTCACAGCTACAGTGAATTATGACATGTTATAGCCGTGAGTGTACTCTGAACCAAACTGCTTTCTCAGCCTGATTTCCTAAGGAAATGAGTCTTACACCAACACGAGATATTCCAGTAACTTCTGAACCCTTTGGCCTATTTCAGCTAAATTTGACAAAGGTGGTAGAGATCTCAAAGATAGCAAAGTTCCCGCTGGCGTGGGAAAACAGCTGGCAAGCTAAATGGAAATCCCATTAATGCCCACACTCTGGGTATGTTGTAGCATGACCTTACTCCTTATTAGACTTCAGAGAATCCATGAGGGAGCCCGAACCCTGGGTTAGGGACAGAGCTCTATTAGAAAACGGGACTTGAATTTTGTGATCTACCTGCTTTTGTTTAAAAATGAATGACCAAATACCTTCTTCGCTGTTGTTCTCTGTAACATAGTCATTTCTTCCTCCATTAATTTATCTGCCAAAACAAGCTTTCTACAGTTTACTTGTACTTCTTCTACACAGTACGTAGGATTAAACTAGCGCTTCCATTTCTGCACTATGAAGATGAAAATGAGACACAGAGGGGTTAAGTGAGTCCCCCAGAAACTTTTAGTGTTGACAAAGGAACTGGATCACAAGGCAGCAATGTCTCTATTCTGCCTAATACAAGGATTTAGGCATAAATGCTGTTTTCTGAACCTGATGGGGAAAAAAAAAAGCTTTACAAAATACCTCAAAGGTTTCTGGTTTGCAAAAATGTCCTATTAGAGTTTGCCCTTGTGGATGCCATTTTACTTCCTCTGCAGTCCCATCAACTCTACTGGCAACCTACGCTACACAAAACCGAACTGTTTGAAATATGTTTTATCTCTACTTTCAGAAAAAGGGTCTAGTTACTTACTGGCTTATACTACTGGTGAGCTAAACCCTCTTCTTTTCACCCTTAAAACCACCAGCCTGTGAAGCTTTCTGGGGCCGACAGGTCCTTCCCCACCTGAGTCCCAAGGCAGGAAAAACTTGTTCAGAGAAAGAGTATTCCAGTTGGTGTGTAGGAAACGCAAAATAGGTTCCTGCATGTTCTCTGCCCACCATTATTTTGTGCACCGGTATGGGGTACAAACATTCCTAGCCCCAAAAGTGTGTCATAAATAACAGAGTTTATCTCAGTTAAGGCATGGAGTTTACATGACGACATGAAGCATAGTGGAAGTTAAAGGCAAGACTCTTTTTCATGGAGTATGGATCTTGATCTGAATGCCTAAACCCAGTAAGCTTTAATTTCTCTTAGTTTTCAGTAGGATATTCTTTTTCCCATCCTCTGTTACAGAGAAGAATAACTGTTTGCAAAAGGAAAACTATGGAGAGTCTTTACTAAGAGCAGAGTGGGAACAAAGGCGTCTAACTCTCTCAGTGCCCTACAGGGACTTTATCATGGGAGAGCAAAGATGAGTTCAGCTGCATATACAGCTCCTCCCTTAGTTAAGGGCCACCATTGAGAAAGCAGCACTCTCTGACCAAAAGTATGCGCTTGTCAGCTGGGCATCTTGAATTAAAGGGCTTAAAAAAATATTTAAGCAGCAGAAGAGAATCTGACAGAAAACTGTTAGAATTCAGTATTTAACCTATTTTTGTAATTACTAGGGTTTGAATTACAGTAATTCCAACTGAGACGAGGCCCAGATGCCAGGCACTATACAAACACCTAATAAGAAACTGCGGCTGCTCTGAGTCACTTACATCCTGATCCTGCAAATGTTTAGGAATGTGTTTAACTTTACTACTGTCAGTATTAATGGAGCTGCTCGGAGAACTAAAGGTAAAGAGATGAGACCAACGAGAGCCAGAGATTTCGAGGCTGAAGTGTTTAGGTGTCTAATTCCCACTGGTCTCAAGATGTTAACTTGGATCTGGCCTTATACGACTTACCGACGTTTACACAGCAAATCTTAAACAGACCCAAAGCAAGCGCACACGTTCACATCATTTGCCCTCCATACCAGTGCAAGGCTATTTCCGAAACGCACTTTTTTAATGTCTCCTCATTAACTTATGTGGGCATTTTTCAACGGAACCCCTCAAACTATCTTAATATCTGGGTGCTGTGCTTTTGAGTTGCTCAGGGCACGGTGCAGTAATGTCCCTCCGTGCCCTGAGAGCTGCCGGTTGCCCAGAGGAAATACCCTGGCCGCAATGAGGCAGCGTGCAGGGGGAGAGACTCTTCCTTGCTACAGCCACTGCCTAGACCCTAAATAGCAGTATTTTGTAGATCGCTGTGCATTAACAGAGGGGAGAGGTTGCTTTCTCTTCTCCTCTTCCCAATCCCCCCTCTCCCTTCTGGTGAGACGGCAGGCTGAAGTCCCCCTCCCCGCCGCCTTCTCCCCCTGTTTGCTCCCTCCCTTCTCTCACTGTTTTAAAAATACAGTTTTCTTTCAAGTCCTCTACAGTTACAGTGTTTCGGCCATCAAAGTCCCCTCCCAGCCATTTTCATTTACCTTGTGACTCTGACCCTTTGTAAGGCTGAGGATTTTCGGAGTAAACCGATCCCCGAGGTCCCCAAGGATGTTATTCTCATTTATTCACTCAGCCCTTTGAATGGAAGCAGCCTGGGGTTGGCAGCGGTTCAGCAGCCTCGCATTCAGAGAGCGCACAATCCTTTTTCTTTCAGGGGCCTTTCAAAATAAGGCCCGAGGTTTGCCGAGGAGCTTGAAGGGCTGTCAGTCATGCTGCAGGTGACGTTTCACTCCCGGCCGCCACCGAAAGTGATGAGCAGAGGAGGGGGAAGAGCAAGGAGCAGGCAGGAACTGCAAAGGGCCATCTCCCGGGGCCGTGCCTTCTTCGCCAGCGCGGCTTGCTCTGGGGTAGGCCACGTCCACTGCCTTCGAGCCCCCACCAAGCTGGCAAGGACCCCGAGCGAGCCCCGGGACGGGGGGCAGAGCGTGGTCCCTGCTGGCCCCTACGGGAACAGCTGGGCAACGGCCACCCCTTTTCTTCAGGTGCGTGGCGGGCCGAGGGAGCACCTCTAGTGCCATCTGCATGTCCACCAGCAGTCGTTACCTCTGACAGCTGGCCCTCCTTTGCAGGAGGGAAAAGGTCCCTCCTTTGCATTTTCATTGTAAAATGTTTGGGAACGGTCTCCTGGGACTGATAAGACAGAGACACGTCTGTGAGTGTCCCAGAGGGAGGGAAGGCTGTAGGAAAAGGCTCATGGTTATGTACCACTGTACCTGCCAACTGGTGTGTCACAAAAGGCTAAAATTACCAGCCGGTCCATTATCTGATTAAAGAGAGCCTTTCATTTGAGATTAAAAAAAAAAAAAAAAAAAAAGAAAAAGGAAAGAAAAAGAAAATCCTGGCTGAAAGCAATACCTCTACTAGGTTACCAAACTTACTAGACATCGCGTTCTTCGCTTTTTACTTTTGGCAGTGATGAACAACGAAGTTAAAAAAATCAAGAAACGTGGGAAGAATAAACATTTTGCTTTAATCAAATATTTTTCTCCATTTCTTTCCTCTAACACAACATGATCTCATTTATCTCCCTTTTCACAAAAAGGCCGTATTTTTTAAAAGAACGAACGACTGCCCGTTTTACATATTTCCATTTTTGTCCAACTGATTAAATAAGGAACCTTCTCCGGGAAAGCTATTCGGGTTTCATTAGTTTACAGTTGCCTTGGAATCCCTTTGAATTACAGCGAGCATAAATTATCATTCTGTCAGCTAACATCAGAAATACCTCTTTAAGGCTCCTGGACTCAACAACGGCTGCTAAGGTTTGGGAATAAATGTACGATGTGCCGGGGCTTCACCAGCTGGTTAATGACCTGCCGCAGTAGTTATAGGGCCCAAGACGAAGCTGAGGAAGATTAACTAATCTGGGCAGTTACTAGTGTGCTGGCTCTAAGCGCCGAGCAGCGTGGAGTGCGTGATTGTAAACTTTATTGTCTGACCTCTGCTGAATTAGGAGCTGGGGTTTTGGGAGGGGTGGGGGGGTTAATGTTTTATTAATAACGTTTCCAGTGTTTATCCTTTCCTGTTTGAGTAACTGAAAAGGTAATTTCCAAACACAGGAGTCAGCAAAGCTGCGTTTCTTTCAAAAAATGTCGCGTTCTCTACACGCAAGTCAAACAAACATGGTTCAAGCTGCAAATTATTCCTGCGTTTCAACAGGCAAAACCGGGGCCAAATGTAGTTCTTCTTCGTCATGTCTGTTCACACGGTCTGTCCTTCAATTGCTAATCACCGAGCTACGGATGAAATCCTCCACAGAGTGATACCTCTGCAAGTCACTAGCTCCAAAAGTCCTCAAAGTTCAATAAAATCTGAAACTTTTCTGGTCTCACCCATCTCTGTTGCGTTTGATTTCCTATCCAGGCAATGTGAAAGAGTAACAGGAAGGGAGAGTGTTCATACAAGATTGGCATGGCTAAGAAAAAAAATAGGTATGTTATTGTAGTTACAGGGCAGCTAAAATGAACTCCCTTTTAACACATCTTAAATCCTTTCACTTTTATGCAACTGTTTACTCTGCTACCCAACCAAGGACATACAGACAGTATCTCTTAAGTATGAAATATTTTTATAATGAAACACTCATCTTCTGGATTTCTTCATATGCAGGAAAAAAGTATGTCTGATGTTAAGCATATTTTCCTAGTTGGTTTCTACTTTGGACAGAGGAAAAGAACTGGCAGAAAATATATTACCTTTTTGATGTTTTTCAAACTGCTACAAAGCAATTCAGCCAGACTGGATGAGATCAGGAAATCCTGTCTCCTGTCTCTCCCGTGGTACTGACCAGTACCAGCTTGGGTGGGCACCTGTGGGGTGGCCCACCTAATGGAGAAATTTCCTCCTGTTCCTGAAGTTTGACTGCATAGATGAAACTTCAAAGTATTTATAAACCTTGCAAAGCTCTTTCATTGAGATTTTATATTTTAACTGGATGTTCCCATTAACTCTAGAAATCTCATTTCTTTTTTGGAATCCATCTAAACCATTTATCTTATGTTAAAGAATTTCATAATCTCCGTTAAATATGACAGTGACTAAAGTCATGGTGGAGTGCCTCTAAGTTCAGCTGCCTCCTCATGCTGGAAGGATGAGGCTCAAATTTTAAATTCTCTGGTGCCTGCACTGCTACTGGCAGACACATACTCTGCCCTTCATCCCTAGGGCCCGATGTCATCTTGATGTCCTCTGCAATCCAACTGGGTTGTACACTGACTTATACAAACTGTGAGGAGATACACCCACCGGCACATGTGTCATGGCCAATGGCTGGACCGCTCTCCTGGCATATGGAGGACCTTGATTCAAATCTAATCTTCAGAAGCCAAGATCCCATTTGCTTTCACCATGATGTTCTTTTGTGAAAGGATTGCCCATCTGCTCTATCTTCATTCTTCCTGTGAGAAAGAAGGTGTTTTGGTGTTAATTACACAAGAAGGTTATTTTCCATGCAAACTGAGTGGAGAAACGCACTTAGTTCCCAAGAACCCCTGCTCGACATTTCCTGCTTGTTAGCCTAAGTGGTTTTCCACTCCAAATGCAGATCTCAGTGAGGTTTATTCTTTACTGCTTTTACTGCCTCTGTGCTAGGCTGTGGGCTGAGCCTCAAAGCGGACTTTGGTTGACTGCTATTGCCAAGGTGCTTGAATGCTGCTGTGAAGGACAACAACGGGAACTTGCCAGAATACCATCCTGCAGCTGGGTGTGTCTGAAAATGACTCTACTACTAGCAGCAGTATAAGGTATTGTAATACCACCAGCTAGAGAAAACTTGAGAAATTGCAGGATTTTCTTTCCTTCTCCCTCCCAGGATGAGTACTATATTTGGGATCAGACACAACTCCAAACGAGTTGTGTCCAAATGAGGGTCAAAAGTGCTCATATGGATGCAACTAATGCATCTCGTCTCTCTTAACCTGGAAGGGGGTCCACTGCCTGTCTAATTTTCACAGTTTTCTCTGTGTTAAGAAATGACTGTCAGAGAGATGCCGTTCCGTATTAGTTTGCCTTAAAGCATAAAGGTGCCTTGTTACTGCATGGATGCAGACATGCTTTTCAAGTCCGGGAGGGATTACCCTGTTGTGTAATGAGAAGAGTGAGTTGCAGGAGTTTATGATCTTGGGCGTTTAAGGGGAAGGCAAGGGGTGTGTGCATGGTGGAGAAGAAGAGCAAAGGAGGGAGAATGCGAGAGGATCACAGCCATGCTGGGGAGAGGTGAAACATGTTGTTCTTTGCTGCTGTTGGGAAAACAAAAGAAACTTGAGGGGAGCAGGAAAGAGCATGTGAGCCCTTGGGAGAGGAACCAGAGTGAGCTCAGGGATTGAAGGGAGCTGCATGCAATGGAGATGAAGAGAGGGAGCAGGGAGTTTCATAGTCTGACAGTCAGAGATGTGCTATGGGCAGGAGACAGCTCTAGGTTAGATGAAAAGAAAGTGGGGGGATACAAGCAGGGCAATGGGAGCACCAGCACATCCTTCCCCTCCCCATCCCTCACACATGTCACCAGAGGGGCATGGTAATGGCACCTGGGGACTCGGAGAGAGTCATATACTTATCTAACAAGCGGAAAATGGGGCTCAGACAGTAAAAAGACACCCTGCCTTTCCCTGTCATGCCTACATTAAGCCCTGCTCCTCTTCTGCCTCCTCTCGATTTTTTTTTTCCCAGTCTGCCCCTTTAAAAACTACTCGCAGAGCCATGTCTGAAACTGAACCGGTCGTAGGGAGCTGAGACAGCCAACCATAGAGATGTTATAAAATTCCCTCAGTGTCACTTTATTAATGCTAATGAGACTTGTGTATGCTCAGAATAGATATACTGCTAAAAGGGAGGCCTTCATGCAGCCAGAATCAGTCCTCGTGGCTCCACTTAGATGTAATCTACCAGTAAAAGCACTGCTTGAACAAACGTTTTTATTGTAGGGAAGGTTTTCCCCCCTCCCATACAGCAGCCCAAAAAGCAGCACTCTCCATCCAGACACCCATGGGCAGACCTGGAAAATCATCAGCTACTTGGCAGTATTGAGAATCATTGTTTTCTAAAACAAAACCCAGCCTCGCTTGTGACACAATACAGCCAAGGTGTGACACGCAGCATCCCTAGATGTGTCGCCATGCCATGCTGGTGCCCGCCACAGGATGCTCGGCCACCTCCCCCAGCCCGGCTGGCATGGTACAGTGTGTGCCAACGGGGGTGTCAGGCATGGGAGGGGGGTCTCGCAGCAGGGCAGAGATTTGGGGCAGTGCCGCGGGTCACTTCACAGCGCAGCAAGGCCTCTTGACTCTTTCAGCTACAACAGGACCTTCAAAGCAGCCCAGGATTGAGAGAAAGCAGCGGTGGTGGTGAGCTGTGTACATCCTGTCCCTCTCATGGCTGCGCAGGTGAACAAAGAGTTGGCTCCAACCCAAAACGGCTCCCCAGGAGCTTTGCTTTATAAATGAAAATGTCTTTAAACTTCCAAGCCGGTAGTCCCTCCTATTCCCCACCACATCTTAGAACCACTGGTTAGAGGCAAAAGCAAAACTGAAGCTCACTGAGAGAAAAAAAAAAGTGGCCTGGGAGAGGCCAGACAGCTTATAGACTTAAAGAATCTTATGCACGGGAGTGTATAGTCAATTTTTCAGACCCCGTGAAAAAAAGCCAGGCTTTGTTAGAAGATGATTCCTTACAGAAGAAAGCACTACCCAACAATCCTGATCCTCTGGTCATTTCTTTTAATGACTTCTTGAGCTAAGCAGAAGGAGTAAGTTGTGGAGCAACTGCTGTTCTGCTCCAGAAATGGACATCTGCTCTGGAGGTGGAAATCTGTGCTCACAAACTGGTCTGTAGGATCAAGGCCTCTCTCCTTAGTGTCTCAACTCTTTCCACACACAGTGAAATTTTTGCAGTTTCAGTCCAAGCACTTTGATGTTTCCTCATAGATTCCTTGACTTTAAGACTAAAAGGGGTCATTAGCTATCTACTTGACTTCTTACCTGAAGACAGCCTCAAAATTTTACTGCCTACCTCTGATCTGAACTCAGTAACATGTGTATGACTATCATACATCTCCCAGAAAGAAATCCAGGCTTAATCCGAAGTTGGCGAGACAGCAAACTCTTCTTTCCCTTAAGAGCTTGGTTCAGCAGTCGATTTCCACCTCCCCTGAAAATCCCCTCTTGTTTCTACACTGGACTCATTTGGCCGCAGCCTCTCCCCATTAAGATGCTCCAGAGCATCCCGAGGCTCAGCCCCGCGCACCTGCGGGCAGCCAGTGCTGTCCGAGGGACTGGAAGGACCTGGGCAGAGCTGGTATGGTGTGCGAGCAACGAGCTGACCCGTGCCCTTACCAGCCATGTCCCTGTTGCTGTGACATTTGCCTGGAAAGCACGGGCTTTTCAAGGCGTATGGCTTGTAATACCGCTTGCAAGTCCATGTGCTGACTTACCTCAGTGTAATGCACTGCGTTTTGTACAACCTTACAAAATAAGTATCTTAACAATGTCACCGTCCGCTTGTTCTCAGCCCCGTGTGTGCCTGGATGGGTACAGACACACAGGCAAGGCGAGGCTTCTAAGTAGAAATATGTGTTTTCTTAGGCAAACTACTGTAATTGGAAATGGCTGACAAGCCTCTCTTTGGTCTGAAATAGAAGTAGCAAGCTTTAAAATTAAATACAAGTTGAGAACAATTATCCTGAGCGCAGCAGGAGCTCAGAAGTCCTTATACATGTGGGAAGGGCACTTTTGTATATGATTATTTTTTTTTTTAAATATGGGAAAAATATGTAGCAAAGTAGAATTATGTTACTATAGCCCTCCCCAGTAGCCTTGCAAAGCCAGAAACCAGGAAAGCTTTTACCTTCAGTGCAATCCTACAGCCGGCCATGCAGCTGGGATTTGTCATAATGTCAAACAAAACGTAACCGCACGCCCTTCAAATGCATTCCAGGGGGACCTTCAGCTCTCAGTGGCACAGCCACATCCAAAGGGGGTGGTTTGCAGGGGAAATAGCTGACGGGCTTCGACTGGGGCACGATGCTGCAGAGCCGACGTGCCATACTGCTACAGGCATCTGTCACGTAACGTACCAGTATAGGGTTAGAGTTAAGATGTTTCCTCTCTCTACATTTCTTCTAGAGCAGCATCATGAGCAAAGCAGAGGAGATGACAGAGAAAGGAAAGTTTTGGGAGGGCTCGAGAGGCAGAAGGGTGGGGGTTCATCATGGGAAAAGGCAGACTTTCAGTGCTGCCTTAGAAAACCGTGCCCACAAGAGCAGATGCTGCAAAATCATGTGCCTGCGAGGAACTTGGCACATGCAAATAAGCTCACGGAACTCAGTTATTTTCAGTCATAAATGTGTGTAAGATTGGAGTCACGGTAACCAGTACCATAGTAAGTAGATTGATCGTTCTGATTTAAAGTATCTTATGTAAAGCCAGGTAAAATAAATACCAATAACCAAACATGCACACCAAGCACATTTAAACAACATTTTTGTAGTCTTTATTCAGTAGAAAAAGTCAAAGTTAAGATACTGATAAAAATAAGAAAATGTTAGGAGCTCTGCTTTCCTGATGAAATCAGAACTGAGAATCTTTAATTCTCTGAGTGTTTTATTTGTTGGGTTTTTTTATTTTTTTTTTACTAACCTCCCCCATCTGCCACAATTCATGACATGCTCAGCAGTAATTCAAGGGTAACTGAAGACCCAGCCAAATTTCTGCCTGCTGGTCTCACTGTCAGTATGTCATGTTTCACTTAATTTTTATCTTATGCAACTGGTCGAATAGACAAAGGAAATCTCTAGCACAGAAGTTCTCTGCCGGGAAGTATCAAAATGCTTTTTTTCAGAAGAGACTAACACAGACTGTAGATAAATGAAAGAGAAATATTGTCATGTTAATTTATCCTAACAGAATCCAATGAATTTTCCTCCTAGATGTTTTTTTTTTTTCTTTTTGCATGCAGCAGACCAAGGATTTGTCTACAAAGAAACTGGACTTCTGATATTATCTTAACCTGCTGTGACTGCAGCTGTAGAGAGGATTTATAATCCAAGGCAGCAGCACAAAACACAGCTGAAAATGCCTACTAATTCTCTGTGAGTTCTTATTGTGCAGCAGAGATAAAGTGACTCCACCAGCCATGGAAAATCGTGGGACAACAGCAATAACGAGCCTCTCTCTCCCTTATTTTTCTTCATTGTTTTGCATTGGTTTAACCCAACTCACAGAAATAATCTAAACTCCAGTATGGCTCTACAAAAGTTACATTAGCAGACCAAGGTAGGGTTGATATGCTGAGGTCTATCATAACCTCTGATGATAATCTCCAAACTTGGCTTCACTGCATGTGAACTTCCCACCTCATTAACATTTGTCTTCTGTGGATTAATACTATAAATGGGGCTGGACTCAAGAGCTGACCTATTCCCCCTTTCCTTCATTATTAGGGAAACTAAGGTCTGAACTTAGAAGTTGCTCCCTTGAGTCAAAGCCATTGAACAGCACCAACTTGGGAAGTTTGGGTATGGATCAAAGCTTCGTGGCTCAGGCTCTTTCCCCAAAAAATGGGGTGTGAAGTAATTTTGCACAAAACACCTTTTTCTCTTATCCTTTACAACAAAATAAATTTGAACAGTCAAAAATAATTTTATAACTGCATTTTGATTAAAGAAAGAGATGTTCCTATAAATGATAAATCAGTGAACATCATCAACATTATTTTAAGTTACAAGAGATGTGTTCCTTTTCATACGATTGGATGAATCCATTACTCTGCTAAAAAATAGGAATACGTTTTTTTAAATCTAGCTGTAATTCTTATTACCAAGGCTTTTTCTACCTTTGAGAAGGTGGAATAAGTCCTCACTAAGTCATGTGCTTAAATGTCCTCTACTTTACACTGCAAAGATACGCAATGACTCCTTGTTGGGCCACTTCAGTGTACAGCAGCCAAGATGCTGTTGTGTCCCAGCCCCTATTGCACCTGTGTCAGGAGGGTGCCTTGAAATTACCAAGGGCTAGAGAGGTGCCATTCAGTCTGGGCTCTGTTTCACAGTATCTTAAACCCTGATCAATGTTCAACTTCTGAAGCCAGTAAGAATAGCTGGTTCCAGCCACGACGCTAAACCAGATGTGATTATGACTTGCTAAGATGTATGATGTGCCAGGTTTTAGCGCAGAAGAAAGAAGGCAGAAGCCAGGAACACGTTATAAAGAACGCAAAAAAACAGTGAATCACTCTTAGGCGGGAGGACAGAAAATAAGCTCCTTAGCAAACAAGGTTGGATCACGCCTCGTTATGCAGAGAGGGAGCATGAAAGCAGGTGGTTTAGGTTGTTCCACCATTAATAACAGTAGCAGGAAAGATGTGACTAGAATCTTCCCAACTCCATAAGCTGCCTGAAAAATGGAGTGACTAAGGGGGATCATCACTGCCAAACACAATCCCAAACAGGTACGGACAAAGTTGACCCTAGCTTCTCAGACACACGCACATACATGCATGCTCTGCCTTCATCTCCCTTGGGAACGGAGAAGCCAGTCTCCCCATTGGAGCTGCTAAATGGTGATGGGTGCTCAGAGCTGCCAGGAACATGGGGAGAGCCCATGCCAAGCCTAATGCAGAAATCACCAGTCTGTGGCAAGATGTCTTTCTTGGTGAGCAGTAGCTAAAATCCCTCTTACAAGTAGCATCCAGTGCAGAGAGCACCGGAGATGCAGAACTTGCCACAAGCTCGCATTATCATGCGTAATGGAGATGATGTATTGATACAAGAAGGGTCAGTGCAGTGGAATCAAAATCTGAATTGTTATCTCTTGGATCCATCATTCCCCCATGGTTACAAGTCAGTACAAGGTAGGACAATACACGAAACCAAAGGTTTGACCCCATGAGGTATTAAACTCCTTTAGGGCTCTTTCAGTCCGGTCCCTCCTGCAGTTTCTGGGTACAATCTTTGTCCCTCCTTCTAAGCTGCCATGCTGGTCTTGATCCTTAGGGGGCTGCCAGGCTCCACCACAGAGCCAGCTTGAGCTCTATGGTGATGCACTGATTTTTAGTACAACTAAAAATTGGTCATTTACTTTGGAAAGGAAAACCTTTTGGAATAAAATATGTAACACCAGCACTAATCATTAAATATTGGTAATACAGTGACACTTACCTGAGATAACCAGCCAAGGGACTGACAGAAAGCTCTGCCGCTCAGTAGAAGAGGTCTCCTGGTATTCAACAGAGCTCAGTGTATAACTGAATTTTTGTTCATCTGAAGTCCTAAATTAAACACCACAGAAAAGGGGAGGAGAGTAAGAAAAGGCAATGTTTTGCTCCAAATGAAATTAACGTTTGGGAGGTTCTTCCTAGACTGAAAAACCCAAAGTATTTCCATTCCAGTTCAGACCTTTTGAACAGAAACAGGGCAATTGAAATAAAGGGCAATATTTTGGCACCATGCATAAGTGTACTTTTTTTTTTTTTTCACTCAACAGCATAGACATGAAGGCAGCAGCTTCCAACCTAGAGTATATTAGGAAAGCTTACACGTGAGGTTGGAAGCCCTCAGAAATGGGGTGCCAAGGGAAAAAGGTGGGAGCTCTTGTCTCCAGGGCACTCACTCTGGGCTTCTTGGGCTCGATTCCTGCCCTTCCCTAAGGGAATGAGAACCGACATCTCCCACCCCGCCTCCCTGAATGTATAGGCAGGAGGGAAGGGTGGTGGTGGTGAAGGACTCCATAGCTAAGGGAAACTGCCCTAAAAATCACCATCTGTCCAGCCTTCAGTATCATGAAGCTGGATACCAAAGGACTTCTTTGAACAAAACTGTTTAGCAAACATAGAATAATGGCAACAGAGTGACTGAAACACCCTTTTCTGGTAAACAGTTTATTGCTAATAAAAGCAGTCCCTGCCCGAGATGGCAGCAACTCCAAAGGTGTTGTAAGACAGTCTCTTCAGGCAGGTACCATCAAGTATAAATAGGATTATACACCATATGTCTATTGCAAATGGTACTAACTCCAGCGTGTTTAGCACATCCCAGAAGACCCGAGGAATTACTTTTGGAGACAGGTGCCAAGGCATGCATGGAACGACTCGCCTCGCAGTAGGTCCGATCACCTGCGCTCCCCTTCATGCTCTGTCTAACTGGCCCACGCAGCACTGTGCTCTCCAGGCTCCTCCTCTTCTCCAGTCTCCTCTGCTCCTCGCTTAGTAGCAATGTGACACGAGAAAACTGTTAAAAAAGCCCGTATCAAGGAGGAAATGTTATTTTGGTGGTTGTTTCCAGGCATAAGCTACCATGATTGTGTACATAATAACTAGAAGGTGGTACAGCAGTAAGGAGATTTAAATTTGTCTTTTGATTTGATCTCACTGGGAGAGTTATTAAGAGCATGAGCCTGTGGGATTGTTGCTTGTGCCGTGTAGACGTCAGTCAACTAAGCAGTGCATAGAGGCAAGCAGCTCTTTATGTATTGGCAGCAAATGAAACGGTGGCTCCACTTTGATTACAGGGATGCAAAAAATCTTTAGTATGGCACATTTAATTCGTAAATATAGGGAATGAAAAACAAAATAACCCCAATATTAAAATTAAGCAGGTTATTTTATTTGGACAGGAGTTAAATTCAGTGTGGAAATGCTTCCCATAATATAGCAAAATATAAAAGGAGTTTTATACAGCAACATACCATTTATATGTATACACTCGTACACATACTCACAAACACACATGAAGATGTATACGTGTGTATATGTATGTGACAGCAGAAATATATAAAAATGGAGCCGACTTTGAATTCTTACTGAACCCTAACAAGCGCACTTTAGTATGAATATAATTGCATCTACACTGGACAGCTTCAAACACAAAATCTACATTCTAACATGGATCTCTATTCTTGCCAATTAAAATGGGAAATCTTCTTTTGAAGAGTATCCATTTACATCCTGAGTTGCTTAGCTACAGAACAGAAGGGTACTGTTATGCACATCTTGTTTTCAGAGGCCACACCTCTGCATTCAAGGACACCAGCACATATTGGTTTAGTTGTTGCCTTTTAGAGCAAGTCTTTTACTGAAGCCCTTGAAATTCTGGCCCAGCAGTGTGAATTTTGCTATTAAAAAAAATAAAAAAGAGAGAGAGGAAAAAAAGGCAAGTTTTTTTTTATAATCTGTAACATATTGATTATGACCTCATTTAATCCTTGCAAAATGTAAAGATAGAAAGCTGCAAGTATCTTTTGCCATGTTTTTTTTTCCTACATGGGCTGGCAAAGTGTTCTGCCACAGTGGTCGCACTCTGTTCATCTTCTCAGGGCTCTTCTGCAACGGTTCCCTCCTACAGAATTGTTGGCCCAGTGGACTGCAACCCTCTTGCTAGCTCTTCTGAGGAGAACCAGAAATGCACACCCACCCTATCAGCATCTCTACCAGCAGCCCCATAGGAGAAAAACATGAGACACCTGTGGTTTTGACGGTAATGCACGGACATCCCTCAACTACAGTCCTTACAGAATAGTTACGCAACCAGCCCCATAGCTTTTAGTGTGCATATTATTCAGAGCCACAACGACCCATGAGGGTCTGCCAGGTTTCACACATAACCTACAGGAGATATGTCTACATAGGTGAGGACGAGCAGATTTCTCTCTAAGACAGCAGCACTGACTTAATTTAGAAGCTGTGGCAACATGGCCGTGTGCGTGTCCCTTTCTCTCTGCTGCTTGCAATAAGGCAGCCGTATAATGTCTAGACTAGAGCGAGCCTATGCACCAGCTTGGAGGGAGGGAAAGTCAACTTGGCCCTCTACGATACAACAATAGGTTGCGTGTACCAGATCTGTGGTCCCTGGATATCATGTAACAGGGTTGCTTGAACTGATGGCTGCACCGCTGATGGCTGCAGAATATCATCAAGGGTGACGGTCACAGCATTGTGTGTTAAAGTGCTGCATTAACCTCTGTGTTTCCAGCTGCTAAACAGCAGGAGAAATCTGCTAAATGCTAAGAGATTTCTTTGTGCTGCATTTTCACTTGCTTTACTTGCTATAGAAGCAGTAGGTGATGAAAAGGACAGGATGAAAAGTGATGTGTATGGCTGTGAAAGAGAGAGAAAAATACAGCTGGGCATCTCTAACGAGATGCAGTCCGGTTTATGAAAAAAAAATATTAAAAAAATGGTTAGGCCAAGCGCCCTAGTACAACAGAGGCCCAGATTCTTTGCAAACAGGAACTAATTGCTAAAAGCTCTCCAGAGGATTTTTTTTTTCATTCCTTTCAGTTAGCATTGGCAAAGAGTTAGAAATTTCATCAAGAGGAATGATCTCTTATAAGTCCTTCTTTCTTAAATCTTTTTTCCCTCTTTACTGATGTGAGGATTGGCACCAATTTAAGCAACTTCTTTCATCTCTGAACATGGACATTCTTAAATTGGTTTAACAATTTAATTCATTTAGCTGAAGTCCAATCCAGTCAAATCCATTCAAGAATTGCATGGAACAGACCCTCAGTGTTTTACCCAAACCGCTGCTCCCTTAACAAGAAGAGTAAGAACAGCAACTTCAGTCAACGAGCTCATGTTGCTCCGTCTTCTGGTAACCCACCCTGGCACCCTCAGCTGACTCCTGGAAGACTTAGGGTGCCTTGTAAATGGGCTTCCAGTGAGAGAGAAATCAGTGTCTCTGAGGCGGACTGTGGCTCTACAGGTATGCCAGCTTTATTTATGCCTACATGAAAGCTGTTAAAAAAGAGGCAATCGCATAAGGACTCTGCAAAATCTCTGTAGCTTAGGGTCTAAACTAGCACAGCAATACCTATGTGTCAGAAAGTAAGCCTCCTTCAGAGCCGTCATTAAATATCACCAATATTGCAGGCAGTGGTCTGCCAGTTGGGGTTTTTTTCAAGGGATTTTTCACGTCGTAGCAAAGATGAGTGTCAACCTAATATTTTGCCACAGGCTAAACGTTTGCTCCTAACTGGAGAAAAGGATGGCAAGTCATCTGGCCCCTCCTGCCACATCACACAGTTCAGGGCTGGAAGGGTTAATGGTTTTTGTATTGCGTGCGTTATAAGGAAGCTAATGACCAAGGAGCGTATTGACACTTCTGCTAACATTTTGCCCAGTTGGCCGGCGGCACTCTGGGAACTTTGCTGGGCACTGGGACATGCGGGGAAGCCCAGCACGGCGCAGGACCGGGCTGACCCATCAGCTCTTCCCGTCTGCCCGTTCCAGTCTGCAGCCTGCAAATTACAGGCGGCGCTCCCGCTGTAAAACACACACGTTCCCGTCCCCCAAGCTCGTTATGTTATTTTTATATTCATGAAAACATTAAAGTCAGGGTAAAAGGGACAAATAGTCCAGATTTGAAGATTTTCCAGCTAGACCAAAAAATGCTGCATGGCATGTGTGTTTAGCATTAGGAGGAAAATAAATGTGCTGTTTTCAAATTTTTGCTTCAGGGTCAGCCAACATCAGTCTACCATGTAACAGCTTTGAGGGGGGAAAAAAAGCTTCACTTAAGGATATATCTGCCAGAGTAAACAGTGCCTCAAACCAGGGAAATCTAAAGCACATGCCTTATTGTCAAGTTTGGTTTAACTTGTTTTACAAATCAAAACAGCAGCTCAGTTTTTAAAACCTATTTTTAAGTCCAATAGTGTTTTATCAAGGAAGTTAAAGACCTACATTAGTGTTTCAGTCGCTGCATTTCAAATCAAATACCATTTACCAATTTCTCTTCAGTGAATTAGTGTCTTATCCCACTCTTACATGTAGTTCTTCCTACCTCTTCATCACATCTCATAAATCAGAGGGTAGGACTCCCCATTTTTACTGTCCTGATATACCCCGTGCTCTGTGGACAGTCTTCATGTACCCTGTGGCACTTCTTATGAAATATGTTAGTGCTCCCTGTAGGGTGAGAGCAACTGGTCCCCCAGTAGATGTTGGAAGCACGCAAAATTTTGTTCTCCTCTGTGGGAAGAGGAGGAAGCTTGTGCTCAGAATTTACTTCTCCTTAGGAAACAAAGCGCATACCAAAAAAGAAACCTCCTGCACTTAGGATATGTGCAGACAATTCTTCTGATTAATGTGGGAGTTTTTGCAAGCATATCTGAGGGAAGAACTTGGCTCTTCACTGTTTAAATAAAACACTGAAGTGTATTTAAGGAGCAAAACCAAGTCCGGAATGTTTTGAAGACATTTCCAAGAAACTTTAAGAAAGGAAAAAGTCTTTGCCAAACATAGACAAACCTCATCAAACCCTATAGCTTTCTTTCAACTTTTATTGTTTCTGTTTCCCCACAAACCAAGCCTCAGCAGGTAATTCTGCTTGCTTGACTGCGGCTGAAATTCCATGATTATTTTATTCCAGAAGTCTGAGATGTGTTGAAAGGGGTGGGTGGGGAGGTCCTTTCCCCCTTCTTCACCTACCCAAAGCTACTTGTGCCCTTGAGGCTGTGTGTAATTTGTTTGGTTCTGCAGGGAGCCGGATCAAGGAACTGATCCAGCTGAAAATCAACTTTCCCTCACCCAGCCCTTCATTGCTCCTTGCTCCTCCAGCACTTCATGGCTGGATGAGAAGCAATTTGAGCACAAGGAAAGGATGGGGATATGCAGCTGGATGAACAAACGAGAGAAAGAACTGGGGTCTTCGTCACAGCCCCCCTCCCAACACTGGCTGAAGCAAACATACAACTTTGACCTGAATCTAAGGGTGGTGTCACTCAAGAGCTGTTCCAAGACGAGAGGTGATTAAACACTCTGCACGTCTCCATTGAACATAATGAAGATCCCTTTTTTGAAAAAAAGACTTTAGAAATACATTTTAAGTTTAAACACTCCATTTCTCAAATGTCAACAACAAACATTTCCATCAGAAGGGAAGATCTGTTTCCTTGAGACTGTATACAGCATGCAAAACTGTTTCAATATGTGGCGTATAACCATGCACACTGATGCATGATAAATAAGGGGAAACCTAAGTGGAAAGACATTCTTATTTATTCCTGTCTGTGCTGTTGCATCAGCTATGTGCAACATTGCCTAGCATATCTATTGTGAAACACTGGTTTGGTGATATTAGATAAAATTTTCTCATCTTTACTGTCAATTTTTGCATTTGTTGATTTTATATGAGTAAAATAAGCATAGTTACCAGGGACTCTACTTCCCTATCACTCTGGCTTTTGGGGTCCTGGTGCAGGACTGAGCAAGATTTGGATGCCACTGTAGTATAATAACTCAATTTAAAAAAATCTCTGGATACCAAGTATTTACTACAAAATGTGACCTAGGTTAAGCAAAGGACATGTCTCACTTGATGTGGAAATCTATTAAAACTGAAGCCGTCTCTCTAGCATATCCAAAGCATTACTTAATTGACGTGTGTTCAAAAGGTAAAGAGATTAAAGTGATGCTTAATGGCCGAACATTGAAGTTCATCCAAATCTGTGAGCCATCACTTACTCCAATAGGACTGGTTATGTGTGTGTAACTGCTCACTGATATCAATGTGCATCCAATAGATACCATATCTTTCAATAAAGCTGCAGTAGATTCAGTCATTCAGGTGTGAAGCTAGAGGGAGATCAGAATTTGGCTCCAGCCGCTATGTTAGCAAGAGCTGTAAC
This sequence comes from Vanellus vanellus, assembly GCF_965231255.1. NCBI lineage: Eukaryota > Metazoa > Chordata > Aves > Charadriiformes > Charadriidae > Vanellus > Vanellus vanellus. The sequence continues at coordinate 66,464,873 of NC_138907.1, forward strand.
AAAAGTATTGTCTGTAGCATGCTGTTGGATTCAATGAACAAAGGAAATAAAGCACACATGATTCCTGCCCAACATTATCCAGATTGTTTCGAGATGCACTGAAACTTAACTTTTTAGAAGGATCAGCATTTGAAGTGTTCCTTCCCTCTTGGGCAGCAGAAAGGACTGATTCAGCTTCCAGGCATTCCTGTGAAAATTGCTTAAATGGCACTTGCCGAGGCCTCCCATGCAGAAACTTGGGAAGCTACATAACTCCCCGGGAGTGCTCGGGAATGAGCAATGCCTCACCAGGCAGGTGCAGGGGTTTTCAACAAAGGGATTTACCCAGATGTGACTTTACAGGAGGGAAAGGGGAGGCGGGGGACACAATAAAATAGCGGCTTGGAAAGGGTGAATGCTCAGCAGTAGAGGAGACCATCACCTTCTGGGCAGCTCTCGGCTCAGCGCTCCCAGGGCTGGCTGGCGTGGTTGCCATCACAGGCTTTTCCTACCCCTGCTGATGTCCACACCAAAGGCAGTGCTGGGGAGGGAAACCCCACTCAGCTCCTCGGGGCAGCACTCGGCAGCCTGTGCCAAGGATGGGGTTGTGCCCTGATCAACACCCCTCTGAGGTGGCCCAGTTGCCCACTCCCCGTTGCCACTACTCAGCATTTGGGTATGTTTGGATGCCCAGCCGTGCTGACTGCCTCTGAGAGCTGCCCTGGGAGAGCTTTGGCTCCCTGCAGAGGAACAGGTGGCCATCAGCACTCTCAGAGGACCCTCAACCTCGGAAAGGAAGGTCATCCCACAGGGGTTCCTTTTTCCCTCCTTTCTCGATTTATTCTGTGCCCTCCAGTTTGGCTGTTGTACCTCAGTCCTACAAGCTGCATCCCGTCTAAAGTCACTCTCCACCCCATGTATGGGTGACACAGCTGTGGGACACAGATGGTAATTTTGACCCATTATTTAGAAGCTGGAAAGGGAAAAATTACCTCAGACAGTTGCCTGCATACAAATGGCCCCAGTCTACCCAAGCAGTTCCTTTTATTTACCAAAGATATTGGCAAAGAGATGTTTTCCCAGGAAGTCTCCATCTATCTGGAGGCCTGGGCTGCTCGTACACATGGTGTCGACAGCAAGCACGTCGGTTTTTCAAGGTTTCAGGCCATGAGGACCACAAAGAAGTAGAAACTACTTTCAGGGGAGGCTCAGCTGCGTCTGTCCAAGAACAACAAAAATCAGGTGTGGATCAGATCATTCATATATGTCCCTGTCAGGTGTTGTCCTATGTAAACAACTTATCCAATTCTACTCGTTGACTGCAGTCTTCTTCTGTCACATTTGCAGAGGATGCCGGGGTGGACTTGGACAAATGTCTCACAGCAGTGCCATGTGGAATAGGATAGCTGAGAAACCATCCCGCTTGGATCACTGTGCAGAAAGCCTTTGTTGCCAAGAGCCAACATCTTTAATTTTGCTTCAGGCTCAAATTTAGCATGCAGACATTCAGCTCAGAGGAAACCTTTTTACAGCAGCTGGCCATTTTAATTATAGAAAGAATATAAACAATAAATTTCTAATATTAGATACATTTCTCACAGTCCTTGTTACTGAAAATAATGTCTTAGGGCCACATCCAAGGCCCACTGAATCAGTGGAAAGCATCCCACTGACCTCATTGTGATTGGATCGAGGCCTTAGTTTCTTAAAATAAAAATTTACAAGGTGCAAGCTAATCCTATTCCACATATTTTTAGTAAAATGGCTGAAAGTCCGTGTGTGTCCCCCCTTAAGATCCATAAGAAACCAAGGCACAGCCACAATAACCTCTTGGCACCAAATATTTTTAAAGGAATTTAAATATAAATGGGGACACGGAGGGGGTGAGACTGTTTTACACCTGGACTTCAAAATGACTGGCTCAGAGCGCAGATCCCGGGAGCAGCAGCGAGGGCCCTTCGCGACCGGCAGCGCTCCGTTGGCTCTGCAGTGCCCCCAGAGCAAGTGCTGGGCAGCCTTTCCCCCCAAAACAAGCAGCGAGCCAAGCACAGAGCTGCAGGCAGCGCCGGCCGCTCCACAGCGCTTACCGAATTCCACCAATATTTCATTTATTTAATTTTTCATACGTAGCCAGGCTCTCGACGGCTATAAGGAGCTAGAGCTACCAAAACACTGCGTGACAAGCTGTGCCTGCGGTACGTCCAGCCACACCAAGCCCAGAAAGCAGTATAAAGCACTCCCAAGAACGTCTGATTTTGCGCTTTTTCCAGCCTATCTTCCAGCCCATAAGGTTTCAGATAAGCCTTAGATAAGCAAATGAAACAAAATTATCCAAACAAAAATATCAACCTGCTGCCTTTATTCTAACCCCAGCAGCTGGTGCGAGCTGAAAAGGAAATGTCTTGAAAGGAGCGGGGAGGTTAGGAGCAAGCGGAGTCGCCTGCGAAGAGAGGTTACCTCTCTCGTGCCCAGAGGAAATCCCCGTCCTCTGCGCTGCAGGAGCAGCACGGCCATCAGTCAGAGGCTTTCCCTGCGCTAATATCTACAGCATGACAAAAGGTGTAATTGTTAGAAGATGTAAAAACTATAGAGGAAAGAGGACAGAAAGCAGACTGCGTTAAAAAAAAATAAAATAGAAAAGCACAAAAGTGTAAAAATATCGGTGACACAAGCAGGAAGGTAACAGTCCCAACACACCCACTCTTTGGAAGTTATTGCTGCCATGTTTCTGGGGTTGCTTTTACTTTTTTCCTCTACGAGCTGCATGTTACCTCTTGTCAATTTTAAGGACCTTGTTTCTAGCGGTGTGTAAAACCTCTGCCATCACCTTCCTGGCCGGTCTGGTGAGCCCTTTGCACGCCAAAGCAACATAAAAGCTGCGGCACAAACGCTACCATGCCCCAAACCAGGACCAATCCAATCAGTGCCATCTGACAAGGCCCTGATATAAACCCTCTGAAATTCGTGGGTTTTCACGGGATCTGGAAGTGGAGTTCGACGAAAGCGTGTGCAGCCTGGGTTGCAATTAAAGCGCACTCACGATCTGACATGTTCAAAGAGTGTTTTGACACGTCGACGTGCAGATATGAATGCCATGCATGGGTCAGACGAAAGAGAAGGGGCTATAAAAACACAAGGAAGACAAAATGTACCCGTGACAGCACCATCCAATTTCACCATCAGGAATAATGTATTTATTTTATGCCTGAGCCAAGGTTTAAATTGCCAACAGCTTTGTCATCATACCCTTTCACCCCTGGCTCACTTTTGCATACAGCATATCACAAGACACAACAATTCATTTTCTCCAGTCTTGCTTCCTGTCAAACCCTCCTGCACGTTGCGTAGGGATTTCTTGCCCCATAACTGGGGATTAAATAGCCAAGTGATCCAACAGGGCAGACTAATGCACACTTCATTTGACATTTCCAAATTGTGTTAGCCCGGTCTTGTCGTCCGTCCCCCCCCCCCTCCCTTGGCCCTCTGAACACATGTTCATATTTTAAAATCAGTTTAAAGTTTTAAAAGTATTTTTCTCTAAGCTAAAGAAGATCTGAATGGTGGGTCCTAAGCTGCAGGACTCTTCAAAAAGCAGGCAGGTCTGCTCAGGGAGCCCTCCAGGCATGGGATGCTCATGAGCTTTCTCCTCTGCAATATCTTCAGGGTCATCCAGAACCAGCAGAGCTGCAGAGGTGGGAAGAGTCCATCATTGTAGCTTAGCCTCCCAGACCTTCCTCAGCAGCACCGAGGCAGCCCCTGGAGCTCATCCTGAGATCTGCCTCTCCAGGACAACTCAGGCAAGGAACCGTAGGAACGACACAAGGGCTAGAAAAATATGCTTTAAAACGACACACAAAGAACGTATTTTATTGTCATCAAAAAGAAGGTTAAGGGTGACTCTTGTAAGCTAGTGGGGCACCAATGTGCCATGTTAAGTATCTATTTTAAATCATCTTATCTAATCTCCTGAATATATGTATTGCTAGATTTTACCCAGCTATCCCTCAAATTAATCTTGACTTTCTGTAGGTCAAATGTTAGTATTTCCAAATGTTAGTATATCTGGGTGATCAGTTTGTATTGAACAACTTGGCCAACAAATTTAATCAGATTTATTCTTGGTATATACTCAAAGGTTTATTCAATGGTTGTGAATTTGTGGTTTCAGTAGAGCAACTGGTGATTCAAGTTCCACTGTGTTACCCCAGTTCTTGGACTAGATGACTTAATCATTCTTAACATTTTTTTTCAGCATACTTGAAATCATTTCATTTAGTCAACAAACATGTGTTGTTATGCAAAAGAAACATGTCTGCTACCCTGCTAAAACTGACCCTCCAAAAGATTTGTGCAACTACAACTTGTATTTACAGAAAAGTGCACAATAACCAAATGAAGATGCTTGGAAACACGGAAACACAGCCCCAGGAAAAGGTTTCTAGATGTCATCGAAATGCCTATAAATAAGTTATCTCGCTACTTATCCTAGTGGTCTAGCAATCCAGACTGCGGCTAGCATTTTATGTTGGTATACCGTTTCCATTGGCTTGACAGGGGATGTGACACTAAACCCAAAGCTAAATTTTGCATTTTTGTGTTTGGAATTTGCAGACAGGAGAACAGACAGCTATTTGTACTGGTACTCCCATCATTTTTAACAACAATGTGCAGAAAAGTTCAGCCATCCATATTCATCAGCAAGAGGAAACGCCTCATAAACTCAAAATGCTACACTAAGGACTCTTTCAGTTTTACTTCTCTCTTTATTTCCTTAAAGAGTGCTTTGTTTCCACTGCTGTCTTGTTCCCATTCAACTCTGAGAAATACAACCTGCATGCTTTAGCAGTCTGCCCACCCCCAGATACGCTTACAGCCAAATATTGCTTCCCCTTCACTTTTTAAAACAAACATCCTCTCGCTGCTCGGAAGACCCTACAGAAGCGGCCGGGATACTTTGCAGATATTTGACAGCCGGCACAGCAGCGACGTGTTTTTTCGGAGGAAAAACTGCAGAAGGCTGAAGTGTGCTTGACACCGGGGCACCAGGCAACATAGGGTGCCCCCACCAGTCCTGAGGGCCACCCTGGGAGAAGGGTCTCCTGGAGCTGGAGACCTCAGGGCTCTCCTGAGCCCACTCCTAGCCAGTCATGAGGGGAGCAGCGGGCAGCGGGGAAGGACAGTGCTTCCCAGGGCCCTTTGATGGCACAGCCGGTAGCAGTTTCTGCCGGGAAGGGGTGAGGCAGACAGGGCTGACAGCCACCAGGCTGTGGATAGGCAGTCTGGGCCACCAGGGTTAGGCTCAGGACAAACTAATGAGCTCCTTCCCCCTCTTAAAAATAGCTTGATTTTCTGCTGTTTATTTTCCGTGACCACAAAAGCTTCTAGTTCTGTGAAATAAGGACTTCACACCCTTTTGTCTAGCCCAGCAAGTGAGAGCAGCAGCCAGTCCACTGGTCACCCGCTCGTGAAACCCATTCCCCCACACCAGCTTGTGTTTTATGCTTCTTGAGGTCTTTCGGGTTTGCATGTAGCAATCGTCATCCATATTTGTCATACCAAGATGCCCTTTTTCAGCCCACATGTGGCAATTTAATTATCAGATTTAGAGGTGCTTCAAAATGTAAAGACTAAATATAGAAACAGTAAATATTAAAACCAAACTGTGGGTGACCTCTCCATGAGAGGTGAGCAAACCCTGCCCGACGTCCAAGACTCTCCAGGTTCAGCTCCTGAGCTACCCAGCTGCAGTGCCCAACAAGGGGTGCGTTTCTAGAGGCAAAAGTTACACCCAGAGGGTACCCAAAGGCCAAGTGTTTGGCCAACATGGGCCACCAGAGCTTATTAAAAGCCATAATTTTATTCAAAGGATGGGATTTCTGCTGTGTGAGCTCTTGCAGCTAAAATTTTCGTAAGGACTTCTCTCTCTGAAGTCCAATCTTCAACAACATCTGAAAAACTGAGTCTGAAGATATGCAAGTGCCAAAGCTGCAGGAGTAGTGGAATTTAAAAAGCAACAGTACAGGCTTGAAAATATGGTGCTTTTGACACAGCCTTGAGCTCCTGAGACTCTGTTCTTGAGAAAACTATCCAAAACCTTTTTTGTCTAAAAGATAATGACTTAAATACATTTTCCTATCAGTGCTGCAGAGAGGGTTGGATGGGTGGGTTTTCCTTGTCCAGGACACCTAAATCATTCTGTTTGGTTGCATCACTGATATAAGTGTTAAGCTGCTATTTTCTAATTTGCCTCCAGGGTCTCCATAAGTACCACTCCAGATGACAGGAGGAACAAGAACAAGAATGATAAGCACCTGACACTGTGGGAAACCCCCAGGATCACATAACGGCGATGTTGTGGCAAGTATCAGATCTCGCAGTGCACATACCGCTTACCACTGTAAATACAACCATTACCTAGGGTCATGCAGCTTTAGAGAAGTAACTAAGTATAGGTGGTAGCTATTAGTAAATGCTGCCTTGTAAATGATGCCTGTTACATGTAAAACTGGATGATGTGAACAGCATTTTTGCTTTCTGACAAGCTAAGCAGGAAGCTTTTCCTTATTTAAATAGTTATTGAAATTCTACTAATAATTGATGTGCCCTCTGATCTACCTCTAAAGAGAACAGAGTGGTTGAAAAAAAATCCTTAAATATGAGAATTGGTTCAGGGAAATACCTATTAAGTCTTTAACAGACTAGCTGGTGCCTACCTTATTGAGCATTAGCAGTAGATTTTCAAAAATTGTCTGCTGACGTTTACAAAATGCATAGTCACAAGTATTCAGAATTTGCAGCAACAATCAAATACCAGGCATTAATTTGCATCTACAGATCAACTAGAGATTCAAAAGGCAGACATATATGGGGCAAATAAATAGCACTTCTTCAGTAAATTTTATTTGTATTATTGGAGAAGATCACATTGGATAGTGCACTTTGGATAAGCTTACAAGATGTAACAGCAGTTAATGCACCGAAGTTTTACTTTCATATCCCACTCAGATGCTGAGATTCCTTAAGCACAGGTATGATGCTAAGGATAGTGAGCATGGGAGACATTTTCTTGACTTTTCCAGACAGTGTTGTCTGTGTAGGAACAAGGTATAGATAGGTGAAGATACTTCTTTTACTTAGGTTTCTCTGTCTTTGATGATGCCCAGAAAGAAAAAGACATGTTTTCTGAAGCCTGGTTAAGAATTTTGTTGGGAGTTGTTTTGTAAGTTGAGAGGATAAAGTCTGCACACCACTGATTAGGAGAGGCTGTATCTACACTGGCCTCTTTGCTGTCCCCTGTGATACGAGGGTGCACTGTCCAGATTGTTTGCCAGCAGACTATGTATGTGCAGGAACCATCCCCAGATCCATCCGACCCGTAAGTCTTGAGCTTATTTCCTGAGGGAACTGTTGCACAGCCTGCTACAGTATGTCCCCTGTAGGAATGCAACAGGGTGTTCACACCTAGTCTCATAGCAAGGAAGTTTAGATACCAGCAGAAGTCCTCCAACAGAAACGTTCACACCAGTATAGCCTACAGTTGAGTCCTGTGTCCAGTCGTGGGCTCCCCAGTACAAGAAAGTCATTGACAGACTGGAGCGAGGTCAGTGGAGAGCCACCAGGGTGGACAGGGCTGGAGCCCCTGGTGTGGGAGGAGAAGCAGGGAGCTGGGCTTGTTCAGACTGGAGACGGCTGTGGGGCGTTTACCGCTGGTTTCAGCTACCTAATGGGAGGGTGCAAAGAAGACAGAGCCAGGCTCTTCTCAGAGGCACACAGCAGTAAGGCAGGGGGCAAACAGCACTTGTCATAATGTGAAAAAAAATCTGATTAGTTATTAGGAAAATATTTTTACCATGAGGGTGGTCAAAGGCTGAAACAGGGTCCCAGAGAGGGTGTGGGATTTCTGATCCTGGAGATATCAAAACTTGACTGGACAAACTTCCAAGCAACACAAACTAAGTTGGCCCTGCTTTGAGCCAGGAGTCTGGACCAGGTGATCTCTGGAGGTCCTTTTCAACTCAAATTATTCAGTGATTCTGTGAGAACGGGTCTAAGCTATACCAGCAGAGCTGTGCCTCCTCTATTAATTGTCAGCAATTTTAACTGTTACATGAGAGTTTGGAATTAACTGGATATTTAATCGGCACAGGAAATTACATTTTCTCCTTTAAATTAAACTGTCACGGTAGGAAGGAACATAAGCAGGGATTGATAGAGCTGAGCAGTATGTTGTATAAAAACAACTGCGTTTGTTACTTTTTCATTTCTGGGCTGGACTTTACCTTCCCAAGTACAGAAAAAAAAAAAAAAAAAGTATTTTAAAGCAATATAAAAGATAGGTAAGCACTCCTTTTTTATTTGCTTTTATACTTCATGGCTTTGCCTTCTTCTAGACATTATTACTGTTTGTATCGATTGGACCTAGGAACTGTTGTCATTGCTCCGTTCTCTCAAGTTGCTTTATCTTCTCTTTGTCTTTTCCTTCACTGCCCTGGTTCCTGGCCCTCACTTTTCTGCTCTTTTGCGAATGTGAATAGCTGCCTTCAGCTGTACCTGATCTACAGATAACAGAAGAGCCAGAGGCTAATCCGACTTCCTTCATGTCCAAGGAATTAAAGTCATTTTCTATATGAGTAGCTGGAAATAATGGCAGTCACTGTTCAAGACAAGATCACCAGGGCCTGTCCAAAGCCACGCTGCAGGAGGGGGCTGGGACTTGGACTCAAAATTGGGCTCAGGCTTGGAACCAAATCATCAGTTGGGAACTAGGAGACTACTTTTTGGCAAACTGACTGGTTTAGAGAGGCTGAAAAGCATTTGTGACAGTCAAACGTTCGGGATCCAGTAGAAAGACAGTCCTATGAACTGTTTGCAAGGAAACTGCCTGTTGTCATTGTTTTTCCTTATACTCCCCAAAACAGGGTTTCCGTGCATTCCTTGTTAATAAGCTGAATTGCCGCATCAGTTTCCCCTGCTAATGGAAATAGCCTGACAAGCCCATGGGTGTTAGCTAAAACCCCACATCAGCATGGCGACAGCACAAGTAACCAACACAGAAGGCGTGTTTGACCTCTGAGAGAAACTTCTCCTGCAGCCAAAGATAAAAATAGTAAAACATCAATGCTTAATATTTAGCAGGTATAAATGGGGTAAATCTGAACCTCGGTGTGATATGTCTACTCTGAGAGCCTCCTCTATACACTTTTAAACTTCATCACTTCTATGGTTCTTAGACAACTACATTAAGCTGAATGTAAAATTGAAAGTACATTGGCATACACTGGAATAAAAATTTCATTTTTTTAAGAATCCAGTAAATACATCATCACATTTAGACTCAAAAGGCATCCCAACTTTTTAAGGTATGGAAATCATCAAACAATAGAACTAAGAAATGAAAACTAATCTGCGAGAAATGGTTGGATTACCTTTGATATCACAGTGAAAACACTTATTAACGACCTGGGCTACAGACTTAACCTTAATTCTAACTATGACAAGGTCATTAATAACATCTTGCTTAAAATCAGTTTCATGCAAGGTTCACCTATGATTTCTTCTGCGTGTATAGGCATATACAGAATAAATCTGTGTGGCTTCGTTTTTGAAATTATCTGTGTTCAAGTGAACCCAAGATAAATTTTGCTTTTCTTAGGGCACTCACTCATTAAACTTAATCAATGAACTCCAAGATTTACTTTTAAAATCTCAAAACATCAAATGATGCATACAATTGAAAAGATTCTGAGCACTGAAAAGATATGATCTGTGTACAACGTGTTTGAAGGAAAAATTCAAATCAGCTTTCATTGCCGAAGGTCTATATAATTTGATGGAGAAATAGAAGTTGGTCTTTATTTGCATTAGATTAGGGTAGTGAATAACCATCTGGCTTTTGAGTGGTGAAGAACTGCTGCAAAATGGGAATTCCTAACATGGAGCTGTTGGTGACGAAATGCCATCCTCATGTACTGTATTCAATTTATATGGCATCTGTAAGAGTTGTAATGGTAATACTGATCTCAAAAGTGCAAAATACTGACACAGTTTTCAGGAAACAGCAGAGCATGGGTGGAGTTTCTGGCTCGGTCTTGTGATCCAAGGTGATAACAGAGGTTGGTGAAGAAGCTGTGGTGAGAGCACAAGCTCACCAACACAGCTCCTTGCTCTGTGAGCAGCGCAGGACAGAGAAAAAGAGTCTCCAACAAAACCAGCTTCTTGTGGACCATGTTCTTAGCAGCTACAAACAACAGTTTCCTCAGCCTCAACACCATACTCTAATTGAGTGCCTCCAAAAATTTATCCAATATTTAGCATTATGATCAGCACTAACTTCAAGAGTGGCAGAGGACAGTGTTGCCACTGCTGCTTTGACCTTTACGACGTGTTCTCCAGCCTGCAGTTCAGCTGTTGTTCCTGTAAGCACCATATGCCAATGACAAGAGCATACAAAAATGGTTTGCATTTCTAGCAGAACCACAGAGGAAGCTCTTCCATTGGCTTTGCAAGTAGGTGTGTTTGGCCATTTTGCTGCAAATTCTTCCTCCTAAGAACTCAACAACAGACTATTTCTTGGTTTAAAGGCGTGAGATAGCTGCTTTTTCACAGGCAATTCTCATTTAGTGGTGCGTATAGAAAGAAGGCATTTTTTTAAAGTGAGATTGCTGTAATTTCCTATTAGAAAAAGTTGGGTTCAGCAGAATTGGGGAAGAAGTCATCTTTGGCTACTGCAAAGCAGTAAGGTTAATACATGGTACAAAGCTATGTCTCCTCAACTTGGAATTGCAAAGGAGAAGGAGCAGATCTGTAGGAACTGTGGCACCTCAGCTGGATGTGGCACCTTCCTAAAATGCACTATTGCATCGAGTTGAATGAGCAGGGCTTAAATTTGGAAAGCTTTCAAGGAAAACTCAGAGTGACAAATAAATCTGAAGCAAAACTTAATTTCCAGAACAGAAAATTCATCTCAGGAAAACTCAGTAAGCAAAAGATCCCTGCTTTTACAAAACTCACTCTGTGTGCACGTGTGCACGCATGTGTGCATGTGTGTGGTTCCTGTGGTTCTGGTATAGCAGGCCACTGAATTATCAAACCAGTAATTTTGCCATTAGTTTTTCAGTTTGCTTCTTGCATCTATATTCTGTGGTCAAATCCATTAGTAAGTTATAGTGATAAACACCTGGAGTCCATCAAAAACAAAGAGAGTCTTATTCTGTAGGTACAACCAGCCTGGTGAACATACCAAGCAGAGACTAACTGCATAATACAGGACTCAAACAGGAATATGTTTTTTATGATGTGCCAGCATAAGGGAGATCAAAGACTAAAGCCAAATAAATAGCAACTGGGTACCAGCAAAGGAAACATATTTAGACCTTAAAGTAATCAGAAACAAACCCAGTGTATGCCAACACCCTCTGAATTCAGAAGTAACATTTTCCTCCTTTTCATAAAAGGTTCAAGAGCTGGCGGATTTTTCTTTGGTTTTAAATCTACTGGTTTTATGACTGGGAGGGAATTTTCATTTCTCACAGACAATGGAACATGAAGTGCAAGAATCATCCCCTCACCCCATCATCCACCTCTTTCTGGTGGTTTTAGGGAGTTACACCCCCTGCCGCCCCCTGATTGAATTTTCTTTGGCTGCTTAGTGGAATTTGCCAGCTTATATTAACCATTTATTGAGCTCGACTCCTTATCTGGAACATCGCCTGGCAAACTGAAACAATCTGTCTGGCACCCCGGGACTGGCAGAGCAAATTTTTCCAGGTGGTACAAGCAGACACCCAGAATTACTTGCCAACGCTATTTTGTGAGACAGTTGGATCAAAAGGAAAAAAGCCCAAATGACTAACGTTCGGTGTCGTGTTTAGTACCTGCAATGTACCTACATAAACAGTTTTAAATGACTACTAGTGCTAAAAACCGCTTGCAGGGTGGGGGGTGGGGTGGCGGAGGGGTTGGAGGGGGGAGCAGGGGGAAGATACAAGGCTGGCAGGGAATTGACAGGCTGAGCCTGGGGGCAAACGATTACATCTGTGCTTGATTTGTCAGGGATTTACATTAGTGAAACTTTAACTCTGCAGATGATAAGTAAGATTACACTTACAGAACAAGTTTATGCAAATAAAGCTTAGTCTACGGAGCATGTGAGTCAAGACACAGAGGATTTGGCAGGTTTCACTGAGGCTGGTGACTGGATTTAATAAGTTCATTTACATAAAGGATTAGGACATCTGGAAAAGTAGCATGGCAGTTTACTGAGATATAAATAATGTTAATTGAGAGGTCGCAGGTATGCAAAACACTCCATACATGCAAAAGAAAATCGCAGAAAATGAAGGGGCAGAGACTTGCATCTTGATCTTGGTTACATCAAGCTAAGCAGTAGGTACTACCTACCCCACGCCTTTCCAAATACCACTCCTGATTGTAGTCCCTGTTACAAAACCCTAATTCATGATATCTATGCACATAAAAAAATCCCTTTTTTCTTAAAAAAAAACCATGAAAACATAACCAAAGCCCATATCAACAAGCAACAGGAGACAGAACTCAAAGAACCTGTAGGAAATGACCTACAAAGGGTGATATAAATAAACAGAAGGGTAGATAATTCAGTTTTACCCCCAAAGCCTGATACCCCATTGTCATGGCAACAACATCCCTTTCCAGCAGTTTACACCTAATTCCAACTTGCTTTACACATTCTGTGATACATACTTACTAGAGTCCTGGATTTGCAAACTAGCATCCTAGTGAACTGGTAAGCATGAGATACCAACAAGAAATACATGATCAAGGAGTCTGCAAGAACTATGCTGCATCTCAGGATCAATGTATAGCTTGGTAAGCAATTCTAATTCCTTTTCATTATTTTTAAGAGCATAAAATGACAGTTTCTCATCATGAACCAACAGTTCAGCAAAGCACAGGCAAACCTTTTGCAAAGGACTGTAATATCCATATGTTTATATTTCAGGCAACAATATTTCCAACAAAGATTGTTTAAAAAAAAATGAAATGTTGTTTGTACAGAGTGAAAAATAACCTTTTTTTTTTCTTTTTGCTTAGTGCTGTCCCTTCTCCAAGATATTAAGTGCATGCATACAAAAGATTTGTCCACGTGCATGCTCATGTAGACACAGCACTGTACACATGCCACACTGGGATGTACAGTGGAATAACAATGTTAAACTCATCTGAAGTAACATACTGCTCTCTGACCTGGTTGTGCAAAACCCTTGTGCGAAGTGACTTGGCTTTATCTCTTACCTAAGACAGAGCGATCTGTTAGAACTGCTGCAAAATACGCCGAAGAAATATATATACCCAAAGCAAAATATTTCTACCACCTGGCCTTAAAACAGTCAGCTTTGCTCTTGTGCAGTCCAATTATATCATTGCTATATTCAGACAGGGGTGGGAATCTGAGGGAAATACGGGGCAGGAGCAGCTGGGCTCGTGTAGTCAGTGGGAATGTTGTGGCTGTACATATTGACCTTATCCAAGCAATTCAATATGTAAAACTAAAAGCCAAGACACATAAGCATGAGGTATGAATGTATCAGCAGCCATGTTCAAAAGGGATTAGCTTTGGAAGGGCCAGTTCAGCTGTGTGCTGCTCCTGGCATCTGTTAAGAGCAGGGGAAAACACTCTTCATGTCTGGGTCCGTGAGCCAGGTATATCACTTCATTCATCCTTGTGGTGGGATGTTGATAACATCTGAAAGCAAACAAAGGTGATGATTTGGAGTGGCTGCTAGTAGGCACTCGCAGTTCTCTTTCCACTTATCATGCTCTGCTTTGGTTGGATCGTTTTCCCAACAGACAAGATCATAACTTGCCTTAGAAAAGTGGCCATGTTTGCTAACGGTTACAAATCGTGAACACAGTCCAAAGGTAGATGAGGCTACAGCACCCCAAGAAATACAGGCCAGCTAAATTCACACGGGTTGTACGATCTTGATTCTGTTTGTGAACTTCTCACCTAAGGAAACACATGCCTAAGTAATTTCTTTTCCTCCAGTGTTTATGGTAGACAAATGCCAGCAACCTTCAGCTATTCGGTTCTCTCTGTGGCTGGACTAGTTAGTTCCAGCCCATCACTGGCACGAGCTGAGGGGATAGAGCTTGTAGCTTCTGCTGCTCCTCTTTGGCAATTTGAGCCACTACCCACTCCTGAGTCAGCTAGCTTTGTAAAGCCAGAATTCAATATCACGCGCCTCGAGAAAAATTACACAAATTGTCTTCAATCTGCACCAAATTCCAGTTTTTGTCAAGCTATCAAATCTATTTTTAGTCCTTACTGCAGAATATCCATGTCTAAAAGAGTTAGTTAAATATACTGCATGCTAACTGGTCAGTAGCTTGCAAGCAAAATTGCTGCAGAGGGCAGAGTATCTCACACCACCGTGAGTCATTCTGGTTAGCGCTGCCCACTGTACCAACCTTCTCCTTTCCACATCTCATGCAGTTTTTCCCCGAGGACGCTTGGTAAAAACAGTCCTATTTCCCTTGGAGTGAAGATACAGCATTTTCCTAATGCAGTATAAAACGTACGGAAAAGCAGCTTATTATTCCCTGTCCCTGACCAAGTTAATTGGATATTAGAATTAGAATCATGTTAAGTAATCTCTGCCAAATCCTATTAGCTCTCTTGCTCATTTCCAGAGAGTGCTGAACGGTACAAAGCTTGTAGAAGAGTTAACAATCATCTACCTTATGAATGCAGCTGAAGAATTTTGCTTGTCAAGGTAAAAGAGACCCTCTGGCTTTCCATTATCCACGCCACAGGGAGAGCTCACCGTTCCCCAATGTCACCCTCGGCAGTAACAACCAACAGCAAACTGGAGATACTAACCTCCGCTGCAATCATAATTTTCACAGTTATTCATGACCCAGGCTGAGAATTTAAATGCAAAAATATACCAAAATCCAAAGCTATAGTTCCCACAGCAGCTATAACTCAGTCATTGGTATTTGGACATACATTGTGGAGTATAGACACAGCAATGCAAAACACTAAAGCTAGCCCCAGTTATGGTTGGCTGGGGGAACCATAACTCTGAGTTTCCTGACTTTTGTGTTAAGATCTCAACCATAAATATTGTTTTAATGTAGCTTTGTGCAGTGGGTTTACATTGGCATTGGGAGGTGCTCATACGGAAACAGTAGAGAATTAGTGTGGTATGCTTATTAAATGAGTAATGCTTTTAGAATAATTCCTGGGGTGAAATCAATGGCCCCAGTGAAGTCAACAGAGCCAGGGTTTCAACTCAGAAACATCTTATTTATTTAGGGAAGAAAGCAGCAAAATGTGAAAATGTCCTAGTGGTTTTGATCTTTATTATGAAGGAAGTAATTTCAGATCAGCTCACTCCCTCCAAATCAGGGCTCTAAAAGAGTAATCAATTTATTCTAACGAGTGATCAACGCCGCCAAGCAGCAAATGGGGGGTAGGGTTGCCTCCACAGAAAAGCTCAGAGGTTATTGGGTTTGGTTTGGTTTGCTTTGTTGTTTTCCACATTAAATACCCCAAAGTGTCTATTTTTTCACAGGAAGTTATTTGCCAACCAAAAAAGGTTTCTTACTTTAACTTGTCCTTGTTTATCAGTAGATCACAGTGGAGTTAATGACCTTGTAGAATATCAAGCAATTGAAAAAGTGTCCCCACTGAAAAACTTTCAGCAATAAAGGTTCAGCCAATCTTGCTCTTAATTTCAGTTGTTAATTTCTGCATGCTTATTTTGAAAGAAGAAATGACATACCATTATTTTGGCTGGTAGGATGCTAGAGAACTTTCCTCCTGGAGGATTGGGTTTTAGCTTATCATGATTTAGCTTGCACAAAACAGCCTACTTCATTACATAAATAAAAAATAAATAAATCAGAGACGGGCTGGTCACAAGACGATAAAAATTTTGTATCTTGCAGTCTGCGACCAGCCAGAGGAATGCTCCATTTGTGCCAATCTGCCTTGTGTTTTCAGCTGGGAAAGACACTGTGCAAACCGATAGCAGATGGTTGAGCCGAAAATAGATGCTTTACATGTTTGATTGAGGGCCAGCATTTTGTCATTTAGTTGTCTCACGTCATCGCACTGCGTTATGTTGTGCAATTGCGTGTGACATGCCCAAAACAGCCTTACCAACACAGTATTTTCTGAAACAGGACGCTTGCCCTGATGCAGTGGGCAAGAACTTGGTGTGTTTACTGTTTACTGTTCTTGGAAAGGCTTCCTCCATTGGAAGCCAACCTCGGAGGAAAATTTCTGCCAGCTTACCCTGACGGGAAGGGGTGGTGGCGGCACTTGGAAAAATGTCTGTTCAAAGGCTCTCGGGGGAAGAAATCCATAGCCCTTGGCAAATGCTGGCGCAGGAAGGGGGTCTGTGGAAGGAGAGAGAGAGAGAGGGTGGTCCCTGCAGAGTGGTCGTGAGCTGTGCAAATCCAGTGCCACCAGCTTGCCTTGCAAAATGAAAATGTTCCAGCTCCCTGCCCAAAAATGTCAAGTGGCAGCAGACTGACATCCCCCTATTTTTAGCTGCAAAGGCAGCTATGAGCTCAGTTCTTTCTTTCTTCGCTGAAGGAAGGCTCTTAGATTGCTCTGCCCTGAGCATGAAATGGTGCGTCTTGGTGAAGACTGAAGTCAGATTATTCAGGGGCTAAATCTCTGCCTTAGAGCATGGTAACCCTATTTTAAGGTGTTGAGTTTTCTTGTTCAGGAATCTCAAATCTACCCATTTCCATGCTGGTCAGGCAATAGCTCCTCTTCTCCATTACATTTCCTCATCTGAGCAAGAAAAAGGAGGGAAAAGGAAAGGATAGAAGACAAAGATCACTGCATGTAATAATCTATTACAATCTTCTTCCATGAGACATTTTCCATCATGCTGCATTTGCCTCTTTCTAGACTTTTTAGAATGTTCTTTGCATAGCGAAAAAAATAACAAAGCTAAGAACTGGAAAACAGGCCTCCAAAATTTCCAGTTAGAAGCTAATGAATGCAGGTCATTAGCTTCATGATACTTTCTAATTTAGGCTTGCTGAACTTGTCATGCCTGGGAGTCCCTTCCCTCGATGATGTTTCGCTGAGATGTGATTCCTCCTTGTTCTGCTTTTCAAACTTCCTGCAGTCAGTGGATGCCATTCCCATAATTTCCACATTTACTGTCATTCCCAAACCACATTTGATGCTTTCCCTCTGTTGTTGTTTAAAGCTGCATTAGAAATCAAGAAGCATGAAACTGAGACTATAACACAAGCCAGGATAAAAACCTGACCACGGTGCTTCAAATGAATTTCTCTTGTCCATAGACCTTGTTTCCTCTAAGGTAAAAGCCGGTGGAAAAACATCCATCAGCGCAAATAGTGTCAAGTACTGGGACAACAATACAAAAAAAGTAAATAAATTCTTGTATTCGGTCCATCAAATCTGGTAATCAGTGCCACTATTAGCTCAGTCGTGCTTCTTTCCTCCTTGCTGCTTAATAAATCTGAAACTAGTTAGCGGAGGAGTAGAAAGATAAGCTGGTTGGTATGTCCCCCTTTGCTGTCACCCTTCTAGAAATAAATGTAAATATTTTGTTTTGATTAAGCATTTGCAATGAAATAATTTAATTTCTTCTGACAAAAGTATCTCAGGGAATTACTGCAACTCAAAGCAGCTGAGGATGTTCCTCCCAAAGCAGTCAGTAGGAGCCCATATGTATGGGCACACTTGCTTAAGGGGATAAACAAAGCATATTTGGTGGGCTTTGCTTTAGAGAACATATATATTCATGGCCATTTTACTTCCAAAATGAGTGAGGCTATGCCTGCTGCATTGCAACTGGAATATAATATTGTCTAGAAACAAAGACTTGCTATGTTTTCTTAACTGTATATAAAAATAACAGAAACTGTAAGCAGTGAGATATGGTGATTTAAATTTCCCAATTGAAAGTTCTTGCATGCATGTCTTTGGTAGATGTTTTGGTTAATAAAAGAAATGGAATCAAATGAACCTTCACATAAACCCTTAAGAATATTACCATTGCAAAAGTTGTCAGGAAAAGATCTTTGTTTAAAACACTGCAGTCTTCTGTGACATAGGTATTTTTAGAGGGATTTTTAGTTTGCATTCGACACGGCTTTAGGTTTACAATTTGTTACGCGTTTTTAATTCTGGGGTTTGTGGTAGTCAAGGTAAGGGTATGTTTTTTGTTTAATTTTTAAGCTACACTGCTTATTTATTGATTTCTGATAGAACCTGGAAACAAAACAAAAATTAGGGAAGTTTTAAAGACTTGTTTAAAATGTTTGTCAGATTTTTAGGATAGAAAATTAAGAACATATGGCACAAATGTTAAAGATAACACATAAATTACCTATGACATAGAAACATAAATCCTTCTATATAACTCCGAATAGATTGAATTATTTTTTTCCAACTGGATTTTCCTTGAGGTTTACATCCAAAGAGTCCATCAGCTTCAGTGGGAGTTTAGAGTGGTACTTTATGGCAGGAACACTCCTTTCTGCTAGTAATTTCTGCAGGACGTGCCCTCACCTGAGAAGCAGGGCCGGCTCAGGCCCTTGTGCCCTCAGCTCCCGGGTCTCTCACCCTCCACGCCTGGCAGGGAACTCAGAGGCCCTGCAAGAGATGGGGCCTTTCTGACACACGTCTTCTAAAAGCTTTTCAGGGGTAGTCTGTTGGAGTCCAAAGATTTTAAAAGCAAGAGCCAAGAAATGCAAAATGATTTCATAGGTTAAAAGCTCGGCCTTCAGTCGACACATGCACGCAGACCTTTCTCGCAGTGTAAATTTTCTTGCAGTCACCAGTTCCCCTTCAATGGCAGCACATTTAGCCATTTGCTATTTATTCATGTTCTAACCTTTTGCATTGACATGTACCAATAACTTGTCCAATAGCCGTAACTCCCATGGAACAAAGAACCAGTACAGATCTGTGGAAAGTACTGAAATCAGTAGAGCTACTTCAGACGTGGACAGGTTTATAGGGAAAAGAAATCTTGCCCATACTTCATACCAGGGATCTTTGTTGCTGAAATCTGTGCCATAATTGTGGGTTGGTTTGTTTTTTTCAGCTTTCTTACTGGCAAGCGCACCATCCTGACCTCCCTCTTTCTTTCTTTTGGAGGCTTTTTGCATAATAGAGAGATAGAGAGGTATTTGGCAGAGGTCTGCTTGCTTGCTTGCTTGCTTTTTTTTTTTTTTTTTGGAAGAACAATGATCTTTCCCTAGGGTGCATTTGGATGCTGAAGAAAATGTAATTCCAAAAAGCAACATTTTTTTTTTTAGGGATATTCACAAGTTTGATCAAAGACAGGTTTTTATCTGAGCGGATAACTTTTAATGCTGAGCTGAAATGTCAAATGCATTATTTACTGGGAAGTACCCTAATCTGTACAGAAAAGGGAATTTGCTCTCTAAAGCTGTAGCATAATAAACCACGTTCTTTAAACCAAAACTAAACCAATATCATAGATCTGATAAAGGAAAAAACACAGCTTGCATATTGCCAGGGCAGTATTTTTGTCTCAGCAGAGAGCTAGTGGTATTCACGGACCTGCTTCTTCTCCTGTTTGCTTCTGTAGTAACAAATGGGAGATTTCAAATAATATCTCAAAGGTCAGCCACAGTTTGAAGGCCAACCCACTGGTGAAAATGAATTTGAATGATACCATTTTCTTGGTGATGTGGTGGTTGGGCTACGGTTGGTGATACTGTTCAGCTGCACCGTGCATGGAAAAAACCTTTCAAAGAAGCTACTCGTGTTTCTCTGCCACGCACACAGCCTGTAAACTCACAAAGAGTCTGACAAAAAGGTGAAGAGTGCGATACAGACTGCTTCCTACAGTGCGCAAATCAGGACCGAAAAGCTTTAATCTCTCCAAAATCTGAGGGAATGATTCAACCAGCTCCAACAGCCCTCCAGGACTGGTGGCACCTACACTCGTTAGAGGTAGCTCATTTTGGATCACAGAGTTCCTGGTGACTGTGTTTAAGCTCCCAGCCATGCACAAAAGCACTTTTCTATGGACCACATGGAAAGCTTAGCTCCTCTGTAAGCAACATCACTGTTTGAATCTGTGCAGGATGGGGACCCAACTCTGCCTTATCCTGGCGATTGGGTAGGTGGCCTTGGGCACAGCTCATGCACTTGAAGAGCAGGAAGCACAGTACGAAGCAAAGCAGCCATTGTTGCCTTTGTTCAAAATGACGAAAGAAAAATGTTGATGGTGCCAATCCATGTCTGGGATTTTAAAATATTGTATAAATTGTCATTTCAAAGCACCCTTAGGCTCCAATCAGTGCTCAGCATCAGTAGGGGACACCAGGCCAAGATAAAGGCTGGCAAAAAAGGAATCCCAAAACCAGGACACTCAGAGAGCAGAGCCAGCTCTGTACCTTCACTCTTGCCTCCAGAAGAGCCTCACAGAGAAAAGGATCCAGGACAGAACCACAGGCAAGCTCAAGGGTTGTTCCATCTCCCCCACCAGGTGTATGGGGAATATATAGTCACATCCCCCTCCTCCCCTGGAAAGATGCAAGTGTACCTCAGCAGGCACGTCCCATGGGGAAAATGTTGGCAAATATGAAGCTGTGACATACAAATTGCTAATGGTTATTTTCCATTTATCTGAGATATCTTCTCAAAGAAACTCTTGTACCCCGTGGTGTGACATTCTAAAACGAAATTCTGGTGGAGAAATTCTAAATCCAGGGGGGAGGCTGTAGGTGAGAGTTCACCAATTCAGTCCAAAGCAGATAGAAATTAAATTATTTTACAAGCAACCTATACTTAAAGAATCTCTTCATTTCTTTAAGGAGACTGCAGGGGAGTCTGAACAAGCTGACCCAAATGCAACTCCCAAACCTGCTGAATTTCACTTTATGTTGTTAACAACACTTAGAATAGAAAAAAAAAAAAGTCTTCTAACCCACTAGATACAGGAGCTGGTTTTCACTCTGTCATCTTCCTCCACAATAGGTGCTCTTCTAGCTCGTTC
This sequence comes from Vanellus vanellus, assembly GCF_965231255.1. Classification (NCBI taxonomy): domain Eukaryota; kingdom Metazoa; phylum Chordata; class Aves; order Charadriiformes; family Charadriidae; genus Vanellus; species Vanellus vanellus. The sequence goes on from NC_138907.1 coordinate 66,485,863, forward strand.
TTATCATATATAAATTTCTATCTTTACTTGCCTATTTCACAGAGTACACCAAGTAATGTATATATTTCTCTAAAATGTGACAGCGATGAGAATGCAAAGGCATTGATTCAGATCAATATCTAACTTTTGACTCATATATAGAAGCAGGAACCTGAGCAGCAGGTTCTCCTGGTGCTCCCTGTCATATCACACCATCTTAACAAAATGGCTAAATCTGGAAATGGCATACAAGCAAACATTCACGATAAGAGGAAAAAGCTGGCGAAGCAGCGAAACACAGCTATGATAAGGTTTGGTTCGCAACATTCAAACTGGTGTTCATGGACCTTGGGAAAGAAGGAAAACTTTGGTTTTGACATTTTGGAAAAGTGGCAATCTTAAATCAACCCTGCTAGTTTGGTTTGAGAGTTGGCATGGATTTACTCAGATAACTTCGTCCAAATTCTGTTGGTTGGACAAGGATATCTTAAAGTTAAAAACCAGATAATCTAGTAAAACCAAATAAAAGGCCTAATTAGTGATGGTAGCCCTGGCCTCATAAGAAAATAATGTGATGGATTTGGAACACAGATCAAAACACTAGCTCCACAGAAGTGTTATTCCAGCCACAGAAGGTCTTAAATACACCTTTTAAAATGTATAATATAATGCCAGATGGTTAAGCCACATCTGAGTTTTTCAGGGCGTTCAGTGTGCGAACAAAGTTGGGTAATCACTGAAAGAGACTAAAGCTGCTAAGGACCTGGCATTATAGTTAATGTGAGCACTGATAAATTGATTCTTGATCTTGTTCAGAAAAACTCTTGGTGGGTGGCATTTCTGTGAAATATGTGTTAACTGGAATAGCCCAGTTTCAGGTCATGCTTTTCAGCTGAAAATGCAGTTCTTTCCAGTACTTTAACAAAATAAAATTAATATAAAGCAATAGTTTGTCTAACTAATAGCCAAACTTCTGAATTCTCTTATTATAGCCACATGACGTCCAGCTTTGAATCAAAATCTGGGCAGTTTCGCTCGTACACAACCAATCCCTGGCTGCACAGTTTGGCTACATCTGCCCTCTCTTTTGAAATCCCCACCTTATGTGGGTGCTGTCTAATCTGCTCAAGTTCTCTGATCTAGTACCTATCAGTATTGCTGTCTTCAATCAACCTGTTATTTACAGGGTGAGATTCAACTTCAGATATGTGCCCGTAGGTGTTGAAACTGGCATTGTAGCTAATGGAGATCTACTCAATGCTATCAACAGCGTTCACCTCAATCCAAACTAGACACTTAGCATTGGTTGATTTCTTTTAGGTGTCCCATGCTATTTGAGATGTTCCAGGGTATATGAAACACACCCATAGGGGAGGTAAAGGTGACACATGCCCCACAGGAGACCCATGATTTCCTAGACTGGTAACTAGGAGGTCAGGCAGGACACCCTGGAGCATCTTAAATGGTATGGTTAAATGACACCTGTGCATGGACAGACAAATTCAGTGACTGGTCAACCAGATCTCTCTTTAGACTCCATAGACTGTACTGATAAGTTCTCCATTGATGAGATTGGGATTCAGACACCTAGCCCACACGCAGACAGGCAGATAAATGTAGAAGCCTTAAACCTGTAGAAGCCTTGGTCCTACCCAAGCTGTTAAACCGCAAGCTGTAAAGACACATTCAACTCTGGCTGCCTAGGAGTTCATGGTCCTTTACAAGGGCTACATGGGTCTTCTATAGATAGGCTTCTGGGTTGTATTATACCTCATATTGGTTCCCTAACAAACAAATCCCACAAATATAGTTGATAAACACAGAGGTGGCAGAGCCAGGTGACAAACAGCTGTCCATTCAAAGGTATACATCTGCTCAGGCCTGCGCTAGTGGACAATGTGGGCTAAGAACCCAGATTCTTCCCCTTGCCATGTGCCCTGAAGATAGCCTCAGCCCATGTCTGAACACCAAAGTGCACCTGTATGGTATGAAGAGTCTCCACATGGACTCAAGCCCAAGCTCGCTTGTGTTTCCCAAGATTATTTATTTCTCTATCCCAGAAAGTCACTGGTTACATGCGACACTGTGGAGTGGAGAGAAAATTAATGAAAAGCAGACAGGACTGCCATGGTATGAGGGTGACCATGGAGCATGTTCACCACGTCAGTGGGTATAAAGGAGGAAGACAGAGGAGTAGTTGGGGAAAAAAAAATCATTTAGAGCAGGGACATCATGAAGACCTTGCCAAGTGGTTTTATGTTGTCCAAGTTAAAATTGCAAAACCAGTAACCCTGGTATAAAACTCATGTAAACAACAGGAAATAGCACCTACATTTTGCAAGTAACAGTGAAAGGCAGCAGGTATATTAAGTAATAGGCATGCAGGTATGGATATACTTTTCACAACAATACTAGGAGTCAGTTTAAAAAAAAAAAGCGCAATAGAATGAACTGTTTTGTCTTCAGGCCTTTATCCTTCCTTGATTGTGGGTCAGGAAGGAACTAATGAGAAACCATTATTGGACAAGGAAATAGCTTGACAGTATGTTATTTATTTAGTGCCCCTGCCCCCCTGCTGTTTAGCTTGTAAACAATTGCAAGCACAGGCTGATCCGCAGAGCAGGCACTGAATGTCAACTCCACAGCCCAGAGGCTGGGTATAAATATGTTTAAAAGAGATGTTCGACTAGATCCTCAGCAGGTGTCCTTCACAGTAGCACCATTAAGGGCCTCACTAATGCCTAATTAAGCCTCTCTATATGCCTAAACCTGATGTGGGCTTCATTGATTGAAGATTTTTGTGGGCTTATCCCATGAAGTCATGACTTGTTGCCATTCTTTCATACAGCCCTAACATTTTGGTGGTTCATTAGTAGTAAACACAGTTGTTACAAATTTATAGAAGTTATAGTTTAGGGCATGAAAAGCAATTTGAGAGGATTATCTGTTTATTTTTCACCCTATTTTTAATGAGATGTTTATACAAGCCCTTAATATTAATTTTCCCCATGACTTCCAGTTTTTAGTTATGCAAATGTGTGAAATATGTAGCTAGGACTTTTTTATTTCTTTCTTTCCTTAATAGAAAACTTATTTTTTAAAGAAATAGTAATGCACAGTATTCTTAGACTCTGTTTCTTCCCCTAAAAGGCATTTCAACTTTTCACCAGAAAATAAATAAATAGTGAAAAATCATGCTTTTAAAATTTGAAGATGTCTTTACGTTTTTACTCAGAAGGGGGAAAAAAAGGATTTCCTCCCTCTCTAGCCAATAAAGGTAAGTTGCCTTATTATTAAAGGCTTGAGGTGGCTATGCCTCGCACCCCCAGGCAGATTTCTTAGGTATCTAGATGAGTTGCTCTGGACATGCCTCTGTTTCTCCCAAGCTCTACAGTATCCAGGGTTATGGTCCTGCTGTATATCTTCCTCAAGCTCTTAGACTTTTCATTGACTAAGTAATCAACTGGCCATTGAAGAAGGGACCAGCAAACCTCTAGCTTCAAGATCAGTGGTTGGGACAAACACTTGGAACCGGGGAGACCTATAATGTCCTGACCTGAGTGCTGCTCAGCTCTCCTGTGTATCACCACCATTAGGTTCCCTAACGATAATACACAACAGCTTCAGTGGGAGGAATTAAAAGAGATCCCCATCAGAATGCTTTTGGGGTGTGACATTTGGAGAATTTGTCAAGGTTGAGGGAAATTCTGCTTTACGTGCATGCCTATGCTGATGGAAGGCCAGGATGGAGGGGGCTTTCCTCCCCTTTGTTGTCATACCTCCCAGTGGCCAGTGGGAGCTCATACCCTCAGCCAGGACCAGAAACAGACATATGCTCCACACACAGCAGAAAGAACAAGCCCTTGAGTGGCAGTGTCTTCAGAAAGACCACGTTTCACCACTCTCTCTCCTGGTGGAGGCCCAACCCCAGTCACCGCGTGGTGAGGCTGCTCTCACCACACACCAACACTCCAGTTTCCCAGATCCAGCAGGTGTCCGGTTGTCTTCAAAATGCGTAGGGCTACTGCCAAACCCTTCTCCTGCTTTTCCACACCCTTCTGCAAGCAGGAGAGCAAACTGGGTGCCATGCCGCAGTGCTTCAACCACACTCCTGTCAGCTCTCTGCCTCAGTCCATGAAGCCATGTGCTACTTTCTCTGCCCCTCTGGAGAAACCATTCTACAGTCTAGTGGTACAAAGATGCAGGTCAGCCTGCACCTAAATAATGTGCAGATACCCCTCAACATTTTTCTTCCTCAGGGCATTGAACTGTGTTTAATGAAGCCTGCAAACTTGCCAGCTCCCCAAGCCTCCCTAATTAGGCACTTGTGATATGACAAGCTTCTTAACAATATTATTTACTTTCCCTGAGACATAGCAAGGGAAGGTTATGTTTCCCTCCCTGCAGAAACCAGTAGCATGATGGATGAAACTTCAGGAAATATTATACTGGCTGGTTGTTTAAGTTTTAATATAAAACATACTTATGTCTGGGCTGGACCTGAGTTTTTCAGCAACCTGAATTCCTGTAAGGATATTTTAATTTCCTTCCTTTGATGCAATTAGGCTTTAAAATCTTTCATCTCTTCTGTTTTGCTAGGAAAGAAAAATCATTTTAATTCACACAGCTCCTTTTGATACTGCACTAAGATGTAAGAGGGTAGCCCTCGATTCCACTGGTGGTGCTTTACCTCCAACAAAAGGAAAAAGATCCCGAACCAATTCAACTAGCTTGTCAGCCACGTAGACAAGTATGCATGCAATAACCAAAGAGGAAGGAGGAGAGGGCAGGTACCGAGGTGAGGAGAGAAGCACCCTCAGGGCTGCCACCCTCTGCAGTGTACTCCTGTGAGGACAGCAGAAATCCTCCACCTCTGCCACCACTCCCTCTTCTGCCCCCAGCCCCATGGTGCTGGCCTGGGGTGCTGGGACCCACCTTGGTGGCACTTCTTTCAGCGGCTTAAACTCAGAACAAAGTGATGCCTTCTTCAAACAGAGAGAAATAGTGCTCTTCCCTGCAGCCTCCACTTGCCTTAAAACCTGTTCAGCAAAATGAAACCCAACAGTGTTTGGAGGTTTCCTGGGATGGACCCGATCAGTTTTCAGCATGCAGGCCCTGAAATGGCAATAACACACATATGGCATCAGAACCACAACTCCCCAGTAAAATCTCTGGAAGTAATATAGAGCTGCTTCATGCTTACCAAACTGAGTGGCTCCACCAGTGCCAAGGAAGGAGGGGGAGAAATATATCCCAAGCAAATTTAGATAGATAGGTAGATAGATAGGTAGATAGACAGATAGATAGGTAGGAGTTGCAGGGAACCTAACACTCTTCACTACGTGCTAATGAACCACCGGCCAAACCAATTTAGTTATGCAACAATACTTGGTTTCTCTCCTTTGCAGCACCTCCTGCCAAGGAAGGATTATAGCAACAGCAATTTGTTTCAGATTTACTCTGTCAGATCAGCTGCTGATAGCTTCAGACCACCCTAATCTGGGAGAGAAAATGAAACTATCTGTTGACAGAAGAGCCGTTTGTGATTTTCCTGAGGCACTTCATTGTTAATGTAAAGCCATTAAGGAAGCCAGGAGTGATATGAGTTCAAACTCCTTTTGAAAAAGATAACCACAGAACTTCAGATTTAAGATCCCATCTCAGTTCTCCTCATGAGATATTGCAATCTTCTTGACTCGGATGAAACGCAAGTCTAAACACCAATTGTGACCACAGTGCCTGCTACTACAAAATATTTGGTTTCTTCATAGAACACTAAACAGTGGCTTAGCTTTGGGAGCTGTAAACAAATGAACTACATTTTGAATCAAATCTCAGAGTTTACATCATCTGAACTATAAACTGTAAATTAGGTGCAACGGAAGTTACATTAGTTCTTTATATACTACTTAGAGGTACGGCTTTCAAAGATGTCTAAGGAATTGACATATCCAGTTCCTATTAATTTTAATAGAAAGCTATGCTCAGCTCCCTCAGGTAGCTGCAAAAATTTCATCTTAACAGACTGTGTTATAAACGCTAAACCTTTTAGATCTGTGGAGAGATTCCCACTGAGTTTAGGAGATTGGATGAGGGTGTCTTGTCACTTTTCCAGGCCAGGGATCTCCTCGGGCATCAGGACCACAGTTTAGCAGCAGGGCCGCAAATGTCTCCCTAATTGCAACCCCCTAATCTGTCATTGCAACTTTTTCCTCTAGAAGCAGAATGAAAAAAGGCCAGTGTATTCCACAAACAAACTTAGAAACGCTGCATGTGACTCCTACACCCATCCAAAGGGTCTGTAACTTAGCAAACTTTGTTGGTTGAGGAAGCTGGCAGCTGCTGCAGCCTCTTCGCGTGCCTGGAGAGAGCAAACCAGGAGATCCTGTCAGATAACGGGAGAGAAACTCTGAGGAGAGTATTAAATTATTTTATACCAAGGTTGGGAAGACTGTCAGATGGTTTATGTCAACGGCAAAACTCCCATTGCCTGCAGTGGTGCCGGATTTCCCCTGGGCGGAGCACCTGAGGGCTGGGGGAATTGCAAACCCCGGGCACTGCAGGCGCCCTCACGGCTCAGGTACATCTCTACATCTTCTTACTGTAAGCTCTGACCAACACGGGGAGGACACGTCCTTAGGCCCAAGCTGTGCTGACACCCTGTAGATGTGTCACCTCAGGACCTTCAGCCCAGGACCAGGCCCTGGCTGAGCAGTGTGTGTCCATTACCTACGGCATCGTTTGAGGGAACTAGTTAATGCTCCATCTTCGCAGGAGAGAGCTCTTTTTCCACAGGACTTGCTGGAAGCATAAGTTAAACTGAAGTTTCTTTCATACACGGGATTTAAGTTTGCTTTTCCATCGTAGGAACAATGCTGTTTGAGAGTCCAGATGACATAATGCTGTATATTGCAAAAATGAGAAAATAACCACAGGTAATTTTAAACCAAACACAAAATTATATTAGTTGCACTTGACTTTAAAGCCAAATTTTGGATTAGGGCTCCATTTATTGGCAATTCTGGGAAAAGGTTTCAGTATAATCCCCAGTTAATGAAACCTTTGCTAGTGAATTTCCTTTGTCAACACTGCATTTAATGTGAGAAGTGCTTATACCTGCTAGATCATCAAAACCTGCAAAGCTAATAGACTCAACTGGAATGTAAAAAACAGGGAGGATTTTCATAAAGCTTTAATAAAAGGGTTTTGGCCTAGAATGGTGTAGGGTGATTCCTTTAAAAACAACTTTACTATTACTATTCTCCAGTTTCCAAATACTTTTTTGCCATGAAAACTGACAGACAGCTATGCTAAAAAAATACATATTGTAAAGTATTTCTTGGAAATGTTGCACAAGTAAAAGAGAAAAATTCAATTGTAAAATCCCTAGAAACCTAGCCAAGCTGAGTCTGAGCTTTAGAGCCTTTTGGTCTTGCACGGTGCTTACGCAGTCGGATAGATGCCAAGACCCAAATAACCGGCCAGAGAGAAAGGCAATCTTGACCAAGCAGCAAGAGGAGAGGTTGGTTTAGCCCAGTGAAATACTGGGGCTCCCCTGCTACAGTGCCAGGTTTCCCTTGGTGTTGGGACGCACGGTGACTGACAGGAGCGTGACAGAGAGGAGATCTAAGCCAATCTCTGCCCAGCACATCCATCCCACCCACCGCAGGGGCAGGCTGGGTCTAGCTGGGTAGGCATATTTGCATCAGGGGCATTTCAGAAAAGCCACCTTTAATGGAAGAGCTGTAGGGTGGCGTTTTCCAGTGTATTTTTCAGACTTCTGTGCCAAAGGTGAAGTTGTTGGTTCTGTTTGTATGTCACTCAGAAATGCTATAGGGGTCTCTATTGCCAGTAGCATTACCTATGGTATAGGAAAAGTGTTTCCTCTTTCAGGAACCCAAAGTAAAAATGCTTTTGAACACCGCTACAGGACCCTTTTTCCCCACAACTTGGAAAACTACAACTTGGTAGTCAGCCCGGCACTACTTTGTTTCCCTTCGTCTGATGAAATGCCTCTTACACCACAATGCCATTCCCATAACTGGTTATCCACCTGAACTTTAGGTGCTCCCTTCCTCCTTCTCCTGTGTGAAGCCATCTGCCACAAGGGTTTGGGACCCAGCGATGAGGGAGACTTTTAAAGAATCCTTCCCGCTGCATGTAGCATGTGCTGAGACAGGACTTTGGAAATTCAATTAATGCTTCCATGAACACAAGTAATGTGTGAACGTGCCTGTGGCTGTGTACTTCCCTATGAAACCTTAGAACTAGGATTAAAGTGACTTTCGGGTCAAGCTGGATGATTGCACTAAAAAAGAAACGCTTTATTTTTCCTTTAAAATTTTAAACTCTTCATTTCAACCATGTTGACTTTGTGTTCACAAAAACAGGAATGCTTATGGAAACAGTATTAAAAATATTTTTAAATACTTGGGAAAAGCAAATTTTGTGCTCCTACAAAAAATGTTTGCAGTGGAAATCTCATTCCCCTCATCCAGTCAGGAAACAGAAATACACCATATACACTGTACAGCCATTACAGCTGTTTGAAGTGTGCCAAGAACTACTCATAAATTAACTACAGGCATAGAATTTTGTAAATAAGTTTGACTAATAACTAATCAAAATCTTCTCAATGGCAACTCAACTGAAAAAAAGTGGAAACATTTGTTGGAAAATAGGGTATCACAGACTGCATCTCTAGCTTGACTGCCCAGTTATCTGAACAACTGTGTTACTTTCTGCCAAACGTATCCCGGCTGACTGGTAAGAAAAACTTTTGCTTTATTTTTCTTCCCTTTCGCTTGCCTTATTGCTAGCTGAGTTTCTCACGACAGCGCTGCCTGAGTGGGATCTATGGGACTGCACAGCGAAAATCCTAGGAAAGCAGGGGAACTGCCCTTCACCAAAGACCTGTCCCTGGGTACAATCCTACACCAGCACATAGACCTCGTCCTGATTTCTTTCAAAAGCCCCTTCTCGCATTTATGCTTGAAGCCTCCATTTTGAAAAACACCTATACGCATGCTTAAGTTTCTCTCTGTTTGAAATGAGCCTTAATGTGGTGCAGACCTGTGTTTGAAGTCAAGCACGCTATTAAGCTTTCTTTTTTGATAGAAATGCTTTCCTGAATTTGAGCTTAAGCTCCCAGTTACCGGACAGAAAACCAGCTTCATCATCTTTTCTGCTTCTAGTTTATTACAGTCATAATCACCATAGTGCGGCATTTTCTAATGCTGTACAACTGATCGTATCTTAAAAAAATCACATCGTTAGGTTGATATCAAACATTAGGTGAAAAAAAGCCAAAGGCAGGACATCTGCAGTTGGGATTCCACTTGAGCATCACCCTCGCCTTCATTCTTCTAGAAAAATGGGTAGAAGAAACACAAGCAGAACAACAGATTTCAGTGATAGATGGATAATGTGCACATCAAACTTCATACATACTCCTTGAAATATGGACTCACCCAAACACCCACTGAAGCCAGTTTGATGTCAATGAATTAGGGGGTTGAATTCCTCTTCAGAAGCATCACTCTCCCTGTCGGTGAGGAGAAATTAACATTACACCTGCCAGCAGCCAGTGCTACCTAAGTAAACAAGGTTAAAGGAAAATTACTATCTATCTGAAATCCCAAAGCTTTCTAAGTGCAAAAGTTTTCTTCCTTTCCCCTGAAAAAAAAAAAAAAAAAGTTTTCAGTGATACGGTAGGGTTATTTTAAAGATTTTCTATAGGCTGAAAGTTCAGCAATAGCATAACCCTCCATTTTGAGTTGTGTTCTGGTGAATAAGGGTGAATCAGTTACTGGACTAAAAAAGAGAAGTTGTCACAGAATCAGATTACATTTCACAAACAGATAGAGTTGGTCTAACAGAAAAACTATTTTTCAAAAGTAAGGAATGTTATAAGCAAAACTGGAAGAAGAAGAGTAGGTGGTAAAACCTGGAAGTGCTTCTTAAAAATAATTTATTACTTTATGAGAATAAGTCCCAAGAACACTATTGCACAACTGAGGGTGACAACTTTGGCTACAAACGCGTTTTGACTTAGTGGCAAAGAGGAGGAAAAAAAAAAAAACAGAAATAGAGTCATAAATAACAAATTCAAGACAAAGCTACACTATGAAGTGTGGAAAATTGATAGAGAAAGCCAAAGATGTTCACCTGATCAGGCTGGCAATAAAAACAATCATAATAAAAGCAAAAGCAAATATAATGTAGAATAAGATGACAAGGGCTAGAATATGTAATAAAAGTGCTGAAAAAGCAAAATAAATCATTCTGTTCTGTATTTTAAAGACCCAGAAAGATGTGATATTTTCCCATGCATTTGTAACTCAGAACATCTCGAATGGAAACAAGGGGTGTGGGTCACAGTCACAGTCCTGGAAGGAACCGCTGCTGGTGGCTGACCCTGTGTGGGCCTCATTAAAGCCACAGCACAAGCCCTCAGCCTGATTTTCTAGCAAAAGGGAGAAATATGGGGGTGCAGTCTAACAGGGTGAATAAAAAAGGCAAAGGACAGTGAGAAGCAACCAAAGCAGGAGGCACAAAGGGGACGGGGAGTAGGAGGAGAGACTCACAAGCTCTCTCCAAAGGCAACCATGCCCCACCAGGACAGTGAGCCGAGGTGGGGACCTCCATTTCGTACTTCTTGCTATGGACAGGGACCTCATGAGGGAATGGAGGACACTGGGGCCAGGGAGTCCCCTACTAGGTGCTACACCAGTTTGCAACAAAGACAGGTTGCCTTTCCCATAAAGGTCACGATCCAGATACTGTCCTGATGTTTCTTTTACATACTTACCAGCCATCCATTCTACTGCGTTTCTAGAGCACACAAACCCATTTGTACCTCAAGCGGGACACCTGGGCACCCCAGCCCTGGGGGGGCTCACAGGTTTCCTCCGCTCCCCCTGAAGGAGGCTCCTCCAGTGCGGTGCCTTTTTGGCTGAGGGGACAGACCCCTTTGATTTCCTTTCTGAACACTGGGATTTATTGTGATTTGCAATGATTCAGCCCTCAGCACTTGAAATGTTTATGACATTTTAAAATATTAAGAAATATAATAGTCACAAGTATAACATAAATAAATTTAAATATAATAAACTCCTCTCACTTCCAGCCAACGCAAACTATGAAATGAGAAACTTGGGGACTGTCTGCCTGAGGAAAAAGAGACTAAATACACTTATACACACATGGAAGCCAAGGGATTTCTCCGTCCTGGGAAACGTCTTGAGGCTTAACCTCATACGCCAAGAGGAGTTTTTTGCTGTTGATTTAAAGCAATCTTCCTTAGGGGCCTTTTTCAGAAGCCCATCACAGATGACCGGAGTGAAGGAAAGCACACCCCCAGACACCCCAGCTAACCACTGCTTGAGGTTTGGCCAAGGACGGACCTTTCCTAAGCCCTGCATTTTTAAGCGCTGAGGGTTGAGCAGCACTTCCCCTACTCTTCTGGTATTCCCCACATTGGTGTCCATCTCCCCGTTCTATGCTCAGCCTGTAAACTCTCCACAGCAGCTGCGGCACCTTGGTTTATGTTGGCATCGCACCTAGCGCCGCGGGACCATGACCCATGACCACGCTCTCCAGGCGCTGTCGTAAGACTGGAAAGTAAAGTCTGCAGCTGTAGTACTGCTGCCACCATGGGCAGGTGAGAAATATAAAGAGCAAAATGAGTATAACTTGGGCACTAGCTATTTCAGAGGCAAACATAAATTACAAATATTTAAAAGATCTGCCGTGTCTCCGATAGGAAGAAATTATACAGAAAGATACACAACATTGTAACAGTGGATAAGAAAGGGGAACACTAGAGATAAAATTGGGGAAAAAGTAGTTCTCAAGAGGCTGAGATATTAGTGTACAAAAAAAAAAAATGCTAGGGAAGTAATATTACCTTCAGCTTTTAGGGACAAAACCTCTTATAGATCCGCAATAATGAACAATCTCATACTGTCAAAAACTGAATAGATGATGCAGAATTTTCTGGAGTTGATAAATGTAAAAAACTAAAAAACTATCTCCTTTTTCTTTTTTCATATAACATGATACGAAGCTCACTCTCGTTTGAATGTACTAATTCTTCAGGAATATTGTCCAAATAATCCAGAAGTATTTTCAGCATGAAAGTTGCCTGTTAATGGTTCCCATTGACTAACTATGTTCAAAAATAACAAGAAATGTCTTTGGCTCTGCTTCTATTAAAGGAAAACATTTTACACCTAGAAAAATAACAAATAAGAAATAATTATTCTTGGTTAGGTAAACAGCCCACCAGATTTTTCACCCTTATATCCGTGAAAGTTGCAAGAATCACAGAAATTTACATATATATACTTTTAAGGTAAGTCTGACTCAAGGGAAGAAGCAAGAGAATCCTGTCTTTTCACATTACATTCATTCAGATTTAAATTTACTTTTAAATTCTAATTTTTGTTTTCTATAATCATGATTATTTCCATCACAGAGAATTTAAAAAGAAACATCTCAATAACTGCAGTCACATCAGCAGGACACAGAAAAATAGTATTAAACCATGTATATTCTGACTTGAATATCGACATTTGATTCTTCTGGATTAAATTTGCATAGTGCACGCTTGATTGTGGTTAAATCATTATTAAGGTCTTCTCAAAAAATCTAGTTTTGACGTTTGATGTGAACAAATTCACCGTTTGACTGGACAGGGTTAAGCTTGCCTGTGAGCACAGGACTAGCACAGAGCCTGAATACTTTGCCACCCTCTGAAATCCTCTGAAAGGGCCAGACTGCTGAACTGCAGCCTGCGTATTACAGAATTACATTGTCTTTGAGTATTTTTAAATTTGCTGGCTTAGAAAAAATGAAGAACAAAGCTTTATTACTTTGCAAAAAGAAAGCTTTTATTAGTAAAATACCTTCTTGCAGTGCTCAAGCCCTTGAGTTCAAGTTCAACAACCTGAACTAACGCTCAAAGCTAAGAATGTTCTCGCAAACACTCAAAGAAGTGGTTTGTGTCTCTGGTTGAAAAGAACCTATTTAGTAGAGTGAAACATAAGCCAAATTCGTTTTCTTCTCCGGCAAGAAGAAAAAATTAATTCTTGCATCCCTTTCTCCCAGCACACACAAGTGTGTAAGCAAGTTCTCATCACTTTATTTTGCAGACATAAAAATAATTCTTCATAGGTGAGTTTCCCATTTTTACTCACAATTGTATAGCAGCCCCACTCTGTTTCATGCAGCTGTTGGAATACTGAATCAAGTCATTGTCCACTATTTATAATTTCAGAAAGAGCATGAAGTATTGCCCAGTTCTTCTAAACCAGGATACTTGGCAGAAGTGGCTTAAAATAAAATAAAAAAGAAATACAAACAAACCCTGGAAAATATCTTTCTGAAACCTGCAGAATTTCAGGGAGACTTCAGAATAAAATGATTTCTTTCCCCTATTGCAGAATTTTTTTAAATGAAAAACCCAGGAGCTTCTAATCTAGAAGCACATTCTCAGCAAAGATTATTTCACATTACAACAATAAATATACTAAAAAAATGACAAAAATGACAGAATATATTAACAATTGCTTCACAAAATTTGTGAAGAACGGATCTTCAAACGAAAACAACTTGCACATGAAGTACTTTTACACAGCTAAAATAGAAGGGAAAAGTGCAGGCAGGTTGCATTACAGCTGCTACGCTTATTAAGGGCCAGCCTCTCTGCCGCTTTGGTCCCATCAGGCAGTACCTGAATTCCTTAAGTAATCCCACTGAATCCAGTGGGAAAGCTCACAGAGTAAGGTACAACTATTGTGATTAACAGTGGCAGAATCTGACCTGAAGGTCATTTTAATAAGCATTCTGGTGACTTGCTATTTCCTAAGGACCTCTTTTCATAATACATTCCATAAAAATAAGGTCTAGAAAGATACGGTTTCTCCTGCTCCAATATTCCAGACATTTGGAAATCCTGGTGAGAACAAAACACTGCCTGCTTGTCACAGTGATGGAAATGCCCAGAACATCTGTACGCCGAGGGCCAGGTAAATGATGACGTTAAACTGTCCCCTGTGGGTTTATGCTGGAGCTACCCTGGCTTGTCACTGCTGACAAACCAAGACCACAAGTCTGATGTTGTCCTCCTGGTCTGTACGTCACAAAATTCCCTACCTGGCCAGCAGGTACCTGCTTTAGAGAAAAGGAAATGATAAAACCCAAAGGTGAGGAAGCTTTATTAGATCGTTCTGTTCACTGTCATCCCAGGGCAAGATTATTCCCTAGAGGATATTCTTCAGTACTTCGCCTAGTCTGGTTTAAAGCCTCTACGGCAGAAGAAGTGTAGGCCAAGACTGAGCAAGCTTGGCAAAACTGCGTGGGGAAACTTACATTATCCCAGCTGCAAGCCAAAGAGTATTAGTCCATCACTTTTAAGAGTACAAAACCTACTGACATTTTAAGCACCAGCTTCACTTCAGCTAACATCAGTCCTCAGCAAGGCTACAGCCGCGCCAGGGCCACGAATACCACACATACCTTCAGGACCAGAGCTGGGCTGGGGAGCGGCCACACAGACGGCAGAGCGGGATTTGCTTTTGTGTGTGCGCTGGCTTGAAAGAACTGGGTAAAGCCTTTAGAAAAGCCCAAAAGAGGTGTTTAATCTTCAATATCAGGAAGTAAAGAGGACATTAAAGCACAGGCTTCGCTTCAGAACAAGCCGCGTGGCTGCATTACCAAGGTCCTGGCCAGGCTGGCAGCCAGAGAAGCGATGCAGCCGCATCTGCTATGAAGCTCCTCTAAAGCAAGAGTAACGCAGAGACTTATTTCCAGCTCAGTGTTACCTTACTGAGTGGAAAAGACGCTGATGACGCTGTTGGCTTTGCCAGGGCAAAAAGTTCCCAAGTCCTTAACTTAGGAACTGTTGCAGGGAAAGAACTGCACGATCTCAGAGTAACTTCTGCCCTTGCAGCTTCCCACTGCCGACGGACGGCTCCCGCAGCCAGCAGGCTCTGCTGGATCGAGTACCCACGAGGGAGGACACCCACAGTCCCAAACATAACCATTCCCCTCCAGTAGCTTCACTGATTTGTCTAAGCCTAAATGCTGAAGTTTTAACTTGCTCATGGTTCTCAAGCTACTTTTTGCCCAGTTTCATGGGTAAGTTTATACTCTGAGATAAAGATAACACACAAGAAATGTCAAACTATTCCTGAAGTAACAATTTAAAGTTCTGGCATATCAACAAATAGTGTCTTCCAAAGTGTACAAATATCTTCTGTAAACAGAATTTGTTGATAATATTTCAACAGTAGAAAATATAAACGCGGTCTATTTTCTCTCTGCATTATCTTCTAGCTGTTGTCTCTGTGCAATAAGAAAAGAGCACATGGTTTACGCGCTGACCTGTCTCGCATAGAAGAAATGGAAAAGGCACAAACCAACTGGTGCTGTCGCTGAAAAAATACCTCAGGTCTTGAGTGCAAACTGTAATATCCTACAGAGATTAATATAAGCATGCCAGGTTTATGGTTATTCGTTATTAAGCTTCTGGGGAAATAGAACAATATATCCTGATACTTTTAAATACATATTAGATCCTCGGAGTCGCTGCTGATTATTTCGCTCGTATTTCTGTCACCGTATTTCAAAATGACCTGAGAGAGACCATTCTGAATTTGTAAAGTTACCAGAAAAATTAGCAAACATAACTTTTTTACCCTTAAAAAAGGACACTTAAATGCTGACTGTAGCAGACTCCCATCAAGAGAGCAGCCAGAAAAAGGAAGGCAGGAGCAGGAGACAGCTAACAGTAACTTTGAACTGACCCTCAAACATCAGCTACCAAACGGCACTCTCAGGATCACATGGATTGTATTTCCCATAATGGGAAATAAAATCCCGTCATGTTCTGCTCAAGTGAATGATTTGCTTTGGTCACAGCTCTAAGCAGCTAAATATTTCCAGCAAACATAGGTACTTACAAAGTCCTGTTTTAAAGTCTGCTCTTATATTGGCCTTGGGAGGGCAAGAGTAACCTAGCCCGCTCCATTTCAAGTGTAAACAGATCTCTCCTAGGTAGAGAGGAAAGGGTACATTAATTAGCCAGCTTTTCTTTTGTCTTACAAAGCTGTTGGCTGAGGTGGGGAGGAGAGGGGAGGGGGGCTGGCGAAACAAACCAGCCCTTGCATAAGAGCCTTTAGCAATACAACTGAGCAAGAAAAGATGCTAGCTGAGTGCAGAGAAACAGCCCACACACAAACCCTGAGCAGAAGTACAGCACAATTTATGTTAACTGACATCAATTTTGTGCATATCAGCGGAGCACGTCACGGCCTGGTTTATGGTTTAGATCAGGCCCTATCCTGGTAGGTATGGAAAACTCTGCTGAGGAGTTCACCATTTCAGTAGGCAAGACAGAGCAAGAGTGAGCGAAAATGAGTGTTTACGATGCATTTTGCAATGAAAAAAAGAGGATTAGGTAGACCACGGATGGCTGGTTCAGAGGAGTATAAGGAGATCCAGCACACTCTCCTCTCATGCTGTTTGGGTGCAATGCGTTCAGCGGGGGTACCAGAGGGTTAGTCCCTTCTACAGACCCTGGTCTAGTTATTGGTGAAACCCTTTGGCATGTAACCACCTCTGAAAGCCTGAGCCTGTGCTGCCCACAGATGTGGCTATGGAAAAGAGTGAGGACCATCCTGGTAACAGCAGCAGCGAAAGGTAAAAATTTCATAACCTATTGCCTTTATTTTGCACTCACCCCACCTAGCTTATCTTCCCTGCTTCCTGAGGAATATGTATCTGTGATAGCTAAAGAGCTGATGATTATCCCGTTTACCACACACAGCAGCTCTCATTGCAAGGACACAACCAGCATCCGTTGGCTCCACTTCTCCAGGTATTTGTGCTGCTTTTATAGCCCTGAACCTCTCCTTTTCCTGAAGGCAGGACTCCAGTGAAGGACTGTATGTTTTATACGCAACATTGAGGTTGCTGAAACAATCAGTCCACCACAGATTTCCACCTGAACGTATGTGGCTGATTAACTACCACAGCTCTAGGTTTATAATTCAGCAATTCTGCCAAAAACAACAACCCAAAACCCATATAAGATAAAGGGTCATGCTCTGAACTCAGCTGGTGGAGCATATCCAGTTTTATATAGTTGTATCCAAGATCAGAATTTGATTCCAGCATTACCTTGAGCTTAAACAAAACATCGAGGTGGGACCTGCCAGTAACAATGGGGGCTGAGAGGAGCAGAGCCCGCTGGCTGGACGTCTCCCTGCAGCATGCCCGGCATCCTTGGTACCTCCTACAGGGAGCCCCACACTCAGATCTCCACCAACAAATGCTCCCATCTTCTTAGGGGATATTTTGTGGGACCTTTTGACAACTGTTGATTTGCTAGTCCCTAAAGAGAAGATGAAGAAGAAGATGAAGACAAAGACAAAGAAGAAAAAGACGAAGAAGACAAAGATGAAGAAGAAGAAGAAGAAGAAGAAGAAGAAGAAGAAGAAGAAGAAGAAGAAGAAGAAGAAGAAGAAGAAGAGGGTGATGAAGAAGAAGAAGAAGAAGAAGAAGACAAAGATGACAACAAAGAAGAAGAAACCCTGGGTTTAAAGTTTCTCAAAATTTCAGCTTGAAAATTACACAGGAGCTAAGGAGTCAGCCCAGGCCCCCCTCCATCCTCGGCCAGATCCGCATCCAGCATTCCTCTCTATGTTTACAGCTGGGGAGAAATTGAATTACCTCCATAGTATTATTTTAGCATAAACGAACAGGAAGACTGCACCAAAATTGATGACCCAGCGGGTGTTGCCCCTCCCTGACTGTACTGTATACGCAGAGCTTTCTAGACTCCAATTTATTGGTTTGTCAGAAACTTCAGTTATTTTCATCAAGTTGAGTTTTACATTAAACATTCCTACACTTAATTGGAACCATGCGCATACATTTGGGCAGCATCCATATTCCTGTGCAAATAAAAGGGGTACTTTGTTACAAATTCAGCATACTTTGCTGTTAAATTATATTTTGCTAGCAATTACAATTAAATATGAAGTTCACACTTAATAGCAGACCTTGTAATCATGTGGGAGTAGTTCTCCTTCCGTGAACATCACGTGTGGGTGGGAGAAAGGAGAGCCCTGCAGCCTCATTTTAATAATGAAATAAACAGTTCTGCTGGTGAGTAATTCAGGGACCTTAAAACAGGGCAGTGGCAGGATGGAAATTGTTTAAGGAGCTTATTTAACCCTCTCACCTGCTAATTCTGGCTCTCTCAAGAATTACCCACCACCCAACTGCAGGCAGACAGGAGCAGCACCAAGACATTTGGGAGGGGATCGGGGCAGGGGTTTCGGTCACGCCTGGTTTTATTCTTGTTTTTAGTCCCCTCCTGAAAATTGCTGAGCATAGAAAAGTCATATTTGCAGAAAGCTTTTAAAGTTCTTTTTTTTTTCCCCAAATGAATTCTGAATGATAATAACAACATTTCTCTAAAAATGTTCTGCTTTTTTGGCATTTGCCTTGAAAAACAGGTAATGTTCTTCTGCAAATTGAGATTTCATTTTAAATTTCGTTCGTGGCTTTATACTCTTACTCTTGTTCCCGTTAGCCATAAGTGTGCCTGTTATGGAAAAGTATCAAGTGGTTTCATTAGAAGATGAAAAGGAGGTATTTGCTCTGGAAAAGAGGGTTTGACACTTCAGTCAGTACAAAGCAGGCTCTTTCAATTTTAAAAAAGGAATGTGAAATATTGCAACTATTACATGTTATGGCAGTATTTCTACTATCCTGAGACATGTTTCTACTGACATGTCATGGAATTATAGAATACAAATGGCAATGAAAGATACAAAATATAAACCTTACAGGAAAACTTTCTCACTCTAAATCCATTTATTATTTTTCTTCTGGAAACAAACTTTTAAATTTGGACTTGTACCTGAGGAAAACTTATGAAAGAATCTAGGGACAAGGTCTGAGGAGACAGTGAAATGAAATCTGCTTTACTGAAACAAAGAAAATCTAAGATTAACCTTATGAAAATATTTCTGCCCAGCTCAAGCTAATTTCCTAGTGTTTGCCCTTAAAATCTCTTGCTGTCTTGCAAATGAACCTGATTTCTATGCTGTCCATTTTGAAGCAATTGGAGCTTTTCTTCCATGTACAGTTGATAATGCCCAGCCACCGTCACCCATCATTCAACCCAAGGCCTGCCCTGCTTTCCCTCCACTAAGCCAGCTTCAGTATGTTTGAAAGACAGCTTCATGCATGTCCAACTCAGAAGAAAAGCAGATGACGAGATTGATGCTGGGTCAGCAATTCAAGGAAACTGCCCTTGCTGATGATGGCAGCTGCTCATGTTTGCATCGTGTATCATGGGGACTGCGGGGACAGGATTTATGTCCCCAGACACATGACTTCCACAGTAAGACTTGCAGCACATACCGCAGAAATCCGCACCGAGCATCTTCTCGCTGCAGCGTGGAATTTAAAGCAGTGCTTTCCTTCTTTAGCCCCCATGCATATCCCATTTCTTTCCACCATTGTTGTTCCTGCATAAAGTGCGCTTGGAGAAGCCAGCTCGAGCTCTGTGCAGGCGTAAGCCTTTCCGTTCTCTAGGATTGGAGAATTAAACAGCTACGAGAGCTACAGAAAGTACCATCCTACAGTGCTATCACCCTATTTCTGATGTCACGCCAGGGAATTAAACCCACAACAGCACGCTGTTCTCACTGTAGAGCCCATCTTACTGTTCCCCTGGTGCGAACTGCTGAACTCTTTTGGTCATCCGCAGAGCCGACGTCTCTCTTGGTTGGTAATCCACAGAGCTAACATCTGTCCTGGGGGTCCTGAGGGATGTTGAACTGCTTCCCCAGGTACAGCCTCTTCTGCTTTTACCTCTCCTCTCTGCCTGTGCAGCTATTACACCTGTAAATACTGGAAAATCCATCTATTTCAACTACAGATGGGTGAACCTTGTGGCATTTGAAGCACCAAAGATCTCTTGAAGTACTTTGGGGGTTCCCAAGCTAGTTCCAACTCAGAAAACACTTTTACTTGGTACAATTTAGCTCCATGTGTGTCTCATCACACTGCTTTCCAGTTGCATTTTCATTTTAAGCTGGGAAAAAGATTCTTTGTACACTGGGGCTTTTCTAAAACAATGACAAACATGACTGCACAGAGAGCAGACCGCACTTTGGAACCCGTACTGCTTGACTTGTTTTGAAATTTTACAAAATAATGATCCTTAAAACATCCTAGAAGTGCCCCTGCTCTGCTATGAAGCCCCGACAGATCCCAAAGGACTTCCCTGGCCGGCACGTCATAGTTCATTTCCCAAAGATTCTCAGTGCCGTGCTCCAGCTCACGCTTTCTCCGGAGGTGGCCAGATTCCCCCACAGGCAGACAACACAAGAAAATCGCAGCTGAAGAGACAAAACCAGAAATATTCCACTGAGCCCGAAGCACTGTATTTCTTTCAGAGCTTCAACCCAAGTCCCCATCATGCTGCAAATATGCCCTGAAAATGACTCTGCTTTGCAGCGATAGATGCCGTCTGCTCTTTAAACAGGTCCCCTTCAACAACACATATTCTCATCTGTGCATTTTTAATAGAAGCATAATTTTTGTCATATGTTATAATGAATAGCATACAACTAGACGGTGCATATAAGGCTGTAATTCCATCTGGGAGTTTGTTGACATTAATAAACCACTTGGGTTTTGCTTTTGTGGTTCTTGCCATTACAGCAGCTCAACAGGATTACAGTCCTGTTAGCTATAGCTGGTTACAGGCATTATACCATATGATAATAACTGCATGTTTCATTAAAGAAAAGATTTAAATTTAAATATGTAATTGAAAATTCTCATCAATAGTCCGATAACATGGTGCTAAAAATTATCTTTACGTTATTAACTGAGTGGCTGGTTTATTTTATTTAAGATTCCTCATCTCAGGCAATGAAAACACTTTAGTTGGATTTAATTATATCTATACTGAGGGACCGAAGCATTTCCCTTGTAATTTTGTGGCATCGCTACTTTTATAGGATGTGAAAAACAGAACATTGCACTGCCCCTAAAGAAAAATGAACCAGACAAGTCTAGTAATTCCATAGTTTAAACTGAGTTAAACAGATACACACAAAAACAGATAAACAGTGAGAACTGCAGGTTTACTTTTTTCCTTTAATTTCCAGACACTAACAGTGGTGGCACTGCTAGGGATTGTTTAAAATATATAATATCATTTTCCTTTGACTTGATTATAATTAATAGATAGGCCAATCCATGTGTGAATTTCCCTCAAAATGAAGCTTATGTTAAGACACATTTCCCTCTTGTCTGCAAGTAAAGCTATGAAACCCGTGTGAACAGGAGCTTTCATTCTTCTGCGCTTTACTCCTGGTTTGTCTGGATCACCATGGGTTTTAAAAATTTCAGTCATGCATCCTGTTTCTGCTGTGGCCTCACTCTGCTAATTGCCATTTAGTTCGCAGTGAAATAACTGCACTAATGACTTCAGCAAAGTCCAGATGTTCTAGGTCAGACAGAAGGGAAATATTTTCGATCTGAATTCTTCTACTTATATAAAACACTGGAAATGGCCACCACAGCCTGACAGAAGACTGGGGGCACTAAGTCTGATGTCCTGCTGTTTGACTCTGCCCAGTGCGCTCTGTGGAAAGGTTATTATCTGTAACACCCCCTGTACTGGATTTCCAGATTTCACTTTTTCCACGAAGTCAACATTTAGCAGCACCGGCAGCAAAATCACCGGGATGGGTCCTGGCAGCCCACAGGCACAGGGCACACGGGACAGAGTGCAGCTACACTTCTTCCCCTTCCCACCAGTGGCTTTATGGAGCTGCTGCTTGCCCATCACCCACGCAGCAGCCTCAGGTGCCTCGCTGCTGCTCCCAGATGTTTGCTCTGTTCAGCCATAGGCACTCTGGTATACCCAGAGAGAGCAGAGGTACTCACGCCATCTCCATACAGCAAAATTAGGGGAAGAAACTGGAGGGCAAGACTGCCAAAAGAGTCGGTGGAAGCTATTCTGCTGAAGCCTACACGCTCCGGATCATCACCTGGAGGCTCTGCAGGTGATGAGAAGCTTCCACGCAGAGGCAACATTCGCAAAGCGTCTGCTCTAAAGGCCAAGCTACCGTTTGAAGTGTTAGGAGATATTGGGGTACATTTGCCCATGTATCCCAATTTCATGCAGTTTCAGACTCCACTCTAGATCAGAAAACCTGAAACTTCACTTTCAACGTAATGACACTTCCACCCTGTGGCTCGGGCTTTCTCTGCAGCACAAGATCTTTGCAGATGTAGCTTTCAGAACGACCCCTCTGAGCGGAGATGTGGCGTATACTGGCAAGAGATCTTTGCTAGCAGTGTTTATACCAGCTACCCAAATGACATAAGTTATACCTCTCAATAGAGCTTTTTGCTGGTACAAGAACATTTACCAGAACTGACCATTTAATTAGTGGTATGTTTCTTTTCTTCTCTTCCCATGCTCTTAGCTGACAAAGCTGTATTTGCACAATGTTTGACCGCAGACAGACCTACTACTTCTGGGGAAGCTGCGCATGGGCCAGCAAATGATTTCAGCATTGATGGGGGAGCGGAGAGGGCTGAAGCAATACAGCCATGACGTGCGGTGAAGCAGCCTTCTCGGGGATCCTGGGCAACGTCCAACAGTAACACACAAAAACCCGGGGTGGGATTTAGGGCTGCAGGTTGCTCTTACAGAAGTTCTCTGGAGTCAAGGTGGAAGGAAACAGAAGAGGACGGCGAATGAAGCTAGTTTCTTGGTGACTTAAGGTGCCTAAATCCTTTCAGTCAACAAGTGTACTAAAGTCTCACGAGCCTTAAAACATCGCAATGATCAGAAAACCTTCAGTATGGCACCTTCCCACCGAACGCTGTCTTTGTCACCCAGGCATACCTCCTTGCTCGACTAACCAACACAGATTTTTCCTCTGTTAACACCCTACAATTACGCTGACTCCTGGGAGGGCGAGATGGAAAGGGAGAAAGGCTTGGGGGACCAGACTCTGTTTTTTCTTACACATCGTTAATAACATTGTCAGCTACATAATTAAATCATCCTCATTATAATTGCAACACAGAAAGAACACAACTTGATTCCAGGTGGGATCCGCAACACTGTCAATTTTTAAAAATATTGTTTAAAGTAGGCAAATGCGATCTCGAGCCATTGAAAGAACAAATTTGGAAGACCACCAGGTCATTTTTCCAGAATCCCCTTTGTCAATGTAATAGCACTTTAATGGAAGTTACACTATATACACACACATAAACAAGAGAAAATTAGTGTATATCAGTTATGATAATGTTTTCTGCTGAGTACTGAAAAATTACTGGAAAACCACTTAATAACTATGTAATGTTTTATAAGGCTGTCAGCTGAGTGATTTTTGCTCTAAGGGGAGGCACGGCCCTGCAGTTAACTGCACTGGGTTGCATTCAGGGGCTGTTCCTATGCATACGAGTGCTCTTAGTAGTTACCTGTTCGTGATGACATAAAAGGGGGTACAGAACCCACCCTCTGCTCTGTCAAAACCCAGACAGATGAGATAGTTTTGTTGCTATACGCAGGTGAGAGAAAAAGGCCATAGAGATTTTTTTTGTAGCTAATTTTTGTATTTAATTTTGTAGCTTTAGTTTTACCTTAGGATGAGGGAGCCTGAGCATCTCTGCCACAGCTGAATCGGGAGTGCTCCAAGCTTTATTGACAGCACCACTACTGTACTAGATCTACTAATAACTTGTTTACCTCAGGACTGACAAATTAAATGATTCAGAAGAAATTAATCAGGAATTAAGACCGGTAACTCAGACACTAGGGCAGACCTGTGGCATGGGTACTTCTACCAGAATTGTTGGGCAACTTGCAGTTGGAATCGCCAGTCACAACTAGAGGGTGGTGTCACCTGAAAGAGGTTCAGCTGTGCAGCAAACCCCCTTTCGCTCTTTCCTCCTTCTTCCCTTCATGTGGCTCACCATCTGGATCAGAGCTGCATCTTCCCCCTACCACGCTGATCTCGGCACCGATCTGGAGTGAAAAGAGTTTAGACCTTATCTGTTCCACATTTTGCAGGGTCACTTTGTTTCCTATATCCAGTGAAAGCAAAATTGTGCATCTTTCCAAGAGGTGGCCACATTTGTGGTTCTGGCCATATGGTATATTGCTATGGTTAGATACAACTCCAAGTCCCAGCAGCTGGTTTGTACAAAAGGAGGGCACACAGTCCTGATTCCTTATTATGAAGGGGGTAGAAACTGTGTCTGTCAGAGTTGTTCAAAGGGGAGGAAACACCCTAGCCGTTACTTTTTAAAACATACCATCCTGAATAAACGTGCTGTGGAAGAGGTGGCATGGCTCTTCTCTTGTATTAGGTGTTTTCATTCCAAATAATTTTATTTCTAGGACTAAATAATCTCCAAACCTGATTTAAGGGTTTCCATATCATCTCCCGCTGAAGCCAGTAAGGATGCAGTTCCCAACTCTGTACATCTACTCGCTAGTTCTTCTTTTAAAAGTAGGGGCAGATACAGCGTGTTTGCCTTTACTGGGATTCATTTAACCGACTTTCAGCATACCTTACCAGCCGTGTGGATTTGCAGTCTCATGGATTGCAATTGAAGCTTTGCAGTGTATCCAGCTTGCATGCTGAGAGCAAAACTACAACTTTGAACAGTTTTTATGGTGGTTGTGGTCAGGGTAAAGCAGCCATTTGGTACTGTGTACGCACTATTTTTAAAGCGCTGACCCCGCCTTTGATCCTCTTCCAGTGCCTTCCCCCACGTACAGCTCACTAACAGAGCACAAGACACTTCTTTCTTTGTGGGAATTCCTGTATTTTTTTATTTTTTAAGGAGGGAGATTCTCCCTGTTCTTATCAAATTTGAAGAACTGACAAATATTAGTGGCTGCTACTAAGACTGCAGCAGAAAAAACACAGAAAAAGAAAACTAAAAGACATTCAACTCAGGCTTTTTCTGTAACGCATTAAGTCAAGGCAACTTAAATGGGGGACTCTGACCCAGACTTGGCCTGAGGTGGCTTTGTTCACAGCACCACAGGGGCCCATGGACCAGAGATATGCAGACATCTGGGTCAGCCATCAGAGGGTCCCTTTGCAGTTGCCGAGGAGTAGGTGCTTCATTTCACTTACCATTTTAAACACCTACTTTTAGATGAGATGAAGTGACCCCCATTTTTTTGTCTTCCGTTGGCAATAAGGTGAGTCGGGGGTGATACCTCTACGTTGTAAATACGTAGGTTTGATGAACCAGCCTTGAAATCACAAACAGAGGTAACAAGGGAGAGATCAAGGCACTTACCAGAAGGAAGTCAATAGCATTCCTGGCATTTTGTCTCATGGACTGCTTCTACATTTTTCTTTAGAGAGTCATTGAAGAAAAAAAAGCCCTGAAACAAAGTCCCAAGAAATTACTTGGACTTCAAGGATCAAACTTCTCTCTCCCCATTCCCAGCCCAGGATTGTATCCACTGAACTACGGATCAAGATCTCTCCTGCCCCCTTCTCCTTCTTGCCCCAGGACCTTAGAATTCCTGGCTGCACAGGTCCACCTTCAGCAGGGCATGGGGAACGCCACCTACATAGACAGACCGAAAGGGCTGGATTCGTTCAGAAGAGAAATCAGCAGAAATCGCTACTCCAGAAACTTACTAACACAGGAAACAGCTAATAAAATGGACGTTTTTTTTCTGAAATAAAAATATACCAAATTAAAGTATTGCACATTTAAAAGTTCTTAAGGACTTTAGATTTTTAAGCACAAATGAGTGTGAAACTGACATCATTATAATTAAAATCAAGAAATAAATGGGTAAAGATAACATGAGTATCTGCAAGTACATTCCCTCCCCCTCAGGGAGAGAAATACATGAGTGTGCACATGCGCTCCTACATGTGTGCAAACACATGCAGTGGGGGAGACAGGAAAGGAAAAAAAAAATTTTTTTCCTCAACTCACCAGGAAAAATAAATTCAGGTTATAGTGTATTTCTCCTTAAATAAACAAATCAAATGTTGCAAAATAACAATGTAGAAATTTCTCCTTTGTATCAGCACAGACTTCTGACATATTAGATTAAATACATTTTATAATCCAATGAATTTGTAAATAGTTCAAGAGTAAACAAAAGAATATTATCTTAATCTGATGGAATACTTTTTTTTTTTAAATATAGCTAAAAGAAAACATTAACTGTTTGATGCAAATGGTAGCTGCTCTCTTGAATTTATGCATACAACAAATTAGCTCATATTTAAAGCTGTAAGGATTTGTTTGGACTTCGCATAGTCTTTCTGTTTGCCTTAATGTTATCCTACCATACTATCTTCTAAGGACGGGAAGTTTACTTGGAAATGTTTGTTTATTTTTTTCAGTTGACCACAATTCCTTGAGATAATTGTTTTAACATTGCCTTTATGGCTGGGCTGTTTCAAGTCTATGTAGCATACCAAAATTATCTTGCAAGAACCTGCTGAATTTCTTTGTGAGTTTTCTCCCAGGATCCAAAAATCTTAAAATGCTATTCTTTTCTTCCCTGAGGCCATTTTCTGATGATAAGAGCTAGTGGGCTTCTAAGGTGTCTAAGCCTCTTCAAGGCATTTCCTTACACCTTCTTCGTTTTATGAATTTTCTCATGGCTACCCGTGTAATTTTCACCAAGGTTCAGCACAAAGTTTCACTAACGACTGCTCAACAACTATCCATGAGCAGATTCTGGCTTTTCCAAGCCATTCAGATGCTGCAAACTGCCTTCAGACCTGGGAACCGCTGCAGCCAGAAACAGCCAGCCCCTCAGAGCTGGAGACCACCAGGATTCCCTACAGGAACCAGGGAGATATCGAATGGGTGAGACTTGGGTAGGTCTGAACAAAATTAATTCACAACCTGGTTATAAATCAGCTCACCACCTACATAAACCTGTTTCGGGTAAACAGAGTTGATACACACTGACACTCTCCCAAACCCAATCATTAAATAGTAGTCACGTCACAACCATGTATCTCTAGTCGGCACACCATATGACTATCAAAGTACAGGATGATGACAAGTCATTTGTATTTTGGGGGACTCTTTACCTAACATTCTGTAGATTAAACTTCTGTTCCATTATTACCTGGGATTTAGCGTACAGGCCTATCCAGGACTGTGATCCACGATACATACATCTAACACAACGCAGTCTATCTTCTAAAGAGCTTCCAAGCTAAGTAGATGAAACACACAGCAGAGATAAAAAGCCACGCTACCCTCACTCTTTGTAGTTGGTGAGCTGAGGGACAGATTTGCTCTAGGTTTCACAGTCACCACTGGCAAAGCTGGGAAACGATCCAAGACCCATGTCCTAACCATAAAACCACGCTTGCTCTCCTGGCATAGAGAGAAACAGGAACATGCCAGACATGCAAAGCAAACGCCAAGTTGTAGAACGGGCCCCTAAAGTATTTTGCTCCCTGGAGAGAGATTAAAGTCTTGCAGTACATATAAACACCTGCCTAATGATGACAGAATTGAATTTATTGCTTCATGCAGCAAAAATGCCTCAGAAATAAGATACTAGACTTACTATTGAGATCATCCAAAACATACCATGTGCTGTAGTTATCACAAACTTCAGGTGATCAGCCTAAGACATCTGCAGCACATGTACTATCTGGTGAACACCAAGGCACAGCTCGTAGAAACTCTGCCTGGGACCCTCCAGAGAGATTGTAAAGTAGCTGAGACATGATAGACTCGAAAGAACACCTCACTTCATGAACCTCCACCACTACCCCAGCACAGCAGCTCCAGTGGAAGCACTGCCAAATGCCTAAGCTTATCACACTCTTAGGTTAGCGAAAACACATTTCTGAGGCTGGGATAATAAGTTTGAACACAAGCCTTAACACAGAACTGCTGCACCTTTTCCTTCAGGAATCAACTGTCTTCTATAAGCACTTAAGCCACAACGGCTTTCTAAAAGAAGAAAACGGGGCTTCAAAATGTTAATCAAATGCAACATTTTAAAAAAGCCTTTCTAATGCCTCTTGATACATCCACATGGCCGAAAACCAAAGCTGTATCATAACCAGCATCTGTTGGAACAAGCTTTCCACTCTACTGGTTTTAAAGTTGGTATGAGTAAGGGTAATTTCCATTAAACTGTCTATACTAAATCTGACAGTGATGTTAAAGGTGAGGTACTGTAATTTATATATTGGCTGTAATATGGTAAAAATCCCAGTATAAATGGCAAAACAATCTACACCGCAGTCATCTGATATTGTTGGATTTCTTTTCTCTTATGAAAAAAAGGTTTCATAGCTTTTTATTGATAGAAGATGTAATCAAGATGGTCATTCTTGACTGAAGGGAGTTAATCATGCAGGTTGAGGAGGAACCATATTTGCACATCGTAAATTAGGTGAAAAAGATCCATGTTTGTTTATTTTCATTTCATCTCCTCTGGACAAAAATCCCTATTTTACTATCCGGAGCAACTGGCAAATATTTTAAAATACAGTCCTTACAAATTACAAATTTAACTTCACTCCTCAGATCTCAGGCCAACAACAGCTAAGAGAAAGAAAAAAACAAATAAATCCTTGCCCCCACTCACCCTTTCATCACCTTCACGACTCCGTTCCTCTCAGAAAAACTTGAGAGAACTGGTGAACTTTGCAGCGTGCCAGAGAAGCGGGTCCGCATAGGCTATTTTAGATCAAAGACAGAAATGCCTTCTGAAGTGCTGAGAGCTCCCTCACTATTACACCAAAAACAGTGCCAGCTCACCTTTGCTGCTGGATGGAATACCATGGAGAGAGAAGAGCCGGTGCCTAATATGGGCTGGCCTGGGTCATTAAAGCCTTTACGGAGTGGACAAAAAACAATTTTCAACTCCCTTTGGAAATAGCCCATCCTGGTGCACAAAGGCAATATACTTACGGGGCAACAGATGGCATGTCTCAAATTCAGCCCTGGACTGACTTCCATTTCTGAGCTGGCTTGCTAAGTAGTTCCAAGCAAAGTGCATCACAGCAAGGTAATTCCTAAGATGACAAAGGCACAGAAGGTATATCCACTGCAAAACCGGAGTAACCTCAGGCAAAAAAAAATCTAGAGCTTTTTAATAAGATTACCTAGAAGTATCTCGAAAGCTAACTGGAATAGGATGTTCACAGTTCTAATATTCTCAAATTAAATGATAGTAAAAAGGCTTGTTGCTTCTTTCATTTCTATAATCTACCACCCTAAGCCACCTTTAATCTCTGCTAGACTTCAGTTTTTAGCCAGCTGCTAATTGAGCAGATTCCTGAGAAGGTCTAGCTCCTTGACTTCCAAAGGGTTGAAGTAGCCACCTCCTCTTCGCTTGTTTTCTCTGCAAGTGCTAACAATTTCTTTTGTACCTTTTTATGGCTGCGACCATGAAACCAGAGGTTCTTGGCATCCATTTGGGCTCTTTCAGCACTCTTGGGAGCACGCCCATCATATCTTTTCAAATCAGAAATGCCCCACAGTGTGAGACCAATGTCCATCACCCAGTTTCCTGTCTCCCACAGCAGCTGTTAGGGAGAGTACATGAAACGAGCCACTACCTGAGGTCCAATCCTTATGCTTCTCCTGCATCCTGCTATTAGATTTTGGATTCAGAGGAAGCGTTGCTGCCTATTCCCAGCAGTATCTGGTTTGCACCTTTTACCCATTAATTTGTCTAATCCATTTCGGACCTCTTGATGTGTCCCAAGTCCACACTTTCTTGCAACAGCAAGTTGTAGAAGTTTATCACACACTTTGAAGAAAGGCACTTTTAAAAATCTGTTTTAAATTACTTCCTATCAGTTTCAATGCATGTTCCCTGATCCACTGTTGTAGGATTTGGTAAGCAAGTTTAGCAGTCATCTTCTGCACTGCTTTCTTGATTTCGTAAATCAGCTTCATCCCCGCTCAGCCTTCTCTCCAAACTGAAGTGAGACTGTAAGCCTGCTATTACTTGCCCTTAGTAGTTCAGATGTCCTTTTCCATACCTTTTTGTCTTTTTTTTTTAAAAGAAAAAACTACGCTCTTCTTGAGATGTGGAGACCAATTGTATGCAGTACTCAAGATGTGGAGGCAAGAAGATTTTCTACAGTGGCAAAATGTCATCTTTGGTGATGTTCTCAGTACCCTTCCCGATATGGGCAATTTGGGCTGCAGCTGAACACCGAGCCAACAGTGACAAACAACTGCTAACGCAGTGTGGCTTGGATTAGTCTAAAGCACCACAGAGCTGTTTTGAAGATGCTCAAATTAACTGCAGACAAGAGACTAGATCACACAACACCACCAGATAATGCCACGCAGAGATACTTGCTCAAGCCCTGGAAGATTTACAACTACATTAATGCAGTGCGCAGACTCCTCCGAGATTTGGCAGTACGTTGCCCAGCTAGGGTGCCTACAATCACAGCACGTCAGATAAAACGGGCAGGCCAACAGTCCCTCTTGTGCATCTGAAATGTCTCCAGAACGATACCTCTCTTTCAGGCAGCTCTCTCCTTCCCTTTCCTCTCCCCCCAAGGTGTCCAGAGCTCTGTATCCAATGTGAACAACATCTGAAGTCCATGTAGTATAGTTAATAGTTATCAGTAAAAATCAGTGACTAACAAATGCTCCCCAATTTAAAACTTGTTTTCAGTCACTGACAAAATTTACCAGTACCCCATCTGAAGGCTAAGGCATAGCTGTTATACTGCAGAGGAGGATGAAAAGTATAAACTACTTCCTCTCCACCCAGTGCTGCATGTCTTCTCCCTCCCCATGTACACCACTGATGCACCTCAAAAAATATTTATGGGTTCTCATTCAAATTCTTCAGCTGATAAATTTAATATCACATTCCCTGGGGTAAGCAAAAAATAAAATATTGCATTGGCCTTCGCACATGTGGAGATTATATTACTTTACAATGAAACCCAGCAAGCTGCACGTTACAGTTTTTACCACAATCTCCTTGGTAGGAATGTTTCAAATACATTGCATATGTGTGAATACAATGTAAGCATACTGAAATGCTTTGAACACTGTAATACATCAGACACTTGAGGCAGCAGGGAAAAAAAAAATCCTTCACCTATCTTGGCTCTTATCTTAAGTCTATATTGTCCTTTAAGTGCTTAATTTGACGCTGGTGTTCTCTAGTCTCATAGATGGTGCTACTTAACAACGTACGACGTGAACTTCCAAAGAACTGACTACTTAAACATATCCCCAAACCTCTGTAAGTTTGTACCTTGTTCGTGAAGTACCTCTGTGAAAGAAAGCAGAGGAGAGTGCTTGCTCTGTGCGCCACAACTCTGCGAAAACCAGATTAAAGGCATCACAGCTGTACAACAAAGCCCTTTGCTTTACGCAAACGCATTTCTGCGCGCCGTAAAAGCCCAAACATCTGACTCGCTGGGATTTTACAAGGCTGCAACACTGGGAAATAGGCATCGAAACCGACAACATCCAAAGGCATTAAAGAGTTTCGTTTCACGTTGGTTTCCGACGTCGCCCGCTTGCTGGGACGACGGCAGCACCTGCTCCCAGGTCGCCCCCCCCCCCGGGAGCCCGGCGCTCGGCGGGCGGGCTCCCTCCCACCGCCCGCGGCCCTCCGGCTGGGGCACGGCTGCCACCTCCTGCCGGCACCGGGAAGCGCCGCCGCCGTCGTCGCCGGGGAGAGGGGCCGGAGCGCCCCGGAGCTGCCATCCGAGGGGCGAGGCGAGCCGAGCCCCCCGGGGCTGGCGGAGAGGCGGGTGGTCGGTCCGTACGCGCCCCCGGGAAAGCGATCCACAAGCAGAGGGGGATCACAGAATGGTCAGGGTTGGAAGGGACCTCTGGAGATCATCCAGTCCAACCCCCCTTCCCGCACAAGGTGACCTACAGCGGGGTGCACAGGATGGCATCCAGGCAGGTTTTGAATGTCTCCAGAGTGGGAGACTCCACAACCTCTCTGGGCATCTGGCAGATGGATGGGTCTTCACCACCATCCCAAAGGGGATTATTTCCCCATGCAACACTTTGGGAAATCACAACGCACCAGCTACAGGCACCCATCCATGTAGGCTAGCCAGGCTAAGACTCCTGCAAACTTTCTTTTTCAGGGAAAAAAAAAAAAAAAAAAAAAAAAAACCAAAAAAAACAACAACAAACATGCTTGGTAACTGTCTATGCTTAAACCAGAATGTCAATGGCTGTGAAGGTTCAGCAGTCCTACAGAAGGCAGCAGAAGTAGGCTGCTGCACCCAAAAGGTGAAAACACACCATCAGTTCCCCTTTGTGAACATTTTTAAGTGACTTGCTGACCTCCGCACAGGGACTCAGGGACAGAGGCAAATCTACATCACCATTTTTAACCACAAAACCTATTTTGTTTCCCCACCCACCTACACACACAGAGCAGCCTTCTTCACAGTAAAGCCTTGGATCATTCTTTGGGTCTGCTGGTCTGCTTTGCTTTCAAATTACACAGAAACAACAACATATGATTTATGTGTTTAAAGAATTTATACATGCAAAGAGACTTGAAGAGGGTGCCACATGCAGCCTTTTTTTCCCCCCTAATATTACCTGGAGCTTCGTAATCTGCCCTTGAGATGGCACATGTGTTCGTGTGCATGCAGCTGCACTTCCCCACTGAACTTGTCCCTTGACAGTCGGCCTCCCCCTATAGACCAGTGCTAGCAGACAACGAGAAACATACTTTCCCACTCATTTCACAGATGATTATTGGCAAGAAATCAATGGTGAAACAGGGCCCTCTTGAGGCTCAATACCAGATTCTCCCGTGTCTCATTGACTCTACCTCTTGCTATTCCTGCTCTGCCCGCACCTACCATTAATTATGTTGACCAGTCTGCCTTTCATTTCCTTCACATCCAATCGTCCCCCTTCATCCATCATCTGGAAGTGCTTCTTCCATCCCCCCACTTTCCTATTAATCTCAAGTCCACGAATGGAAATACTTGAGTTTCCCAATGAAAAGATTTCAATAAGTTAGGCAAGGTTAAAAAAAAAAAAAGTAAATAAACCCCTATCAAACACCTTGTACTCAACAAGAGTCTCAGAAATAGCTATGTTGCTTTAATTAAAGTTAAAAAAAAAAAAAGAAAAATATTTGAGATGAACCCTCTACAAGGCACAATTTCAGGCCACGGAAAATAAGCTCAGCAAAGTTCTCAACAATGTAATTAGGATCTTATGGGAAGGGCTAGCTAACATTGTCTATATTCACAACCATACTGGCCCAAGTCAATAACAACATAATGGATTTTATCATAAGATAATGAAGACAGCCATACAAAGGGCACTGCAATTCCATCCCTGTTTCTTGGCTGTAGGCCAGTTGGGCGAAAAGTTTTTCTCCTCTTCTGAATATATGCAAAATCACACATAGCTCACATCCAAACAGCTTTTTTAGGGTTGTTTTCACACAACTGCAAGTAGAAGAGGTACATATATTCCAATTAACTTTCATTTGAAGAATACATGTAAATGGGCTTGAGGGTCAGACAGAACGATGCTGCTGTTCACAATGACCAGAAAAGGATCAAGACATGCTGGTCTTGAAAGGAAGTGTTAAAAGCTGTCATGGTGAGTGGATAGATAGCCATAAGGGAAGAGTCAGAACCAGCTGAGACTTTGATTTGGTTATAAAGCATATCCATGGAAGGAATGGAAGGGTGAAAGTCAGCCTCTGCAGAAACGGGAACTGAGTTTATGTGTTTTTAAAAGTACAGTAGCTTGCTAAATTCCATGCACATAAAGGCATTTCTTGTACATGCGCTGACAAACATTGCATTTTGCTGCCCTGAAAACACCAAAGCTGAAGGGTGTTACTTGAACACTGTCCATTCAAATAAATGGATGAAAAAGAGAATATATACCATAGCTTGTATTGACATACAAACACTTTTATATATATGGATATCAGAGGGTGTTTCATTTTTTTTGTGGAGGGGTTCTACAAAACATGACCTCCATTCCCTTAAACACATACTCCAAAAAACCAAAACATTTTGTTCCCCCCAGCCCAATTTGCCTTCCTAAACCTGTCCTAAGCATCTGCATTATGTTATCCAACACACGGGCTGCTAACAAGACAATCAATATAAAAGGTTACTTAGGGGGCATGGCTTTTTTCTGTCCTCAAAATACAAAGCTTATTGTAACAGGGATTTGAACTCGTTCACTGTGGAAAACTTCTTAAACCCATTCAAAGAGAAAAAAAAAAAAGAGTAAACGAAACATACTGGAATTACAACTTCTTAGAGTATGAAAACAGGAAATTTGCTTTAATAAACATTTTTCTGCATGTCAGCATAAAATTTTTTTTTGTTTCATAACTTGATTGTAAAATTTTACAGGGCAGGAACTTGGCATGCCACGTACTGACCTAAATGCCTATAATTTCATTGCTTTTAGAAGAGACTATCTGACCACTTATGCCTTGGTATTTTCATAGCATATTGACATACAAACTCTATCATCGTGCTTCAAACAGTGAAACTTACTCTTATCTTGCAGTCAGGCTACAGCAAAGATGAACAGATTCCTGACACTGACTGGGCTAGAAGACTACTTGAAGGTAACAAACTTCCAAGCAGGTAAACAAAACAACAGCTAGGCTGCTTTGTACATTAACATTTTCCCTCTTTAGATATGAATTTTTATATAACCCTTTGTGCCTAATAATCTTTCAGCAATATATCAGATGATCATTAAAAATATATTTTTTTCAAAACAAACCAATCAGGTACAAACAAAATTATTATATTAGTCTGTAAATTTTTGGAAAGGGTAGTTGTTACTTTACTCATCAAAAGTATTCCCATTTTACTTAACACCATGCTCCTTGCACAGGTCTCAGTGCAAGTTTCTTAAATACTACTGCGTAAGTCCCCCCAAATTCTTTTGAATTGGAAGAGAAGGGGGAAAGCTCCTATTAAGTGATTTTTAAATGTGTTTTCACTGTTTTATATGACATTACATGACTCAGACAAAATGAGGAAGCACCGTTACCAATGGCTGAAAGTTCATATTTGTGTAGTGTTTTACTTCATAAAAAATTATATCATCATTTACAACAGGTCAGCTACATAAAGTAGTTAATGTGGATTCAGGATTTTGCAGGTGGACCTTTATTCAAAAATAATACCAATGCATGAGAAAATTATGAATGTGCATAGGATCATTCTATATGACAGCATATTAACCACTTCATCTGCTCAATTTGTTAAAAAGATGTTAAAAACATTTGCTTGCTGACCAATGGCTGAAAAAAAAATACTGTGTATTTGCTTACCTGTCCAAAATTAACTTAACTATCTAAAACTACTGAGAAAATAAATTGCTATTTCTTCTGTTTCCTTTCAGGCTACATAAACCAAGCCACAACTGCACTCATCCAACATCCAGTATCTGCTTCACTGGCCTAACACAAAGTTAAAAAATCCTTACACCCCAACATCATCTCCAAAGGAGAAGACAAGGCTGACAAATGGATGGATGTTCAGAGTTCCTTTACAACTCTGGATGAGAGACCTTCATGAAGTTTCCAGGAAAGGGAGCATGTTTAGGGACCATGTTTGCAACAGCTTCAGTAACACGGACACAAGATGGGTACTGGCTCACAGCTGGGATATCCTTCTGCAAACAAGGAACAAAACCAAACAGGTGGAGGCAATTCTAAATCGGGAACACTGGTCGGAAAATACTGGGGTTTACGCTTACGTGTAAAGGATACTGTGTGTTTTAATTTATTTTTTTTTTTTTTTTCATTCATGGGGGGTTAGTACTCACCCTCCATAAAATATTTTATGCATTAAATAAGACTAGAAGAAACACCTTCCTCCTGGCAAAGCAGGCAAAATAAACAAAGTTCTCCAAAGACAAGCCCTGATTCCGCTGACCTTTTACCAGCATATGACAATGGCAGAGCCTGATGTGCACGGGTTGTTCTGAAAGGACATCGCCTTCAAGTGAGCACTCAGGTTCTCACTACACATTACAAGCACACAGACTCCCTTCTTAAACCACAATTAGCATGGGGTAGGACTGCCACGATCCCAGGCTCCAAGGGATTGAAACAGCAACGCGGACACTGTCATGGGGAAGGGTGGAGGGCTGGTATAACCAACCGCCCTACAGGAGCCACAGCCAGGGCCCGTACTCCATCAAAGTAGGAGCGGTGCAAATACACGGTGGTGCTGCTGCTGCCCACACGCTCGAGCTTGTATGATCTCAGGCAAAATGCACAAGACACAGAAAAGCAGTACTGGACAGGGTGACACACAGGTGGCTCCAAAACAAGATGTGCTTAACTGTTCTAAAGATATTTTTTAATGTGAATCTCACCTAGGATGTTCTTCCAATACTGTCTAGAAGTCAGTGCCTGGCGCCTTCACAAGGACTTAGCAGCATTTCTTCAAAGCACTTTGTTAGCTTTATATTTCACATGGAAATGTAAGAATTCAGGCATGGAAGGGACTACCAATCTGCACAAACTCACTAAAAACTGGTATTTTAGTCCAGAAAGAGAAATTCATTTTGCTGCTTCTGCCAACCAAAAGCCACAAAACACACATCGTTGAACCAACCATTCTGCATTATCCCTGTTTCACAATAAGGAAAACTCAAAAGCTGAAATATGATCAGCAACAGAGGAAAAGTCAGGGTCTGTCCTGAAACTCTTAAGTCCCAACTCTTTAATTCCCTGTCCCGTGTTTAACGCTGTCTAACCACACCCTTTCAGGGGACAGGTAACAGGTACCATTAGGGTGATGATTATAGATAGCTATACAAAAAGTGATCCAAGGTCTACTCCTCTGAAATCTTACCTGAAATCCCGCAGGACATACACCTTCTATGGCAAAACAAAAATACCATCTCTCAAGAAAGGTGAAGGAACAGGTCTCTTTAGTCTACAAAGCAATCACCCATTTTCCTCAGCCAATTTTAATTAAAAAAAAAAACAAATTAACTTTCATGAAAGACTAAGGTGAACCAGAAAGTTTGGGTGGAATTTAGTTCTCAGGGTACTTTTCAAAATCAAACAACAGTCTCTAAGAAGTATAAGGTATAACATAAACTGAATCTTAATCAGCTCTCCAGTGCTGACCCTGTAGAGGTTCTATGGTCACTTACAGAAAACACCATAACTTGATACCAAAGTTATTTTGGTCACAAAATTAAGATCTCAACCCAATTCTCTCTGGCAAAAATATTTAGGGAATGCTGGTTCTGTTCCAATGAAAAAAAAACCTTAGCATGAAAAGACAATTGTCATTCCCTAGTATCAATATTCACTGCCATGTAAAATGATCAGGTGACTTATTAAAAAAAAAATCATAGCCCTGAACTTATATTGAGGTATCTTTCAATTGTTGTAGAAGAAACACCGCCTAACAAACTTGCTCCTATACTACATTCTCCTTACTTGAACCCCTGAAGAGTTAATTAATGATACTCGATAGCAATTAAGAGGAAATGCGTAACCCAGCGGCTGCTGACATAGCAATTCCAATATCCCACGGTATAAATGAAACACAGAAACCAATTTGATAATGCAGATACTTCCCCCTCCCCCTCCCCCCCCCCCCCCCCCCCGAAAATAAACAAGTTAAAATGTGTTAAGTTGAATAGCTGGAGTGTGCTGGACTCCTACTTCCCAAATAGTTTGCAGGTCTAAAACACGTAAAGCTCTTTAAGGACCTATTTAATTACAATTAAGATTAATAACTTGGCTAACCATATCAATTTGCAATGCATTAACAATTCTTAAATCTTACACAACTATAGATTCAATGTGCACTGTCCACATATATGGCTTTAAAAAAAAAAAACCAAAGAAAAACCTGTAATTTCACTGCTTCTGTCAAAATTAAAAAGCAGCACACCAACTCTGAATCAATGAAAACACCTCACCTACATTTAGCATAAGTCTGAAACTGGTGCTACCGCACTATTCTAGCCTAACCAAATGAACATAATCTTACTGCAACTTCCCTGCAGGTTGTGAATGCTCAAAGAACATTTTTCTTTACCCAGCATACCCTATTTCTCAAAGATCTTCAACCACTGTAAATAAACATGGCCTGAATTACAAAGTTATCTCCTTGCATTGCTGTAGATTGCACTTTGGACAGATGCTTTTCCACTAGAAGGCCACGCAACTCCATGAACTATGACCTTGTTCCTAAATTGCAAACCCATTGAGGTTAGAGACACTCTACAGTGTTATAGTTGGACAGGAAATCCAGTGATGATATCAGAATGCAGCGCGTTATTTTGAAATAAATAAATACTGAGGGAAGTGCAAAGGGGAACAACTTCAGATATCTAATACACAACTCCAGGTGAACAGACTTCTACGTCTTCAGAGGACGGAGGTAAAGTAAAAGCCAGACAACTACAGAATTTTATTAAAGCAACGGGTTAACACCTTTATTTTTTACTTCTTCTTTCCCACAACAGTCCTTTCCTTCCACTTCAAGATCATCTCAGAATTATAATCCACCTGGATGCAAACATTTCCTCTTTCCTCTTCCACCGATATCTTTCCCATTTCCTCCCCCAGAGCAAATTAGGTAAAGTCTCTGAAACTTGTGTGTTGGTATTACTGCTTTACATCACCAGATACCATTAGATTTGTGAGAAACTAAGTTGTACCAGCAGAAATTTTCCATGTAGAGTTGAGCCGAAGCTAAATGAAGTTTCATTTGGAAGGCCAAATTCAGTTAATAAATAATCTAGTGTCTGCTAACTTCACATAATCACATACATCTAGAAGGTAAGTATCTATAGACTATTTACTTGCCTGAACTCACTTTGAAGTCATTGAAATGTAGCTGAATTAGGGACCATGGTCTTCTCAATACTCCTGGGTCATTTTGTGTTTAAAAAAAAAAAAAAAACAACAACAATAAAATGAAAAGCTGTGTTTTAGCAAAAAAAAAAAAAAAAAATCCAACCCAAATTATCTGGAAAAGCTGTTTGCTTGTACAGGCTTAGCAAAGACTTCCTCAAATTTGAGAATGCAAGTCTATTGATTTCATCTGTTTTAAAAAAAAAAAATAAAAAAAATCTTGACTCACTACCCTGGAGGAGCTTACTGGATAACACATTTGTTACCCTGTGCCCAGGGATGTAAGGAATTAAGATGACTCTCCTCCTAGCTGGTGAATGCAGCTGCAAATAACAGAAATACAAAGCACAAATAACATTGTGGTTTTTACCTAGAACTCTTGGAAGATGTAGTTTCTTAAGATGGGAGAAAAGATGAAGTGTGCTTCTGTATGCAAAGAAATCAGTCAGTTACTCAACATTAGCTTAACTCAGCTGCCAATAAAGTTTTTCAATAGTGTCTTTCCACTCTTTAAACACTAGGAATAGGAATAATTTGTAAAAACCTGCAGTACTTTAAGGCAGCAAGATCTGCAACTAACGCTCTTCTAGGAGTAAATTTCTGTCATTTCAACCATATTCAAAAACATCCAAATGGAAAAAGGTAACATTTGTCTATTTCTGTTAACTTCCCTCTGTTTGTAATACCAGCTTGACATTAACTAAAACATTAAAAGCTACTTTAACTCCTCTCCTGAGAAATTCACAGGCAAGACTGAACATAAATCAAGTTCAGCACAAGGATACGTTTGTTTTTAACCAGACTTGGAACAGGTGACTCCATCATTAAGTGCACCTCAAAATGTTACTACAGGAACATCTCACAAATCCCAAGTCACCCAGATCTAGCTACCAGAAAGCTGCGAGGCTGCCCAGAGAGGTTCTGGAGTCTCCCACTCTGGAGACATTCAAAACCCGCCTGGACACCATCCTATGCAACTTGCTGTAGGTGACCCTCCTGTAGGGGGAGGTGGACTAGATGATCTCCAGAGGTCCCTTCCAACCCTGACCATGCTGTGAATCTGTGAGGGCCAAAACCAAGAGACATTTTAAGAGCTTTAATGAGAGCTGTCACAAAGCACATCTAAGCCCAGCACCTGGAGAAGATGCCTGCCGCTACACTACATGAATGATTGGGGATTATCAAAAAAGGGGTTACAAACCATAAAGAAAATTCAAGCTCAAGAGCCTGAGAAGTAAACAAAGATACACATTCCCATCTCCTCAGCCTACAGGTGCCCAGCCCAACATACTTACATTCATGACCTCCTTATCAGTGTAATGGAGCAACTCCTTATGACTCCTTAGAGCTGCTCCACAGAAAATGTAAGACACAGAAAACTTGCAGAAGAGAGAAAAGTAATCTCAAATTCCGACACCAATCCCACCTTGTTGTCAAAAAGCAAAAACATTGACAAAGTTCTGTACATCATCCAACTACTAAGGAAACAAAGACACTGGGCAAGTCATAATTCAACACTGCCTCATTTGAGCAGCAAGATCTCAATTACTTGGCTACCCTGACTACTGAGAACTACAGAATAAGATCTAGAATTACATGATAATACTTCTAATAAGCTAATTCTACCAACAGTTTGCTTCAGAAGCAAGGGAGCAGGGGTGGGGAAAAACCCAACAAAACATACCTTGTGTGAAGTAAGTTCCCTGAATCAATTAAGATAGCATTTAAAAATTTCCTGCAGCATCTCAGAAGACTTGGGTAACGGTTAAGGCAGTTTTCCTCATTTGTTTCAGTAGAGGGAGCCAAAGTTTCATCACAGATGCAGCAGTACTTTAAAATTTCCCTAACAAATTACTCAGAATCCCTGCAGAAACACAGGCCTAAGTGCTGCCAAACAAAAGTACTGTCAGCATTTTTGAGACTAAGCTGTGCTAAATTCAGTAGATTAGTAACCTCTGGGGTACAAACAGGAAACAGGAGGACCCTAGAATTGAATTGCAGGGATTGCTATTATCTTTTTAGCAGCTGACAGAAATAACATACTACACCAAGACCTGCAAAGTCCTTTCATCTTCTGATGTTCTCCTTTGCAACTCAGAACCAGTCCACAGATACCCACCCATTAATCACACACACACGTCAAGTTCAAAATTTATTTTCCATTCATTTCTTGCACTTGAAGTACTCTTCAATGACATCTTTGGCCTGAGATTCCTTGCCATAGTCCTGTAACACAAGATAAACCATTAATAACATACAGACCCATTCAAAATTTTACAGCCTATTTTTGAAAGGACTACTGAGATTCTGACACTTCAAGGCATTCTCAAGTATTCCCCAAATTCCAGTAAAGTTATGTGAAACAATAGCACAAGTATGGAAACACATGCAGAAGGAATCAGCCTTTATTGTGAAGATGTAGCCATCTCTTGGGACCTCAAAGACAAAGTCTTCAAGGCTCGTACTGTGGCTTTACTTTACCAGTGTCTTTTTAAGATAATGCTCTGCAAAACATTTTCAAGTTAAGCAGAAACATTAAACTGGCATTTTTTTCTGAAACAAAACTTCATTTCTTCTTGTTAAAATGTCCTTCCTTTAACACTTACTGGCAAGTGGGCATAGATACTTCAAGGGCACAACCATTAACTCACAAAATGAATATGAGTATTTTAAATAAGCGTGAAAGAACTACTAATAAACTACTACAGAACAGGTAAGCAGTTTACTTTCACTACCAATGATGGCGAACAACTGTTTAAAAAAAATAAAATCTAAGAGCTCTATTTAAAGAGCTCTTCTCTAAAGCAACATTATCTTTAGGGCTTATTTTCATAAGTCAAGAAATAAGCTATAATTGGCATCATCTTACTTTGACAACCACACAACTGCAGCCCACTACTTTGCGAGGTTTTCCTTCTCTGTCAATCTTGCACAGACCGACCCATTCACCCAGTTTCTTGTTGTCATCAACCTGTGTAAAACATTGCATCACATTAGAACTAGTCACTTCTAGTATAACTGGGTTCAGCAAAAAAGCCACTGTACCAAGAAGTATTGGATAATGGAGAGATGCTTTCCTCAAGTATCAGTTTGTGCTGCAGCAAAGTACCACCATTGTACAGCTTGTAAGTATTTTAAGTCACATTGAGACTCCTTCCATACTCTGCAACTACTTTCAGCATTAATTCTGTTTCTTACTATACAGGACAAAAATTCATTTTAACTTTGTGAAATACCTGATACACATCCTTCGCCATTTACATCCACAGTTTTTGTACTGCTTCTATGACAATCACACAGAACTAAACCAATCTCTGCTGCTAAGAGAAATTTTGCTTAATTA
This sequence comes from Vanellus vanellus, assembly GCF_965231255.1. Lineage (NCBI taxonomy): Eukaryota > Metazoa > Chordata > Aves > Charadriiformes > Charadriidae > Vanellus > Vanellus vanellus. The sequence goes on from NC_138907.1 coordinate 66,528,123, forward strand.
AGCCATTTGTTCCAACACTCACCTTTATTAAGTTTATCTGATGTTCTGCACAAAGTGCTTCAACTAATTTTACATATGTGGGTTCATCACAATTTGAAGCCAGAACACAAAGATGGGCTTGGCGTCTAAAAAAAATGAAAACCTAGAAATGTAACTTTAGATGCTGCTTATACTTTCTTTAATAATCAAACCCGCGAAGAACAAAATTCAGCACATGCATTTCTAGACAACCGCTTCTTAAGTTTCATTTTTGGTTTTAAGACAACATACGCTTTTGAAATATTAAGTATATTTTTGACACAATCTACTCCTTTTTTTCACATATGTAACAAAACACTCAGCATTGTTGGCTTTATTATCAGATTCTATTCCAGTTTTGGAAGCTTCTAAATATCCCACTAAATCTCCTAGCCATTAGAAAAAGCTGCAATGACTGAATAAACACCAGGTGCCATAAAGAACTGGTGCCACTATTAGAAAGCAACCAAGTTACAAGTTGCTTTTTCTTGTTTATCTCAGATTACAGTAATTTAACATTAGAACTGAAATTATTAAAAGCTTGAATTTCCATATCAAGTTGTTATAAACTCTTCAGAACAATCTTTTCTACTTACCTTCAAAGAAGCTGTTATGACAGGGCCTCATTTCTAATAAGGATCTTTGTATACTGTGGTACAATGTTAAGAATACCAAAGGGATACCTGACAACAAGAAGAGCTGTATAGGTCTTCTATACTTAACCTAATGCAATCTGACCACTGCAAACAGTTTTCTCTATGGACTTCATCAGTTTCACCAGAACACTTCAGATAGGCTTCCAAGCACAAACCATCACATACAAATGTGTACACAAACCTTATACATACATTATCCTCCAAATGCACAGCATATGAAGTTGTAGCTGAACTCTAAAGAAATCCTACAAACTAGTTGCCAGTCACCTAAGTTGTATTTCCCTTCCATCATTTGGTACCTTGTCTTAGAGCTTTTCGCATACAGGTTTGTCAGACTACTGTTCTCACTCATAAGACGAGTGAAGGGGTATCCGACAAATAGTTAAGTCATCACCCAAACACTGTAGCATTACACTTAAGCACTCTCTACTCTTAAAAGTATGTACCTATATATAGACACACCCACAGAGGTGTATGTACGTATGCATGCATATATATGCCCATATATTTAATACTTCATCCTACTAAGAAACAATAACTAATTAATATGGTTGGCACATATATGACAAGTTTAATATTGTTTTGATATTGTACCAAAGAAACTACTTACAGCTGCAACACAAAAAATATGCAGCTAAAAAAGCTAAAGGCAAGCTATGAATTTCAGTTTTTCTTTACAAAAACTAAACCAACTCTTCCAGGTTAGGTCTAATATACTATTAACTCTCCCAATAAAAAATCTTAGAGAGTTTTGGGAAAAGTTTATCATTTCTGAAAACACAAAATTCTTGAGCCCTGTATTTCCACGCCTACATACTGCAATCATCATTCCATTTTCTTCACAAAACCAATCCACATGAAAACTCGATGGCGCTGGGGTCACAAAAAGACTAAACCTAATACACTAAATGCTGTTAATCTCGAGTCACTGAGTTGAGCATCTGTATTTTAAGATCACAGTTAAAGACCCCATAATGCAATAACAAAACACAAAACTTATTGGCAGAAAAACACGTTCCATCTGGACAAAGTGAACACACCTTATGCAGTTTTGCTATTCACCATAGACAAAGTGGGAAAACAATACTTACTTGTCCAAGGCTTTGGCTGCTTCGCGGATACCACGAGCTAGGCCATCATGGATAAGTGCGGTCTTCAGCACTTCTTGCAGGGCGGTGTTAACATCCATTACACCTCCAGCAGTAATGCTAAAGAGAAGACAGATATCATTCTGATCGTGACAACATCTCTATATATAAAGCCAAAGCTTCCCGTTAACCTGCAAGCATTCAATCATAAAAAAAAAAATACACAAGAAAAACAAGCCAAAGAACTAAGCCAAAGGATAAAAGAAAGGAAAAAAAAATAAAGGAAAAAATAAAGAACTTTAAAAAAACTGGCAGTTAAATCCTCCCGGCGAGCCAGCCGGCTGTGCTCCCTCCACGCTCCCTCACCAAGACAGGAAGCCCCGCACACAGCCGGACCCAGGCCCAGCACCCCGCCTCTCGCCCGCAGAAAGCATGCGGCAGCTCCACGGCGGGGCCTGGGCAGGCCGTCCACCGCCGGAGCTGCCAGGCCCGACATGGTACGGTCGCGACACGGCGCGGTCAGGCGAGAGGCGGCCCGCGCGGCCCCGCCGCCCCCCCACGGCCCCGGCCCCGGCCCCGCTCACCCTTCCTCGGCCATGGCGCTCTCGGTGGGTGCTGCTCCCGCCCGGCTTCCTGCTGCAAATACAGACACAGGCCGCCCCGGTGAGTGGCGCAGGCCGCCCCGCAGCCCTCCCCCGGCCCGCTCCCGCCGCGATGCCCCGCCGGCCGCGGGGATTCAAACCCGGCAGGCCCCGGCGCCATCACGGCTACTCACCGCAGCACCGCCACCAGCCGCCAGCGAAAAAGGGGGGCGGGCCTTCCGCCTCTCGCTCTTATAGCTCGGCAGGACCCCAGCGCGCGCGGGCGCGCAGGCTGTCCGCGGCACTGCCTGATCCGCCGCCTCGCCCGCCGCTGGCGTAGCCGTGGAGACGGCGGCGGAGCCGCCTTCGGGGCCACAGTAGGCCCGCCCCGGCCCGGCCCAGCGGTAGGGAGCGAGGCTTCCTGGGGAGGTGTGGGTAAGCCAAGTGCAGCAGCCGGGTAGGGGTCACCTCGGTCTAGGGGCCACCTGGGGCTGGGTCCCACCGTCTGCCCTAGGGCAGTAAGTGCACCTGTTTGCGGCTGAAGTGGTCGGGCCTCAAATGGGCACCGTTGGGAGGTTTGCACATCATCTTTGTAAAAAATATGTCGTGGCAAAATATAACACAAATAGGTAACAAATACTGATAGCTGTGGTTTGTGGTTAATGCAATCGAGCACATTTGTCAGCAACGTTGTGGGTCACCTTTTCTACAAGATGTCCTTTGATCTTGCTGGTATGGTGCAGCGGTAGGCTGCAGGTTAAACCTGGGTGGTGAGAAGACACTGTCCACACAGGGACCCACCGGGGCTGGTGAGGGCAGGGGAGGACAGAGAAGGTACCTGGAAACCACTCATGTAGCTCCGAACTGCCCCACAGGCCTCGAGCTGTGGCAGCACGACCTTTCTGAGTCTGCCGAGGGGAAGGGCCTTGATGGGGGCTGTGGCTGCAGCACTCCCAGGCTCCAGCTCTCTCTCGCCCTGCTAATGTCAACTCTGAGGCAGTCAGCTATGTACCCTTTATATTACAGGGGCAGAAGCTAACCAGAGCCCTCCGAAAAACAGCCATGGAGACAGAAGTGTAGTGTGGGGGCACTCTTCTCCCTGCACTCTGAGCTACCAAGGGCAAAGCCAGTAGGAACAATACTGCCTGTTAGTCACGCTGACAGCCTTCAAGGTGCATAATGGCCACCTCCAACTACTGCCGTATATTGCCTGAAACTCTGAACTGCAACCCCAACTGTGATACCCCAATGGGTTACAACAAGTGCAACCCCAAGACAGATATTTAGCAGCTCCTGTGGGACATTTGGCCGTGTCTTCTCCCTTCCTTCTTCCATAAGAAGTAGGAACAGATAATTTTCTTCATGTTGCTCAGACACCAGCAAGCATGCAAACACACAAATTATAATGCCCACCTTCTTTGCTTCTCCCCAGGGAGAATGTTCTTCCCTATATCCATCTATCACTTTGTGGGAAAATAACAGAAGATTGGTGAGGAGGATTGTAAACACGCTCAAGTGACTTGCAGCTGAGGTGTTGAAAAACCCATACATCGTAGTAATAGTTGCTTAGTCTTGTGTGTTTGACAAGTAGAATATCTGTGTTCAGATAACACAGGCCTGTGATAGACTTAGAAGCATGCTTGAGATTCCTGCCTTGCTGCAGGAAAGATCAAAGCACAGTGGTAAACTACGCCTGTGCAAATCCCTGATATACAGGGTAAAACAGCTGGTTCAGTAATCCTCTAGCATAGACCGAGCCCTGCAGTGCCTACACTCCTGCTTGTGTGCCTCTGCCCAGGTGCTGCTTCAGGGATGCCATGGTTGGCAAGGTAATGAAAATAAATTTACTCTTTGCATTTCATCCATGGGTTTGTGTTTTTTTAATGTGTGTCCTGCCTGTGCTGACTTGTACACACTTAATCTTCTTGTGCCCCTCAAAAAGCCCTAAAGATGCCTAATCTATAGAGGAGTTTTTGTACTGAGTGGAAAAACTGTTATCTCCCTCAAGGTCATCAAAGTATAACAAGAAGTCAATAGCCAGCCATAAGACACATCAGTATTGCCGGATAAGTGCAATATATATTCTGTCCAGGAGATGGAAGTATGCACATCTGAAAGATTTGTATTACAGCAAAAGTGATAATCACAGCCAAATTATCATCTAATATTCTAGAAGTAGAATATGCAAAAATAATTTTCCTGGCACAATTGCAAGAAAACAAAGCTGCGCTAAGATAAAAGTTATTTATGTGTAGAGGGGAGGTTTGCATTGGCACTGAACTCTGTGTTGAAAGGTTGGTATAGCATAGTAGGTGTACGTATTTGTGTGTAATGATTAATGGAAGTGCGTGATCCTGTTTGAAAGTCCACTCCCCTTCACAGTGTGTTAATGTGAGCTCAGCATTCATGTGGGCACTCTGCACGCTGTGGGCACTACTCCACCTGCCCCACCTTTCTGTCCAGATTCCTACAAGGAGCAGCTTGTTTCTTAACCTCAGCATTTTCTCTTGGAGTTATGATGTCCACTTAGCACCCCGCAGTTTAAATGCTGGCATGCAGCCATGGGGCATGACATGTTTAAGTCAAGGATTGCAGTCCTGTGCGAAGGAGGACTTCCAGTGCACTTGAGGGTGGGTGAGCGAGGTAACAAGCAGAGTGCTAGAAAATGAGGAGCTGCTCTAGAGGGCTGAGGGGTTGTCAGTGCAAACCCTGTCCTGGTGTTTCACTGGGCAGCGAGCCCCAGAAGAGGAACTTGGTCCTCTCAAGATTTGTTTATCTTATAACCAGTATAACCTGCTGTCTCTAAACTTGGATTTGGGGACAGGAAGAGTAATCACAAGCTGCGGTCACATGGCATTCAAGAATTTGGATTCTCACCAGCCTGCTGTTCTGTGCAATCCATTTGGACTCACCATCTTGCTGCATATATTTAAAAGTCCTTTGGCTATAGCTACTACCCTCTGTGCTCTCCATTCAATTCCTTGATTCCCCCTAACTGTTCCCCCCTTTTCAGGGTGGCAGCCTTCTTCATTTTTCCCTGTATGATCAAAATGGCAACTGAACCTGAGGGCTTTTTCACAAGAGTGGTCCTGTAGCGTGGATATGATGGTTCACTCTGCTTCAGCCATCCTCTTCCTGCTCCTTTTTGCTTTTGCTGTTTCTCTCCTTGTCTTTTGCTGTGGTAACCTTTACCTTCACCCTATGCTCATCCTGGCAACTATGACCCATCTTTTCTTCAAATCGCCAGACTCCAGTGACAGCTTAAGTGCCGTGTTGTAAACCATGGAGACTGAGGAACTGAGTAATGCGTAGTTCAGAGAGCAGCACAGTACAGTGAGGCAGCCAGGTAGGCAGGCGAAAGTGTCAGGTATTACAAACTCCCAAGAGAGGTCCCTGACACTGCTAAACTCTGAACAATCGGTTCTGATTTTCAGTTCTGAACAATCCTGGCAAAACTTATTTCCTTCTGACATCCATTTCTAGAAACACAAAGCACAGGCATGTGCTATGATTAGACTTCTAATGTCACAAAATTGAATTATCTCATTTTCATTCCAAACCAGACGTGATTTCTCAGCCCTGTAGAACATCAAGTTGGAAGCCTTCTTGCAAGTAACACCAGTGCACATTTCACCCTACTTTTCCCAAACAATTATCTTATTCCTTTCCTAGCCACGCAGTCCAGAAAAAGGTTCTGCATCATAAAGGTTTTTGTAGAGGGCAGGTTATTTTTACCCATTTTCTCACCCTTGCACAGCAGTCCTGCTGCCCAGCTCAGAGGGGAGAGATGTGCGTTGCCAAGCACGTCCAAGTAAGGGTTCAGAACAGCCAACCACGTGCTGCTACTCAGGAGTGCAAGGGATGTTGGCCTCGAGTTTCAGTTCCCTGGAGAAAGTATGGTGAGACCATTCTGGGGTCCCAGAAAGAGGACAAGCTATGGCCTTTCAATACCAATTTGGGAAGAAGAAAGACTTTGATGTCATGATAACTGAACAAAACAGTTTGCTGGTTTTCGTTGCCTTCCACTGGTTCTGCACTAGACTCTCAAAGGATGTGGTTATCATGTGGTTACATTAGAATTATTTTCAACTCTTTCTAAATGCCTGTGTGCAGCCACTATGGCTTCTGGCAAAAGAAACAGTAGTATGATGCAAATTAGCAATGGCTAAGTGATTTCTGGATTGTAATGCAAAAGTACTTCTATGATCTCTACAAATATACAGAACAATAATATTAAAGCTTCCTTTACATGTGGACATGATCAATGGACGTAGAGACCATTTGTAGTACTTATAAAGGGCTGCTTGTAGTAAAATTGACATAAAACTAGGAAAATTAAATGTAAAGTGTAATTGAAGCAACCAAGGAAACCTGCTGCTGCTCAAGTCCTCTGTACTGCCCCAACCCTATTTAATTATTTACCTAATATAAAAATAGAGAAATAGGAACTAGACATGATTTATCTACGATTCAATTAAGGAACTAACCACCAGACAATGTAGTATTGTTGATAAGCAGGGTATTCCTGTCAAGAGAGTGATGAACTGTAGGCCTGGTCAGCAAACTGAGAAAACCACTTGGAACTGCCAAGATCAGAGGAGAAGTAGGTAAAAGGTAATTCCAGCAGAGGGAGATCATGACTACTGACTCATTGACCACCTACCCAAATGATACCACCTACTCAAAAGACAACAGTGGAAGAAGACGCCAGAGTCTGCACACTAATTTACATGGGAAGCAAAGAAATCTTGACCAATCATTAAAGAGAATAACAATGAATACGTATTAATTGTTTGAGTGTGTGATAATCAATGTATAAAAGTGGAGAGTTTTGGAACTAAGGTGTGGTCCTGTTTTGGGATGAGCACCCCATTTCTGCGCATTAATGGCATAAACTTAGAAATACCTCTGTGTGTTACTGGCTTGCACACCAGGTAAAGAACCTAGATTTGGGACAACAGGCTCAGTGGCCCAAGGCATGAATTCTCAATATGATTTGAGAACTGAAAGGAAAGATGTATTTTTTAAAGTTGCTGCAGACATGCCATAAGCAATGAAGGCTTGTATGCTTTTATAAAAATTAGTTTTGTTAGACTTGAAAAACTGTTGTGACAGGCTGGTAACAAGTCCCGGCTCAAAGGTTAACAAATATTTATAGGTTATGAAGAATATATGAAGAATTAACAAACATGTTCCATCAACTAGTTTCTTCTGGCAATAAGGAGCAGTGCATAAGTAAACTGTGTGCGTGCACAGGGAGTTCATAGCCCCGTTTCATTGTTGGAGCCACAGCTCACACTGATCACAGTAAATGGCTGCTACTTCCCACACTTCAGCCTTCTTGCACACATTGACTTGGTGGAAATCTGACTCCATAGGCTTTACTGGATTACTCATTATTTGCATGTAATTATTACTGAGAGTTTACCTTATTCACTATTTGTGTGTCATGCTTTGTATATATCACCTTTTTCTTATGCTTTTTGCTGAACACAGGATGACTTGCAAGTGCTCTTCCTCTTTTTTTTGGGGGGGGGAGATAAGGCTGTTTTGGGGGGGTAAGGCTGGGTAGTATCTATGGAAAAGATTTACGTTTCTCTCTTTTTCTGGAGGCAGACAGGAAAAGATCAAGGTAGTTCTTGGGGATTTTTCAACTTGACAGCCATAATATATGCCACATACAATATATTGTCAAAATAGGTTTCAGCAAAGGAATGTGTGGCTACTATTCTTTGTGGCTGCTAAATTGTTTTTAAGTTTCCTAATCCTGTGATAAGAAAGTAACTCTGCTTTTTCCTGTCACATGCAGTGTGGGATTCTAAAGTTAGGCAACATTTGCCCTGAAATGTCCTTATTGTGCATCTTATGTAACTGGTGACTAGATGGAATACTGATGGCCTACTTAAAATAGTGCTTTTAAGAAGCAATTACTGTTTTTTTTTTTTTCTACAAGCAATGGATGGTCTGTCTTTTATTACATTTTGGAGAGGTCCTCAGCTCATGCCTCATCTCTTTCCTCACTTTCCTCACCTCCTGATAGGAACTTGTGCCAAATGCATTGATTATATGCCCTCTTCCTCATCTCCAGCCTAAATTTACTCCTGGCCAGTTTATAGCTATTAATTCTCGTGACAACTTTGTCATTCAGCTCTTCTGTTACTGTTTAATGGTTCCTGTAACTTGCTAGAGGCTGTGTAGGTGATTGATCATCCATCTGGCTTGGTCTATCAGGCCTAAGAAGCTATCCCAATTCTCCCTTTGGAATGGAAGACAGCTCTTTTGTGCTCACAAGGCAAATCAGCGCTCCAGGAGTTACTGCCCGCCACCCCTGGGGAGTCTTAGAGAGCTAAGCTGGGCCAAAGTAGTTGTCAGGAAATGTAATGGGCTTTGTCAGCTGTAGCAAGGCAGAATCCCCGGAGCCGATCCCTCCTTTACCATCCAAACTTCGTGGGATGTACCTCTTGGGTCCCTGACCCCAGCTCCCCACGGTCCCTGGCAGTCACAGTAACGCACGGCATATTCATACACTGTTTGAGCTCCTGTTTTTTTTTAAGTCACTTGGGATTTACACTTCCATTGTGGGGCTTCCCTGGAACGCGCGCTGTTCTGCTTGTGGGATACATCTTCCGACTGTCCAGGGGAGGTACGGCTGTACTCCGCAAACACCCACTTGTTGCTGTGACAGCTCTGTCCGCTGTCTCTCCCGTTTCCCTCACCCGTCCACTGTCGGAGCCTACACCGTTGTAGGTACCTGTCGGAGCCTACACCGTTTCGTGCCCTGCCAGGTCCGGGAAGGAAGCGGTTCCCCCCGAGCCACACGTGCAGCCGGCAGGTTACATTGCCGCACCGCCCGGAGCCCCGCCGCCTGCCGCCGCCCTCGCTGCTCTCCCCGCCGGGGCTGGCAGCCCCCGCCGGCCGCCGCAGCCCCCCGCCCGCGCCGCGGCCTTCCCGCCGCCTCCCCGCGGGGCCCCAACGGCCCGGCGGGGCGCGGCAGGCCCCCCCCGCTCCACCCCCGCGGAGGCCGAGCATGCTCAGTGGCGGCGGCCGGGGCGCCGGGGGTGGCGTTGGCCCCGGGTAGCGCTGCCAGACGGGGCGGCGGGGAGGTGCCGCACCGTTCACCGGCCATTGCGGGCGCGGCGCTCCTTTCCCTCATGGGGAGCCGGGCGGCGGACAGCGCCGGCAGCGAGCGGCCCTCAGGTGGGAGGCGGCGGCGGCTGCCCCGCGCTTCTCCGCCGGTGACGGCCGGGTCGGGGGGCTGCTACCGCGCCGCAGGGGCTCTGCCGGCTGCCGCCGGGCCGGCGCTGAAGGGCCGCTGCGCAGCGCCGGAGTCTGCGCTGGGAAGGGGAGCGGGGGTGCAGGGGGGCGGGTGTTGTTTCTCCCCGAGGTTGGGTGCCGGGGCTGTCCCCGTGGGGGGTGTGTGTGTGCTCATGCCCACGCACCCACCCGCAGGCGTGGGGCCGGTCCGGGCCGGCAGCGCGGCGGGGCAGCTCCCGCAGAAGCGCGGGCGGGGTGGGCTGAGGGGCGGCGGGAGGGGGTGGTGGGTCAGTATGAGAGTATGGAGGGGGCACACGAGGGGGAGAAGTAGCGCGGTTTGGTTTATAGTCGCCCGGGAGACGGGAGGGTACGAGCTTTGTGCGGATTTTATGGTTTCAAACCTGGTTTGTAATTCCCTCTGTCAGTTTATAATAACTTTTTTTTTTTTTTTAAATTTTGTATTTATTTTGCATTTTAAGAAGATGGCGCGCCAGAAGCGCTTGGTGGCGAGTCAAGAAGGCTTACCAGAGAACAGCTATTTACATTGGCTGCGACAGCTTCTATAAACTTCAGTTCAATGATATGCTATTCAATCCTGGGACCCTTTTTTCCTTCAGAGGTAAACAGTTTAGCCAGCTACTCTTTGGATTGTTTTTTTTGCATGTTGGAACTTTTAAAAGGATCTTGAACACCGTGGGACCTTTACGGCTGGCTGTAAGCTCCGAGTTAGACTTTCCCTTCCTGGGAATTCATAGCGATAGCCTGATGCTGGCTAAAATAGATTAGAGCGTATATAATGGTGACCTGGATCCTGTCCGTGGACTAGTTGCATCTTCCCCATGGCTGCAGAGAACACGGCAAACTGATGATAGGAGACGGAAGTTGAGATGGATGCTTGGAGAAGTGAAGTAGTATTTGCCTGGTGTTGCGTAGCAGTTCGGTAGTAGAGCTGAGATTAAAACTCTGCCCGTGTCCTGACTTGCATTTCAGTGCCTTAGCCACTCGGTGACTTTTTATTTATAGCTACCTTTCTGTTAACTCATGCTGGGCCATCATTCACTGTGTTAAACTTCCTGACCTAGCACCTAGAGGGGGAAAAAAACAAAACACCAAAACTCTGCTTATGTTCAGTGAATACCATGTTTAAATATAAGTTGAAAAACAGTGGTCATGGTGCCTTTGCAGCAGAAGTCCGTTTCTCTCATGACCAAGTTGTTCCCAAGTATTACCGAAGAAATGTTAAGATTTGTTCTAAATATTCCAATGTACAGCTTGTACCCAAGTAACTGTATTTTCCAGTTGGATAAGTAAAAAATTTGCCTGGTGCTTATTATGGGGAGGCATGATACAGTGAAGATAATGGATACCTCTGCTCACTGCCTTCTCACCATGTGAGGGCTCAAAGCTTTGTAGCTAGCTCCACTGCACACCAGCTGAAGGCACTGGTATAAAACCTGGTCACCTGTACAGTAGTTCAGCAAACAGCACAGTGTTTCTGTTCATTGTGGAATCACTGTTGCTTTTACCTTGTTTACATGTAGCTTAACTAGAAGTGCAACATGTCTTTAAACTGCTGTGTTTTTAGCTTATGAGCCGCAACTGTGTTTGAGAAAGGAAATTGCTTTGTAACTGCGTGAATTAAATGAAAAATAAAAATGTACAGGCATGGATGTTATTCACCTCAAGAATTTGCTTCCATCTTTACGCAGTTGTGATCTTTTTTTGCAGGCAGAAAGAAAAGGTGCCAGTAACACCTTTATTGGTCTGATTTTTGGATGTTTTGCTTTGGTCAATTTCTTGACTTCTTTAATCTTGGGAAATTATGTAAGTATAATTGAAGCTGTAACTTATTTCTCTGGTGACACAAGTTGGTACATGAAGACAATTCTCTAAAGCTGGGAAGAGATGTCCCTTCAGTAGTATTCCTGTAGGCTTCTGTCTGCAGTAACTGGAGCCTGGCCAGTCAGTCTGAATCTGATCTAAGTCTTGTCAATACAATTTAAAAATCACTCTTCTACAGTTCTTGAGGGTAGCATAGGGTGGCAGACTTGTAGCTGTTTTGTTTCTCTGGTTAACTGTTCTCTTTTCTTCAGAATAATCTACTGATTGATTCTCCTTTTTATTACCTCCTTTCCCCTTATCTCCCATTTTATTTATTGAACTTACTTCTATAATCTGTTTGCCTTTGGCACCATTCTTAAGGTGTTTTGTTTTGTTTTGTTTTTTCTTTAGTTAGCTGCACCCTTTCTTCTTTTCTGGTATGTTGTCTTTTTCTTAACATTTCCTCCTGTTATGACTCTCTGCTGCTTAACTTGGTTTCCCCTTCCACTTCATTATACAGCAATATGAGATAAATGTCTCCAATTCTTGCAACTTCAGTGTTCCCACAGATTCAGGATTTTTCTCACGCTGGAGAGATTACAAATAAATTATAAAAGTTTGTTTGTTTGTATGCTGGAGCACCGCTGCCTATGCATTTTTGGCTAGGGCTGCTCAGGATCATACCCTAAGTTGGAGCTGCTGCAGTTTCACAGTCTTCTCTTTCTTTGGCTGTGCAGTCTCTTCACTGACCCCATGGTAAATGATTTTCTCTGGTGCTGAGGTGGCATATCAAGGTGTCACACAAGTGCCATTGCTAAGTCCCGTCTCTGTCCTTGTGATGGCATTCAACTATGGCACAAGCCTCACCAAGTACTTTGCAAGGGAGAGAGAGAGTGAGCGCGTGTGCCATCCTCACTGCAGACAGGTGAAGTGAGCACCAATAGAGGTGGACAGTCCCACAATCAGAAACCCTGAGGGTTTCAATGAAACTTGGCAAAATATGGGCTTTAGTAATAATGGCTGAAACACAGGGACTTTGTCCAGGCCTGAACAAGAAAAGAGTCTGAAATACCTGCTGTCCTTAGGGGAAGTTACAGCATGGAATTAGAACCTCAGAGGTACTTTGTTACGGGATTGAGTTAGCTTTACAGCATGCCTCTTGTTGTCCTCCACCCTGGTGATGGAGTCTGAAGTGAAGGAAGGTGGGGTCCTTTCCCCGGAAATGAATGGGAATGTGCTTCCTATGCCAAAGCTTTGTGCTATTAAAGATTGTGATAAATTTGCTTTAAAATCAGCTTCCATTGACTCTTCTGAGCCATATACATGGCAGGTATTGCTGAATTGACATCACTGAGAGTGCTGGAGGGGGAATGTGTTACTTTCTGTTTGTTTGTAATGATGGGGTGCTGCTGTAACCTGCTACTCTGCAGAAGCTGCAGTGCAGTGCTGTGAAATAGTTAACTGCACCATTGTCTTACCATTCTGAAAACTGGGTTAAGTCACTTAACCGTTTAGAATATTTTTAGGTTCAGTATTGCATGGAGGCACACCAGCAGGAGCACTGTCTCCAGATCTTTTAGTTGCATATGCTATAAAGTGTTGACAGTGTTTTGGTTTCGTAACAGTAACTTACTTTGAAAGATTTTTTGATCTAGGCTTGAAATAATAACATGTAAAAATGGTATTTGATTTACAGCTTACGCATATTGGAGCAAAATTCATGTTTGTGGCCGGGATGTTTGTTTCAGGATGTGTGACCATTCTGTTTGGGTGAGTATTTTTTCCTTAGTTGGTTTTGTTGCATTTGTCTTCTAATCATTTCCATCCATATGAAAAGATGGACACAAAACAAAACTGGAAACTCTTGAGCATCTCTCAGGTGTTGGTTAGGTCATCTTTACTTTTTATCTGTCCCTTGTAAAGTAGAATGAACACTTCTCCCTTTCAATAGGTTTCGAAGCCTGTTTACTACTTTGAAGGCAAAGGAGGAAGGTTCTATGTATTTAAATAACTACTGTAGTTCCTGAACAGCAAGAAGTCTGTCAAAGTGCAGCAATAAGGGAACTATTTATGCATAATTTATTAATTATTCTTTTCTTAAAAATAATGAGTGCAAATGAGGAGCTTTGCTTGGCAGGTGGAGAGGCTAAGCCGCTCATTTTAGCAAAATAAAAGTTTTATTAACAATGAAGGAAGCTCTTATTGTTGTAACTCATTGCTTCAGGCTCCTTGCACAGTTGCTTGGAAAAGCTATGAAATACAACGGAAGATGGCTTTGGAGTTTTTCACAGGTTAGGTTTTTTGTGCTCTTTTTACCACCAAAGAAAGGGGAAAAGGAGAACTCTGCCAGAAAGAGTTTGGTAGATTTTGAATGACTTCACCAATGTGATGTAAAAAGATGTGGCAATTGAAAACATTGACTGTCTTGTAACTGTGTCCTTTAATGAGTAAGAAGTGATGCTCCAGGGCCTTTAGTAGATCACCTGTTGCATCCTGAGAGATCTCCATTTACTGTGGGTTTGTTGTGGGTTGTTTTTTTGTTTTTTTTTCAGAATGCTGGACAAGGTGCCCAGTGGACCAGTATTCATTGGTTTGTGCTTTTTAGTAAGAGCGATGGATGCAGTAGGTTTTGCAGCAGCAATGACAGCATCGTTTTCAATTCTTGCAAAGGCATTTCCCAATAATATAGCCACAGTCCTGGTAAGTGCGAAAACTTGTATTACAGCTGAGTACCTGCAATACGATAAATTGCCAGTAGGCAGCCTGAAGCCAGGAGGAGAAACTGTGCTGTCTCATGTGCAGGCATATTTGGAATTGTCACATAACGTTTGTTTATAGTCTAGAATCACAATCCTAGAACAAGTTTAGACCTTAACATAGCTTCAATTAGATATAAATTAAGCAGTATGTATTGGTTGCTTATGTTTTGAATAAAACTGACCATTGATGGTAGTAGTTATCTCTTCAGTTGAAATCAGACTGTTAAAGTACTAATACAGCTTTTAGTGGCTACTTGTACATGGATGGTAAGAATCCATGTGGACTGAATCAAAAAATTTGATTAATTCACTCAAATAGTGTTGATTTAAAGGACTGAAAGAAGCAAAACTGGAAACAACTTTGGTTTAATTTTTCTCGTCTGTTGGTAAAAGTTATGTATGAAAAGAAGAGAGCTAGAACTTATTGAAATCTGGAGGGCAGTATTTCTGGTCATCAATGATTCGTTTCAACCAGAGATATTACCCTTATTTAGTCAGGTTTTATGGTGTTAGGAAAAAGAAAGTTTTGTATTTAATAAAATGCTGCTTTTTCTTTCTCTTTTTCAATGAATTCTGGTTTCAATTCAAATACAGACTGACAGAAATAACTGGGTTAAATTTTAATGATTGAACAAATGTTAAGAACATCCTTCAAAACATTTCATAAAATTGGAAAAGTTGATGCTTTTATTAATACTGTTGTTAAGCTGCATAGTTACTTCTATAAATAAATGTCTATAAAAATATGACCTCCTAACTAGCAAAAAACTACTAAATTGTATCAGCAGTGAGGAGCTGGCAATTTGTTTGGAAAGCGGGTTATACATTGTAATCATATTTTGGATTTATTCAGTCAATAAGATTAGGGTTTCCGGTTTGCAAGTTTTGAAATGTAATTTAAATAAGTAAAGTAACCTTGACTTAAAGGGATTTAGTTATCTATCTTTTATTGTAAGACTTAAAAAAAAAAAAAAGAAATTCTGTGGTGGCAGCACAATAAACATGATGTATAGCTGTGATGCGGTGATGCGGTATGCGGTGATGAAGGTCACGTCAAGCCCACAATCAGAAATGCTATATAGCTGTGGCTTTCCTTTGCCCTCCTTGTTAGTGCTAGATACTGAAGAGTACTTTTCCCCTCCTTACCCTTTGTGCACCAGTTTTCAACTCACCTTTTACCCATTGGGTACACTAGAGAATGTATGGGGAAGTTGTTAAATGTAGGCATGTCGTCCTTGTTGAAGTGGGAAGTTCAGCATCTGTCGGCATGATCTCTCTGTCGGAGGAGGTATGAACTTCAAAACATAAGCAATATTGCTTTTCTTACTCTATCAGGTTTACCTTGTCCTCGCCTGATCTGTAATAATGCAATGCCTCAGCTCACCCCCCCCCCCCCAATAATTCATTAACTTAGAAAGGCTAAAATGATGTACAGCTTGATTTGAACTGAAGTCTCACCAATCATAAGTATTTTTTTATGGTTGGTGAGTAACACAAGTGAAAGTATTATTTGGATGCAGTTATGTTAACTCATGGGTATTCCATGTGTTCAAGTTTACCAAAATGTCTCAAACCTATCTAGAACTAATCTGGCGGACTTACTGGTCATGTGCTGTTATCTCCTTTCCTAGGAAAGAAAAAGGCTTGGACCCTAGGCTGACCTAGGGTAAAGAGCTTGGCTGTTGCTGACTGTGCCCGCTCTGAGGCCATTTGACCACTCTGACTTGTATCAGTAAAATTAAAGATGAGGATGGATCCCTGTACTGGGTCCCAGAAGTTAGTAAAGCTTTAACTGTAAACATTTATTACCACCAGCTGTTACTTGTTAAAAGGGAGTGATCTAAGCACTGATTAGTCAAGTATTGAGGCAGATGTTGACAGTGGTGACTATGGTGGTGTACAAGATTTAAGTGTAGCTGTATTATTGTCCTTTTGAAAATTAGTATCTTGTAACATGCCAGATTATTAAATTATAGGCAAACTAATCTGAGTTTTCCCCATTGCAATTTCACTGTTATTTCCTACCCCTAGTCAGTGAATCCAAACAGTTGGGTATGGAGAGAAGGCTTTTACTTGGCACATGTACCTCATCCGACAAGATAATGAGCCATCAGAGTGGACTTGTTTGGGTCCTCCTCCTCAGGCTGGAGGGTAACTGCAGGTGGGAGAGGTGACCACTGCAGCCTGAATTGTCCTGCAGGTGCTTTCCATCGGGAGAGCATTTTCTTGCCTCGGGACTGGGATGTGTTAGGAGGCAGCAGAGTGGCTATCGCTGCAGTGCAGGTGGTTTCCCGTAGTGAAGCAAAGCAAAAGAAGTGATTGCTGTCATGCAGACAACTGCAGAATTCCTTTTGCTATCCTACTTCGTGAAGCTCTTTACTAGTCCTTATCCCCCTTAGTGATGCAGTGCCTTTTTTTTTTCACTAGCCTGACTGTTGTGCTGCTCCTCAGAAAAATGGTTAGCTTTTATTGTTACACTAGAGTTTCTCAGCGTTCTGACTTTTTTTTTTTTTTTTTGCTTGCTTTCTTTTCATCCTTTAGGGCAGTCTTGAAATTTTTACAGGACTCGGACTGGTGCTGGGCCCACCTTTAGGTGGCTTTTTGTATCAATCGTTTGGTTATGAGGTCCCTTTCATTACACTGGGATGCATAGTGTTGGTCTTGGTGCCTGTGAATATGTGCATATTACCAAAATATGGTAAGAACCCTTCTTCCCCTCTCCTTCACTCACCTTAATTTCTCATGTCTATAACTGTGTTTTAGAAAAATACCAGTTTCTGGAGTCTGATACAATTCAGAGGGCAAAGCTCCTGCTGAATTAGCTTGTGATGTTGATCGGGCCCATGTTTTAATGTGAATTAAAATTAATGTGTGCAGATGGCCTGGAATGAATCCAACACCTCATGCCCATCTCTGCAAACACTAAGAACTCTGTGTGGAAGTGAACTGAGAGAAATTTTTGTTTTCTTTTGTCTCTCGCTTCAGGGCTTGTAAAGGATCCGTTGTGTCTTCTTTGTATCAGCTTATCATTGCAGCTAGTTGAAGAAAAGCTGGAGATCTCTTGTTTTAGGCAAAAGTTTACTTGACATGTTTGAGGGGTTAACAGAGGGGAAAAAACAGAATTACAGGGAGAACAATAAGGGTTTATTTGTACTGAATGATGGATCTGATTAACATGAAAGAATGTTAATAAAGGAGAGGTTTAACTGAAGTGCTGGAGGTCATATGAATTTTATTAAATTTTAGGTGGTCCGGTTGGACAGAAAATTATCTTAAAGATAAGTCTTCACACAAGATTGTAACTGCAAGGTTACAATTCTGTTAGTCTTTTCTAGAAAAAAATAGTAACTTAAAAATACTGTGGGGTTTATTTTTTTCTTTTTTTTTCCCTATTAAATAGGAAAACCTTGGAGAATAACTTCATATATATTGGCTTTTAGAAGAAACTTACAGTGGTTCACCATGTGGTGCTACTGCTGGCTTCGCCCCCAGCTCCCCAACCTCTGAAATTATATGGAGTCACGATATTACTGCACAGTTTGAGACTACATTAAATAAACGCTAGCCCTAAGCTGGTGGATTCTAATGAATGAGCTTTAGTTCTGTGTATACTTTGAGACCCCATTCAACTATTAGACCACCATCAGCATCAGGAAGGGAGCATGTCTTAGAAATGATGCCTGACTGTGACATCTGGTGAAGCTTCCTGTCTGGAGTACAATTTGAACATGTAGGAGACCCAAATGACTAGTTGCTTAAAAATTCAGACAGATCTTCCAACCTAGACAATTCTATGATTCTATGATCTCAAATGATAAATAGCAATCATCTTATTTTACTTTCAAAATACGTTTCTCTGATAGAATATGAATGTTTCATGCATGTGTGCATGTTATTTTAAGTTGACATAGAATCATAGAATTGTCTAGGTTGGAAGAGACCCTTGGGATCATGGAGTCCAACCATCTACCCTACTCTACAAAGTTCTCCCCTACACCATATCCCCCAACACCACATCGAAACATCTCTTAAACACATCCAGAGATGGTGACTCAACCACGTATACATGAGATTTTCATTTTATAAGGGCTAGTGGTGAAGTAACCATATTTTCACGTAACGGGATGGTACGTGCTTTTGTTTTTTACGAGTTGGGAATTTGCAATGTTGGAATCTAAATTGTGTACTTCTTTCATTCACCTATAAATTTTTTAATGTACTTTTCTTCTTTTATTCCCCTATCAAATTTGTTTTTTTAATGTAAAAATAGTATAGTGCATAATAGTCTACTATTGACTTTCATTTGTTAGATAACAAGAGTAATAGGACTAGAAAAAGGGAAATAGTGATTTCTTTTCTAAAGCAAGAAGATCAATCATGAGCTTATGCTGCTGAGAATAATGCAATTTCCCCCCTTTTCTCTTGAAACAGATTCGATCCCTAGCAAGGACTCCTTTTGGAAGCTTATTCTTCTGCCAAAAGTGTTACTACTCTGTCTTACTATATTTTCTCTAAGTGCATGCTTGGGCTTTTTGGATCCCACAATGTCTCTATTTATCCTAAATAAGGTAAGTCCTGTTAACATGCAGGGAAGTCTTGACTTGCTAAATAGTAAATAACTGGTTATAAATATAGTTTAAATATCCTAAACAAAATTAAGCCTTATCCAACTATACTGCTTTAATTAACTGTTAATAATATGATTTCCAAATAACTTGATTTCCACAGTACTGACAATTCACATTGACACCTTCTGTTGCCACTAAGTCTTGGTAACTTTGAGAATGAGGAAATGTAAGGCCTTTAAAATTGTGCTTTTTCTACTTAATTGGCTTTCAACTGCAGAGTACCTTTTCTGAACAGGTGGTTTTGTAAACGAGGGACTCTTTCCTCATTTCTGGAAGCAAATTCTGTAAAACTGCAACAGTCACTGACAGTGTTGTATCTCTTGATGTGGACATTTGTTTTCGGGGACATGATGTCACAGCTCTGCCTCATCTTACAGCAATGCCAAAATTAAACTCTTTGCAACCACGTAGTCTGCCAGCTGACTTTTTCACTCGCTCACTAAAAAGGCAAATGCTGTTTTATTCATTGAATAATTTTAAATTTATTTTAATATTTTTTGTTTGCTACGTAATTTTATTTATTTATTTTTCCCCATGGTTTTTAAGGTAATGAATTTGAAGTAGGCAGTTTAAGATTCTGTTCCTGTGTGAAATTAAGCCATGCTCTTTGAGTGATTTATTTATTAATTGTTTTTCCAGGGAATAGCATTTCACAGGTTGTTGTGCTCATCTATAGTTCACTACTTAGGAGCACTCACCCAGGGTGGAGGAGACTTGATGCTAACCTCTTCCATCACTGGAGATGTAAATGTGTGTCTTTCACCACCCAGGAGGGATCTGTAATTATTCCACCATAGAATATTGCATGCTGCTGTGGCTCTCCTGCTTTCCCTCTGCTCTGTGGTAGCAGATACTTGCTGTGAAAGGGCTGTAGCCTTCTTGGCAGGTGTTCTAACCACTAAATTAGTGTTATTATCATATGCTTGCATATGGCAAGGAAATAGTGAATATTTATGTAGTCCATGCCACATGAAGCATCTTGCAATTGCTTCTAACTGGTAATTAAAGCACTCATTTGCGAGACTAGTACACTTTAGGTTCATTACACATTTTGTTTCAATGCAAGAAATGTGACTCTGCATTAGGAAAATGTAGACCTCGGGGCGTTTGCAAGAAGCCTTTTACTCATTCTCATAAAAATGCTTCTTTGGTTGAAAAGCCAGAGCTGTGTTTTATAGCACTATTTACTTTTAAGATGCAATGATTAGCAGTGGATGACTCCAGTATTTATGCTTTTCTAAGTGGAAATAGAACTGGATTGGAGCGGTAAAGACTAAATCCACCTAAATTTCAGTGTCTGTAGTGTCTGTCTCAGATATGCCAGATGATGTTAATTTTAGAATCCAGTGTGCTGGCATAGGGATACAGCATCGTGTTTCCTCCTGAGATTATTTAGAATTTATCTGAGCACAGTTGTGTCACTCCATGCATAGAAATATAAGTGAAGGAAACTGGAGCGAGCTCCACTGATGACTTCAAATACTTGAAAAACCTCTGTATGGTATCAGTAAAATGCTTAAAATCACACATTTCAGTCTTTTGATCTAAAATGTAATTCTTGGATTGTCATGTAATAAATGTAGCATATATGGTTAGTTGTTTTGATTTTTTTTCTATTTGTCTTCCTTCCCGTAGTTCAAACTCCCAGCTGGTTATGTGGGCTTGGTATTCCTCGGTTTGGCACTCTCGTACTCCGTGTCTTCTCCCCTCCTTGGACTCCTGAGTGACAAACTGCCAGTGAGTACCACTCTGCTGTTTGTGCAGGGTTAGTAAAGCACTCTGTGCAGTTAGTTAAAACTGGAGGGCTTCTTGTATTGAAGCGATGGACGTAGGCCTGGTCCTGTAAAGGGATCTCTCTTTCAGGACCTTGAATGTGCGCTTAATACTGCCAAGTTGAAGGTCTCTTTTGCAAGGTCCAGGTAATGTCCAAAATAGCAAAGGATGTCAGACAAGTATCCTCTAGTTGAAAAGTGTTGAGCTTTTCCAGTGGACCAAGCACAATCTAGTTGCAGCCAATATGGAATAGGGAGTAGGAAAACGTGTCCCAGTTATTCATGCTTTTTTCCTCATCTAATTTTATCAGCTTTTGAGAAGAGGAGTAAAGATTTTTGCGTTACCTGTATTGACTTTGTTTCTTAAAAAGTGTAATATCCAAATTAGATCAGCACGCTGACTGGCTATGGTTCTCTAGCTCTTAACTGAACCATAGAAAAAGGCTGTGACAGTGATATACCTAAAACTGCCTGGTTGACAGCCACTGCTAATTGATCAGGAAAACATACACTTTGAATGCTTTGAAACGCACTTTGAAACTACACATGAATGGCAGTGCCAGTTTTCAGACACTGTTTTTTTTTCCCCACCACAAACTAATAATGGCCTTTGTACACAAGAATTACATGCAATGCTACGTGATATTTCTTATACTAAGGAAGAGTAAGACCTAAAATACTTTGCTAACAGAGAAGCACCATTACTCAGTATTCTGAAGAAATCTCTGCCAGCAGTGACTGCATTGGTGGTGAGGAAACATGAATTCAGTGTTTCTCGATGGTGTTCAGAACTGGCAGAGAAATTGTGAATTCCCAGTTTGTGTGATGATGGTGTCTACAAGAGCAGGACGTTTCAGGAGATGAAGATTTAGGAGAGAGGTATTAAGAAAGACAAAATAGTTACATTACAAATTCACATCTTTAAATCTTCCTTTTCTTTCACAGTACCTCAGGAAGTGGCTGCTGGTATCTGGAGGCTTAATTACAGCACTGTGCTTTTTCATGTTAGGACCTGCTCCTGTACTGCACATTGAAAGGTACAGAACTGCCTCTTCTTGAACCTGTCCCCTTATGTGATGTTTTTGCGATAGCTATTGTGACCATAGTCGTGTATGTCCATAAGTCTATAATTAGCACCTCTGACCGTGAAACAGGTTTGTTTTTTTTTTAACTTCTAACATGAGACTATGACCGTAAAACAGTGGAAGCATCTGAAAATGGATATTTTACAGCTTTGTAAAATAGATCCTTTTCCTTTGCTTTTTACTGTTACTGTGTTTCCTTATGTTAATGTCTGTGATGGGAAGAATTCTGCTTTTTATTTTCCTTTCCTCCCAATTCAGTGGCATTTCCAGTGCAGCAAAACAAAAGTTCTCTTTCTGTCTTATTTTTTGATTTTCTCGATTTCATCAGTGTTTCTTAACTATGAGTTTTATTTGCATGGCTGTGCAGCAGTATTGATTTTTCTTCTTTCTGTATATAGCTTACTGAGGAAGATGACAGATTATAGCTTTGTTTTCAGCTAGCTAAGTAAAGGCAATGTCTGTTTCGCTTGAACACTGCATTGCCATATCTCTGGAGTCAATTCGCAGCAAAGCAATCTTCTACATTTAAAAACAGCTGTACAGTCCTTTTGTCTTAGGTTATACACGCTGTTAAAGATGATGCTAGGCTTGCTAATGTGCGGAATTAGTTAAGTCCTTCCTCCTAGACTTCTGATTTTTAAAATCATACATTTGAAACTCATCGTACGTTTGATGAGTGAGAGAAAAAAATCAGTACAATCTCCAACATTCTTTTCATTAGCTAAGTCTATTTGGTTATAATGTATCGGCCTACAAAATTTTAGCTGCAAAATCCTTCACTTGTGCAACAAACCAAGTCTAGGGCTTGGAGTTATGTATTGCTGAGTTAAGCTCATCTGTCTACCTCTTCTCTATGTGCTTCTCTTAAAATTAACTTAATTTGATAAGGAAATATTTAATTTGAGCACAGGCTTTTCAAATTATTTCACAAAGTTTTTTAAGCATAAATCTTTTTTTGAAGCCTGAGTGTTCAATTAAAGTAGAGTTCTTGACTTCAAGAAACCTAGTTTTCTGGTCAGTCATGGAAAGATGATATCACAGCCTTCAGTCAAACGATTTCTTCAGCAGCTAACTTCTTTCACATGCCTCTTTTTCAGTCAGCTGTGGATGTTTGTGCTAGTGCTGGTTTTGATTGGCTTTTCCCTTGGCATGAGTGCTATCCCAGTGTTTCCAGAGATACTGCAGTGTGCCTAGTAAGTAACTCCGTCCAACATATCTTTCATGTTACTGGCAGTAGGAAACTGCAATTAATTTTCAAGAGTGAATATGAAGTGGGGTTTTGGTGTGTCTTTTTCCCACCTTTTTGAGACAAAGGCAGCACGTAACACTTAAATGCTTCCACTATTCTTTTTTCTTAGTTTCTTCTGACTGAGCACCCCAGTCATTATCATAGAATCATAGAATGGTTTAGGTTGGAAGGGACCTTGAAGATCATTGAGTTCCAACCCCAAATATAATTTCGTAAATGTGTGCCTCCATACTATGAACACACTGAAGTCCATCAGACTTTGGGTGTCATACCATGTGTGTGGTTTCATATAAATAGGATTTATTTCAGCTTCTGGGGATGATTAATAGCAAGCAGTTTTCATTGGATTTTCAGGCTGCATTGACTTTAACAGCTGCACCTACAGGAGTCATACCCGTGCAAAGTACAAGGTCTGTGATGTGGCTCGGCAGTAATGACCTAAAAGGGTGTTGATTTACTCTTACTAGTATGTTCCTCTTGGAACAAGGTCTTTCATTCTTAAAAGCCACCTGTCACTGTTTTACACTTCCCATATGAAACACGGGGAATGAGCAATGGTGTGATATTAGGAATCTCACTCAGAAGACATCAGAGATGAGGAGTAGCACTGCAATCCTCCAGAGAGGCAGCAAAGAAGAAAGTACTGGGTAAACAGACATAATTCCACTGTGTGATTTCGCTTGTTAGCTATTTATGCTGTGTGTAAACTAAAAGGAGGGAAAAAAAACTCTATAGGGGAAGGCTATAGACTGAGACACAATGATGCATTGTACTACTGTAACTGTTCTGTCTTTCTGCAGTGAGAATGGATTTGAAGAAGGTCTGAGTCTGCTGGGACTGGTGTCTGGGCTCTTCAATGCCATGTGGTCCCTTGGGTAGGTATACAGTCACCTTTTTGTAAGCTCTCTTTTTGGTTGCTCTACATTATTGCCACACAAAAGCCTGCTGCATTACAACCAGAAGCCTTGCATTGCAGTTGTTAGGTTGACCTTGATTCAAAAGGTTCTTGCTTGGTGGACATGTTAAAACAAAGCTTTTTACCCAGCAAAGAGAATGGACTTTGAACTTGTCTTCCTTGAAATGTATTGCCCTGCATATCAAAACGCTGCAGTGTTTGAGTGGATGTTAGCTTGCACTTCTGTGTGGTCATTTTTGTTGTCACTGAAATATTTAATGCTTAATATAGAGACAGATTGACCCTAATTTTTACAAAGCTAAGTTCATCCACAGGGAACGAGCTAGCAGGTGTCTGCTCCTGAATAGTTCTGTTCTCCCTTTTTCATTTTCCATGTTTCGTCCTTTTGTCTGGGATAGCTTAGGGTAGAATATTCTTTTCTCTCTCAGCCACAGCCATTATTTAAGGTCTGTGTTTCTATAGCTTAGCAGAGTGTCTCTGTGTTTATTACCCAGTGGTCGTCACAGAAACGAGTGAAAGGCACCACTGGCTGAGTGACTCTGAAGAGTTGTCACTTGGTGGGAAGTGACAGAGTCCCCCTATTGACAGCCACTTCCAGGATTTTTTTTCATCTGTCCTTGTAGTCCTCTGCAGGCTGCAGGTGGGTTTCAGTGGTACAAATTTGCACCATTCTTTTTCAAGCTAACTGAAGTTCTAGCTGTCCTGTTTATTTGGCATAGGATTCAGTACAGGTATAGGTAGTATAAAGTTAACCAAATCCCAGTTTTATGCTGTTATCAAACATGGTTTTATTACGTGACTTGCTTCCAGGAAGTCTCTCTAGTTTTACAGTTTTGTCTCTTTCTCTAGCAAGAGGTCATATCATGTAAGACCTTTCATAACATGACAGCATCTGCATAACCTTTCATGGCATTCTTAGGCATGAAGGTGCAGGGCAGTTACATACAGCTCAACCTTGCAGTGACTGCGTCTGTCACAATGTGCCTCCCCACCTGCCTATATCCATCAGTCTTTTGTCTTGAAGTTTGGAAGGGATGAGAGTTTAAATTTCTTTTACAATAGAATTGATTGGTGTAGATGCCCTGTTACAACATGGTCCTTAATTGGGCCTCTAAGCCATCCCAGATACAGAAAGAGTGCATTCAGTTTTCCGATATGGATCCTATTTCCAGCTAAGGAGGTAACTACACAGGTTTATTTGGGCCATGGCAAACAAAGAATTAATACTTATTGTGGATTATAGGAAAGTTATGTCTGTGGAAGACAATCTCTATGTTGACAAAGGAGAGAGGCCACAAAACACAATAAAAAAGTTCTCTGAGGATATGATATGTTATCTTTTTTGTTTGGGATGCCAATACATCATTTTAATTTGTTGCAGGGCGTTTGCAGGTCCCACTTTAGGAGGATTTCTAAATGACAAGTTGGGTTTTGAATGGGCCTCAGCTATCCAAGGAGGATGGGCACTGTTAAGTGTAAGTAGTTACACATTTTTTGCTTTTTATATATATTGCAATTATGAGCTACTGCATAACGTTATTATTATTATTATTACTACAATTGTAACTGACTGTTTTCTCAAAGGGTCTTGCAGCTGGAATATTCTATATCACTGAGTCAAGAAGGAGAAGGTATGCAGAGATATTTATTCTTTATTTTACTCGCAGCTATATAAAGCAAACCTCTGGAAGTCATGCTTCCATTGTTTCCTCACTACTAACCTGATAATGACAAGATGAGCAGGAAAAATATTGCTTAAATACTTTGTGTGCTTTTTAAATCCCTACTGACCTAAACAGAGACCTAAACCGGGACTGTGGCATTAATGAGCAAACCCTACTGATGGTTCCTCCAGGAGGGTGTCTGTAAACTGGAATTAGCTGGATGTTTTCATCCAGAGAGGAGTAGTCAACGGCGCAATGTCTGGATGGAGATCAGTGACGAGTAGTGTCCCTCAGGGGTCCATATTGGGACCAGTACTGTTTAATATCTTCATCAGTGACATAGACAGTGGGATCAAGTGCACCCTCGGCAAATTTGAAGGTGACACCAAGCTGAGTGGTGTGGGTGCCACACCTAAGGGATGGGATACCATCCAGAGGGACCTGAACAAGCCTGAGAATTGGGCCTGTGTGAACCTCATGAGGTTCAAGTAGGCCAAGTGCAGGGTCCTGCACCTGGGTCAGGGCAACTCCCGGTATCAATACACACTGGGGGATGAAGGGATTGAGAGCAGCTCTGCCAAGAAGGACTTGGGGGTACTGGTGGGTGAAAAGCTGGACATGAGCTGACAACATGCACTCACAACCCAGAAGGCCAACCACATCCTGGGCTGCATCAGAAGTGTGGCCAGCAGGTTGAGGGAGGTGATTCTGCCCCTCTACTTTGCTCTGATGAGACCCCACCTGGAGTACTGCATCCAGCTCTGGAGTCCCCAACATAAGAAGGACATGGGCCTGCTGGAGTGTGTCCAGAGGAGAGCCACGAGGATGATCGGAGGGCTGGAGCACCTCTCCTATGAGGAGAGGCTGAAAGAGTTGGGGTTGTCCAGCCTGGAGAAGAGGAGGCTCCAGGGAGATCTTATTGCGGCCTTCCAGTCCCTAAAGGGGGCCTACGGGATTGCTGGGGAAGGACTTTTTACTAGGGCCTGTAGCAATAGGATCAGGGATAATGGTTTTAAACTAGAAGAAGGTAGATCCAGAGTAGATATGAGGAACAATATTTGTACAAAGAGGATGGTGAAACACTAGAACAGGTTGCCCAGAGAGGTGGTAGATGCCCCATTCCTGGAAACATTCAAGGTCAGGTTGGATGGGGCTCTGAGCACCCTGATTTAGTTTAAGATGTCCCTGCTTATTGCAGGGGGGTTGGACTAGATGACCTGTCCCTTCCAACCCAAACCATTCTGTGAAATGATAGGTGTGAAAGCAATAGTATATGGTTCTGTGCAATAGTGGGGAACCAAATCCAGTGATCCACGTAGCTCTTTCCACACAATGTGTGGCTTTTTTGCTATACTGCTGGTTTTGCATAGAAGTATCTAGAGGATATTAAACCTGTTCCTTCCCTCCTGTTCCTTTCCTTATGCAAACAGTTCCAGTTCCAGCCTGCAAAATCCTCCTGGTAATAATGAAGAAAGAACTCATCTGATGGGCAGCGAAACATAGCCAGACATACTTTCAATTCTGCTTACTATTGTGGTTTAACCTAGTGTTGAGATGAGTGGACTTAACAGTGTTTCATTATTCTGGAGCTGGGATACATGATCCCTTACTGAACAACCAGTTGTGGTTTAGTTGTAGCTGCATTGCTGTTTTGAAACACTAAACACTGACTGCCTTTCTTTTGGAAGTCCTCATGTGGATCGGCTGAAGTGATGAGTAACCCTCAGATGTCAGCCTGTTTTATTGTGTTCCATATACAGTGCACCACTGTATGCGAAGAGGTGTGTTTTCAAATGTCTGGTTTCTATACTTGAGCCTGCTGTGCATTATTCTTGGGTAAAGCTACTATTTTGCTACCATGATTTTCTGTATTTTTTTAAAAAAAGTTCATTATCTTGTAATACTTTAAATGATAACATAAAATATTGAAACCATTTGAAATGACAAAGCATTAAGCACAATGTTGTTTTCAATAAAGCAACTTTTTTTCCTAAGTTTTGTGAATTTCCTTAGACAATAAGAGTCTAAAAGACTTTGTGTCTAGCAGCGCTTGCATTATCTTGAAAGTGCCTGAAAATGGGAGGCAAAGGTAATGAAGAGAAGGCTTAGCATCTCCACACAGAACTAACAGATCTTCAGTCCTGGAGGAGACGTAGTATTGTGTGTGTATACATACAGGCACAGACATATGTATGTTTATATTGTATGTGAAGACCCTGCTTAGTGTGTGTGAGATCTATTTTACTAATAAATGCCAGCTGGAATGTTTTTACTAATTGGCTCTGCAACAGTAAATCTATCAAGAGTCTTGGGCTACTATTTTCCAGCAATGGGGGGGGCGGGAAATCTCACCACCACTAGATGCTTGGCATAAAGAGGCAAGGGGAACTGAGGCAAGGGCACGCCTGGCAAACTGATGCTGGACTTGACCTTAGTTGAGCTCAAGGACAAATAAAGGACTTTTGCCACAGAACTGGGTCGTAGAGGGGGTCCTCTGTCATACCCATTTTTCCATATATAAGAAAAATAGTTTAGTCCTAGTTTCTCCTGTGAGTAGCTACAGGAATTTGCAAGAGAAATACTTTTCTCTGCCAGAGCCCTTTTTGGGGCACTAGCAAGAACTACTGCTTTGGTAGCTGGCTGAACTGTGAAGCATCAGGGTACCAAAGGGCAGGTTTCCCCTGGGAATATCCTGACGATAGCTCCCTTTCCATTAGTATCAGGTGTCAGACTTTATTGAAACTGGGAATGTACACCTCAACCTGAGGAGAAGGACCTGGGTGTGCTGATTGATGAGAAGCTCAACATGAGCCAGCAATGTGCAATTGCAGCCCAGAAGGCCAACCACATCCTGGGCTGCATCAGAAGTGTGGCCAGCAGGTTGAGGGAGGTGATTCTGCCCCTCTACTTTGCTCTGATGAGACCCCACCTGGAGTACTGCATCCAGCTCTGGAGTCCCCAACATAAGAAGGACATGGACCTGCTGGAGCGTGTCCAGAGGAGAGCCACGAGGATGATCGGAGGGCTGGAGCACCTCTCCTATGAGGAAAGGCTGAAAGAGTTGGGGTTGTTCAGCCTGGAGAAGAGGAGGCTCCGGGGAGATCTTATTGCGGCCTTCCAGTCCCTAAAGGGGGCCTACAGGATTGCTGGGGAAGGACTTTTTACTAGGGCATGTAGTGATAGGACCAGGGATAATGGTTTTAAACTAGAAGAGGGCAGGTTCAGATTGAATATTAGGAAAAAGTTTTTCACTTTGAGGGAGGTAAGGCGCTGGAACATGTTGCCCAGAGAGGTTGTTGAGGCCCCATCCCTGGAGGTGTTCAAGGCCAGGCTGGACGTGGCCTTGGGCAACCTGGTCTAGTGGGAGGTGTCCCTCCCTATGGCAGGGGAGTTGGAACTCAATGATCTTCAAGGTCGTTTCCAACATCAACCATTCTATGATTCTATAATCAAGTGCTGACCCTGCCAGTGCCAATGGTGAGGCAGATGAGAAGGAGCTGAGATACCTAGAGGTAGACACAAGGTGCACAAGATGCAGATCTGTAGACAAGAGACTTAATTAGCTCTCTTTGTGGAATGACTTGTTCACTTGCCTGACTTGTGCTGTTAGGCCAGGACTACCAGAAGGAACACAAATGTCACTGAAATTAATGAGCTGTCCTGCAATGCTTGAACTTCATCAGACCTGTAGTAGAAACTAGACAGGCTCCACTAGCCCCTCTGGTTTTCTGGAAACACACCTTCTGCTCTTCATTCTTTCATGTGCGCAATGGGGACAAAAGAAACCTGAAAAGGAATCCTGGTTTCCAGGTTTGTTGTTCCAATCAACTCACAAGGATGTTCTCCTGCTATGTTTATCTAGGGGTCCTGGAACCACGGTTAAAGCAGAGCAGTGGAGTCACCTATGGGAAAGTCAGCAACCCCCAGGCTAGTCTTGTGCTTACCTCAGGTGGTGGCAGGTCTAAATACTCATCGGCTGTTATTAATAGTTGTACAATCTGTGAAATGGGATATGCAGGGACTGTGCCAGGTATAGCCAAACTACATTGGCCTAGATTGGAACAGCCAATGAGCTGGGGTGGCCCAGGCAGTGCCCGTGGGGCAGCACTGAGCTGGGGACTGGCCACCTGCCGCCTGCAGCCCTGACGGTACCCCGTGCCCTTGAGTCTGGCCAGGAATGTGTCTGTGCTGGTCTTTGCTGAGATTTCCCAAACTCTGGCTTGTTTTCCTGCTGTGACCAGGGCTCGCCTTGAGCTGCGTTACTGCAGCAATGCCATGCCTGAGGCATTCGCAGATCTGGCAGGCGATGCGTTTCCTCGGCTGCAGCACAGTGGTGACTTCTCTGTGACTTCTCTGTGACTGGTGGTGTAAGGCAGAATTGCTCAATGCTGGCGGCTCTCTTGGCTTTGGTGTTGTGAGACTTTCCAGGCAGGGCGATTGCCTCTCCTGGTGTCAGCTTTCTGCCACTCTGGAGAATTCCCAGGTCTCATGCAAAATTTTCCTTTTTAAAGGCCTCCGTCTTTGCTTGCCCCCATCCCACTCTTGGACAACTCCCAGGCTCCAGACACGGGGCTTCCTAAAGCCCGAGCATCTGCCGTGCTTTTGGCGCTGTCAGCTCTGGAGGTCTGTGCCCTGGACAGCTACCTCGCAGCTGTCTACGAGCACAATGTGGTCTTGTCAGAGGACACTGAAGTGCCAGTTTCTCCTGAGGAGGCCTTGATGTTGATGGACAAAAATATGGCAATTTTGGAAGTGGCCATCGAAGAAGCAGCCAGACAGGTATTATCACAGGGTTAGAGGCATTCATTTTGGTAAACACTGACCATTCATTTATTTTCTTAATGGTGTTTTTTGGTTCTGTATGTTGGTATCAGGGTGCCCGTATCATCATTACTCCTGAAGATGGCATTTACGGCTGGGTCTTCACAAGGGAAACAATATACCCTTATCTTGAGGATATCCCAGACCCACAGCTGGACTGGATTCCTTGTGCTGAGCCCTGAAGGTATCGTCCCTGCTGTGCATGCGGGAATGGTCCAACGGGAAAGACAGCTACCTTTAGGAGTGGTTGTTGGTAGTTTTAAATGTCTTGGAACAACCACTGTGAAATGAAGGCGGGTTACACATCATGCAGTTGCCATAAATAGCTTCAGACAACTGCATCATTTTTCTCTGTCTTTTCTTCTCACTGCAATTCTTTTGATTTTAGTTAGTATACTCATAAAGGTTGAGATTTATTTAAAAGAATAACACCAACTCACAGAATCTACATTTCAGTAATATATTCCATGTATGTTGTAGAAAAAAATTTTAAGATACAGATATATTAGGAATATTTGTGAAAAAAATAACAGCTATTACTGAAAGGATATACTGCACAACTTCAAATTTCTGTTTTTGAATCATGACACGGTAGCCTTTTTATTCTGTTATTTTCCTTAACAATTTGCAGTGTTTTTTGAGGCTGGTGAAAGATAGCGAAATGCACCATAGAAGAAACAAACCCTAATATACCTCTCAGCACAGCAGCTGAATGAAGACTTGAAGCAGAAAGCTGAGATTAGCCCATGTGTCTCTGTAACATCAACGCTATGCCACATGCCAGCAGCAGAAGGGAGACTCAAAGATGGAAGGATTTGCTTTCCCTGTGAGGAAACCCCTGTGTTCCTCACTTATCTAACGTGAGGTGAAGCCCGAATTTCAGCACGCTAAGCTTTGAAGCACAAGACCACTGCCTTCTGTTGAATAACAGAAAATGACAGTCTCCTCTTAGAAATGACTAACTTAAACCTATCGTTCTTGTGATCTGTAATATTAGTGTTGGCATTTTTATGGATTGACTGGTTTTGGTGTTTTATTTCCTTTCTTCCTTCCCTGCTCTTTAGGTTTGCTCCCTCACCAGTGCTGGAAAGACTGAGCTGTCTGGCGAGGAATAACTCCATCTACGTGGTTGCTAATGTGGGAGACAAGAAGCTGTGTAATGCCAGTGGTCCAAGGTGCCCAAGCGATGGTCACTATCAGTTCAATACCAACGTTGTCTTTGACTCCGAAGGGAAACTGGTGGCTCGTTATCACAAGGTAAGAAGATTTTACAGTGTTGAGGAAGGGCATGATCCTCGGGTGATTAAAAATGTCAAACAGAAGCTGCTTCCCAGGCTTAAATGTGTTTATACATAGAGTGATTATAGAGCAGGTGTCAGCTGAAAGCCACTGCCTTAAGATATCTTCATTAATAGCAAGTAATTAAATGAAATTAATTAAAACTCAGTAAGCCCTCTATTTTTACTGCTTCTCAAGAGGAAGTGATACATGAGATATTAAAACATTAACGTCCTAAACTAGCCAGCTAAATACAAATCCCCTTCACTGGTATAAGTCAGAACCATGGATATTTGTGCTTGACTCCTGCGGTGGCACAAATTCTCCTTTTCAAAATTAAGATACGGCATGTTCACAAAACATGTTCTCTATTACTTTTATTTAAGTGAACCAGTATTATAGTCAATAATAGACTGATTTAAATGGTTTGATTTCTTTTCTAATCTTTTTTTTTCTCTGTTCCTTCATTTCCATGAACAGTACAACCTTTTTTGTGGCAGAGAAACGGTTTAATTACCCCAAGGATCCAGAATTTGTGACTTTCAATACATCCTTTGGCTACTTTGGCATTTTCACTTGTGCAGACGTACTCTATCATGACCCAGCTGTGGTCTTGGCAAGCAGATTTCAGGTTGACACTATTCTGTTCCCAACTGCTTGGGGTAACGCTTTTCCACTTTTGTCGGCGGTCCAGTTTCACTCAGCATGGGCCATGGGAATGGGTGCCAACTTTCTTTCAGCAAATACTCGCGACTCCACTTTAGATATGACAGGTAATGTGGTATTGATCTAATTGACCTTGTTCACGTGGGCAATATTTATATCTATGGAGTGGGGTTTACCTGGGCAGAAATTCCCATCAGCTTTAGGGCATCCATGCACATGTCAACGGGATTCGGACAAGACAGATAAAAAGGAAATCAAAATGTTACATGTAAGAACTCAGAAATGCTTAAGTTGTCTAGAACACCTTTAGTTATTTGTTAAATGATCCGGTTTTTTGAGATTTTATGCATGTGATTTTTCATCTTCTCACCCTGACCTGACGTTTCTCACCGTTTTGGTCATGTGAAGGCCCAAACTTTTTTTCTCCACTAGGTGGAAACCTAACTCTGAGAAATGTTCCTGTCAGTCTTGCAAACATTGCTTCTGGGCTTGAGACCTCGTGCCAAATCTTCTTTGCAGGCTCTGTTTTCACTGTATATTTTTCCTGAACAGATAATGTAAGTCATGCATAAATTTCATAGGTATGTGCTTGTAGAAGTGAGAGAAATTTACTGGTGTTGCTAAAATGTAGCCCTAAACTTTGCCTTCCAAATAAAAGCAGTTATGGGCCATTCCTTTTAGTTCTCAGTCATTGATGACCCCGTGTCACACAACTCATTCTTTATGGATAGGTTTTACTCTGGGCTGTAAAGCTTTATGTATTTATGTAAAGAGCTTGCATAAAGATGTGATTTATGGTAATATCTTTTCCTTACAGATTTTTTTTTTTTTTTTTACTTTGGCAGTGTCGTCATTCATTTTAATCAACAATACTGATTTTTGATGCAGCTAAACTCAACGAGAACTGTATAGCTTCAGCCACTTAAATCATATATAACAGCATATAATTAGCACACTAATCTTGTCACTTACAATACATGAAACATCAGAGTTTGATCTACTTCCCGTTGATTGCAAAAAGCATTATGTTAGGATAGTAGTCCATAGAGGCTTAATTTAGTTTCAAAACAACCTGACAAACGTTAGAATAAAATTTGGCACATGTTTAATTAGTGAAGACTGCTTACTTGTACCATACACTTGCTTTCAGATTACAAGTTTTCTGGTGTTATATGTTTGCAGGGAGTGGTAGTTATGCCCCAGATGGTCTGAGAGTGTATTATTATAATATAGAAACAGAAAATGGTCACCTTTTGGTGACAGAACTGAGTTCACACCCACATCTGTCTCCTGACTATCCTGCTGCTGTTAACTGGAAATTGTGTGCCAGCAGTATTGAACAGTTTCCATCAAACAATCGCTATTTCCGTGGGGTCGTCTACCATGATCTCTTCTCCTTCACGGAGCTCACTGAACCCGAGGGAAGTTGTGCCATTTGCCAGCAGGACCTCTGTTGCCATCTGAGTTACAAGATGGCAGAGATGCAGAAGGGTGACATTTCTGATCACAGTGTGACCAGAAGGGTGACAGTTCTGGTTCTGGGTGCCTTTGATGGGCTACATGTTGTTGAAGGAGAGTATTAGTTGCAGGTAAAGGTTTTCTGTTTCTGTTTGGGCAGTAGGAAGGCTGGAATATTCTCTTTGCAGCCCATTTGCATTTGTCTCATTTTTAGATGAGGGGGTTCAAGAGGAGGCATTTTTTAGCCCCCTCTGAAAACATTTGTTTTCTTTATGATGCATTTTGACTTCATTAGGGGTGTTGATCCTGCTTCTATGTCTAGGTTACAAATGCTGACAAAGTCAAGAGCCTGAGTTAACCCTGTGCTATAATGCTTCATGGAGGTTTCCACATATGTGTGTAAAAGGAATGAAGATTGTAGAGTTCTCCCTGTCTTCATAGGGATGCTCTTGTCAGAACAGAGAGCTGTTTCCTACTCAGTGGATTGTGCATCATGCTGATGTGATTCTCCAACACGCGGTTATCTAACAAAATGAAGAAACTAAATATGGATATAACCTTTGTGTTCAGATGTCTTGTCAGAGTATCAGTTCTTTTAAGTTTCAGTGTTAGGGTTTTTTTAATGTGCTGTTATCTTTTCTCTGTATCTTGAGAGTATTACCACAAATACATATGGCTTCAGTTTTTTAGGGAACTCAGCCAGGGCTGCAGTAACTCACGGAGGTCACAAACTATTCCACATCTATGACTAAATGCATATGTATTATGAATGATGCACATGTAACTTATAAACACATGTGCGTACACACAGACAGAATGCTTTGCTGTGATGGAGGCAAAGAACTGCCTCTATAAGGTTCAAGTACCACCCACGGATCCTCTTTGCCTAAATAAATGAGGAGATTTGTTGAGTCATTTCTTCATCATGACAGCTTTTCTTACAATCAAACCAAGCTCTTGATTGTTGAAAGCTTAGCGGTACTTTGCCTTTGTGTATCTTCTCCTCCCTGCAGATATGCGCGCTGCTCAAGTGCAAGAGCACGGACCTGAACACGTGGGGGCAGCCGGTGGAGACAGCTCAGACCAAGTTTGAGATGTTCTCCCTCAGCGGCACGTTTGGCACCAACTACGTCTTTCCAGAAGTCTTGTACAGCGGGGTGCAGCTGGCCCCCGGGGAGTTCGAGGTAATGGGGCACCCTTGTGAGTTGTCAGACTCGTAACACAAATGGTCAAAAAGCTGCTACAAGACAAAGGACCGACTCGGTAATTATCAGTGTCCTCTATTTCAGTAATTGCCTTGAGTTCAAAGCAGCTTTATTTCTGACTGATTCTCCTGGTTGCATTCATACAGCAGTTCCATTTTGCTGATTCTCTTCTTCCCTGTCCCCCCAAATCTGCTCAAACAGAAGTGCAATTTTTCTCAGACTTTGTGGTAGCTCCAAGTGAGCTACCACATCTCTCAATAAGATCAACATTAATGCATTAATGAATATATTATTTTGTGTTTGTCATACAATAGTACTGCTTTGCTGGTCTTCCTGTTTATTTTCCTTTTCCATAATTAGGTGCTACCTGATGGACTTCTGCTAAGTCGGATGAGTACATCAAAGCCAGTTTTGAATGTAATGCTCTTTGGGAAGTGGTATGAAAATGACTCTCCACACACACAGCAAGCTTCAGTATGACTTCATGACAGGTCCTTTAAGATCTAATCGGCTTGCTTCTGTAATGCTAATTAATCCTAATTAATCATAAAGTTAATTAATGTTAATTAATGTTAATACCCATAATTTTAGTGGCATTTTATTTCTCAAGTTGCCTTATCTAACAGCATAGTCATTGCACATTGATTTGTTAACTTGATTTTGCAGCAAAAATAAATTACTCTGCTGGGCAGTTCTGTATGTGTTTTTATATGATAGTGTTGGTTGTCATAGGCTTGACCTTGGCACTGGGGACAATATAAAATAAATTCCTCTGACTTTAGTAGTGTAGGAGTCAGGCACATAGTAGTGGGTTGTGGCCCAATAACAACTGATTTTTAATTCTTTGAAATTTTTGGTGGAGTGTTAGAAGTCATTTCCACAACACTGTTCCACCCCATTTCTGAACACGCTTTTCTAAACCAGTGATTAACAGAACCTTTGAAGGCTGATGGTTGAACTGTTATCATTTACTTTCAAAAAGAAAACAAGCCTCGAAACACCGTTGCTTCAAAACCAGTTATTCAATTTGGCACACGGTGTAAAGTGTTATCGTGCCGTGCCCTAACTCACAGTTGGATGAGTCTACTTGAATCTTTCTGGTCAGAGTTTTAGGGGGTGGAAAATTTCCTTTCCATGAAGCTATTGATAACCGTGTCACCTTTTTCAAGCAGTTAGGTGAGTCCATATAAAAAATTTTCAAAATAAGACATTTGGAAGGTACATATCTGTCTTCCCGTGAGATGGTTGCTCGTGCTGGTGTGAGGGAGAGTCAGGACTATGCAGGCAGGTGATGGGCAAGGCCAGTGAGCGGCTTTGACAGCTTGAACACAGTAGCACGTGTGCGGGGGCAGGCCCTGCAGGCTGTGCTTTCTAAGCAAGTGGACTGGATTACTTTGCGGGGCGCAGCTAAGATTTCTATGTGCAGTTAATTTTGTTGTTTGTTCTGCAGGTTTTTTTTTCAAATAAAAACATTGTTCACATTTAATCTGACCAACGTCATAAAAGAACAGGCTTGCAGGATGCAAAATACGTTCGTTTTGAACAAAGTGAACATAGTAAAAACCAAGATTTTAGTCTGTAAATATCTTAAATTGTAACTCTCTACAATTCATGTAATAGAAGTGATGGAAAACACTCTACTTGTTCGTGGAGAAAAAGTACTGTATCTCTACGTTTATATCTGCGCCCTAGGACATGGTGTCTTGGTACAGCTAAGCGACATAACTATGTGCTGTTGCTCAAAATGAGCGGCTTCTGATTTCCTCACCTCTGCCCACACATCCTCATTGCTTTGCAGTGATTGCATGGTTGCAGGTGTGACCCTTCACACAGGCTTCTCCGCACCAAGATTAACCCTTCAAATACGGAGTAGGCATCCACACAGTCTCTCTTAGCACAAGAAAAGGAGCAGGACCACAATCTGAAGATGGACTACCTCTACAGCCAAGCTGATTTAACATCAAATCACATCCTGTTTTACAAAAGTAAGTCCTCAGATAACTTCGGTCTTCATGCAGTAGCAGAGATAGGGGAGAATGCAGTAAGAGAGGTGAGGAGAGTGGACTGGAAGGATGGAGGCATGAAAAGTAGAGGGAGGTCTAGGATAAATTTCCTCTTACATTGCCCACAGCCATGTATAGCCTGGACTGCTGTAGTTTCATTAAGTTTCATTCAGCGGGTTTGTTTGTTTAACTGGAGTTAGTTCCTTCTTCCTGGATGAGCTCCCAGCTCTGCAGGCAGTAGGTGGTGGTGCCTCTGATACAGAGGCAGACAGGGATGCCTCCGTCCCACCGTCCCACAGAAGGCCCCCTGTCCTGGCAGTGTGACTTGAACTTTGTGGGTGTCCTGGTTTGAGGTAAAACAGGACCAATTTTGTTCAGTAACTTTGCCTCTTAGCTAGGCCTCTTCTAACCACTGAAATTATCAGGATATTGTGCAGACAATATTTGCTCTCTCAGAGTGATAAGACCTATGTTTATAGCTGAAGCCAAGGGATGGTATGCAGAGAGGCTCTTGCTTATACTTATAGCCATAACACCCAAGGCCAGATAACTTTGTTATTTGCCCCATTGGAGGGTCGGAAGCAGAAAAGCATAGAGAGGTCCCACCTGCGGGGAGGAGCGGACAGGACAGGTGACCCAAAGCTGACCAACGGGGTATTCCATCCCATCTGCCTCATGCTCAGTATAAAAGCTGAGGGATCAAAGGGTCAGCTCTCTTTCTTCAATGGCCGACGTCTGAGGAGGACTCTGTCTCTTCGTCTGCCTGTGATCCCGATCCTGAATCCAGATCAGGAATCAAATTCCCATCCATCCCTGAGTCCAGTCTGGGATTTCCCCGGTGCCAGCCGGTGACGTGATTGTCATCCTGGGAGCTTGATACGGTTTTGTATATATTTCATTATTTTCTTTTTATTATTTTATTAACATTTCATTAAAGTAGTTTAGTTCCTTCTAAACTCATAAGTCTCTTTTTCCCTCCTCTGCCTCTCTCTTTGAAAAGGGGTAGAGGGGAGCATCTGTCGGTCCCATCTGGGGTCCCCCACGTCCCCAGTAGCCGATTAGCCTAAACCACGATAGTGGGGCAGTGCCCCGGCCCCTGCACTTGTAACTTTTTCTGCTCAGCCCTGCCAGGGTAGTCACCTTTCTGGGCTGACTATTGTCTGAGGTGTTTACTGCCTCCACCTTCAGACTTCTGATTATGGTTAATGTGACACAAGCCATATTTCATTTGACAAGAAAAAGAGAGAGGGAAAAAAAGGCTTCCAAGCTACATTACTTCAGTTGTCACTGAAATCTCTATTGCAGCCTTTTAAAGGCTTGTATTTAAGGCTCCTGAATGAGCATGCTGTATCTAGCAATGTATGCAGAGAAGTACTTACAGGTAATTATTACCAGATGCCAATCAGTGTTCCTAATGGTTGAAACCCTCGATCAGCGCTACTCTTGCAGGGAACTCGCTGGTGCTTGCATTCACCCACATTTCTGTCTTTTCTGAGGCAGCTCTACAATGACAGTCCACTGTAGCCAACGGCAGACAGCCTGTTCTGCTTCCCACTATTCAGAAAACCTTTTCCAAATTGGAATGCTGCAACTGCTGGAAAGTAAAAAAATTGAAAATGTCATAGCAAAAAATGCATTTAAACAGAATTGAAGATTAAAAATGAAAGCCTCTCCATACACAGCATGTTCCTGGGGACAGGAAAGGTAAGCAGAGGAGCAGGCATGCCAGTGCACCTGGTGAACTAGCCCTCTGCTTCAGGCTAGCGGCAGCCAGGCAACGAGACACTCTGTTAATGGTCTGGCTGGTGGCTTACCTGCTTGATTTCAGAGGAAAACATTCCGTCCAGATGCCTATTTTCTGGTGGAAGGCTGTTGAAAAGTGATGGACAGCTAAACAGAAGTGACTGGAAGAGCCACTGGGATAAATGCAAGGGACAGTTCTGTTGCTGACATGCTAAGTGTATTATACCTAAGTGCAGCGAGATGCTAACGTAATGACTTTGGTCTAAAGAAACTCAGGCAAGCAAGTTGCACGTACTGGCAGATAGTACTGGAACTGGGGAATAAGAAGACACTAGAATAAAGCAGTTTTTAAGACCCTCAGTTTTGCCACTCAAACAGAAGACTAGCTCCAAGGGAGAGACAGCCACCTTTCACCTGGGAATCAGAGTGGAGCTAACATAGATAGCAAAAGTCTATTGCAATCAATTGACAGAGAAAAATATAACAACAACAATTGGACTGTTCTTCCTAGCCAGGTGTTTAATGACTTATTTTGGTATTGGCGCAATTAGTCTTGGCGTTGCCCAGTTTTTTAATCCAGTTGAGTCGTGACATCCTTAACTGTTTACTGTTATACTTTCCCATATGTCAACAGCAATGCTTGAATCCAAAATAATGCTTTGACAGACCATCACTTCCTCCCTCCTTCAAAGTTAAACATTGTCCCTCTTTTCTTTTCTATGCACACCCCTTTTGCACCATTTGTCTGTGACTCAGAGCATTCTAGGAGCTGTGAGGCACCAGCCATGGTCCCTTCCCAGCCTCTCCTGCACGCTGCGGTGTTTGCGCTCGCAGTCCTTCAGGTCCTTGCCTCCGACACCTTCATCGCAGCTGTCTACGAGCACGCAGTCATCCTGCCAGATACCACTGAGGAGCCCCTTTCTCCTGACGATGCTTTGGCCCTCATGAACAAAAACATGGATGTCTTGGAAGGCGCCATCAAGGAAGCCGCCCAGCAGGTACTAAGCGTATCAGGAATGTTGTTAACTAATGTTTTCTTCTCCTGCTGACCCTCCTGGTTGTCTGTTGATGAGTGAAATCTTAAAGGATCTTGTGTCAGGGTGCCCACATCATTGTGACTCCTGAAGATGGCATTTATGGCCGGCGTTTCACAAGAGAAACCATCTACCCCTACCTGGAAGATATCCCTGATCCGGCTGTGAACTGGATTCCCTGCACTGACCCCACAAGGTGATTGCTTCTGCAGTGATTTATGTGGTTTCAAACTCATGTTTCATGGAGTCGTGAGCTGCTCCCAATAAATGCCTGAGAAATGCTAATGCTTTTGACACGAGGGTAAGTTTCAATTAAAGTTGCATATGAAGGTAAGTTACATGATAAAATATATATCATGTCTATGATGAGCTGACAAGGGAACCCTGTTAAAAAAAATGGGTTTTAAATTAGACACTTTAGAGAGAAATTCAAACACTATACAGAATTTGTGTTACTGAATGGAGAGGAAATGTCTTTTTTTTTGCACTTGGAAAAGCTTTGATGCCAGAATATGCTGCTTCTCGTTCTGCTTTCATTTTTTTCACCCTATTTTGAATAGAACTGATTGTAAATTCTTAACACTAGTTTTTATTTGTTTTGTTGGTTTGTTTGTTCCTTTACAAATGCCATGTTCAAATAAAAGCACACGTACCATTTTTGTGGACAGCCAAGAACTAGTTTCTGAGTAGCTAATAGCAGAGGTGAGGAGAGGCTAGTAGTCAAAGTCCAAACCTCTGAGTGATGCAAACCCAGAAACTTTTAGTCTTAGTTTTTCACAATTAAGATAAGATAAAGTCCGAATTGCTAGAGTGTCTGCTCTGTAGAACATGATCTGTCATTCAAGCACCACGTGCCAGCAGGGACAAGCTAATTTATAGCTCAGCACTGGACTTCAGATCCATACAGCATGCAATAAGTGCTCAGCCATGGAACTACAGCTGTCGTCTGCCTTTTCCACCGTGGCTTTCTGCAGCTGCTCGATGATGAGGTGCTTAGAGCATATTATCACATCTGTGAGGATGTAATTCCTCAATGGTCCCAAGAGGAAGGTTCACAATGGGGGAGAAGTGCAGGATGTGCAACTTTCTACTAAGACATAAGCAGCTAAAATATATAGAGTCTTTCAGTGAATGTGGGGTGTGGGGTAGCAGCGTGTCTGAGTAGATCTTTATTCCAATTCTTCACACAGGCGGTTTTTGTGAAGGTGATCTGTGTGTGTCTTCACTGTCCTAAATGAGGCTTTTCATTAGCGCCTTGTGGGAATATAATGCCTGCCATCAGAGTTTGGCATGCCCTTTTCCGTGGTGCTACCTGTACACCTATGTATCTTGCATTATGGTCCTCCTGTATGGCCCAGCCCACCTATCACCTTTCATAGAACGACTGCGATGAGCTTACCAAAGCTCACGCGCACTTTGTAAAACCAAATGCCCGCCTTACAGAGGGCGATGTCTGCTCTCTTCTGCCCTGGTACGGGTGCTTCAGTTTATGGCACATGGCCTGTCACATCTTGAAGTGAATATCCCACTGCTGTTCATGCCACGGCTAGAGGACTGTGTAGTCCCATCCATGGGAGGGGATGAGCTGCCTTGACCACATCAGCTGCAGTATTCCACAGTTCAACTCTGCTTGGTGTGTCAAGGGCCCAGAGCTATGGTCCTCAGGTGCTGCTGTGCCATACGCTAACATATTCTCCTGTGTGACACCAAGTTAGTCTCTTCCTCTCCTGCCCTTTCCCAGCCCTAGGATTATCTGCTTGCTGCAGAGCACATTCTGGGTGCTGAGGGGTGCTGGCAGGCAGCCCAGGGGTGGCATGTCCCTCTGGATGCCTATGGGAGGGCTCCAGGACCTGCCCCAAGGTGCAGGAAGCAACCTGAGGGATTGCTGCAGCCACCCTCTGTCTCTGCCTGCCCTGCCATGACTGCGGGATCGGGGGTGCTGCTGGCATGCCCTCAGCACTCCAGCGATGAACACCACTAATAGCACAGTTTTTGTTAGTCTTTTTCTTTCCTTTTCCCTAAAATACATTAGATTTGCTCCTGCTCCGGTGCAGGAACGACTCAGCTGCATGGCCAGGAATAACTCCATCTATGTGGTTGCGAACATTGGGGACAAGAAGCCGTGTAACTCCAGTGATCCCAGTTGCCCCAGCGACGGTCGCTATCAGTACAACACCGATGTCGTCTTTGACCCAGAGGGGAAACTGGTGGCTCGTTACCACAAGGTAAAGTGGCCTTGGAAGTGGTCAGGAGCTTTTTTTCCACTTCTTCCAAAATTTCTTCATTTGGCAAGAGAATTAAATACCAGCCATAGTCCCATGGCAGCTTTTTGTTTCTGTTTATAATTTAAAAGAATCTCTCTCTTGCTGTGAAGCATTGACTTCAAATTTGCATTTGCTGTCATGTTTCTTGAGACAGACTAGAATGAAAAATGATTGCTCAGGTCCAATTTAGTGGCATATTGTTTTCCTTGACTTCTTTAGTTCATTAACTCCCTATTACTGGAAATCCTGCTGCTTGAGCAGCTTTAGTTTTCAGTGCCAGGTTTCCATCAGACTACCCCTTCATGTTCCAGGATTTAAAAATATTCATCTGCAACTCGTTTTACATAAGTAGTCTGGTTTAAGGAAGACAGGCCCTTTCCTATCATTTGTTTTTCTGATGATGTTTCAGCAGTTTTTGCAAAACAGGAATTATCTAGACAAAACTAAGGACCTAAGCTGGGTGTAAAAAAAAAATGAGGGCATTGAAACATTTGCACTCAATGACAGTATCTTCTCTCAGCTT
This sequence comes from Vanellus vanellus, assembly GCF_965231255.1. Taxonomy (NCBI): domain Eukaryota; kingdom Metazoa; phylum Chordata; class Aves; order Charadriiformes; family Charadriidae; genus Vanellus; species Vanellus vanellus. The sequence goes on from NC_138907.1 coordinate 66,570,609, forward strand.
TATGTGCCTACTTGCAAGTTTCATCAAAGTTGTTTGAGGGTCATGTGCCAGATGTCATGCAGATGCGGCTACACTTGCAGTCAGTTGTTTATTTAATGCACTCTGGGCTCAGTAGTTCACCTGGTCCTTCAGAGACAATGCCAAGTTATTTTTTTATGAGCAAACTGGGTGAGGGGGACACTATTGCTGTGGTGGATGGTCCTCTGTGTGCCAGTCTGGCATGGCCCAGGAGCTGAGTTGCAAGTTCAGTAAACTTGAACCTCTTTTCTGTCTCAGTGGCACACGTATACTGTCCAGGCCACCTGGAGATCAAAGGACTCTTTTAGTCAATGTGAATGAGAAAGAAGAAGAAAAACACTGGAAAGCTGATAATGTTGCAAACTTGGATTTTTCTGTTAGCTGAGATCATCTGCCTGTCCCCCGTCACCACTGCCTTTGTTTTCTTCTCCGTTCTGCAGTCTCCGTATACTGTCTCACACTTTGTGCTTGTGCTGGGTGCTGCCAGTCCTTCTGTGCCTCTCCACACCAAGGTCACAAGTCCTGTCTTTTGGCACCAGATCCTCTGTGCTCCTCGTCATTATCATTTCTCTGCTGTGTGTCTTTCGGCTCACCAAATTTATAAACTAGGTGGGGAGGCTGGAGACATTATTCTTATGGGAGTTGCAGGTGGCTGACACCAACAGACCTGCAGATAGTTGGTTGCTTTGGTAGCCAAATGTGTCTCCCCATATCCACCTTTTGGGCACTATGGTGATCATACAGTTTTAGCCTGACTTCCTAGATGTGAAGGCTTCAAACACAAGTTAAAAAACTTCTCTCATCATTCTGAAAAATTTTAGGGAATGACTCCAGGATATTGCAGTAGGTGCCTTTAACTGGTTTCTCTTTTTTCCGTCCCCTACAGTATAATCTCTTTATGTCAGAAACTCAGTTTAATTACCCAAAAGAGCCAGAAGCTGTCACCTTTGAGACACCCTTTGGGAAATTTGGCATTTTCACGTGCTTTGACATCCTTTTCCGAGAGCCTGCCGTGGTCCTGGTGAGCGAGTTGCAGGTGGACTCCGTGCTCTTCCCAACGGCTTGGATGAACGTCCTGCCGTTTCTGACTGCGGTTGAGTTTCACTCTGCCTGGGCTATGGGCATGGGTGTCAATTTGCTTTCAGCAAATACGCACAACATCAGCTTGGCCATGACAGGTAATTGATTCTCACTCTGTCTGAAAAATCTTTATAGCTCTGAATCTTTATCCCCTGTTCTGCAAGGTGATTTTGCAGAAGAGTATAATATATTTATTTGGAAGGTGAATAGTCTAGTCACCAAATTTTAAACCTGACAAGCCCTGTCCCTACTGATGCCATACAAAGCACAGCAAAACTTTTGGTGGTTTTTTTTTTTTTTTCTCCCTGGCTTCTTAGGATTTTCCTTTCTTTCTGTTAATGCCTCTAAATAAGGAGTAAGTTTTTGCCCCTCCTATCTGATTAGAAACTTCTGAAACTTAAGTTCTTTCCTCTCCACCTGTAAGTCTCTGATTGAATGCCAAACGATAAGTATACTTGTAAACACAACGCATGGCTCCAGCTATTCTGGCCAAATGAAAGACTTCTTTTTAGCTGTATGTAACTCGGCTGTGGAAAACTGAGTTAGACCTGTTGCAATAACGCTGCTAAGAAGTCTGTGTTTTCTTTTAAGAGTATAGCACTGGTTTTCCAGAGCTTAGCTTATGGGATAGTACATTTCAGTTAGACCCGTATCTTCACTGGGCTGTGAAATCATAGTATTGGCTTGGGTCTTCTCATTTGAAATGCCTGACAGGGTACTGCTTGTTGTCAGTTTTACGTGGCTCTTCGGCAGTGATGGGTATAGAATCATAGAATCGTCTGGGTTGGAAGCGACCTTTAAGATTACCAAGTCCAACCATCAACCTAACAATGCCAAAACCACTGTCCCTGAGCACAACGTCAGATCTTCTTTGATTTGCCTCTGTTGCTTGGCACTGGTCACGTGTGAATTCCCCACATAGGGAGGAGTCCTCAGCCAGTGTAAACGGGGCTCGACAGCTGCTATTTCCTTCTGTGTTCACCAGGATGGGCCTGCGGTACTTGCCTGTGTTGCGTTTTGGACGGTCTCAATTGGTAGATGGTCCTTTTACATGAATCAGCCGAGAATAAAGGAATTCTCAAGCATATAGGAGAAAAAAGAACTGGAAAGGCCATAGATACAACCATAGCATAACATCCTCTGTCTCTGGCTATGCTGAGCAGACCTCACCCAGAGAAATAAATGCTGTTCTTTGCCAAAGCGTGAGCTCTATGTACTGAGTTGCTAATGGTCACCTTTGATGAGACTAAAATTTCTGTAATCGTTATAAAATAGTGGTTAAGCTACCAGTAGGGGCAATTAAAGTACAATATGAAAATTTTTATTCTTTTTGGACTGACTATTGCACTGTTCTCAGGGAGTGGTATTTATGCACCAGACGGAGCCAGAACATACTACTACAATATGAAAACTGGGGACAGTCACCTCCTTGTTGCTGAACTAGATTCACACCCTCGCCTTTCTCCTGCCTCCCTGCCTGCTGTCAACTGGAGCTCATATGCTTCAAGTGTCAAAAGATTCTCACCAAATGACCATGATTTTGGAGGACTCATCTTCCATGACTGGTTCACTTTCACTGAACTCATTAAGCCTGAGGGGAATCTCACCGTTTGCCAGAAGGACCTCTGCTGTCACTTGAGCTACACGATGGCAGGGAAACGAGAAGATGAAGTTTATGTGCTAGGTGCTTTTGATGGGCTTCATGTCGTTGAAGGACAATACTATCTGCAGGTAATGATTCTCTAAGGGGGGGGCTACTTACTTTAGGAAGCTTCGTTACAGGGAGAAACCCTCAGCTCCTGTGGGGGAAGAGGACAATTACTTTCTTTTATGCTGGAGTCCTGATATCCTGGTTGTTAGCAATGGGGAATAGTTGCTAAAACATCCAAGCCTGCTTACCTTTAAATCCAACAAATGCAGTGGAGAGGTGTCTAAACCTCTTTTAAGTTCCCAGGGTGCTCTCACTATTATTTTAAGCACGCAATATCGGCTAAATTTAGGTTCTCTTTTGTGACTATCTTCAGTAAGTGTTCTGAATCTCCTTGTAATCTTCATCAAAAGGTTGCTGTTAAAAAATCAGTTGATTGTATGTATCTTTATGAGACACTGTGATAACTTAGATTTGCAGAGTTGTTAATTTTTGTCATTACCAAAATCATAGCAATGAAGTTTACTGAAATGGCATATGACTTTTAACTGGAAATGTCCACTCTTCCTATCTTTTAATCAAATGTTTGGGAAGACAGTGAGTTACATTCCGGTTGAATTTTCTTAAAGCCATATTAGAAAACCTTTTTTGCCATTCATAAATGTCCTGGCTTGAGGTAAAACAGAACCAATTTTGTTCAGTAACTTCGCTTCTTAGCTAGGCCTCTTCTAACTACTGAAATTAAACCTAAACCTAAGCCTAAACCACGGCAATAATTAAGTTATTGTGTCAGCAGATTTTTTTTTTTTGTTGGTTAGTTACTTCTGTCTGTCAACATGGCCTTTGCATACCAGATGATACATATTCCAGGATATGGGGGGAGGTCTTGGCCAGCAAACAGCTCATCTAATACATTTAAGAAGGTAGCTTGAATAAAGTCAGTGAGCTTGCTTGGAAAATTTATTTCTGTGATTGTGCCAGATGGCCTCTACCAGTACTGAATTTTCTAGAGAAGATAGGAATTTCTACTCTTCATTTTTCCATCAGTATTTTTTTATTTCCTCAGAATATTCTGAGAGAATTTGGTTCTTTATTTCTCTGCTTATTTGCATTTCAACATGAAATAATATTTGCTGATGAATAATACTTCTGATGTTTGCAAACACACTTCTTCTATGCCACAATATTTGACATAAATAGACAAACTCCTCCATCATCTGTCAGCAAAACCAGCCAACATCCTTTGAATCTTCACAGGAGTGCTAGCCCTATTTCATATTTCTTTATGGTGTCCAGAAATGTTTACCAGCTGTAACCTGCAGAATCAACGCTAAGGACAAAACGTTGCCATTCCTAATTTCCTCTATGTGCTGCAACTACTAACACAAAACTGTAAGAGAGGATGCTGACTTCATCACCTTGACAGACATTCACCAGGAGTTGGATGGAGAACGTCAAGTTCAGATTTCCCATGGACTACCATCCATCTAACGAATTGTCATTAGCAACATGTACAAGTATCAGTAAGAGGACCGGTGTGTGCAGTTGTACAGCATACCCATGAAAAGCACCTTGTTTCATTTACCAAAAAAATCCATTCACAAACTCATCATAATAAGACACGTGGGAAAGGAATATTCAAACAAGAGAACTGGCAATTGGAAGAATTAGAGGAAGTAACAGGGTTGGCCTTCAGGGATGAAATAAGGTGCTCTGGCAGCACTTAGTCAGAAACAGGTTATTTCTAACTACTAAGGCAACGCAGGTCTGCAATACCCCCAATCAGATCAAGGGGTAAAAAAATAAACAACAACTAAAAAGAAGTTGCTTAAAGGTTAAGAAAGAGATCCCGTGATGGTCACCTGCTCTGACACACACTAGCTTGGATGACACAAGCCATTCCTACCAGAGTGTTTCCGTCTTGCTAAATATGTTGTTGTCTTCTCCTCCCTGCAGATATGCACGCTGCTCAAGTGCAAGAGCACAGACCTGAACACGTGTGGGCAGCCGGTGGAGATGGCTCAGACCAAGTTTGAGATGTTCTCCCTCAGCGGCACGTTTGGCACCAACTACGTCTTTCCAGAAGTCTTGTACAGCGGGGTGCAGCTGGCCCCCGGGGAGTTCGAGGTAATGGGGCACCCCGGAGCCGTGTCATGCTAGGTGCTCTGCGGGACAGTAATGGAATAAGTTGTCTCAAAACAGCCAGAGTGAACTTGCTCATAGTGAATAATCAGACCAATTAAATACCTTTTAATGAAGTCACTAGTTTCAGTAAGAGATACGGTCTGGTGTACCTTCTTCCTGTTTTGTCACATCTTTCTGAGCTCTTAGCCTGTTAATATGAGTATTCCACTAATCATGTCCTTCTCTTACCTTTTTCAATCAGGTATTGAATGATGGGCGCTTGACGAGTAAGACAAGACCAACAAAACCAGTTGTCACTGTGACGCTTTTTGGACGGTGGTATGAGAAGGATCATCTGAAACAAGACCCGCAACCAGCAGCCTTCTCACGCTATTACCATAACTGAAACTGTACACTATTAATCTGATGTCTAAATGAGATGCAGTATCCTCCACTGCAACAATTCCAACTGTGTTTCTTATTTCCAGTTGCATAAACTTCTTATCAATGTGCTTTGTTTAGTAATAATGCAGCAATACTATTTTATTGCTACCATTTAGTGAGAACTAGCTATTTCTATATCATGAGATTACTAATCTTTTATTAGTGCAAAGCAGCAGTTGTGTTTCTCTGTTTTCTGAATTTTTATTTTTCTAGCCCTCAGAAAATCTGTATTGTGGGCCAGAGGATACATTCTCATTAAAATAGCATTGCGTATTTTATAATTGCAAATTATTGTGAAACCAGTAAATAAAACAGTGAAAGATGTGATTCGTGGCAGTTCTATACAAAAAAAAAAACCTCAATAGTGCTTTGTCTCTGATATACAACTACTTATGATGACTTATGCAAGTCTGGTCTTTTACCCCACTTATACATTTTTTTCCTGTATTTGTTGCTTTGGTTTTGTTGCCTTTGTGCCATCGATGCACATTGTGTGGCACATGGCAGCACAGAATAGCGCATCATGGAGACAGAACAAGACCACCAATCAAAGAGCCAACCCTGAAACAAAACCTGCCAGCACTTCGTGTTCAGAACTCAGCATGAACCATCATTTCTTTGAAGTCTCTGTTGAACCAGAACTTGGAACTGAAGCCTCAAAATACTCTGCTTGCCAGTTCTGAACAACAGCTTGTCAACACCTGCTGGCTGCACTGGATGCTATTCAGTGCTGGAACTGTTTGCATCCAGTAAAGAGGTCACCGAGTAACCTGGTATATAGCAGCCCCTCCCTCCCATCTTCTCCATTTCTTTTTGGTCGTACAACTCCAACATATATGAAATAAACCATGTCCTTCGCTCCTTCATGATAATGCTGGGTGGTGCTGCTCTGCACATTCATTTACTGTAGAAATTAGGTGGTGTAGATTTCTGCTTAAGAACAGCTACTGCTGGTGAGAAGGCACTGTTCACATTTTCACATCACAAGAAGCTTCCTCTTCTCCCCCAGCGATCTGTGCTTTGTTGCTGCTGCTGGAACCTAGTGACCTTCCTTCAGCGTAGCAGTGTATAAAGGTGTGCATGTTCTGTGGCTGTGTCTTTAAGAGTGGTCAGAGACACCTATTAGCCTAATTTCTCCTTCCTTTTCCCCACACTGGCACTGTTCCTGGTCTCAGCATGGTGCTCTCAAGGTCCTCAGTCCCATATACTTCAGTTACGGAGCTGGTGAGAAGTCGGGAGTGCAAATCCTACCCAAACCCCAGTGCTGATTATCACTGCTGTGCACCATATGACTTTTTCTGTTTTCAAATGTAAATAGAAACTCACATGTGACATAACGTAGTGTCATGCTTAACATAATGACATGTTTATCAAAAGCCCCAGACAATGTATTCTGACTCATGGAAGCTCAACATCATTGCTGCCAGAGCCACACTCTCTTAAAACCTTGTTCGCTGTTGGAGTCAGTTACTCTCCAGCAAGGGATTATCCAGTGTGATCTTCTTTCCACGGGTACAAACTCAGTACAGACACTGTACTTGTCCCCCGGGAAGGTGGTGGGTGATACTGCAACTCTCTCCTAGGGAAAGGATTTGGCTATGGCACTCAAGAAGGTCTCAGCTTGCAATGCAGAAGGTATTCAGTGGGAGTGTACGGCCCGTCTTGGAGCTGAGAGGCGGCTCCTTTAGATCCGTTCACTGCTGATACCAGTCTTCTGGCGAAGGGAATGTGTGTGCAAGTAGTATGTCATCCCAGCCCTGAATCTGGTGAGTATCTTAAATTCAGGATTTGGTTCAAGGCCCTTGTTGTCTGGTTTGGGTATATTTGTACGTTGAATATTTTCCTGTAGAAGCCTGGCATAAGCCATCAGGGCACTAAATTATTTTTCCTACAAAGATTGCATAACGTTTATCATTGTGAAATGTGTTATTGTGTAAAGTGAGTCAAGTGTACAGAAAGTACTCCTATGCAAGTCTACCCAGTATCCACGTACCGACTCTCTCTGTATAAAGACAAGGCTGCCTGTAACCACTGAGTACAATAAACACTTCTTCCAGGGAAGTGCGGCAAAAGAGCGTTTTGTTGCCTGACAGCTGAGTCAGAACCAAAGAAGGTAAGAAACTTGGGCAACCAGATACAAGTGATTTTGGGGAATGTGCAGCTTTAGCTTCAAAATTTCTGGTGGGGTGATCTGTAGACGTAAGAAAGCAGGTTGCAATAGGCAAGATTTAGAAATTGTGGCTCCCGTTCATGATGCTTTCCAACAGAGCCCTCTGGCGACCTGACAACTTCAGAGCTCCGTTACTGACTGGTGTGCTGATGGGGTTGCTCAGACAACTAGCCCGCCTGGCAGCCCCCAAAGGCCCCGCAACTCTGACCCGGTGCCGTGCTGAGCTGGGGTGGCCCAGGCAGTGTCCGTGGGGCAGCACTGAGCTGGGGACTGGCCGCCTGCCTCCTGCAGCCCTGACGGCACCCCGTGCCCTTGAGTCTGGCCAGGAATGTGTCTGTGCTGGTCTTTGCTGAGATTTCCCAAACTCTGGCTTGTTTTCCTGCTGTGACCAGGGCTCGCCTTGAGCTGCGTTACTGCAGCAATGCCATGCCTGAGGCATTCGCAGATCTGGCAGGCGATGCGTTTCCTCGGCTGCAGCACAGTGGTGACTTCTCTGTGACTTCTCTGTGACTGGTGGTGTAAGGCAGAATTGCTCAATGCTGGCGGCTCTCTTGGCTTTGGTGTTGTGAGACTTTCCAGGCAGGGCGATTGCCTCTCCTGGTGTCGGCTTTCTCCTACTCTGGAGAATTCCCAGGTCTCATGCAAAATTTTCCCTTTTAAAGGCCTCCATCTTTGCTTGGCCCTGTCCCCCTCTTGGGCGACTCCCAGGCTCCCAGGCTTCCTAAAGCCTGAGCATCTGCCGTGCTTTTGGCGCTGTCAGCTCTGGAGGTCTGTGCCCTGGACAGCTACATCACAGCCTTCTACGAGAACAATGTGGTCTTTTTCAAGGCATTTAGAATAGAACACAATGGACTATTTCAGTTGGAAGGGACCTACAGCAATCATCCAACTGCCTGACTAATTCAGGGCCGACCAAGTTAAAGTACATTATTAAAGGCATTGCCCAAATACCTCTTAAACACTGACAGGTTGGGGCAGTGACCACCACTCTAGGAAGGTTGTTCCAGTGTTTGACTGGTCCTGTTAGAGGACATTGCAGTGACGGTTGGACCTGAGGAAGCCTTAATGCTGATAGACAAAAATAAGACTTCTGGGTAAAATTATATAGTGAAGATATCAGATGAAGAATATATTCCTTGATCTCCTACGCAGTGGTAAATATGATTAGGCAGGTTATGTTCCTTTATCCTCACAGACATGCCACAGATTCTAACAAAAGTGTTTTTTTATGAAGCACCTGAAACTACAATAGTAATATGCTATTTCCAAAATACCAGGCAAAAAAATACTTTCCAGAAGAAAAAACTTGGTTTATTTATGAGCAATTTAAAATTGCTCATTGTGCAAAAATTGCTTTTCATAACAGAAATAAAAAAAAAAATCCTTGTTTAACTCTTTCTCACAAAACAGGCGAGTATGCTAGCTCTAGGCAGAGAGATCAGCACAGTCCAAGGGTTAGTTTACATTGCAGGATGAACCTGGGAGGGAGGACATTCTCAGGGCACCTGTCACAGCTATAATACACCATTGGCCAAAGGCAAGAGGCATAACAGGACTATGTGTCTCATGAGCATAGATGAATCAGCTATACTCTGAAGAGTGAGGGTTGTACTTCTCACGGGTGGTCTGCCTTCAGCACTGCCTGAATTGTCTACCGGTGGCAGCCAGGCGCAGTAAGGTTATATGGAGTAGCGTGTGCTAACCAGGGGGGTCTGGGCTTGCCTCAGGATGGGTTTGGAAGTCTGGAGCGGGGTGTACAAAAGGAGTGTGCAAATGTTCCTTCCATGGATACCTCGTGGATCAGCATTGCTTCTGACATGCTCTCTTAGCCTTTTGTTCATCTTTTTTTACAGTATTTCAAATTGGAAACAAGATCCAATTCCTAGAATGGTTTCTTTGACTTTTTACTGTAAGTGGCAGAACTATACAGTACCTTCTCAGATTACTCAACAGCAGAATATATCCAAAGCAAATTTATTAGTCTCTACTCCTCCTCTTTCTATCCGGTTTATATTCCCCATGTCCGATCCAGGAGCTGTGAGGCACCAGCCATGGTCCCTTCCCAGCCTCTCCTGCACGCTGCGGTGTTTGCGCTCGCAGTCCTTCAGGTCCTTGCCTCCGACACCTTCATCGCAGCTGTCTACGAGCACGCAGTCATCCTGCCAGATGCCACCGAGGAGCCCGTTTCTCCTGACGATGCTTTGGCCCTCATGAACAAAAACATGGATGTCTTGGAAGGCGCCATCAAGGAAGCCGCCCAGCAGGTACTAAGCGTATCAGGAATGTTGTTAACTAATGTTTTCTTCTCCTGCTGACCCTCCTGGTTGTCTGTTGATGAGTGAAAACTTAAAGGATCTTGTGTCAGGGTGCCCACATCATTGTGACTCCTGAAGATGGCATTTATGGCTGGCGTTTCACAAGAGAAACCATCTACCCCTACCTGGAAGATATCCCTGATCCGGCTGTGAACTGGATTCCCTGCACCGACCCCACAAGGTGATTGCTTCTGCAGTGATTTATGTGGTTTCAAACTCATGTTTCATGGAGTCGTGAGCTGCTCCCAATAAATACCCAAGAACTGCCATTTTTTTAAGCTATTAAAAATCCTAAATACTGTAGAAACAAAATGCATCAAAAAGAACTCTTAATTAAATGGTAATGGGAATATGTAAGGCAAAAAGCATTGACACAGTCTCACTTTTAAAAATTGCAAAAGGAGGAAAATGAGGAAATTTGGGCAAAATAATTATTTTTAAAACATGTAAAACTTCATCACTTCGGAACAATTGTTAAAATCTCCTGTAAGTATAAGCTAGTTTGTTATCATATCTGATGCATAGATTAGACAAGGTGATTCAGTCCTCAGCTCAGTGGCTGCATGACTCCAAAATCAAATTGCACAAAGTACTTCCCTAGATCTGAAAGTAGTGCCTTTTAGAAATTCAGCTGCTTGCACAGTCTGCTGTGTTACACAGGGCTGCTCCGAATGTGTGTCAACAGGGGACAGCAAGAGGACCAGGTTTGTTTCTAAGCTAAGTTTTTGTATTCTCCTGTCCTGAGGCTTTATGAAGCTAGATTTCAGGGGCCCCCAGCTCTGTAAATGCTGTGGCCACTTTTTACTAAAAGCTTATGGACAGCTGCCTTAAACAGAGTGAAGACTCTTAAGAAAGGCTAAAATGATCTTTTGAAATTGAGATTTAGATCTGTCTGAAAATGTATCAAGTTATTTTAAGTTTATATCTGTATACTGATTAATTCTCTCCCTTGTTTTCTGAAGTCGTTCATATCTTTCTTTGTGCGTTAGCTGCAAATCATATCCACACAGAAAATAATAACTTAGTCTTGTTAAGACTACAGGAAAGAACATTTTTTAAAGTTAAAGGAGACCAACAATTTAAAATTATTCTATGAACAGCGAGTGAAGAAAATGAACAGAAACCATTATTTGATCTATACCTTTTTCTGCACCCAGGGATATGGAGTTAGTGGAATAGTAATTTTGAATGCATTTCTTCCACACCTGAATTTAAACTTGTAAAATTGTGTTGTTTTTTTTTTTTTTTCTCTCACCAAAAATGCATTAGATTTTCTCCAGCTCCAGTGCAGGAACGACTCAGCTGCATGGCCAGGAATAACTCCATCTACGTGGTTGCAAACATCGGGGATAAGAAGCCGTGTAACTCCAGTGATCCCAGCTGCCCCAGCGACGGTCGCTATCAGTACAACACCGATGTCGTCTTTGACCCAGAGGGGAAACTGGTGGCTCGTTACCACAAGGTAAAGAGACACATCAGCATCACCCTGTAATTGATTATCAGTATACTTTTCATATCTCTGGCACCAATTTCAGATGGTTTATACAATAATTTTACATAATTGTAGAGCGACAACTAATTCAGGATGATCTGATGCAGGGATCTTATGGCCAGAAGGAAAAGCAGGCAAGTGCATGATCGATCAGGCATTATCCCCAGGAGCCTGGCAGCTGCAGAGTGCATGCCGGATACCAGGCATCTAAGGGCTACATTTATGACAGTAAATGGGAAAGAAGCAGTGACGGAGTTTTCCGTACTCAGTAAATGTTAGCTGGTCCTCAGCACAGTTTTAGCCAAGCCAGATAGCCAGGCACCGCTTCCAGGAGGCGGCTGGGGCACAACCACCCCAATTTGTAGGGGAAGAGGGTGAGCTGGATGGATGCAAGTCCGCTGTACCAGCCAGCTCATGTATCTCAACCCCCAGCATTGCCACAAAGCCCCTCTCAGACACAAAAGTAGCTGTTCATAATCTTGCCTTATTTTGGGTCCTAATATGCCATTTTCTTCACCTGCAGTACAACCTGTTTAGAAGAGAAACTCAGTTTAATTACCCGAAAGAGCCAGAAGCTGTCACCTTTGAGACACCCTTTGGGAAATTTGGCATTTTCACGTGCTTCGACATCCTTTTCCGAGAGCCTGCCGTGGTCCTGGTGAGCGAGTTGCAGGTGGACTCCGTGCTCTTCCCAACGGCTTGGATGAACGTCCTGCCGTTTCTGACTGCGGTTGAGATTCACTCTGCCTGGGCCATGGGCATGGGTGTCAATTTGCTTTCAGCAAATACACACAACATCAACTTGGCCATGACAGGTGAGCTGCATTTGGGAAAAGGGAAGCTGTCTTCAGAGTAGTGGATTCAGAAGCAGGCAAAAGTGTTTTACAAACAGTGGGGTCTCTGGAAAATAGCATTTCAATCAGACTAAAAATATTCTTGATGTTGTATTGAATGTAGTAAAGAGCTTCAGGCAAGGAAATGTTAAACGTTCTTGGAGAGGTAAAATTAGAAAGTGTACGACATTAAATTCTGTTATTTCACAAGTGAAATTTTCTTTAAAAAATAACACAGTTTCACTTAAATTTTCAGCCTCTTGTTTAGAAGCAGTGTTTTTTGTTTAAAATTCAATCAGAAGTTAAATGGAGAGAAAAATGTTATAACCAGAACTTAACAACACAAAACCAAAAGGAGGATTCCTGTTGAGTATTGAATAAAGTATTATCAGGTTTTTGTTGCTGCTGAAGAATTAGAGATACTTATATTTTGATTTGATCTGAACAGATATTTACTGCCTTTATTTTTTTCTTTAAACTGAGAAAACATTGCTGTAGCTGCATCTGTAAGGTTTCCCCAAAGCTGAAATGAAAGCCACAAAGGGACACTTTTGCCTGTCCTAAATAGACTGAGCTGAGTTTAGGCCACAGTCCTGGGTTTCCTTCCGTAAAAAGTAATTACCCTCATGATTTCTTTCTTTGGCAAATATGCCACTCTTAGAGTTCTGATTTATATTTCAATTAACTTAAGTTCCTAAAAAACAAAAAGAGAGATGACTTGAGTGTCAAATTGTTGTTTAAGGCTCAGAGTCAAGATCCAGCAAAGCACAAAATCTGTGAAGTTTAGGTCATGTTTAATCTGTGAATTTTAGGTCATGCTTTTATGCTATGACGAGTTCTGTGCTTTAAAATTCTTCCAAAAGTCTCTGTAACGTGTTGATCGAAAATAGCATTGCCAAAGAAGCCCGCCGGTGTGGCACGGGGGGTGGCTGGCCCCCCTGCCGAGCCGTGCTCCGGGGTGCGGGCTGACGGAGGGCTGGTGGGTGTCCTTGCCAGGCAGCGGGCTGTTCACACCCGAGGGACCTGCCGCCTACCATTACGACAGCAGTACAGAGGAGGGACGTCTCCTGCTGGCAGAGCTGAGCGCACGCCCACGTCTTTCCCCCACCTACCCGCCTGCCGTCAACTGGAGCTCGTATGCTACAAGCATCAAGAAATTTCCAGGAGAAAAAGACACTTTTTTGGCTGCTGTCCGGAGGGATATATTCACTTTCAGTGAACTCAGGTGCAACGCTGGAAATTACACGGTTTGCCAAGGAGACCTCTGCTGTCATTTGGTCTATCAGATGTCAAACAAGAGCAAAGACGAAGTTTATGTCCTGGGTGCGTTTGATGGGCTGCACGGTTCTCTCATAAAATACCATTGGCAGGTAATTGGTTTTGTAGGGTTGAGTGTGGGTTGTATATGCCTACACCCAAACCAACCCAAAACACTTGTCCATTACTGCATCGTGAGAACTTTACTTGCTATCAAATCCAGCTCTTGGTTGTTGAAATTTTAGCAGTATTTTGCCTTTCTGTATCCTCCTCCCCACAGATATGCACGCTGCTCAAGTGCAAGAGCACAGACCTGAACACATGTGGGCAGCCGGTGGAGACGGCTCAGACCAAGTTTGAGATGTTCTCCCTCAGCGGCACGTTTGGCACCAACTATGTCTTTCCAGAAGTCTTGTACAGCGGGGTGCAGCTGGCCCCCGGGGAGTTCGAGGTAATGGGGCACCCTGGAGCTGCTTGACGTAAGATTTTCCAGACTGTGGTGCTGGAAACTGATATGACAGCAAAGTCCCATCCGAGAACCACTTTATTTGGCTCTGCAGACTGGAATTTGAGGGGACATTTAAATGGATAGATTGAATTAGTCCTTACTGATGAGAACATATAAATGCTAAGTCCAAGAGTCTCCTCAGTGCTTTCTTTAGCAAATATGCCTTCCCACTTCAGATCCCAAACCTATAAACAGCAGCTTTTAAGGAGGTATTTTCTATGGATTTCTGCTAATGGGCATTTTAGGAAACAAAGAAATCAAATACTCTGAGATATTGTCCAAGAAAAAAAAAAAACCACCAAAAACTAATGAGTATCATGCATAAGAGCAGAGATCCTATGCAGTTAAAAATGTTAAAAGGGGTTTTCAAGGGTTTTGTGGAGTTGGGTTTTTTTTATATTTTTATTTGAAACTTCAGCGTGTAATTTTGCCAAAAGGTATTTTTATTCATAAATCTTAGATTATGTTTATGTAAGAGGCTGGATGAAATATTAATGGATTTGGAACAGGTATCTAATAGCTTGCAAGAGAAAACGAAGACAGTGAACAAGACTTTAAAAGTTTTAGGGGAAGCAAGGGTGATTTTTTTTACAAGGCAGAGAATTGAAGAACTTTGCTCACCCTGCGTATTTGTTTTGAATGGGACTTCTGTAAAAACATACACACGAAAGGATTTATTAGCATACTAAAATATGTTCATGGCCTATTTTTTTTAAAAAAAAATGTTTTCTTAACACATTCGTGCTTACTGTTTGTCACAGAGAGGCTCTTCAAAAGTTGCAGGTGTTCCAGTCTATCAACAACAGTGATTTCAAATCAATCTGTAAAAAGTAACTAAGAAAAGCAACATATGGTCAGTAGCCTGAAATTCTGTACTTCCATCTGGAAATTGTTTTAGAGTCTACAAATCAAAAGATATTTCAAATTACTGTCCTAGATATGTATATAAACTTCATCACCATGTATGAGTAACTAAGGAGAACCGAACACATCAGTTATTGTCACTCTCACCTTCTTATAAGGCATTGAAAATGATCTTTTTTTTTCCCAAAAGAAGAAAATTTTAAAGACTTTCACGTCCAAGGAAATGTGGGAAGGCTATGGCAGAGCCAGAGAGAATTCCCTTTTCTTTCATTCTCACGATCCTTTTTTAAAGTGCTCCACCCAAATATTCAACCTTTAAGGCCTATCCTTTCTGTAGCAGGCAACGTTGCTGCTCTGTTAGTGGAATGTTAGGATCATTCTTTCTCTTTTCCACTAGGTGCTATGTGATGGGCGTTTGGAAAGTAAGCATGGCACATCGAAACCACTCGTAACAGCGACGCTTTTTGGAAGGCTTTATGAAAAGGACCTGCCGCATCCTCTGCGAACCTCCCCATAATGTAACTCCTTAGGGTCACACAGTCACCATAGACAGGAGGGGAATTCCCTGCAGTGATCCACCTCCTCACGAGCTGCGGCGGTTATCCTCTATCACTGCTGTTCTGCAATCTTGCGCTTCTGCTCAGCAGTTGTGGCAGTTGAGTTTATTTAAGAGAAAGCAATGCAATCGCTCTGTTGTGTACCTATATCAACGGTATACTTTTTTAATAGTGCTCGAGCCAGTGTAATAACTTTTTAGTAGGAATGCTCTGTCATGTGAAATCTTTAATTAGAAAGTATTTTTTTTCCCAAAGATATCATGTAGATTGCCAGGATAAAACTAGAAAGAAGACTGATACTGAAATGTGTGAAATGCGAAATTTGCCAATTTGCTGCAGAACAAATATTCACCAAGGAAGCCTTCCTGTTTTTCAGACTGTATAAGCACTGAGTGTTCGTGTTTCTCATCCTTTCACACAAATCGATAGGGCTTCTCTAGTGCTCAATGGGCCTTGGCCCCATCCTGAGCAAGAGACTGTGCAATGAAGAGAAAAATAGATTTGAAATGGTTTTAGGTGCATCCTTAAAGAGAGAAAGTGGTCCTCCACAACCTGCACAGGCGCTGAGTCTGCCTGAGCTCTGTAAAGCATCTTCAGTTCTGCAGTCCCTCTGAGCTTGCACTGCTTTGTACGTGCTGTACCTGTGCTAGGTCCAACGCACTTCAGATCAGACTTACCGTATAAACACATATACCAACACATTCTCCTGGGTGTTCAGAAAATTTCTTTAAAACTGTGAAAACATAGGAAATAGGCAACGATTTAGTACTTGAAGCACATTTGAGCATATGGTGTGAGAAATGGGCATTATTTGAGACTTCTAGCAATGGCATGTATAACCTGGCAGTCCTGGACATGGTGTGTATCTATCATGTTCTGCAGCAAACGGGCCTCATTTGCACTACATTTGACTTGCAGTGATCCCTGCCTCAGTGTTTATCCCGTAATCTTTTGCGTCTACTGCCCTTCACATCACTGTCATATAACCTGCACCATACTTAGCACTGAGCTGCCATAAATGAGGCACATAAGAAACACTCTGTGGCTTCCTACTGCATGCACACCGATGTATGTTATCCAGAAGTTGTTGAAATCACGTGATTTCTGTTTTCCCATGTGCTGCTGCTTCTCAGCACACAACTTTGGAGACTCCTTCCAGGACTTGTTTCCTCCTGGAAATAAAACAGCTGAGCTCATATTCAGCAAAAGCACTGTACCCCTCAGGAGCAGCTATTCCAGACAGGCAGGACCTCGAGGTCATGCTTGCTGATGGCTTGTCCAGTACTTCACCCGTTTCTCAACTGACTTGTGGTTGTAACCCAGACTAGTCTTTCATCAAACAGAGGTGGCTTTGGTCAAGAGACATTATGACCGACCTGTGGCAGTACTAATCCCACATGACTGTTGGGTGTGCAGTGCATAGAAGGTCCAGAATTCCAAGACGCAGAGGGCCACACCGAAAGGTGGCAGCTGACCCTGCTCCCCAAGCCAGTCTGGGACACTCCAGGAGCTCCTTGTCTCGCATGTGAGGAGCAACAGTTTGGGAAGGGCAAAGGAGACTTGAGCATGCTGGTTAATGATGGTTTGCAGCTTCGCCCCGTTGTTCCCGCAGGTCTGTTGGTTTGCACTGTGGTCAGCAGAATCAGACACATATGGTTGAAAGTGCCTCTGCAGCAGAGCAGCTGGGAGCTTTGCCTGGGGCTGGTCCTGCGGTGGTGCTTCCCCATCCATCCTCAGTGCTGCTCTCTCAGCTCTCTGCCCTGGGAGAGATCAAAGAAACACTCTGAGAAGGGCAAGCGCTTACCTTGACATGCAATCTTCAGTACTGAAAAAGATCCTAAACCATTTTTTAACTTCAAAACGTGATTGTCTCTACTGCCCCTGAACCCTGCTTTTTCCCTCTCTGCCCCAGAGGAGGTACCTCTGATACTTTTCTGCTCTAGTCTTGGTCGTTCCTTGAGACAGCTCAGATCTTGGCTCCAGCGTGGTAGGGCTGGAAGAAAGAGGGAGCCCCCCTGGGGAGGACAGCCACTTCCTCCTGCAGCCCTCTGACCACACAGGCGCTGCAGGAGCTGCAAACTTGGGTGAGGAGACAGCACCGCACCTCCTTCTCCTGCTCCCTGCTGCTCATCTCCATCTCCCCTTTGGCCACCCTTCAGGTGAAATACGCTTTTATTACCTGGCCTAGAATTGCTTACATAGAAAACTAAAAAAAAAAAAAAAAAAAAAGAGTAACTGCTAGATTAAATTGGACTTTTGATTTTGTTGTTGCAGTCAAATCACTTGATTAAATTTTTTTCACTGGTTGACATCAATAGCTTTACATGCTAATCCACCAAAAAAAAGAATCTGGGGACATTTTGGAAATAAGTGCCTCCCAGATGCATCAGGGGCACTAGAAACAAACAAATCCTTTGCAGGTTGCTGATATCCTGAGTACTTCATGTACTCCAAATGGATGTGGAATTTATAAAAATTTTTCCAAAGATGAAGAGGAATATAGTCGGGAGACATAGACTGAACAGAATTGTAGACATTCAGTATATTATGACTAGCATTATCTTTACGTATCAGGCTAAACTTTCCTAAACTATCTGTACCAAAAGAGTCAGTGAGAGTTTATTCAAGCTCCTGAGTTAGTGTTAGGGAGATAGGGCTGCTGGGAAGATAACTAGATTTTAAAATAAATGTTTTGTCTTTATTCAAGGGTAGAGTTTATACCCTGTTCTGCTCCTTTGTCACTACTCAGGCTGTGATAATTGAACATAAAAATGTCTCACATACTGCTTGCTGGCATTTCTCAAGTATGGAGTACTTCCCAGATACACGCAGAGCCGACTGTCTTAGGCTGTCAGAGTTGGAACTGGGTAGGATACAATTGATATTGCTAGTTAAGTAGCTTATAGGAGATCAGGAAAGGACCCTCAAACCCCATCCATTAGGGATGCAGAAGTCCAAGATTCTTTGAAAAGGATATTAAAACTAAATTTGAAGAATGGTTGACCTGTAGTTTTCAAGATTTGCTGCACCTCTTTTCTCTCCCTGAGAGGGTAACAAGGGTGCCATACAATGGACTGCTGAAGAGTTTATTAATCCCTTTCTCATTTCTGATGACAAAGCAACAATTAAACAGAGCAGAGGATGACATTACATGAACCGTTGCAGCAGTCTCAGAGTAGCTCCATCATTATAATGCGCAAGAACCGTGAACCCTGTTTTTGGGTAAGGGTTCCCTGGAAGGCGTGCAAAAGCCAACCAGATCTTCAGCTGAGGAACTTGGTGGTCACAGTGACTAGACGAAGTTCAGTTTTAGGAAATGTGAGGTTTTGTAATAAAGGCCAATTTCAAATGGTGCAAATTACAGAAACATTCAAAATACAGAAGCAGATAATGAATGACTGCTGCAACAAATCCTATTCATCTAGAACAGTTTCTGTTGAATTCATGGAAAGTTAACCAGCTATCATACTTGCTAGGTGGGAGTTAGAAAAGAGAGAACATTAGTTCATCTTTAGGGGGAAAAAAAAGGCCTCTCCTGCATTTTCCTTATAGGACAGAACTTGAGTTTCTGAAAAAAACAAGAGTTTTTAGTAACTCTGGGACAGGTATGCCAGAGAAGAATCAAATTAATTTATATGTAATTCACGTCAATGACTCCACCTCAAAAGCTACTCCAGATGGTATCCTAATGAGCCCCATCCTTTCCTGAGCTGGAAAAGCCTGCTCTTTACACGTCAATATTTCTTCCTTATACTTCGATGCTGGCCAAAGAAAACAAGACCCACCTGTCCACAGCGTTTCTGATCACACAGAGAGAAAAACAAGTCCTTAACAGATTTTATTGATGTAAGGCTTCAGGTAAAGGTAGAAAACCACGGTGTTAAAAAAAGTGTGGTCCAAACCTTACAGCTGACTTTAGTAAGACTGGTAACAACTTTAGGGAAACTAACTTTAAGTGAAATCTGTTGTACTTTATTGTACATACTGAATCAAAGCAAGAAAACCTTGAGCAAAAATAGAGTGACAGAATCTTAATAATCTGTTTTTCTTTAAAAATGACAGCAAGATGCAGTCAGAGATTGTGCAACTATTAGACCCAATAACACAATATTAAATGTTTATGAACAACTCAAGTTATCATAGGTGAATTATTGGCACTGTGGAACACCATCCCTAGGTACACAGAATCAGTGCAGATATAGCGAGTGATAGACAAAATGACCATGACCTGAGTTCGAATTGAAGGATTTATACATTTCTAATTAATCAAGAACTAAACTATAACCCCACCTCGTCCAGATAGTGTTTGCAATGTCACCATACACCATCAGGGCAAGAAAGCTGAAAAAGAGAAATAACTTGCACAGGTCAATAAAGACAGCAGCATTTATTATAAGGCTTAGCACAGCTAATACAAGAATGCTTCTCAGTGGCTTGTGATGGACTACGAGATGTCATGGAGCCCAACAGAGAAATGATATTATTCTCTCAACACCATAGACAAACAGCACCTCCTACTGAAGCCATAGATGAGCATAACAGCATTATCCAGTGTTGTCAGACGCAGCTGTGGATCAGACACGGCCAGAAATGATCAGTCTTGACGAAACAGAAACTTAGCACACTGACAATATGTTAATTTCTCTTTCAGTTTAGAAAACAATTAAGAATTAACAGAAGCACTTGGAGACTCCATCTGTGAAAATATGTGGTGGGTTGACCCTGACTGGACACCAAGTGCCCACCAAAACTGCCCTGTCACTCCCCTCCTCAGCTGCACAGGGGAGAGAAAATATAAATGCTCGTGGGTTGAGGTAAGGACAGGGAGATCACTCACCGATTACTGTCATGAGCAAAACAGAGTTAACATGGGGAAATTAGTTTAATTTATTGCTAATCAAATCAGAGTAGGATAATGAGAAATAAAAACAAATCTTAAAAACACCTTCTCCCCACCCATCACTTTTTCTTTGCTTTAATTTTACTCGCAATTTTCTCTCTCTTTCACCCTGAGTGGAACAGGGGGATGGGGAATGGGGGTTGTGGTCAGTGCATCACACTTCTTTGCCACTTCTTCCTCTTCAGTGGGAGGACTCCTCGCACTCTTCCCCTGCTCCAGCATTGGGTCCCTCCCACAGGAGACAGTTCACCATGAACTTCTCCAACGTGAGACCTTCCCATGGGCTGCAGTTCTTCACCAACTGCTCCAGCATGGGTTCCTTCCATGGGGTGCAGTCCTTCAGGAACAGACTGCTCCAGCATGGGTCCCCCCCGGGGTCACAAATCCTGCCAGCAAACCTGCTCCAGCCTGGGCTCCTCTCTCCACAGTTTCATAAGTCCTGCCAGGAGCCTGCTCCAGCACAGGCTTCCCACGATGTCACAGCCTCCTTTGGGAATCCACCTGCTCCAGTGTGAGGTCCTCCATGGGCTGCAGGTGGATATCTGCTCCACTGTTAACCTCCATGGGCTGCAGGGCGACAGCCTGCCTCACCATGGTCTTCACCATGGGCTGCAGGGGAATCTCTGCTCTGGCACCTGGAGCACCTCCTCCCTGTCCTTCTTCACTGCTCTTGGTGTCTGCAGAGTGGTTGCTCTCTCATATTCTCACTCCTCTCTTTGGTTGCAGTTGTCGTTGTGCAGTTGGGTTTTTTCCGCCCCTTCTAAATTATGTTATCCTAAAGGGGCTACCATTGTCACTGATGGGCCCGGCCTTGGCCCGTGGCGGGTCTGGCATTGGCTCTACTGGACGTGGGGAAGCTTCTAGCAGCTTCTGACAGAAGCCACCCCTGTAGCCCTCCCCACCACCAAAACCTTGCCACTTAAACCCAACACAAAGTATTAAAATGTTTCTTGAAGCTATTCATTACTATAAAGTTGTAAGTGAAATACTCCATTGTCTGTTCAAATATTCTCATGGCAGCAGCGAATTTCCACTACAAACACGGACAACATAAGAAATGCATTCTAACTAACTACCCATCTTCATCTGCTGCTTCTAATATTAAAGTTAATTTTGATGAACTCATAGTCTGGTGGCTGTGATGGTGTCAGGATGCAAGAGCAGCAAGGAGCGTAGCAAGAAGTAATATCTTCTAATGTCAGAAAAAATAGTCAGTCTTTAGGAAAGCCCTTTGTAGAAAAAAAAGGAGAATAAGTATTTGCACACTGTTGGTTGCCCGGCTCATGTACTGCAAAACATAATAACATAAAACATTAAAAATAAATAATAGAGCACCTTAGAGAGAGTCCTCAAGATCAAGTGATGACTTTTGTAACAGAAATTTTCGAACATTTACGTCTACCTGAGTGTTAGGAGTATGAGACATACTTGAATTTATCAAAGTCAAGTAGATGGAAACATTAAGGTCAGTTTTTACAGGATGGTTACTTTTCTATTATGCAACTCACTTTGCTGTGTTTTCCAGCCATTTGAGATTGCTGTTTTGTACACTGGAAAAGGACTATTAGGTTACAGTTTTGGGGTTATTTAAGGAAAAGACATTGTTTCTTTCAGGCAAAACGTTCTTAGTCGTTCATGTCAAATTTATGAATGGTTTTGCAAAAAACTAAACATCATTCTGCAACTTTTACAAAAATCTTAAGCAAAATAGAATAATGAGAAGCAGTTTTAATGCCTTAGCATCAACTCCACTAAGTTGATCAAAGAGACTACCGTGAACTTCAGGCTTATGCTATTGCTAAGTTACTTAAAGACTTTTTAGGATACTCTTCTTCATACTTGTTAGAGACCTTTCTAAGTTTTCCATATAACATTTATTACTGCACTGGCTAAGTTCTGCTATCTAATAGCTAGAGCTCTCTCTTTTCTTTTTGCATTGCGTCTCCACTAAGAGCCAGAAATCTTGACTTCATGTTCTTTTCATTGAGGTCCAATAAAGACAAATGGAGCAGTGAGTTTGCTATACGACTGCTAAAATCAGTAGTGGTATGTCACTTTACATCTGCTGATCATGCATCTGCAGACACAGAGATGTTCTGCATTTAGTTGTGAATTCAAACAGTCAGATTCCGTGGTTTTTTCCATGCACCTTGCATGGAGGCTCTCACTCCACTTGACTGGCTTTGGCTGGAAGTCATTGACTCTGCCTAGGAGATTTCGTAGAGATGGTGATCCATATAGCTCCCACCCTGGCAGAAGTTAGGTGCACTGGCCCTGTAAAATCCCCAGTATCTTGGTTTGTCATCCAGCTGACTAACTGTGATGAAATCAATCAAAAATGTAAAAAACTTTGTTTTCTTTCCATCCCCTACTCGGTTAGTAGTTGTCTTCTCCAGTTTTCTCAGAGATGTTCTTAAACTGAGTTGGCCATAATAGCTAACATAACCAAATTTTGAAAGCACATTATAATTCATTCATGGAAACTTATTGTTCGAAAGAAGAATTACGCTTGCCTAAGTAGAAATCAAATCAGTCTGACACTGAGCTATAAAAGGGAAGACCAACCTGTTAAAACATGGCCATTAATGGACAATGATGTACTTCCTGGTTGTTAAACTGAAAGACAGAAAGCTTTGTCAGGTGTGGGTAAAAATACTTGTGTGGTGCCTTTCATAACAGATGTCATTTATCTATAACTCAAGAGTATCAGATGGCTGTATGTATAAGGACCAGAGCTATAAAAAAAAGCTCGAGTTTGATCAATCATCATTACCTAGCAACAGGCTTATACATTCGTTTTGTTGAATTTTTTCTGAGCCTATCTTTAACATTACACTTGGCATTTTAGATTGTTTATTCATGTTAACATTAGCCTTTCTTTGCAGGGATTCTTCCAAGTTCAGCCTTAGACTAAACAAAAAGCAGGCACGAAACCTCTCGCATTTGAAGGTCGTGCAACACAATGTAACCACTCTTGTGTTTTGCCAGGGGACTCTTACACTGCCAGTTATTTTCTGCTGGGTCTTTTCTTACAGATCATTGCTCTTCTGTCACTAAGGATGCGATCCATATCCCCCCTCGATTTGCCAAGGCTCACCATTAGATAATATCCTGATGTCTTACGAACATTCGCAATCACAGCACTTCCACAAAGCTAGGCATCATTTTTGTCCTGTAATGTAGATGAGGGGATGAAGTGCAAAGAAACTGATGTTTACAGTACACACTAATTTAGGCAGATAACTTGAGATGTCAGAATAATTCATATTACAAAAATACTGTATAAAGGCAAAACATGATTGTCACTGGCTTCAGCTGCAAGTGCTGACTACCTGTAAAAATCAAGTCCTGGCATCCACCCAGAAAATGGGGAACACACATTCAGTGAAAGCTTCAAAAGCTGTGGTATGAAGTGACCCACCAAATAACGTGTGGTAACAGATGCATATGCAGCATGTTAGAAAAGAGGGAAAGGAGAAAAGGGACCTGTACAAAGGGGTCCATTTAGGGCATTAGTCCACATGGGCAGCTGGGGCAACAGGGCTTGCAAGGCACAGAAAGAAGAAGCAGCAACCACTGCAGATAACAAGAAAACGGACTACAGAGGGAGGAAAAGCAGAGGGGAAGAAGAGAGAGAGATTTACTTTCTTTTCACTAACCCTCACCTTCATGAGCAAAAAGTTCTGCAGGCTGGTAGAGTGGTAGAGGCACATTTAAATAGCTAAACCTCCTGTTGCTGCCATCTGTTCCCTTTCGGTCTCACAGGTATTGTGCAGGAGATGGCTAGCATGCAGGGACTGGATAACATATAATAGTATTCAAACTGACCCCAGTGCACCCTTACCTCCCCTTTGGTGATCCAAAAAACATATTCAAATGACATACAGCAGCTACTGAGAAGCTAAATGAAGCTCTTCTGCTGAGAAATCAGGCTGCCCATGCATGTCTTCCTGAGACTGGGCAGCGGAGGGTGGGCACGAAAAGGCACAGCCTCTGACGCTGGTTGTTTCTGCACTAGTTGAGTTGCTGTTCCTGCACTGCCACCGTGCCAGCAACGCTCACGCACAGCACTGCTGTTTCTTGCAGCAGTAAACAACTGTGGAAGCCAAGGATGTCACTGGCAGGTCATCCCCCTTAAAAATGGCCCATAGTGCAGCAACACTGGCATCTGCCGTCTGTTGTACTTGCAAAGGGTAATTAGAAACAATCAAGCTTGTTCAATGAAAACAGCGTGTGCCTGTTGTAATCAAATCCAGCATTTGTGAAAGGCAACAGAGTGGTGCGTGACTGGAGGCTCCAGCAGATTATTTACTGATATATAAGCCTTTATTGGTAATTCTAGGTTTCAGTGGCTTCCAGTAGAGTAGCCACACTTCCAGATCAGAATGTGATATTTTAAGACCATAATGTCACCGAGAGTTGTCACTCGTGTTCATCCCTGTGTCCCCTGTGCCACCATTCCTATCTCCTGAGCCCATCCCAATCCCAAATGCCCA
The DNA here is from genome assembly GCF_965231255.1 of Vanellus vanellus. Lineage (NCBI taxonomy): Eukaryota > Metazoa > Chordata > Aves > Charadriiformes > Charadriidae > Vanellus > Vanellus vanellus. The sequence continues at coordinate 66,595,315 of NC_138907.1, forward strand.
GGGGGAAGCTGCAGCCCGAGGCACACAGGTCCCACTCAGGGTTCAGAGGAACCTCAGGGGAGCAGGAGCTGGAAGGCACAGCCCTCCACCAGCGCAGCCCACCAGCCGACGTACACAAACTGACGCAAAGTGGGTCAGGTCTCCTTCCTGGGATTACTTCTTTCTGGAAGGACTCTCCTCCTTGGGTTCCACAGTAATAATAGAACTCTTACGGTTTGAAGATGCAGATGCCGGACAATGAGCTGTGCTTTAAAAAGCAGTAAGTTGCAGTTTGGCTGCTTCTGATTTGTAATTTGGCCATATTTATGTGTAGTTCCTCTGGTACGGTAAAAGACACACAAATAGACAATCAACGTCTCTTAAGTCCCAGCTACAAAGCATATAAGCACCAGAGCAACATAAATAAAAGAGAAGCAGATTTTTTTAATTAGGAGGAAACACTATCTTTTCATTTGGTCTTGTTCTCAGATACTGCTGAAGCATTGTGGTTGGATTTTTTTTATATGTATCCAGTCTGGGATAGACAAAATTTTTAAAGACAACTGAAATCACTAACGCAGAATTACACAGAATTGAAAGGAGGGCGAGAAATAGTTCAGTGCCGTTAGCTTCATCTGTACTTTGACCATAATAAACATTTGTCTTTATTTTGTATGTTTCTTTCCGCAAGCCTGGCTTTAACTTAATTTAGATGGGTTCATCTTTGCATATGCTAGTGCCTCGTGTCAGAATAGATTTATTATCTGCTTATCTTTTCTGAATATTTAATATTTACGTCATCTGGTTGAAGAGGTTTTTCCAGCAGGCTGTAAACCAGAGCCTGACCAAGCGTGCAGCCGCTCAGCTGTGGGATTCACGTGGGATAAGTCACTATCGCGCTGTATCCACAGGCTGCACCGGTTCGAGATGAGGAAATAACTCCTGAGCAGGTACCGTCTCTGTGTCACGCACTCTGAAATACGGTGAGCTGCGAATATGCTAGTCTGGGAAATTATTTTGTTTCAAAGATGAATCTTCTATAGCTGGCACTGAAGATAATAGTCGTGATTCTGCATGGATCACTGCATTCTTTCTGTAGTGGACAGCAATAGCACCAAAAGCAATGAGGTTTTGGGGGTGGCTGGGAGGATGATTAAAAAAGTCATTCATTCCCAATAACTGAAAGAGAAGCATAGCTAGGGGATAATTCATAGGCGCAGCTATGAATTCACAGTAAGGCTCTACTTTCTGTGAAGTTGTTCCAGAGCCGTGTGGATGCAGAATGATGAAGTTGGGATCGCACCTGCTTAGTGCTCACTGCCTCCCTCCTCCACATTCGCCTTCACATTGGAGGTGATGTGGGAGGACACCAAACACCTACAAACCAACCACAGCTCTAAATTCACTCCTGTGGGATTGGTGGGTGCATGGGAGCACAGGGGAGGCAGAGAGGACCTGCCCCACTGCCTGGGTGCCTCTGCTCCGCACCAGCACCGTGGCGGGGGGGGGATTCTCTTGCCCTGCCAGGGAGAGAGGCAAGGGGATGCTCCTGCCCTCCTGCTCCTGCAGGAGCAGCTTTTGCTACCAAACAGAGGCAACAGTGCGTTATGGCATTACTTATCAGGGCTATCAAACATGTAGAACCCCCCCAACCCACCCCATGCAGAGAGTTTCTTAGCTTTGGATGGACGTGTTTTGCTTTACTGTAAAAACATTGTTTTCTTGGTATCTCTTATTCCTCTGTGCATTTCGGGGATTTGCATTTATCTTGGGGTTTGGATTTATAGTCCTGATCCTAAGCACTACACTTTAGGAAAGAGCACAAACATTGCGTTACTCTGTATAAACAGCTATTTTTACTTGGCAAGGAAAAGTGATGGTTTCCACCGAAAAGTAAGAATATAAACCATGGGAAAAGATCTAGAGGTCAATCATCTCATCTGTTCTTTAAATTCCTCTGGTATAAATCTAGGCTAATTTCAGATTGTCTTCAACGGAATTGCACCAGGTTTGCAGCCATAGCATTTAGATTAGTAGCTGGCACATCTTCTCATTTAACCCATCTAATGCAATATTTATTTTGAACTAATAACTCATGGGGAATTTGTGTATATTTCCCCCTCAGATTTCAAACATATGGATGGAAATTTAAGAAGAATTTTTTTTGTAATGCTGTGCTTTTTTTCCTGAGCATTCTGTAAACGGTGAGTGAAGTTAAATACTTTCAAAATTCCTCTCCAACCATGGGGCCACCTTAGAGCCTCCAGCAGTTTTAAATCCATAGTTTCCCTCACAGACAGTCAGCTTTTAAAATGAACCATATGAAAATGAGAAACCTTCCTCTGTCTCATGGATACTGTAAAATTGTATTTTCTACCAAGTGACCAAACCATATCCTTGAAATACAAGCTAAAAGAATCACAGCAGAAATCAATGCTGTCCTGCCTTTTATTTTTTTTCATGGTAACAGTTCCCATTCCCGAGCCCCATTCTGTTCCTTTGCATTTCCAGTGTCCCTTTCACAGCCCTGCCTAAGAAGGACAGAATCATTTTTTAACCCGTTTTTTAAATGGGTTTGGTGTCTGGCAGAAGTGCTATTTACATTCCCTTCTATACTGTTTTCCATTTTAATTATTTCATGTTTTAAAAATAAACAAACAAGTGTAGATGTCTCAAGGTATGCTAGACAACATGGCAACATCTCTTTTTCTGGGTTTTCCAAAAATCTGAAAACTAAGTTCTGCAGAAAAAAAAAAAAAATCAGAAAAGAAAGCCACAGCAACAATTTTGTAGAGCAGTTTTTACTTTGAATTTTGATGTATAACTGCTTTACTATATTACAGACTCAAAAGACTGTTGAACACTATTTACAAGTGCTCCCAAAAATAGAGCTTGACACATTTCTCTTTGATATTATAAATAGCAAGTTTGAGAATATTTTCATGATCCACATCAGCATTAAGCCACAAGAAAATGCCTGTTTGAAGCACCTGCACCAACAGCACAAAAGCTTGTTACCAAAGTGTTCCTTGTTGCTCTAAATCAGTTGACAATTTGGCCTGCTTAATTACTTAATTATCTTGGTATCTCATAAACTGCCACTTTACATTCATTTCAGTAAACATACCATTAAATACCACTCTTCCTATGCTCTCAGCTTCCTCTAGGTCTGTGGTTCATTCCTTTCCGATGTGTATGGGTCCTGCGGTACAAGCTGGCGTATTCAGAGACAATGAATGCAAAGTGCTATGCCCATGGGCTGGTGAACAGCATCTCCAACAGCAGCCTATGCAGAGACGTTGCTTCTCTGCCTTTTGGCTAAGATCATGTGTAGTATCAATTCTTACCAGTTTAACAGCTGATACCTTTTTCTGGGGGGTTGGACCAGATGAGCTTTAAAGGTCCCTTTCAACCTAAACTATTCTATGATCCTGCTGTGACCTCAGTAGCCCCCTGTTACCCCCCAGCGGCTCTGGCCCTGGGCAGCATCCTGCTGCTGTGGGGCTGCTGGAGGCACCAGCTGGACCCAGCACTGGTGCTGTCCCCACCGCGGGGAGTCACACTCGCCAACCAGTCCCAGCCCACTCTCTTCCCTCTGCTTTGCAAAAGTACACGGGAGGTGTTTTGCAGCCCTTGGTCCCAAGAGGAGCAGGAAGGCTGGCCAGCCCCACAGATGAGTCTTTTCTGTTCTAGAGGTGATGTTGAGGTGAGATCCCAGCCATACTGGTGTCAAAGACAAAATTCACCTTTACTGTCACCGGGTGCCTTCCTCTGCATCTTTTTTTTCTTAAATACATTTAATTATTTTAAAGTATATAGGCCTTGCCAGTAGTCAGTTTGAACATCCTCTCCACCAGCATATTCCAGTGATAAGGACACAGCGCAGGCACAGGACAGGCAGACAAGATATGACTGTCATACAGCCATCTGATAAATATAATAACCCTACCTCATATCGTTTTGCATCATCGGGTTTGACTCTTCATTTTATTTCATCTCCCTGAGGACTTCTAACCCTTCCAAAGTCCTCAGGAGGTCTAAAAAGAAGGAGGTTGCCTCCTGGAGAAACGTCACACATGAGAGGAAGAATGGCAAGTTCTTCTTGCATTTAATTGCAAGTCAGAAACTGAAGGGAAACCCTCTCTGACTGGACTCAAAACCTGGTCATGAAGGGAGGCAGAGCAAACAACCCGGAATTCATAGCTGGCTGCTGCCTGCCTGCAGCAGGGCAGAGCTGCATGGGGCAGGGGAGGGCTCCCCAGCCCCAGAGGGTCCCCCAAGGGTTTGGCTGGCTGCTGCCAGGTAGATGCTTCTGAAACAAACACTTCAAGGCAGAGCTGCCATTCCAGATCGTCCCCTTGAGTTTTGGCCACTGCACCACTCAAGGGAGAGGTGTGGCAGGAGAGCAGTGTTTGTGTACGCATGGATGTCCTTTGACTAAGTCCCCATAATGAGCTGGCCACCAGACTTCTTTATAACTATGAGTTTTGTACAGAGTAAGGCAACATGGAAGTGTTCCCCTACATTTTACCTTCCTATAAAATGCATATGTCAAGATGGTAATTACCAAGGCCTAAATCTTCTCTCCTCAAAGAGAAGTGTCTGGCTCCAAGGAAGGCCCACAGCTGGTAGAAGGCCCACACTGGTCTCTCAGAGACCAGTATTTGGGTGTCTAATATGTCTTTAACATTTCCCCAACTCTGGGCAATTGGCCCTTTCTCCTCTCTTTGACATATCCCCTTTAATATCTCCAAGTGGTTTCTCACTCAGCCTGATGGTTGTTTCGGCACTACTGCACTATTTTTAGTTGGAAAACTCTCTTCCCATAGCAAGGAGAACCTTGCATTGCAACACCTCAGTTCCTCTATGAGTGCAGCCTCAAGAAAGATAAAAGAGAGTTGTTTGCATTCATTTTGATTTTTGTGCGTATAATATAACGAAGCAGCTAACCCAGGTCATGCAGCACAGTTTGCAAGAAGTAGTAGTATCTTAATCTACCTTATTGCCTATATCCCTGAGGTACCCAGCATAACTGGGCTTTAGCTGATGGTCATCATATTAACAGTCTTTTATGTTCAGCATTATCACTGTTTTGAAAGGCTGCACGGTCCCTTGTGGAGCAAAAAAAATTGATTCTCCTCATCTGTGACTCCAGTACAGCCAATAATAGGTGTTTACTTTAAACACCTTTTTAGTAGTAGTATCTTGCAAATAGCTGTTAACTGATTAGGCTGTTAGATTCAACCTGTTTATTCAGCAGAGTAATCAGAACTGGACTGGTAAATACACATCATGTCACTCTGTACACAATAAACCTTTTCAAGGAAATCTTACATGCTGATGTAACCTACCTATACTTACGTATTTTGCTAGATTTTAGAAGCTTATGGAAGGGAGACCACATGGCAGTTTTTGTTCTGCACCTAGATAATCTTGGGCTGCTAACAATGTGACCACAACATTGAATCAAACAAGTAAACGTACTTCAAATGTGTTCAGTTTACCTATAAATAAGGCCCGTTAAACAAATATGACCGTTACAGCCATGATTTTGTTCTTAAGTGGGTAACAAAATAAACAGTTTGAGCTATTATTCACATTAACAGCTGCTCCTGAGCAAGGGACCAAGAAAGCTATTAATTGCACCCAGCATCCTCCAGCAATGTGCCAGGGGCTTCCGGAGGCTTCTCTGGTAGTGGATTAAGTGCCTGTCATCTCAGAATTTGTGTTACCCAGAACTGTTATGATGGTGAAGAGGCTCAGCTGTCTTTTGAGATGGTCTTTAAAAGGAAGCAGTGCCACTCGATGAGTAGAAAACAAACGAGCACCGAGAGCAGACTTCTACCCAGCGTGAGGGGAAAAAGGTAGGAGGATAGGCTTTTAAAAGGATGCTTCTCCATATTTTCATTGTATTGAATTTTAAACTTTGTAATTAAATATGGAAGAGAAGAGCTCTGCTTTCTTGTTGAAAACTTTTTCAGTGTCTAACTTATTTGGGCAGTTTGCCATGTGAGTTTTGATTTATTTTGTTTCCATTTCACACAAAGCCACACACATGATCTCAGTTTGCTCAATATTTTGGTTGGAGTTTCTTCTTTCCATTTATAAGAAAAAACCAAAATCTCTGAAAATAAGATTATTTTTTTTTAAAGAAAAACAGTTTCCAGAGGAAATCATATTTCTTTAAGATAAACAGTTTCTCTGTCAGAGAACAAAAGGGAAGATGTTAATCTTTTAAATAGAAAAGAAAACTAGACATAACACCTTAGTTCTTTTTTATTGGCTTCATAGCCTGTTTTACCATATTTGTTTCATTTATTTACAGATAAAACAAATGAAGGTTGAAATCTATGTGACACATTTATAACAAGAATGAGCTTAAAACTTTTATAATTATGTCCAATATATACAGTTAAATCAGTGTGTTTAATTATTTCTGCAGTACAAATTGAAGATTTGAGTTAATAAAGATCCATCTGGCTGTGCTTCCTCTGCCTGGGTATAAATACACCAAAAGAAGGAATGGCAGGCACGAAAAAAAAATGTGAAGAGACTGAAAAAAAGTTAAATGTATGAAGTGATAGTTGAAGTGAGGTGGTAAGGAGCAAAGATGGTGTTAAACATCAGTAGGTAGAAAAAGGGGGAAGTGATAGGCACCCCTAACAGTGAATAAATATACTCAGACTGTGTTCTGTACTCCAGAGAGTGCCTCTGGATGCAACTTCTCCCTGGCACTTGGGTGTCACTGCCTGGCACTACTTGAAATTCCCTCTGTAAACACAAGCTGTTAGTTACAATCCTGTAGCTGTCAGGGGTTTGGAAGCTATCGTTTATCATCTAGATTCAGCTTCCATTTAGCTCCTAATGGCATGGTGTGCTTGTAATAAGATTTGCTTTGATATGGGAAAAAATTAATTATTCTGTTGTGTTCTATCCAGAATAACCAGAGGCTGCAAAATCCTGAAGCAAATGGGTTAGATTAGTACTGGCTGAATTGCCATGTCAGTATTTTTCTGACTTAAACAACCGTTTTATACCATAACCATACTGCTACTCAGTAGCATACGTTAATGTTCTTTATTTTTCACAATACTTCTTTTCTGTTAATTAAAGGAAAACCAGATCTTTCAACAATGAATATTGCTTGCAAAGTGCTTAAGTACTTTCATGAAATGCTTTTGTAAAGAGATTTGCAAAAGGGACGCGCTACTGCGTACACGAGAGAACAGCCAATATTTGCGTCCTCAGTTGCAGACTAAACCAATGTTCAGAAAATGTTTCCCTCCATGTTTGTGCCTTGGCTAAAAACAGTATTAACATAATAAATATACAAAACAATGTTAGACTACTAGCACTGAAATAAACTAGAGCCTGACAGAAAAGATATTTGCTTACACAGCAGCTGGTGCTTCAGATTAGTCACACTCTTCCATTATATTTTGGCGGCAGAAGGTCAGAAAAGTTTGTTTCTCCTCTTAGATCTTTTCCTTACATCTCTATTTACAGCTAGAGCCTACAAGAATTTTTCAGTAAGACAAGATATTTTCTGTCTAGATTTTTTCTATCTATCTATATCTGAGCCTTTCTGCCTTTCTGTAAGGCTCTGAGGAGACCTTATTGTGGCCTTCCAGTACCTAAAGGGGGCCTGCAGGAGAGCTGGGGAAAGACTTTTTACAAGGACATGTAGTGACAGAATGAGGGGGAATGGCTTCAAACTGGAAGAGAGTAGAGTTAGATTAGATATTAGGAAGAAATTTTTCTCTTTGAGGGTGGTGAGGCACTGGAACAGGTTGCCCAGAGAAGTTATGGCTTCATCAGAGGAGCTCCATCCCTGGAGGTGTTTAAGGCCAGACTGGATGGGGCTTTGAGCAACCTGAACTAGTGGGAGGTGTCAGGGGTTTGGAACTCAATGATCTTCAAGGTGCCTTCCAACCTAAACCATTCTATGACTCTGTGATTCTATGATTCTAGTCAGATAGTGCCATGTGCCATCTGCCTAAAAACCGAGGGCTTGTGGAAACTCTTTGGTTTTGCCAGGCTGCACAGAAGGTTCAGTTATTGCTGTCAGGACAGGGCTGGAGGAGAGGCCGAGCGTGGGATCCTCAGCTTTAGCCTTCTGTTTAAACTTGTAAATCTTATACTTATGTATCAAAAAATAAGTTGAGGGAACTTCAGAATCTAAAATTAGAGATTTTCAAGAGCAAAGTGAGAGATACAGGACCCCAACCAATTTGATGAACACTAGGACTGTTTAAACAGAAAATAATGAAAAGGACTTCTCACCTGCCCATTATACAAGACATTGCCCTGCAAGCCTCTCTGGGAGCCACTGCTATTCTGGTGTGAGGACACCCCATTGTACAATTTATTTCATCAAATGAGATTCCCATTTCAAGATAAGTCTAACGATAAAAGTGTCATTCTGTTAAAAGCATAATTACAAAATAATTTCATCCTTCGTAACTAATGAAATGTGAATTTCTTACATCTCAAATAAATGAAGGTGTTCACAATTGATCTTTTTTTTTTCCTCCCTGCAGCTGTCCCCAAATAGAAAAGACAAAACCAGTTGTAAATGTGTCTCAGCATTAGGAAAAACAGTACTTGTGCTGCATACCCACATGGATCTGAGACCTCAGTAAGGATGCAACTGTGCTGTGAATCCGTAAATGGCTCTTGCATAAGGAGCAGCTGGTCAAACAGTATCCGTGTTTCCATGTATATCTTCATGGCTTCCATTATTCTGGCCACAGTGATTGGAAACTTGACAGTTATCATCTCAATATCACATTTCAAGCAGCTCCGTACACCTACCAATTTCCTGATACTTTCTATGGCTACAGTGGACTTTTTGCTGGGATTCTTCATCATGCCTTGCAGCATGGTGCGCTCTGTAGAGCACTGCTGGTATTTTGGGGAGCTCTTCTGCAAGATCCACACGAGCACGGACATCATGCTGAGCACGGCTTCCATCTTCCATCTTTCCTTCATATCCATCGACCGTTACTATGCAGTGTGTGACCCCCTAAGATACAAATCAAAGATAAATACTTTTGTTATCCTGGTCATGATAGCTGTAAGTTGGATAGTCCCTGCTGCTTTTGCTTTTGGGATGATCTTTCTAGACCTAAACCTGCAAGGGGCAGAAGAGATTTATAATCACCTCCATTGTGCAGGAGGATGCTTTGTCATTTTCAGTGAAACTTCAGGTGTTGTGGCCTCCATAGTGTCTTTTTACATCCCTGGATTTGTTATGCTGTACATCTATAAGAAAATATACTCTATAGCCAAGAAGCAGGCAAGATCCATTGATGCAATTAGCCAAAAAAAGACGCAATTTGAAATGAAGCACCACATTTCATTCTGCAGAGAAAGAAAAGCTGCCAAGACATTAGGGATAATAATAGGAGTGTTTCTCATTTGCTGGAGTCCATTCTTCTTTTTTACAGCTACCAATCCATTTATGAATTATGTGATACCTCCTATTCTCATTGATGCTTTGGTTTGGTTTGGCTATTTAAATTCTACATTTAACCCAATTGTTTATGCATTTTTTTACATGTGGTTTCGCAGGGCATTGAAGATGATTCTGTTTGGAAGAGTTTTTCAACAGGACTCTTCCAGGACTCATTTGTTTTTAGAGTAACGTGCTTTACATGGTTGGATTAATGGCTTTGAATTTTTGTCTGGAGGCTGGATTCCCAGATGTAAGAGCCACAAATGAAGGAAACACCTATTTGCTTACCCATTTACCAAAGCTGGTTCAAGCATATAAATAAGTATTGCACTTTATGTCTTCTTTCATTCCAGATTGGGAATTGTATATGGTGGTTTCATTATAGATATTTATATGCAAGATAGATAGATATTTATAGCTCAAGACTTAAGTTTAAAAAAACTTACAGCAGTTTATATCTCTGCTCTTAAGCATTAAGAAATTATTCTGATACAACAGATTAATTCCTTGAACAAGACGTGTTTATAATACAAAATTTGTGTTCATTTATCGTCCTCTAGAAAGAGCAGAGAAGACTTTCCTTTTGGATTTCTAGACATCTTTGAGTAATAACTCATCTTTGAGTAATAACTCAAAGCTTTTAAGTTTTGTCCCTCCCCTTCAGTATGTGTGCAGAGGTCAAACAGGCCCATAACCAGCCATACCAACACACTCCACAGAGGGAAGATGCGATGGAAAAAAGTCCTGCTGCTCCTTCTGTTCCCATTTCAGCTAGTGCTTGTCACTTATGAGTTTGTCACTTAAATGCTCTTCTGCTCCGTGAGATCAAAAGCATGTTTAACAAGATCAAAGACACGGAAAATACAATGTACAGAATGAAAAGCAATAGTGAAAAGCAACATTGAGCCTGACAATGCCAGAAAATGATGTTTGTCTAATGAATGTTTCAATGAAAAATATTTGCCAATTTGCATCTTACAGAACTTTTTTTTTTTAGCTTGGACATATTGTTATTTTGGACATATTTGTCGCAGCACTGTGACAGCTGGTGAGGAAACTATACAGAGAATTGTGAAGAAATGCAATGGTTGGCCTGAACAGAGAGTGAATGGGAACAGAGAGTGAATGGGACAGGGTGGATGTGGAAGCACCAGGAGTGGCAGAAGGGCTGTCGGAATAGCTTGGGGTGATGGTGCCTGGGTGGGCAGGCTGTCAAGGTTACATGTGTGGGCAGCTTCTCAGGACACCCCGATGGGAGAACAAAGGACCGGCAAGTAAGTCAAAAACTAGCACATGGTCACCAGCTGAAGAAGACCCACAGACTGTTGGTTTTTTACATCTATGACCTGGATTTTCTAGAGTTAACATATCACCAAGCAGAACGAAATAATACCTTTGGCCTGATCCCGTGTCATCTGGTTGGACTATGAAGGACTGGACCTGGGAACGGACAGGAAATTATTAGTACCTGAGAAGAGACTATGGAGAGAAATTGATGAGTCTGTATTAAAGTAAGAGCTATGCTTAGCAGTAAATGATGTCCTCCATTTATGCTGTGTGTATAAGTCCATATCATCTGGACATCCGCCTGGATGCAGTCCTGAGTAATGTGCTCTAGTCAATCCTGCTTTGGCAGGGGAGTTGGACTAGATGATCTCTAGAGGTCCCTTCCAACTCTGAAAATTCTGTGATTCTGTGATACATGTATCTTGTCTTTATTTTCTGTGCTTTGTAGAGCACTGAAGCACTCTATGCTGTAGAGCATAAAAGCTGAATGATGCTACATTTCAGCAGAGCAAAATATCTGAGATTGTCTCTTTCACTGTTTCATTGCCATCTTGTAAGTTTGCACTCTCCAAAATGACATAAAAATGAACAATGAAATACACACCACGTCAGCATTTGTGCTATGGAAGATAACTCTTGTTAGTGACAATATGACTACTTTAATAATTTATCTCACAGAAATAAAGTAAGTTAAGACAAAAATCTATATTTTTCTGATAAATTAATGAGTCATTTTCTTCTTCTTTCATCCCCAGTAAGACTGGCCTGATGCAATTAATTTTCTCATGCTCAGCGCTACCTTCTGAAGTGAACTGCATGATCACTTGGACATCTTGATGTCTGTTGAAATAGAAGTTTCAGAAGTGCTGCCAGGTGACACCTTCTTTCTTCTGGTGGTGTTATAGGCTGAAGGAAAGTGATCTTTCCCTATGAGGAATGTTGCCCGTCTGAAGCTTTTTAAGTATGTTTAGTATGTTCAGCACATATTAACATAGTCCCTTCAGGAAGTCAATGGAGAAGTTGTTTCTTTCCCCTTATCCACTATCTCCCTGAAAATCTGGAAACGTTACTGTGTTTCCAGAGAATTTCAGCTCTACCAGAGTTCACAGCTGGCCAGTCCCTCTTCATAACTTGGTCTGGCATCTTTCTGTCATTATTTTCTGGCTGCAGGAGGCATTTGTGAATGAATACGATGCCAGATTGCTTGCAGGATAGCCTCTAGTACAAATAGAGCACACGCCTCTGCAATCTGTGCCTAGACCCTAGTGCAAAGCTAATCCCCTTAAGACCATGAAAACCGGACCCACACTCCTGAAGGCTTATAGCCATCTAACCTAAATTTAGACATCTAAAAGTTAGGCACTACATCTGCTCTAGTCATTAGTAGCTCTATACTCACTGTAGAAAAATAGTCACCTTCACAGGGTGTCTCACTAGCTTATCCATTTTTAGGTAAGATTAATTGTTCCTGCAGATGTTCTTTCTCTTACTACCAAGATGGATCTTCCAGTCACTAGAATAGATGTTTTGATGATTTCAGATATAATTTTTAGGTGAATCCCACATTATGGAAAAGTTGAGATGATCCCAGGACTCCAAAAATGCTTCCATCAAAGGTTAGTTTTCTGGAACTACGAGTTAGATGTCGTCTCAGGACCAACTCTTGAACAGCAAGAACCCTGAAATGAGATTTTGGATCTAGGCAGTGATCCATGGAGCAACTACTGAAGACTTGTCTGAATAGCTGCAGCTGGGAGACAGTGGTGGGACAGAGGATTGTGAAGTCCTGGAGGCACACACATGGTTCCCCATGTCCTGCCTCCTGCCCTGGAGGACATCAGGAGGGAAGCAGATCAAAAATTGTCAGCAGCCAGTAGGTCATCCTGAGGAGATGACCTGTCACTGAGGGTAGATAGGGGAGACCTTGGGTTAGGGGAGTCTCAACCATCCCATGCATGCTGTGCAGAAGTTTGGAGGATGTCATGGTTTAACCGCAGTAAGCAGCTCAGCCCCACAAAGCCCCTCACTCACAGCCCTGGTGCGATGGGGGAGAGAATCAGAAGGGTAAAACAGAAAACTTGTGGGTTGAGTTAAAGGCAGTTTAATAGGTAAAGCAAAGCTGCATGCACAAGGAAAGCAAATTAAGGAATTCATCGCTACTTGGCATCTGCAAGCAGATCTTCAGCCATTTTTAGGAAAGCAGGGATCCACCATCCATAATGCTTACTTGGGAAGATGAACACCATAACTCTGAATACTCCCTTTCTTCCTTCTTCCCCCAAGGTTTTTTTACCGAGCGTGGTGTTATATGGCGTGGGGTATCGCTTTGGTCAGCTGAGGTCAGCTGTCCCAGCTGTGCCCCCTTCCAACCTCTTGCGCACCCCCAGCCTACTCACACAGAAGGCCTTGAAGGTGTGTAAGCGCTGGTCATCACAAATCCAAAACATAGCACCATACAAGCTACTATGAAGAAAATTAACCCTATCTCAGCCAAAACCAATAGAGAGGGCATCCCAACATCATGGCTGCACAAGTTCACCACAATCTATTTAGTGTAAATGGAAATAGTAGAAGAAATTTTCAGTGTATAAACCAACTCTTCTGCAGGCTAGTCTAGCCAAGATGTCACCAATGTTTATTCTCTGCAGCAGTAACAAGGGGCTTCCACACATAGACTGCTGGTGACCTTCATCCACACCCAGAAGGCAGTTTTTCTTAATAACCTACACGTATAAGTCAGCTTTGTGTACAGCCCAGCTCAGAAAGTTTAGAAATAACTTTTTCCTCTGGTGTCCTATTACCTAAAGGTGGCACTTCCCCAAAGAGCCTCCTTGCCTTCTGTTTACAGAGTGCCCTCTCTGGCAGAGTAACTTTAATCAAGTCCCAGGTTACTTTCGCTCATCAGCTCTAATCATGGGCAGCGCAAAGTTATTTCTCACTGTGAAGATGTACAAATGAGACGTGTTAATGAGGCCAGAGGGCCTCTATTTGAACCCAAGGTTTTGATAAATTATGAGACCACAAGAAAAATGCCTCATGCTGTTGTCTGATCAGATTATGAAATAGGTCTGGTGAAGCAAAATGTACCTCATGGCAATCTCAAAGTGTCACCACGTAAATGAAGCGCAAAGGGTATTGTTAAGTTCCTTATCAACACATTTAATTAGTGATCTTATTAAACACTTCTCAGATGGCTACCTTTTTCAACACAAATGAGTCTCCAGTGGGTGATTTCATATGTTTTAACTTCTCTGAAAACTTGAGCCAAACAATTACCCCAGCGTGATGAAAGGATCTGTTTCACTGGTAAACCTACGTCTGTTCACTTTGCCACCAGCGAGCACATTTTGCAATGTCACCTTCCTCTCATGCTTTGTACAAAACTGACTGTAAATTTCAGAGGCACGAACCTGCTCCTGTCCCTGCTGCCTTCGTGCCTGTGGCTCATGTTTTGGTGGTCGTAACATGGTGCTGCAGCCCGTGGGCTGCCACCTGTTATGGCCTCGTGCACGGTGGTCCCAACTGCAGCCAAGCCTCGCGGTCTGCCCCGCAGTCACCAGATGCAGCAGGACGGGGGAAGAGGAGGAGCACTGAGAGGAGGAAGAGGAGGACCCTTCTAGAAGGCTCACAAGGAACGCCACGCTCCAAAATGGAGTATTTTAAACAGCTAGATAAAAAATACATTAGTGCAGCGTTCAAACAGAAAAATTGAGCTCACAAACTGTGTAAATATTGCAAATTGTATGGTTTTCCTTAAATCGTTAACTCCTGTAGGTTGTGCACACTGTGCACTGTCCTCTACATTAATACATATTCAATAAGGAAGAAAATACTAGACACATTCAAATGTAAGATACTTAGTATGCTACAAAAGCCTTTTATTTTGGTAGTTTTTCTGATCATCTTAGTTATCTACAACACTACTTACATATTACTACATCTAAAGACATCATTTGGAAGAGGACTATGCCTATCTGTAAGCAATTTTTGACCACTCTGTTTCCATTAGACATAGCCTAGATTTTATAAACTTTTATGATGAAATGACTGGCCTGGTAGACGAGGGGAGAGTAGTGGTTACTGTCAACCTAGACTTCAGTAGGGCTTTCAACACTGTCTCCCATAAGATCTTCATAGAGAAGGTCATGAAGTATGGGCTGGATGAGCAGACAGTGAAGTGGATTGAAAACTGGCTGAACGGCCAGGCCCAGAGGCTGGTGACCATTGGCACAAAGTCTAGTTGGAGGCCAGCAACTAGCTGTGCACCCCAGGGGTTAGTACTGGGTCCAGTCCTGTCCAACATCTTCATTAATGGTCTGGGTGATGGAGCACAGTGTACCCTTCCAACCTCAACCATTCTGTGATTCTGTGAAATTTAATTCCCATAACATTTACTGAGTCTTGCATAATGTTGCGTAGTCTTGCATAACTAGATTTTTTCAACTCAATTTAATTTTCTACTTTGTAGGTTTTTTAATAAGGTCTTTTCACCGTCATGCTGCCACTTTAAATCCAACCAACTGCATGGGTAATTGAAAATGTTTCTGTGTGATGACTATGCAATAGCCTTTATAAAACAAATCCATTTCCTAAGAGACTGGATCCACAGGTAACTGACGCCGTGGGAACTCCACAACCCACTCCTAGATGTCTGGACTTCTTATTTCCCATAGGTATAGGAGAAGTCAGTCTCCTTAAACACTGAGCACTCACAGCATACTGACTAAAAGATATCTGTCAGTCAGACATCACTGAAAACAGAGTGCATCCTATATCCTTTGCACTTTATCAGTTACTAACAGGAGAAAACAATTCTTTGAGAAAATTTGAGCTTGTCCTTTGCTCTGTATTGCTGTGATTTCTGCTTTACTGAAGCCAGCCCAGGGGAATAAGAGTGGTTAGTAATAAGTAACCAAATAGTTCTCTCCAATCAATAGTTAAGAACAACATGGAAATGATGAGGTACAACACAAACAAAACTCATAGGCTGTCATAAAACTAAGCTGGTTTAGCAGTGAAAATAATGACTACAACAATTTTTTCTCCACACTGTCTTTGCAGTACAGCAGTGCCTCATAACGACTAATTCTCAAAGACAATTTCTAAGGTCCTTTCTGTAGTCTTGCTTTAACCCAGTTAAACAGTTTCTTTTATAAAGGTTTCGATTCCTGTACATTTGTCATCCACTTTTAGACATTTCATTTATGAGAGGTGAGGTGTCAAACTGTTACCCCATCACTGTCTTCTGTCCCATGCTGAAGGAGGACCAATAGTGAGGTGCGGGGGACACTGCCTTCTGCAGGTAATGCTTTTTGGAAGCATAGCCTCTATCCACAGATTTATTTATGTTTTAAATGTAATATAATTGTGTCTGCACAGATTTCTGCAGGGATTTATGTTTAATAACTTCTTTTAATATAGGATCACCTGTGTGAAGCTTGCATCTCTCTCACTTCATTGTTTAAAAATAAAGTTACTAGATATGCCTGTCTCAAAAATACTGACAGATCTCAAAGACAACAAATTTCTGCTGCACACAATAACAAAACTTTACTATTTTTGGAGTCTCTAAATGATTCTGTTGCAGATAATCCCAGAGATTTGCATTTTATTTCCAACAGAAAATTTACTTGTCTTTAAAGCAACTGCCATAAAGGTAGAATCCTTTAAATGTTCTTACTTTTCCCTTAATTCATTGTAAACCCCATGTTTATTTTCTGCCCTGTTACTATGACACACTGTATATCACATTCAATAAAAATACAGTCTGTGCTGAATAGCAATATCATTTACCCTTGGATTTGTAATGCATCTTCAACACACATGCATAAGGGTCAGCATTGAGTCTGAACATCCACCTCTGACCTGAGAGGACTCAATTTATTCACATTCCTAGTGAATTCATTTTGTCTTTTCTTGTAAGAAAAGACCATTTTTAAAAATAAATGTTATTTTTAATAAATAATAGATTGTCCGATAACAATGATAGATTGACCTGAATTAACACTTCTATTTATCTGGTTTTGTAATGTATGGGGAAAATTTTCTGTACGTTATCCAAAAGCTGCATATACGGCCAGCATGACAGGAAGTGCTGTTTCGGCCTATTATATTACAAGATGGTAATCTTCTTGAAGGTTATTAAATATTTCATTTCTAAGTTTCATTAGAAATTGTAATTACAAAAAAAAAAAAAGCAAAGATAGAATGTATTGGCCACTAAAATAGATAATAAACAAAACATCTTTTCTTCACCTTTACCTTTAGCCCCTCCTGTCACAAACTCGTTTTTTATACGACTTGTGTCTACCCTGAGTCACCAAAATAGCTTTACTTGTACGTGAGGGTAAATGAATCGATAGAGCAAACAAAAATAATAGTCTTGGGAATAAGGACACTTGGCGTTGTTTATCTCCTGTTGATGTAACCCCCCAAATTATATATATATTTTTAACTCAAAATCACCTGGGACTTAAATGTAATGCCATAAAAGAAAAATAAATTCCCACCTTTCATTAATCTGAGCCGTTACAAAGGGGGTCTGCCTTTTACAGACATTATGGTTTTGCAGGACATAACAAAACAGGAAAATGTCTACTTAAAGAATCTATTGGTGGCATTACTAAAACAGATGCAGGTAGGGTTGGCCTATAAAACTGATCTTTTGATGCTCTGTTTCTGTATTTTTTTCATTTCAGGATGATACCTATTGGAAAAAATCAGTGGACCAAGCTGCTTCCTACGTTTCTTTTAAACGGGTTAAATCGCTGTGAAGAGTATCTCTTTCTGTTTCTACTTCTAAATATGCTCTAAGCCCCAAACAAGTGATCAGGAAACGAAGCGGCAGAAATGGGTCTGGTTCTCCCCAGATATATGAAGGGAATTTTCTGACCCTTGAAAATATTCACAAGTGTATTCATTTATAAGCGCTGCAGCTGGACCACAGTCTATTACAGGAGACAAGATTCTCCCCTCCCCTTCAGTTAGTAGAATTATAATGACAGAAAACAGGCGTATAAGTAGGGAAAGAAAAGGATATTTCTTATAATACCAATTTGGCAACTGATTTCCATCAGATGCGTTCATTGTCAGTACTTGATAATCTAGAGCAGGTGAGTTCAGCATCAGAGATAATTTGGAAAGGGGGATTTTGGCAGGTAATTTGTGACTCTTAAGATGAGCGTTTAGGTGAATAGTTCATTAACTGAAATCTCTAACATTTTAAGAAACATTCTAAGATTGAAGAGATGAATATATACAGTATTTACAGACTGAAGTGAACTTGAGGGATTTCTTTGTCTATGCATCTTTTTCTTCTACCACTTTAAAATTACTAATATTATGATGTATATAAAATATAAGAACCATATTATACAAAATGTTGCAGGTACAATACAATGCACAAAATAAAATTGGTGGTATCATGTAATTCAGTTCGTTTAAGAGGTAATTAAATTGACTTTCATCTGCTTTGTTTTAAGTATTATTTGCAATGAATTTTGTAATAGCTTCCGGTTATCAGATTTCATGTACCATTCAGAAAAAGAATGGGTTGCAGCTGGTCTCTCTTTAAGCCAAGAGGAAGTTTGCTTCTGAATTATGACATTTCACTCACTAATTTAATTCATGCTCTTGACTCACTTTATCTTATATTCTCACATTAGGATTTGGAATCTTTTGGAAACTCATGAAAATTAAATCTGCTTGTGGAACTGCATGTCTAATAAAGGACTGATTATGCTCTCTCCAAATATCTCGAGGGATTTGACTGATTGCTCTGAGTTTGGAAATAGATCCTGTCCTGAGAGCTTTAGGTCACCAGGAGTACGAGGCGTAATGTATCTATTCATAACGGCAGCCTTCATTCTCACCATCTTAGGGAATCTGGCCATAATAATTTCCATCTCGTATTTCAAGCAGCTTCATTCTCCGACCAATTTCCTCATCCTATCCATGGCCGGCACGGACTTCCTGCTGGGCTTTGCCATCATGCCCTACAGCATGGTGAGGTCTGTGGAGAACTGCTGGTACTTTGGGATGACGTTCTGCAAAGTTCATTACAGTTTCGACCTGATGCTCTGCTTAGCTTCCATTTTCCACCTTTGTTCCATTGCCGTGGATCGGTTTTACGCAATCTGCCACCCTCTGCATTACGTCAGCACCATGACCGTCGCAGCCACAAAACAAATCGTAGCCGTCTGCTGGTCAGTGCCTGCCGCTTTTGCTTTTGGTGTGGTCTTCTCAGAAGCTCATGCTTCTGGAATCGAGGGCTATGAAATGTTGGTTAAATGCTCGAGCTCATGCCCTATTGTGTTCAACAAACTGTGGGGGGCTGTTTTATTTACTGTTGGTTTATTCGCTCCTGCTTGTATTATGATAGGGATTTATGTTAAAATTTTTACGGTCTCCCAGAGGCACACCTGTGAGTTGAGCCAGGCACCCAGGCACACAAAAAGTGATAAGAAAAATGAGCATTCTAAGAATAGGGATAGGAAAGCTGCCAAGACTTTGAGCATAGTTATGCTGGGTTTCTTAATATGCTGGTTTCCTTGTTTTTTCACTATCTTAATTGATCCATTTTTAAATTTCTCTACACCTTTACCTTTGTTTGATGCTCTAAACTGGCTTGGGTATCTAAATTCTTTCTGCAATCCATTAATATATGGCTTTTTCTATCCATGGTTTCGGAAAACATTTAAATATATCTTAAAAGGCAAAATATTTAACCCACAATTTCGTACAATAAAAATTTTATCTGAAGATCAGTCACAATAACAGATTCAACTATTCATGGTTCAGTAAAAACCTGAAATATGTAATATGGATTTTATGTCCTGTAGAATTGTCTCATCAAATATTTCTTTAATAAAATCAGATTCATTTTATATGATATTTGTTTACTACTTCTGTTCACTCTTAATGACTTGATAGTGTTTTGGAAGTTTAAGCCTTTCTAGAATCTCTTAATGCATTAGGGTTTTTTTAATTTCAGAAAGTATTTACGTACAGTCCATAAACTCAATATTTCACCTAATCTTGTGTGCATGCAGCTAATCTTTTTTGAGGTTCACCATCAAAAATCTCCTAAACTGAATACATCCCAGGCTAATACGTTGACAGTCTTTGTCATCCTTTTTGACCGGAGCAGATGTAGAGAGCCTGCTGTTATTCCCAAGCAAGTAGAATTTGAGTGTATTTTTGGCTTGAATTTGATATTTTCCCCTGAAAACAAGTGAGTCAGGTTTTCAGCCCTTATCCTCTGTGTGCCTCATACTTGAGGAGGAGTACTCAGGAACCAGAGTACTGCTTGCACTCAGGTATATGCTTGTTGGTTGGACGTCAGGCTCCAGATATTATGTCTTGCTGACAGCCCACCCCATATTCACCCCACCAAACTTTAACACTGAACTGGAGCCTCTAATTGAGGTTCTTGCCATGCCGAGCTCCCTCTGAAGTCAGTGAGAGCCACATCGGTTACATGCTTAAAATAAGATTGGCTGAGTTGTGGCTATTGAGTGCAGCTACTGCAGTCTTTTTATTGTGAATTGTACCTCTGACTTACCTTTTGCTGTATGCACACAGTGTATGCTTTATCCTTAATTAAGTCCGACTACCGAAAAGCCACCCATGTGTTTTTTCACTTCTTGGTCTGTTACATCTATTATAGCATGGCATACCAGTGATAGCTGCTCATTTCCTTGGCTAAAACCATTTTGCTGGATCTGTGATAACATGAACATGTTATGTTTTGGACCTGAGGAATCCCGATTTCACCCCAACCCTGAAACACTTGAGACAGCAAAGAGATGGAAGGCCACAGACTTGTCCAGGGTGGTGTGTAAGGTTTTAACCTTTCGTAACAAAACCCACAAAAGCCAAGGCCTTTAAGTTGATGCAAATACTCTCCCTGTGCACAACTGCCAATGGCTGAACAGCCAGAGCGGGGAACAGGGCAGGGCTGGATGCAACAAAGACTTGGGGCACCTGGAAGCTGGATAATACATTGTCCCATATCATTGCCCAATACATGTTCAGGGAGACCCCCGGGTTGAACATGAGGGCAGCCGGAGCGGTGCTCAGGCTGAGCAGAAGGGTTAGGACTTCTTGTACCTTTTTTACTGTGAATGATTCCAGCAAGGGCTAACGTTGCCCTCAGAGGATATATTTACAATCCTGGATTCAGGAGGGAGTTCAAGCTCCCACATCCAGGTGGGCACCTCAGTCTGAGAGGTCCTCTTCCTCTCTGGTACATCCCAGTTAGAATATGCAGGACAGCAAGACACTCTTAAGAGCATCCTGGCCGGGTAATGCACACTCAGCCTCCCTCTCACAGTGCCGCTAACAGCAACGTTCAGAACTGTCCTCCAAGCCAGTGATCTTTATTCAAACAATTGCTACATTTTTATTCTGAAATGGTTTGCAACGCAGCAACTCGCACGTATGATTTGCAGTACCTGCTTGTGGTCAGAATAGTTAAGTTCACTATTATTTTTTTTTTCTTTTGATCTTTTCTGTCACAGACTAAACCGTGAGAAAGGATTTCCTACCCCCTTGTGGAGCCCATAAGCAGAAGCAGCTTTAAAGAAAAAGATCGACAACATCCTATATTGAGAGAGGGTTAAAAAAAGTCAAATCCTTGGATTGCAAAAACACCATCTGAAAACTTTTGAGAATTAAATTTAGTTTTGCAAGTTCTGTGATGATTTTTATTTTATACCTTAATACTTAACAAATATTTAGCATGAAGTCACTGACATAACAACAGATCTGAAGGCAGGCATGTTCTGAAGGTGAAGAGAGTGAGCAATAACATAAAACATCCAAATGGCAATTCTCTGGAGACACTGCTGTAGCATTTCAAAAATAAATTCCTCAAGATTTAAATTAAAGATTTTGGTTTACAGGCATTAGTTTTTCTATTCAAAATGAAAATATGCCAAAGAAGTCAGATAAGTTCAGGTAAATTAATGATCAATAGTCAGCATTCAATTTTGAGTTATAATGTCTTTTGGACAAAAAAAAAACCACAACATTTTAATCAGCTTTAGTGAAAATTAAGTAAATGAAAGTAACTGTTCCAAGAAACTCCATACAAAAGGGCATACAGAGCTGTAACTGTAATATATTAAAATAACTTATTTATTCTTCCATTTACATAACCTAATCAAATCATCTTCCCACTGGATTAGTTGCATGTCAGTCTTCATGGCTGCAGCAGCAACAAAGCACTGATGAAGCGTTACAGAGAAAACTGACATAGGAAAGGATGTGCAGTTTCTCGAGAGACAGCCATGAGCCTCTTTTAGCGATATATCAACTAAGAACCTTCCAGTTTTTCTTGTAAGAAAGGAGGAGTCTTTTCAGTTGTATTTTTAATTAGACATTTCCACCAAAATGCAGGATGAAGAAAATCCGAAGCAGCTCTGGATTTTAATACAAGAAAGGACATTTAAACACAAAATAAAAATGTGGGAGTGCTGCGGGGTGTAGACGGGAGGGAGATGGAGCATCAGGGGAAGAGACCTCTCTGAGGCAGGAGGGGAAAACAGGCAAATATTTGTTTGACTCTGGTGAGGAGCAGCCTCCTCTGGCTCCGTGCCTACACACAGAGGCTGTAGCTGGGAGGGGGGCAGCTGCCCTGTGCCACCAGCCACCATCAGCGTTTTCATACCGGGCAGCTAAAGGACTTCTGAGCTCCATCCTGCGCTTGGGGCCCTGCCCTCAGATACTTCCATTTCAGAGCCCACGTGTGACTGAAGTACGCTGGTGCTGCTGGTACCTGACATCCCCTTGTCCTTCAATTCAGATACTGAGTGACAGAAGTGACAGTCACAACACTTGCGACTGTCACATTTGTCTCTAGACCTGATCTAACACTGTAATCAAGCTGGTTTAAAGATACCTCTGAAGGTATCAAGATAAGTTTTAGATAAATTGAGAGGTAAGATTTGATCCAAAGAAGGGATTGTGTGCTCAAGAACAGGGGTTTTTTTCCCCCACAAAAACTTTCCCTTACAGATCTCGTTCTTTAGTGTTTAAACAATTTTGTTTTATCTGGTTTTCTTCGCCAGGAGCGGCTGTATTGCAGTACTGTGACGAATAATTCATGCTGCCAAATCATGACTTCATCCAGCCTCTGGAGCCCAGAGCTGGTCTAGTACTGCTTTGATTTTGTTAAGATTTTAGGATCTAGAGATGCAAGGCGTGGGCTTTGCCCCTGTGCTATCTACACATGTGTGGGTGGAACCATCCTGTGCAAAATGGGGGGAAATACGTCTGTGACCGCTTCCGTCCGTGATATCCAGCAATCCACTCTCCCCCCAAGTTTCTGGTCTACTCCATGGTCAATACTGGCTTTTCCTGAGTGTCATGTTATGCCCCACAGCACAGCCATCTCCATCAAATCATGCTGGTACACTGGAGCTCTCTCCTGAAAACTCCACACATCTTGTGATGCAGTTGTGTAACACCTCTCCTTTTTGTCCAATTTATCTCTCTTGACTGTAATTATACTGTCCTTAACCCACTACGTTACATCACCCAAATGACCATCACTATGACAGAAGTCATTTTCTTAGACAGCAAGTCAATTTTATTCTTCTTTGCCTTTAGCATAGTTTTCTCAGGGTTAAATACTGACATTATTGAAGAATATACAGCACCCATTGCCTGCAGCAGTTTCTGTGTTTCCCTTGTGCTTAGCAAATGCTGAGGAGTGCTGGCTTCTCCCTTTGCTTCCTCTTTTCCGGGCACAGTGGCGGCAGAGATACAAGTCCACATATTTTCTCTAGCAAGAAAACATTCCAGAAAAATTACTAAAATTCTCCATGTGTCACTTGTGTTCAAAACCAGAACAAAGTAATGGAAACATGTGTAATAATGGAAATTTGGGGATTTTTTGCTTGGTTGGTTGGTTTTGTTGTTGTTGTTGGCTACCTTGCTTTCAATAGTTGGTATTTTTATTAACTTCTCAGCACCTACGGATTTGTGCAATGCCGCCTTCTGGCTGGGTTATTTCAGTTCTGCCTGCAGCCCTATCATTTATAGTTGGTTTTACCCTTTGTTTCAAAAAACCTTTGAAAATGGTTATTGCAGGTGCAATATTCAGACTCTTCTATTTTCAGTGTACTCTACTGCCTTTCTGTAAAAAACTTGGTTAACCAGTCACATTCTTTATAAATGATTTAGCAGCTTCTGGAATTACTTTGCAAATATTTATGTGTTCTTTTATCTTTACAGTATTTGCATATACTGCCAAACACAGTAAGAGGTAATCTGTGGGTGGACTTACATTCAGCAAGATAATACAATATCCTAAGAAACGTTGTGTCCGGATGCTAGGAAATGACCCGGCACGCTGACAACCTGTACAGGATACATTATCCAGATTCTCTGCCACGCGCAGGGACACAAGCTACGTGGCCACGACACTGAAGAACCATTGTGTCCAAGAGACAGCGTGAACTCTCATGTTTAAGCCACATGAGGTAATTATTTAGATATCATGGTCTGAAATTTAGCACCCTAGTCATCCTAATCTATTAGCCAAACTTTCCAAATGAACCAGAGAAACAGAATAGAGCCAAAACATTTTTTCCAGCTGGAAACACTCCGTTGTCTATATCTACTCACAGGACTCCAGACATGGTCTTATGAGCGCTGGTAAACCAACCTCAGCCTGCTTTTGTAAACATAATTTTTCAATTTGTAACTGAAAAATATTTTAAATGTGGGTTGATTTAGGGTATGATGGTCTAGATTCTGAACAGCCGTCTCTCCATGTGCTGTCCTGCACTGCTTACGAAAATAAGTTATCATCAGAATAGTCATCTATGAAGGTAGGTACATTCCCTCAGAGGAATTAAAAGTTAGGGTTTTTAAAAGGGAGTAAATCAAATATAAATCAAAAAAAAAAAAAACAACCTATCATAGGTTTCATGGGCAAAGGTTCAGTTCTGGTTTCCCAGTGGTTACTGCACTGTGCCCCTTCCTGGCAGTCAGGACACCAAGGTGACGGTCAGGTGGTGCCATGCAGCTGGGTCTGTTGTGTGAGTAGGAAAGGAGTGTGCTCCTGTTTGGGGAGGCAGGACATTCCAGTACGTCTGGCTTTTCTTATATTACTATGGGCAGAAAAGTGATTTTTATTCCTCATTGTGACGATTTAACAGAAGTCAATATCTCATTCAAGTAACCCTACCAGGATTGCAACATTGCCAGGTTAGACAGCAAGGCAATGTGTTTCTACAGGGTTTGATCATGATGTTTGGTGCCCATGGAGCAGCTCTGGAGCAGAACATCCCCTCTAGGCCCGCAGGCCCCACACAGGCCGAGCAAGGAAGAAATTGTGGGTAATTATATTGACCATTTCTGCGTCCTTTGGTGGAAATTGGAGGGACTGAGTGGTATCTGCCCAGTCTGGGATCAGGGGTCTGGCTGCAGGTCAGTGTTGTGCAGGTGCCTCAAACCAGCAGAAGACAGGAGATGGGGAGGTCTGCTTTAA
Source organism: Vanellus vanellus (assembly GCF_965231255.1). Classification (NCBI taxonomy): domain Eukaryota; kingdom Metazoa; phylum Chordata; class Aves; order Charadriiformes; family Charadriidae; genus Vanellus; species Vanellus vanellus. Next base: position 66,620,538 of record NC_138907.1, read on the forward strand.
CCCACCATGTGCTCTCCTGCTCCTCACGCTGCCCCAGGCAGCAGGAGCTGCCCATGCCCAGGGGATTTCGGCCACCTCTGCCCAATTTGTGCCACTAAGAACTTGCCCAGTATAAAAAGGCAGCTTTGCATGGGTCACATCCAGATGGCTGAAGGCCATTTGATGTTTTTCACAGGCTGGACTAATTGGTGGTTTGTATTTCAGTATTAACTCTTCATTCATTTTGTTCTGCCAGCGTTGTGCAGTGCAACACCTTACTTCTCCTTCTCCCTTCCCTTTTTAACAGTTTAAAATATCTAAAGTTTCTCATTTTTCTTCTGAAATGTGAATTAACAGACCCTATTAACATATTGCTTGTTTTGGTTAGGTTACTCCCAGTTGCCATGTGTTTTCCTCGTTGCAAACCACAGCAGAGGGAATTGGGAGCTCTGGGGAAGGGCTATATCAGTTGTACCTGTAGTCCTCTTTTGTAGTCTTGGGATTACCTTTAACACCTGTTATTAATGAATTCTTCTGCAGAGAACTCTTGAGCCACAGTAGGTCACATTTAACTTTTTTCTGTGTGTATTTCGACTTTTTCTGTCATATCTTTTGCAATTCCTCTGCTGCGTAACTAAACACTAGATTCAATAAAACCTGCACTTTGGGATCACATTCAGAAAAAAGTTTGGACAGAAAAAAATGATGAGAGGGAATGTTTCAAAGATGATGAACTATTTGGATTTGTCACTTTATTATGATATTAATAATTTCAAATTTGACACTAATGGAAAAAAATGAGACAAAAGGATAACAAGATCAATAAACTGGAAAAAAAAAAAAAAACAAAAACATTTTATTTGGGGCTAAGACAATCCTAGATTGAAACAAATATATGAGTTGTTGATTTCAAAAATAACAGATAAAATATGTGAATTTATTAATTCTTTTTATTAACTTCCTGAACTAAATTACCCTTTTTTTACCCCTTCTCTAATTCACAATCTCCTTGGTTTTAATCTTTCAACTGACTAATTTGGACAAAGGTGCTACAGATGGGGACAGACCCAGTAAGTTCTACTCTCTCCATCTTCACTTCCACTTTTAGCACAGTTTAAGCTGCCATAGTTAACCTACAGAGGTACTGTTTCTAAAACTGCTTATATAGGTGTGTCCTATATGAGCACTTGAATGGACAGAACACAAACCAGTGTCACCAAGAGCAGGAAAACATAAAAGCAAAAATTACATAAAAATGGGATACAGCAGGTGGAACAATTTCTTGTGAGTGCCGTGGGCAAGAATTTTCCATAGTTACAAAAATGAAGGCCAAATGCTGCTATTTTTGTAAGAAAAAAGAAGAAAAAACACATGCTGCACCCTATGGAGACCCCCTGTCTGCATGAAGGTGGGGTGTGCTACACCTAGCAGAGTTTTAAGCTGGACTGGGTGAGTATTTACGAACAGTTCCGCCACTCTGAGGTAATGATAAAACACTCGTGTATGATATGCTGACTTCTTCAGAGATGATCCCTGCCCGCTGCAAGGGAGACCACAAGGCCGCACTGTAGGCTCTATGGCTGTAATACACATGCCGGAAGAATTGAGGTTTAGGTTCGCTAGCTCAATGTAGGTCATCTTAGTAAGCCCATAGCCTTCTCATGCTATTATATTCTACTCAGGAATCCCAGACTGACTCTTTTGGAAGCTGTGAGGAAAAAATTCACAGCAAAGGGGCACTGATGATGGCCCTCTTAGAAAGTCCATAATCCTTTGAAACTGTCGTGTTCTATTTTAAGGAACTCAGACTCAGGGGTTACTTAGAGGAATTTAGATCTTAGAGTCACGTGCAGCAGTTTCAATACAAAAAAGATATTGGCTATGCATGTCTTCACTACAGATCGAACCATATCAGATAGCACACATCCTTCTATTTTTGTGTGTGTTTTCCTGTGGATTGCTAGGCTGCATAGTACATTCAACAAAAGTTCAGTTTGAGACTATATCCAGCAATTTTGTTTGAAGAAAGAAGGCTAAAGAGAAGGAACACCCCGAGTGTGATGGGCATTTTTTATTTTATGATAGCATTCTTACTTTGAGAGTTGATACATGGTAAAAAGCTCTTCTTGTTTCAAACCACAAAGGCCTACATTGTCACTATCTGAGCCTTCTCTTAATTGTAAACTCGTCTCTTTTCCCATGACCAGATGAGAAGGGAGAGGAAAAATGCAAAGCAATTTTAACAAGTAACGTGTAGAAAGCGCGAGCTGTCTTTGTTTTGTTGCATGTTGTTCCCTTTAGGGGTGGTGATAATCACTTCAGAAGCATCATGATAGCTAGCTGGCTAGCTAGATGGGGTAAGGATTTTGACAAGGATATGGTTTTACTTGGAATTTGAAAGACAAAGTATTTGGATGAGGATGATACTTTATTGCATATAAAATACACAAATAATGAAAACTAATGAAAATGTCAGAGCACCAAGGACAAAAACCCTATTGTTGTATTAAGAGCTATCCAAAAACATCTGACAATCTTAATATAAATAATAATTTAATAAAATGTGGAAATAGGAAAAGGAGAAATTGATCTCTGTGAAGTTTTATGGCAATTCTCCAACTAAGCACAGTGCTTCATAGACCTATGCCCAATTTATACCTTTTTTGCACTGCAATTTTCAATAGTGTGGAAATGCTGCCTTAAATTGTTGTTGAAGCAAAACTGGAAAAAAAATATTCTTGCTCTTATATGAGTTTTTACACCCATATAGTCATTGCTGCCACTCATGATCTGACATAAACCTGAAAATGGTATGGAAACTGACTTTAGCTCTTTCTTATATTAAAAATTCAGTCTAAAAACTTGCCTCAGCCTTATCCTAACAGTGTCTCTGCTGGGCGTCAGCAGCTTTTGGCACAGAGTGTTTCAAAAACGTCAAGAGGCAAGGGAGCTGGGCAGCAGGCAACTTCTTAACTGAAGAAATTCAAAGTAGGGAAGACGAAGGATAGCAGTCATACTGGAGAGCTTGTAAAAAACTAATTGCAGAGCAGGGAAGAAGAAGCCAAGCTCTGAGAGACATACCATCGGAGTCCCTTTAGGCACTGGTATGTGGTTGCCCTGACTGAGCAGGAGACAGGAGTGGAGGCTATGAGCACCGGGAAAACTTTCACTGAGAAGTGAGAAGCTTGTTTTAAAACCCCGTATCCCGCCTAGGATGAAAAATCCAGGACTTTCCTGAATGATATTTGTCTGTGTAATATCCACATTAAAACAGACCATTCCACTGCATCAAAGAAATATCACAAAATCGTCCAGGAGGCCTCCATGGGGAGACGGTCACTGGTGCTGCAGGACGAGCAGGCATTAGCTGCATCTTCTTGCAGGAACACCTGAAGAAAGAAAATTCACAGACAAACTCTGATATAATTCTTCAGCAGGTGAGCACACATGCATTTAAACTTCTTAGAAAATGGCAATTTTTGCCAAATATGCAACAGTCCCTCTATGCCCCTAAGGTATATCAGTCATCCACAGGGACTCTCTCTCCATCTGGTTTATATAACCTCTCATGCTTTCCACTCAGGCAATAGACATGTACTTAGAAAAGGATTTCAGTGCACTGCAGTACAGCTCCCATTCTATGAAAAGAGGTATTTCACAGTAAGTATTCTTGATTTCAAAGTTTATGGAAACACAATTAAGAGATTTGCTATTATGTTTTGTTGCTGCTGGGAAGGATGGGAAAGGTGGGAAAAATTTCCAACTATTATACCAGTCATTTCAAGAAAAAAAATACATACAGAAAAATGTAATCTATTTAACTGTAGCTGTCTTACTGTAAAATATCATACCATTCAGTCATTTGATATATCAAAGACTACTGGAATAACCCATTATAATCCGTTACTATATTTCTTGCAGTTCCAATTAAAAAATAAATAACTTAAAACTTAAATAGCAATTTCATAAGAAAAAGCAGTAACAATCTTTAGGGCATATAAAAATGTATCTGTTAGTTTTGCTGAATATTTATGTCATCAACGGAATGGATATCCATGTATATCCCCATACCCAGAACACTATGAAATGAGCAGCTTGCCCTGAGGGGTTTTCCTTTGCCATCAGATATTATTTGTTTCATAATAATCACTTCACAGCTTCTACTTAATAAAAAGAATCATAACTAAATTGGAACCTCATTTCCAGGGAATTTCAAGAAAATCAGTGTATCATTATACTAGACTTGGCTTTCAAATCCCTTAAGGAGCTTTGGCTTGCAATGCCTGTTACTCAGCACTGGTTTTTCTTCTAAGGCAGACCTTCTCTTTATTTACCACTTGCCCACACACATATGGATTTGCTGCATTTCCTGCACTACCTGTGGTATTGGCTGAAAGAAACCCAAAATATGATACAAATATGATGCCACAATAATTGAACATACTGATCTGAACAGATAAAACAGGCTCCTTTTTTTGCTTGAAAAAGAGAAACTCTCCGATGGCTTTAATAAAAGTATTTGATTAAAAGATCTCTCTCTCTCTAACCCGCCTTTTTATTACCTTTTTTCAGGTTAGTCATTTGGCACCTCTGCTGGAAGGCGAATCCTTTTCCAGGCTTGTGGCAGAGCCGGGGGAGGCAGTGGGACCTGGGCAGGCTGGCATGAGCTCAGCCCAGAGCACCGGTGCTGAGGAGGGGGTGCTCATCGCCTTGTGCTACGAGGCAAATGACTCCTGCTACAGGACCTTACACCCCTTCGGAGTCCAGCTGGCCATTTATCTGGCCTGTGCCTTGGGCACGCTGATCACGGTGCTGGGGAACCTGCTTGTCGTCATTGTCATTTCCCATTTCAAAGCCCTGCACACCCCCACCAACCTCCTGCTCCTCTCCCTCGCCCTTGCCGACCTCCTCCTGGGGCTGACCGTGCTGCCTTTTAGCACCATCCGGTCCGTAGAGAGCTGCTGGTATTTTGGAGATGACTTCTGTAGGCTGCACACCTTTCTGGACACGCTCTTTTGCTTGACCTCCATATTCCATCTGTGTTTCATTTCCATTGATCGGCATTATGCCATCTGCGACCCTTTGCTCTACCCCACCAAGTTCACCGTCAGAGTGGCCTGTATTTATATTGGGGTGGGGTGGTCAGTCCCTATGGCTTATACCTCTGTCTTCCTCTACACTAAAGCAATTGCAGAAGGGCTGGGTCATTTTTTGCAAGGTGTGCCCTGTGTTGGTAGCTGTCAGCTGCTGTTCAACAAGCTCTGGGGGTGGTTGAACTTCCCAGTATTCTTCTTCCCTTGCCTCCTAACGATAGTTTTGTATGTAAAAATATTTACTGTGGCTAACAAGCAAGCCAGGCTGATAAACAACACGAATAGGAGTATTGGGTCTCAGCTACATGTAGGAGCATCCAAGAGTGAAAGGAAAGCAGCAAAGACTCTTGGGGTAGCTGTAGGAGTCTACCTCCTGTGCTGGCTGCCCTTTACTGTTGACACTATGGTAGACAGTCTTCTGGATTTCATTACCCCCCCAGTTTTGTTTGACATCCTTATTTGGTTCGCGTACTTCAATTCTGCCTGCAATCCCTTGATCTATGTATTTTCCTACCGTTGGTTCAGGAAAGCTGTGAAACTAGTCTTAACTCGTGGGATCTTTTGTTCCAGGACATCTACAGTAGACTTGTACCAGGAATGACCAGAGCCTTCATGTGCACTGTAGAAAATACTGTAGGCTATATCACAACATTTCTCATGAATCTTCTTCAACATACACTTAGTTAGTATTTCTCTTCTTATTTTGTATTTTTCTTAAAACAAATGGCTTGGGCAGATCCCAGATTTAGACATGCCATTTTGTGACTCACCTTCCACAACATTTGTCCCAGAACACATGCCTTATTAAAGTCTCGTGTTCGTTATGTGATGCCGACAAGCATTTGAAAATTGGCTGTAATCAGCTATAAAGAGGACCCTGTCCATATTATTCCTTGGGCATCCTGAAACAGTTGCTGCCTGTTTCTGAAGAGATTTTCTTCCCAGGCAATTGTCTTATTTTTACACAAAGTAAGTGGTGCTGATTTACAAAGTTACATAGGGTGTACATTAGTTTTTAAACACAAAAGGCATAAGGAAATGAGAAAGAAATGAGTAGGTCTGCTTACAGACATAACATATGCTTACATCCTTGGGCTGAGCAAAAAATGTCAGCCGTAGGTTCTCAGTTTTCTCTGGCTCTGTTTATGCACTTTCACAAGGCCAATTTTAAAAATGTAGGTGCTGATAAATTGAGATCTCTGTTCAGCAGCAAACTGCATGGTAAAATTTTGTACTGTTCATAAGGAAGTTATTTTCTGACTCACTTAACATTTTATCAGAAAAAAAAATTGTAGTAAGCAGTAGTAACCCTTCTATAAAAAATTAACAAGCAGCTAAATAACAACTCTAATAATTTTGTCTTCTTCGGTTAATTGTATGTAAAACTATTATTAGATTTGAAGGTTCTTCAAATTTTTAGTGCCTTCTAAAAGAAGTCATTCCGTCCTATAGTCAGCTGCATGTTTTCTGAGTGACAAAGACTAAAAGAAGAAACAGTTACGGAAAGCCTGTAACTAAAGTGAGAAATGAGCAGATGTCCTATAGCCTACTCAAAGGAGTGGTCAATTTTTCACTAAATGCAATAAGCAAGTGCATCAGGCCCTCCACGTGTAAGAACAAAATAAAGGAATTGCACAGCAGATATTCTGTAAGAAAACAGTGCAATACAATGATTGTTGTAGCAGCTGCATTTTTTAATGTATGCAATGAACTAAATGGTAAAACTTTTTTCCCTCTTTTTTTATTTTATCATTATGTTTTTTTTTTTTTTATATGGCAAGAACAGTTTTATTCCCTCGATGGGTTACCACTGTCTATGCTGCAGTATAAGGACTGTGTTATTGCATCGGGCGATTGTTGCTAGATCTCCTTTTTGGTTAAACAGCAGGCTAGAATGATGGAAAAAGAAGGGAAAAGCAGAACTCAGACTACCAATATGTACAGTGACAGTGGCAGAGCATACAAGTGAGAAGGAAAAGCTGCTAAAACTCTGGGAGTAGCCACAATTGCTTTCCCGATTTTCTGACACTGCATTTCACAACTATTATTAAGTGATGTGCTCCTCATCTTTGTAACTCCCCCCTCTATCCCCTTGCCTTTGACGTCTGTTTGGTTTACATAAACAAATTCTGTCAGCATCCCTTTGTGTGTTTTTTCTTCTCCATGGTTTCAAAAAGCAATGAAGGTAATTATGAATTGTAAAATGATGATGATGATGATGATGATGATGGTGAAGAACTGTAAAATGATGAAGACTGATTGCTCAATAATGACCTCATTTTTAAAATGACAGTCTATTGGGTTTTATCAGAGCTAGCTGCTGACCTCAAAGGCCATAAATTTTCTTCTTTTTAATATATTTCCTTCTGTAGATTTGTATTTCTTTATCTGAACAAAATATTGCCATTTAACTTTATGCCCCTCATAAATCTTAATGATTTTAAAATGGTCTGGCTGAAGTTAGAAAAATTATATATTTGCAGGTACTTCTTAATTAAAAACTGGGCTTTGAAAGAATGATGTCAGCTTATATCACTACTGCAGATGAAATTGTGTTATGGTTTTTGAAAATTAAACAGAAAGGCAAAGAAAGGTTTGAAAATAACTTCCTAGTAAGCTTCATTTTCTTTTTTTTTTTAGGAAACATCAATGTTGGGAACAGAATTTTTCTCTGTTTATTTAAAATCTATGCTATATCATTAATTACTGCTGCTGGCGGGCAAGTACCAGCCTAAATAATATGCAAATGGTCAATACAGGTTTTCTTTAAAAAATAGGGTTTATGTGCCATTCTGCAATATAATTAACCCATAAGCTTGTTCAGACTGGAAACCATCATCCATCATAATTTTGTATAGCATCGGATGTAATAGGAACCTAATCTCATTTCAGGTTCTGGAGCAGATATCTTAATTAAATTAGCAAATGGAGATGACGACGACAATAACAGGAATTTTTCCAGCTGGTGGAATGCGTCGGTAACAACTGCCTGGGAAGCTGTGCCGGGCCGTTTGCCATTGGTACCAAATACTGGCAGAATTGCCCTTCCTATCTAAAGTTAGAGGTGTGCAAGTGAAATGCGATAGCAGAGGATGAAATTTGCCTGTAAGATAAATTATGCAGCACTCAGGCACCACTCACACCTGGGAAAGAGGACACTCATCAGGAATATGAGGCCAGGGTTGGGCTGCTTCCCCGCCATTTCATCATGCATCTTGCAGCCACGGGGAGCTGCAGGGGAATGAGTGTCTTGTTCCTGTGTCACCAGCGGCCCTGAGCTCGTGCCACCCACCCTGCTGGGCTGGCATGCCTGCAGGTGCGGTGCCAGGGCAGGAGCAGGAGGTGGGAGGCAGAAATAGTCAGGAAGGTGGGGCAGATTCGGATACTGGGCTAGGAGGAAGGCATGCCCTTTCAAAATCACACTATGATGGTTTTGGTTTAATCTCCGATTTTTTCAAACATCAGATGCTATACTGAGTACAGATCCTCAAACAGCATGTGTTTGAAGTGACATCCCTTTTAGCTCTGTTTTAGATACAACAACAGGAATATAGATGGTATATACTCTGTTCTTCAGTTAGTGAATATCCAGTGCATCCTCCATGGTATGTTGTACCTCTGTATAGCAGGGTCTCAACATTTTCCCCTTTCTTTCCTCTGACCTTTTCCCATTTCATTTAATCAACTGAAATCTGATCACGCTCCAAAAGCAACAGGAAAGGTCCATAAGTAGGTGAATATATGATTCTGAACTCATACCCTGGGTAACACTGGTGTTGGAGCTTTAGAAGTAAGCCAATTAAATGAGCTTAGAGACAAAACTGTGTAGCAGCACTCCTCTTCAGCATCTCTGATGACAACATTTAGACAAGGCTTCTTTACAACTCCTGACCATGGATTATGCACTATTGAAAACATTTTTATTTGCTAGCAAAGGAAAACAGAAACTGAAGGAATCCTCCTGTTTCATCTAACAGGGTGAAAAAGAGCACTTTTTCCCAGCCAACGCCTTTTCTATAGGAGTTAACAAAAATCTTCTGGGGACATACAATGCTCTTAGCAGTATCTGATCAATAAATAGGACTTTCTGGCTGGTCTCTTAAATGTATCTTCATAATTATTTTATATGATCATATTAAAGAGGTCATTTAAATATTTTCACAGTATGGACAACATTGTAATGAAAAGTTTGCTTTATGATCCAGCTTTTCCTCCAAGGATGCAGTATCTTTGCTATAACTAGTTACTTTAAAGCATCATATCACAAAGATTGTTAGTTATCGAACAATGAAAGGTGGATGCTCATGATAAGTGAGCTAACAGCAGGTAACAGCAGCATTTTGTTACTAAAACATCCAGCATCACTAGGAAAGTGTTTGGATACCTCTTTTCCATAGCATGAGAATGAACATTGATCACTGATGACTGTGTACTACCTCCAAGCTTCAAAAAAAAAGTAATGAAACAGTGATCTCTTGATTAAGTATTCTCACTGACAAAGGGCTGCTTCTCAATATTTTAATTGGAAGTACATATTTGAAATCAGATAACAAAAGTTGTACTGTTTTCTGGAGAAAAACTGACAGTCAATTCAGCTGAAGCTTTATAAAGCAAGAGTGACCAGGCTCAATCAACAGTTTATACAACAAACACTTGGAGATAAAAATCAAGGCGAGGCCTTAATTCAGAAGGGATGTATATTATACTCTAATTTGTGCACCATCTAGTAGGATCACCTTGGATCAGCTTCAGTATGTCAACAGCATGGGGACAAACACCTGCACGTGTAGCAGCAACAAAATCATTGCTAATCAAAATAGCCTATTAGAACTAGAATGAAGATGTATAAAGTGTTCCTGCAGCAAGTAGGCATATCAGAATGTTTTCTCCTTAATAACTAATTTAGGAAAGTGAGAAAAGGACATTTCCAAGCATCAATTAACATAAGAACTATATGTAGGCATACAAGTCTCAGAGGCTATGTTGTCTCTCCTTTCAGCATGCTTTGAGATACATCAAGAACCACCTACTTAAAGGATAGTCTGTCTATTTCAGGGCTTTAACTTCACTCTATTGTGTTGGCAGTTTATAGGACTTGTCAATTAGTGTTATTTGGCTAGGTTGTTGTTACGGTTTCCACTGCTCTAGTTATTTCTAAATCTTAGCAGTGATCGAGATCTATGACATAGCAGAAATAAACTTGTACTTTCCAACTTCTGCAGCTCTGCCCTAGCCAAGGATGGCCTTTGCAGAGGAGACAGCCTTCCCAGCAACCAGGTGCTGCATGCCCTGTGGTATTTAATGCACATGGGGGCATCACACAGCTGAAGCAGCCCAAGCCCGGGGCTCTGGAGCACATCTGCTCCTATAATTTTCCCTTTGAAGAACTGGGGAGGATGCAGAAGTGCCCCAGCAGCTATGCAGGCAGCCTCAAAGCTCACCTGGTGCTTCTCCTCCAGTAGCTGGGCCAGGAGGAGACCAGATGTCCCCACGTCTCTGCTCCTGTCGCTTCCTGGTGCCGCAGCTGATATTTATGCCTTGGCAGCCAGGCATGGCCTGCTCCCCCAGCACACTGGGTCCAGCACCGGCTGCCACGTGAGTGCACCCTTCATTTTCCATTGTTCCTGGCATTGCTTTCCTGCTGTCTCAGCTAAATATTGTAAACCATGGAATTATAGAATGGTTCAGGTCGGAAGAGACCTTAAAGGTCATCTAGTTCCGACCACCCTGCCATGGGCAGGGACACCTCCCACTAGATGAGGTTGCTCAAAGACCCATCCAACCTGGTCTTAAACACCTCCAGGTATGGAGCTTCCACAACTTCTCTGAGCAGCCTGTTCCAGTGCCTCACCACCCTCAAAGTGAAACATTTCTTCCCAATGTCTAATCTAAATCTACACTCTTCCAGTTTGAAGCCATTCCTCCTTATCCTATCACTACATGCCCTTGTAAACAGTCCCTCCCCATCTTTCCTGTAGGTCCCCTTTAGGTACTGGAAGGCTGCTATAAGGTCTCCCCGAGCCTTCTCTTCTCCAGGCTGAACCACCCCAACTCTCTCAGCCTGTCCTCATAGGAGAGGTGCTCCAGCCCTCTGATCGTCTTTGTGGCCCTCCTCTGGACCCGCTCCTCCACATCCTTCTTGTGCTGAGAGCTCCAGAGCTGGATGCAGCACTCCAGGTGGGGTCTCACCAGAGTGAAGGAGAGGGGCAGAATCACGTCCCTCGACCTTCTGGCCATGCTTCTTTTGATGCAGCCCGGGATGCAGTTGGCCTTCTGGGTTGTGGGTGCACGTTGCCACGCATCTCTTCATCTAAAGGCACCTTTAACTATATCTATAATTTCCCACTGACTTTCTTCCAAGTGTCTATTCCCACCTAAGAGACGAAGTGACCGAAGCGGGAGGCAGTGGTTCAAAGCAGGATATGAATGTAGCAACATCGTGTTTCTCACTGTAATATTGTTTCCTTACTCACGTTTCCCCCCGTAATTCCGGACGCAACAGCGCCTGTCCCTTAAATTACACCCTCATCCACCCGCGGAGGGCTGCTTGCGCTCCGAGGGCGGCCCGTGGCGGGCCGGGGCTTCCCCGTTCCCCTTGGGATCGCCCGGGCCCCGTTCAGCCGGCAGCTGCCGGCCTCCCGCAGGCCCAACAGCCGCCGCTCCTCAGGGGCGGCCCGGCCGCCACACGGCCCCGCCTGCCCGGGCCCGGGCCCGGCCCTGCCGGCTCGGCCCGGCCCCGCCTCCCCACACCCCCGCCGTCACGGCGGGCCGGGGCGGGGACGGGCCGGGGCCTGCCTGCCCCTCCCCGCCCTGCCGCCGCCGCCGCACCCGGTGGGAGCAGGTTCGCCGGGGCCGGGTAAGAGCGGGAGCTCGGATGGGGAGCCGGGGGTGGTTGCTACCCGCCCGGAGGAAGGGGCGGGCTGGGCAGTGTCCTGCTGGGCCGGGGGGGAGCCTGACAGGGGGGCGGCGGGCCGGGGCCGCCAGGTCTGGGGCGAGTGGGGCGGGGAGGGGGTGACGGGGCTGTGGGGCCGAGCCGGGCCGGGCCGGGCCGGGGCGGGGCGGCGGTGGTTTTGGAGTGCCTCCCCGTGACATCCCCCCGATATCACGGCCTTGGGCTTGGCGCTGACCGTGGTGGTCCATGGAGCGACTCGGGGCCTACAGCTGGCGTTTTACAGCCGCCTATGGCGGATTGTAGGGTAGGGTGGGGTGGGGTGGTCACCTTCGCCGTACCCAAACACTCCCCGCGCTGTTCCAGGCCCGAGGTGAGCAAAGCCTGTCAGCAGGAGGAAGGGAGGTTGTAAAAAACACCCATGTAAATAGCCAGCCCGGGCCTCTGGCGCTTCAGGCCCCTGTCGCGACACTGTCGCTACTTCCCCGGCGAGCCACTGGCCGCCGCATCGGCAATGGGCACTTGCTGAAACTGTAGAAGGAAGTGGAAGGTTTCACCCTGCTTTGCATGAAGTGCAGGGCGCTGCATCTTAATTGAAGCTCGGTGGTAAAAATCCCAGGTTACTCATGGCCAGAAGCGGTCCGCTCCTGTGCTGTCACCCCCTCCACTGATGAACGAGCCGTGCGAAGGCAGAGAGCCGTGCCGTCAGGGCGAGCGGAGCCTTCCTCACTGAGCATCCTCCAGGCGTGTGCTTTGCTGGCAGTGCAGCCCTTCTGCTTGCAGCCTGGGGTTTTGTGCAAGTGCTGTTAATACGAAAGAAGGAAAAAGACAGGGGGGTGCAACAGTTAAAATTAGGAGAAAGTGATGCTAAATGGTGGCATGGTTATAATCTGTATTTGTGTTCACTTCACAAAGACACCTCTTGTAGTCTTATATCAAAATATTAAGTAGCGTTCTTCTTGGTGGCTTACATTGAAGTGAAACTCTTGGGGGGGGGGGCGAGGAAAAAAAAAAAAGGCCATGCTCTGTATGTAGTCATTAGGCCTCAGAGAGACTCAGCAGCCAGTGCATTCAGATTTTTTGCAAAGATAACTGCTCCCTTGGTTTACTTAATCTAAGCATTTGGTTCAAAGTGAACATACACTGCTGTTAGGGGCATTTGGGTGTGAACATGTAGCACGTTAGGTTTCCTGCAGTTCTGGTCCATCTTTGTTTTCCCATGAGATGTTGTTCGTCTGCCAGCAGCACTTCAAACTGGTCATCTCGGGTCTGTTTTCAACCCTCCTGTTCCCTCTTCTCCCCAATTTCTCCCCTACCCAATGTTCATTTGCCTATTCCTCCTTCATCATCAGGCCTCTAAACGCTTTGTGCGCTCCTAGGAAACATAATTCCCTTACTTAAGGCGCTTCCCTGAAAACTAATATGTTTTGTTAGGCCTGTGAAATCTATGTGCTTCCTTCACTTAGTTCATTATAAGTATCGGTGTGGATGAATCGGATAATGATAAGCATATTCTTTTTTTAGCCATATATGCTGAGTGTTGGTGATGCATTAGGCCTAATAGTATTTCAGGCTTCTGTAATTTAGTTTTCCACACTGGGCACTGCTTTAAATCGCATCTTTGTTGAACAGAGTAGTTTCTAGGGAGAATGACTAAAACGCTGACCAGTGGCACAATCTAATTTTTTTTTTCCTTTATTAAAAAAAAAAAATACTTCTAGCCATTTACATGATCTAAGCTTGGTTTTGATCTGTTTCAGCATGACTAATGTGGTAAGGCTGAGGCAATTGGACATAATGGAATAGAAAATTTCCTGTTGACTTTTCTTTTCCCTACTCTATATGGATTTAAGTTTGACTTCTACCTGAAACTAGACGGTAAAAGAAAATTTAGAAACATTTTTTTTTTCTTTTAAGAAGGCAGGAAGAAATTAATTCTACTGATATTTTGTTTGCATGTTTACTATGCTCCATAGTTGGTTTTGTATTATGGAAGCCCTCAGCCTGCCCTTGTGGATCAGGATTCCAGCACATGAACAGGTGTAAAAGCACAGAGCAGAAAATACGATCTTTGTCTCTAAATATTTTAGCCTAAGTATAAGGGGAAAAAAATCAGACAAATCCAGAAATAACTGAACCTCCCTCATCTGCACTAGAGAAAATAGTGACAGATTTAGTGCTCACCTGTATATTACTAAGTCAGTTGCTATGAGTCAGTTATGAGAATCCCTCAGGTGCTGTAGCAGGGAGTACTTTTCTTACAGCATACAGTCTGACCTTTATTCCACAAGCTTTTTTTTTTTAATAATTTTTATTTAAGATTAATTTTACTTGCTGCAAAGTTACTGCTAAAGTCAGCAGCAGATGCTGTCAGAGGATGGTAATGTGTTTTTGGTTGCCTTAGGGAGGTGCCAGAGTCAGTCTGTATATGCACCTTGTCTCATGTCAGTATTTGGGTGGTAAAACCTACTGAGGCGAAATAGATCGAACAATGTTACATTGTAGAAATCTTACTGATCATGGCTGTTACTATGTTACAAATTTTCTGTAGCAAACATTGTGACTGGCTGCAATTTTTTTTTATTTTTTTTTTTTGCCGAAGTCTTTCAGCAGTTTGTCATTTTAGCCTATGTTTTCACCGTCTTTGAAGGATTTTGCACTTCTTTTGGCAGTAGTTTACAAAGGAAGTCACATTTAGGAGTTGTTTGGGAGAAGCTTTGTTTCTGTGACCTTTATTTAGAAGAAAAAAAAAAATCACGTACAAGGAAGCCCCATGACTTGTCTCTGCATATTTAAAGGCATAAAATCCTAATTCAGATCAGATTTAAATTTTCAAGTATTTCTATGGAATGCAACATGTACTTTTTGCTTTCTGAAAGTTAAGGATCCATGTAAACATTTCTAGGTCCTGATGTTAAAACATTGCTTAAACGGTAAAATTATTGCTTATGGCTTCTTATCCTAATGTTTATGGGCTAGATTTATAGAAGAAAACTCTTAGAATATCTAGATGAGAAAATACAAAATAGACTAGGTGCTTATTAACTGTAGTTTACTGGAACCTGCAAGATATTTAGGTGACTGCTGCTGAGATTTAACATGTGCTGCACTTGTCATGTCTCATTGTTTTGTCCTGATAGAGCTTTCTAGAATGGCACTGGGGAGCTGCTTGGCTGTGGAGTTCCCGCTTTCTTGTCTCTATGTTCAGCAGTGATCTGACTGGAAATAGCCAAGGGAAAAGTGAATATTTTTCCATGCCTGACAAATACCTTTCTAGAAAACAAGCCGATACTGAGGTTCATTTTTTGCTAGAGTGTGGAGTGACAGTGTGATGCAGGAACCGGTTAAAGCAGAAATTAGGAAGAATATATAGCTATCTTTTGAAATATTTAAACTTCATGTATGTGCAGAGAGGTCTTGCTTCAGTGAGTGTTGATGAAGTGTTCTGATTCTTTACTTCATTTGTGCCAGTAGACTCAGTTCTTCGGGCTTTCTTTGGTATCTTGACAAGCCGAGTTGCCACTAGGTATACTCCCATTCAAAGACAGAGATGTTGAGTGGAAGGTAGAAGGTACAATCAAAAGCTCACACCCAACTGAAACTTTTAGAGGAACTGAAGACTACCACAGATGCAGCTCTGTTCCAGTTTGAATGCAAAGTGTACTTCCCTCAACTGCAGCTGATTATTAACTTTCACATTTTAAAAGTTATGCAGGCAGTAATACCAAAATAGGTCACAACAAAGCAGTTAAATGCTGTGGAAGTGAAAAGGGGTAATTTCTATGGAAATTTGGAGTCTTGATGAATGCTCCTATCACCTTGGTATGGAAGGAAATGCTTGGTGCACATGTCTGTTTTGTTTCCTGGTAGTTGAAACCCTGACCTTGTAAAAGCCATTAGCAAAACTCCTGTTGACTTTCCAAGGGCTCAGCTATCCAGATTTTCAGAGGAGTTTGAGTAACTCAGCGCTAATAAGTGAAGGGTGTGTGACTGGAAGTAGGGTGTTCATTCGGTTCAGACACTGTTGCTGTGAGAACTAGAATGAGGAAGAAGTTCACACTTCCTATTTAAAAAATAATAAGAAACAAATACAAAATTCTTCATCTCTTGGGCTGTTCAGTTTGTTTTTTTCTTGACTTGGGGAGTGTGTGGTGAAGATTGGGAAATGATGAAAGCTGATGGCTGACCCCTTACCTCTCTTTCTGTCTGTTCCGCAGACCAGTAGCTTACCCTGTCACCAACCTGTATAATTAACATGCTCAGGAATAGTATTGCTGGTAGAAGAATTTGTATGGAGTAAAACAGCTGTGAATTTACACTGCTGTCCTACAAATTTACTATAAATCTCAATTGAAATATGTGTGTTGATAAAAAGAATTGTATCAACAATTAGAGACCTACGTGCGCAGACAAAAAGCTAAACTATATCCTGTGGACTTTACAATCTATCATCAATGTCCTCTCATTATGTGTTGCATTTGTTGCCCAACTTCGTAGCTGGAAAGTTGAAAAGCTGAAAGTCTGATGTATTCTACAATCTGTACGATTGTCACTATAGTGCAGTGTAACTTGCTTAAAGATATTTACAGTTAGCTGCAGAAATTTTCAAGAGAAAAAAAAGACAGTCAATCACTGCTTTTGTCAAGACTCGGATGAAATATTCTGTGTATATCTCTTGATTGTAATGCTGTTGCTGAGAACAGTGTTACAGGCAGCTGTCTGGTGAATACAAATATGAAAGGAGAACAAACAATGGTGAAGGACTATTTCAGTTAGTTCTGTAGCCTTTCTACACAAGGTAATTCGGTCTGTTGCTGTCTCTTCTCCTGAAGAGCTGCATTTTAATGTTTCACTTTTAACATTAAATATAATATTTGACTAAAAAGTATTTTCAGCCAGTGCTAGCATTGTATTTAGCATGCTACTAACATGCCTAGAAATAGTCATAACTTTTAAAAGAAACAAACAATGTCAACAGTTCTGTGAAATATTCCTTTTCAAACTAACTTCCTTTAGGTCGTTTCTTTGGATTTTATGCCTATAATTGTATTTTCTGCTAAATTAATAAAATTTCCTTATTTAGTCGAGACACCAAGGCATAGAACCATTAATTTGCTATAAGTTCGCCTGGGTTTGGTCTTACAGTACAAATTCATTGCAACATTGCCTAGAGTTTCCAAAAAGATCAAGGGTTGTTATGCCAGCCTCAGACCAGATAAGTGGGATTTAGGCTGGCTGGCTGGCTGGCTGACTTCAGACTTCAGTCTGTGACCCAGAATAACTTGAATCTGCATGTGGTACAGACAAAGACAGGAAACAATACTGCAGAGAGCTAGCATGACTCGCAGGAGATTGTGCACCAAGTACACAGAAAAGTGCAAATACACTCCCTGTCACCTCATCTGCAATCAGATTGTTCTTTACTAGGGGATACTTTAGGACCTGAAGACTCCGAGCAGGGTTTGGGACCCTGGTACAGGAGCCATTTCAAAATTGTGCAAGGTTTGTCTTCGTGGTAGCAGCAGCTTCTTCATCGGCATAGGTAATGTAACCTGCAGGGCAGCAGGGATGAGCCTGATCTCTGTGGTTATATGCCTAGTGAAGTTCTGGTGGGATGCGTCTTTCCAGTGGAATATCTTGGCAGCTCTACTAGAGATCATTTCACATCGGAGAGATATGAAATCAGTCATGTTTTGAAACAACCAGGGTGTTGATGTGCCGTATTAATACAGGCATTTCTGAAGATGAAAGAAAATAATATTTGGCAACAAGGACTATTAATTGTTTGGGTTTTTTTTAAAAGACAGTTCATAAGGACTTGAGTTTGCCAACTGTAGCACAGCTAGTACCACACTTGACAAATCAGTTGGCCTTTTCATTTCCTTCTTTTCTGTTTAAACATTTAAATGTGCTTTGTCTCTCTCTTCTGTTAACCAGAAGCTGACATGCCAGGAGAAGAGGACATTGCTTGGAAGGTGCATGGTTTGGGTTGAACAGTGGAAGTGCAGGGAACTGGTGAGGTTAAAATGTTGAACCTAAGAAGATGATGTACAGGAGAGTGGAAAGGATAAAGTTAAGACTAAGCACAGCCTGGATGAAATTGTTAAATTGTGTTGGATGCAAGTATGCTTGATTAGTCTGCATTCTTACTGCAGAACAGATAAATTACCAGTTTTGATTTGCACATGTATCCTCAGCTATGTCTTGTTAATTTAGATTTAGAACATCTCTGAGCTTGTGCTAAAATGTCTGTATGGCTGGAAAGCAGGCTAAGACATCTCTAGTGGTTACATGCTGCATGATTGTGTATGTGTGCTTTTAGGGCAAGCGTATTTCTGAGTAATATATGATAGTTCTGGTTGCAAAAAATGCCCCTAAAATGCATTTGTATACACAAGTTGTTGAAAAATGAGTTAATACTGAGAAACACAGCAGCTGAAACAGGATAAAGTGGCAATTCATTGAATTCAGATGAAACCGCATTACAGCTAAAACTGAAGTCAATACAAATGATTGGTGTTTAGAGGGAACTACGTGCCTTCTTCATTCTGATATCTTGTGTGATATCTGCTGGTCTTTTTTTTTCCAGCCTTTTATATATGCTAGGTTGTACTGTTGGAGTGGGTGATACATGGTATGGAAATAACCATATAATTGGTTTGGGACACAAGTCATCGGAGGATTTGGCATTGATGGATTAAACATACAGCTATTTTCTGGAATGGCAACAAAGGAAAATGCATACTTTTTCTTTGCTTACAGTGGGGAAAATATGTAAGAAGTTTGACAAAGGTTGTAGTTAATGTGATGTAGCTGCTGCAGAGTAATTGCAGATCTCGAGCTGTGTATATTACTAAGAATCTAAATAGTAAGAGTTATTGTAGGAAATTCAAAAAGGACATCATAATCTTATTTAATATTTTTTTGAGAAAGAATTCCCTTAAATTCTGTCTTTGAGGGACTGTGTATTTGGAGAGAGTAAACGTTAATATATGGAGTTTTCTTTAATCTTTTCCTATGTATTCTTCTTTATGATGATGAAGACCTTTGGAAACCAATGACCGACATAACTCTGTTTTCTGGGGTGGGGTTTAGGTGTCTTAAATAGGTGGAAACTGTCTGACTTGTTCCCATCGTGGATGATCTTCACAGCGAATCTACTCAGCCATGTCGTACGGTGCAGGTTTTGGGGATCCTAATCAACTAGCCCAACGCATAACTTCTAACATCCAGAAGATCACACAATGCTGTAAGTTGCATTTACGCGTGTTTTTATATAAAACTTTAATAAAGTTGGTACCCCCCATTCAAGGTTAATTTGTCAGATTCATTCATGGGATTCACTCTTTGGCTTCACCGGCTTGTTTGACAGGCTTGTGGCACCCCTCAAAGCAGATCCAGTCCTTATATGTATGGCTGACTGTGATATATCCTGGGGAAGCATAGTATCACCCTGTATTCACCAAAGGAATAAATAATAAGATGACTGCTGGTAATAAGCTGGTTTTGTCCTGGCCACTTATGTGGAACCTTAAGACGGTAGGTTGTTTGCTGAGCAAGGATTGCATCAAATATTTGCTGGAGTGTGAATTGTTTAGCAGGGACAGAAGCTGTGGCCTTGCAGCTTGCCCTTGGAAGTACGTATTAGATATGTAAATAAGATTGTGCAAGTTTTAGTATGCGTATGCTTAGATTCATGCCACCTAATATTTTTAGCCGCCTAACTGGGGTGTTCAAGTTAGAGGTAAGTTAGGCTGCTGGGGTTTTCAGTCTTTTTCACTTTCCCTCCGTTTTCCATTATGTTTTTAATATGTGTGTGTGTATAAAGCAAATACAACTTATCTTGGAAATTACGTGAAGTATACTGTTCATCAGAAGGGAGGAGGCATGAATAACATATGGTTAGGTTTTGGCATGCATGCTTTTAATGTTGTGCAGGACATAGTGTGCATGCAGAAATGCGTATTTTTATTATTAAAACTTCAAATGAATTCTGATCAGTTAAGTATGTCAGTTTTATTAAAAAATTGATTTTTGTTTTGGAAGACAAGTTTTAAGAGTTGTTATTTGTAGCACAGATTAATGGCACAGATTGGGCTTTTGCCTACTTTTTTTCAGGTACAGTTTGTATTTTCTTCCAGAAAGAATTTCATTAAATCTCAACAGACAGGAAGAAAATTTGTGATTTTGCTTTATTGAAAAGTTTCTGTACATCAAGGTTATATTTCCTCAACCTAAAATTAACAAACTTGTTCTGTAAAAGCCCTTGTGCTTTATTTCCTAAAATCTGTTCAGAGAATTCACTCAGTCTCATGGCTTCTAACTTGGTCTTCCAGAGACACCTGCCAACCTGTGACAGACACCGAGGCTCCAAGATGTAAAAAAAAAAAAAGTCTCAGTTGTCAGGTGGAAACGTAAAGTGAAATCAATGATTGAAACTGAAGCGTTGTGAAGACAGTCACTGAACATAACTAACCATCTTGTGCTGGATTCAGCGAGTCCTTAGTTTCATCCTGCCTCTCCCATCTCCTCCCTCGCTTCTGCTGTGACTCCCCTCCCCTTGTGACAACCAAGGCGTAGTAAAAGCAAACTGCCCAGGCTTAGATAGAAAGAGACATGCCACAGGGTTTTCCTGCAATCCTGCCCTCCTTTCCTTTTCAAAATTTAGATGGCTAAATTCTGAGCAATAGACAGGTGCTTCTGCCATTCCAAGACCCAAATCCAAATCTCTCTTAGCCCTACTGCTCCATGGCTTCAGAAACAGGAGCTTTGTCTTCAAAAGCTCCATCCAAGCACTGTTCTGGGACTGGTAGGTACACAGCTGGATTCCATCCCTCGCTCTTCCATAGATCTGACTGAACTGTAACCACTTGGTTACTCTTGTAGTCCATTCTCCTTTGGTAGATATTATGAGCACCTCGATCCTGTGGTAATGCTGCATGTTTCCTGGACTG
This sequence comes from Vanellus vanellus, assembly GCF_965231255.1. NCBI lineage: Eukaryota > Metazoa > Chordata > Aves > Charadriiformes > Charadriidae > Vanellus > Vanellus vanellus. The sequence continues at coordinate 66,641,453 of NC_138907.1, forward strand.
AGCTCTGTAAGGGCTTATGTACAATTTTCTAGCTATTTTATTCCCATGTGTAGTACCTGTCCAGCTTTCTGTTGGAAGGTGTGAGCTGCAGGAACTTCCAGATCAAATGGTAAGAAACCTGCAAGCTTAGGGACCTATAGAGCTAGTCAGCTGCTGAGCAGGTGTCTCTTAGACTGCAATTTATGATCTTGGTTAGAGAAGGAGAGGGGGAGAAACAGGAATCTTGACCCTAAATCCATGTTTTTCCTTCTAAGCAGTTGACTTGATGTTGCACTTCTGTCTAGAAATGCTTAGCATTTGTGAGATGTGCCAATACATTTGAAATCTTCTTGGTTAACCTGGAGTTGCGTAAATACTCTGGTTTTCTGAGTGACATTAATAGGATAAGAGAGTTTCATTCCAGATTACTGAACCTTTTCAGGAGGTCCCTCAAAATTAATTCACACTTCTGCTGACATGGAAGCAAATTGTGAGTACTACTACAGAGATATAGATGAGATACAGATTAGTTGAAAGGAAGCTGGCTCTTCCAGCTAGAAGCTGGCCCCTTTAACCTGTGGGAGAAATACAGAAGAACTTCCTGAATTAGACAACACGGTGCTGCCGACTTTTCATAATACACAAAAATTTTATAGGAAGTAGCATCGGTCAGAACAACAGTTTTTACTATAACATTTATTCAAGGTTGAATTATTACACACACCCCTTCCAAGTAATAAATTTGATCTAGTTCTTGGTTAACTGTTTTTAATATACTGTACATATACAAGATAAAATACATATGTTGAATACCTCACATTTCATAATGCATCCAAATGATGCTACTGTTGTATTAATACTTGTGATCCTTACCTCCCTTCTCCCTAGTTCATGTAGCCCACTGTTACTGATTGACAAGCAAAGCTCATTTCTATGCTGGTTTAGCACACCAATAATTAACTCAGTTGCAAGATAGTATTCATTTTGCTTTGGGTTGTTCTGTGGTAATGGAGAGGACCTATATTTGTATCAGGTAACAGCTGGGTTAGCCTAGCACCCTTTTAACTTTAAAGAACAGATTTTATTGGCCTGTTGATCCAATCATGCAGTTGATTGTTATGTTGAAGATGTGTTGAGGTGTAAGTTGCTTCTGCATTTCCTAAACTGCTGGTGAACTACTACAGTAAATGATATCTGTAGTGGGCTGTTTGAGTGTCTTTGGAGGAGAACCAAACCCAACCCAATGCCAGTGGGTGGGTGATTTTTAGGAGCTTGAACATATAATTGAGCTAGCTAATGGGAAGCAGCATATGCTGCTGTCTGCACTCTGCGCTCTCTTGAAAACTTAAGCCGGGAGGGCACCTATATGTGTTTGGGATCCCAAACCCCGGAGCGTTCTGTGAAAAGAAGGTTCTTTCAGCTGTTCTTTAAGTGAGGATCTGTATTCTGTTTTGCGTTTCCAGCATTTCTGCAGAAATAAGTGACCATAACGTCATTTAGCAACATCGAGGGATTGGGGCCTACTTTCCTCAGGCTGAAACACATTTTACCAGCAACATCTCTAAGCTGAGATTTAGGGAACTTGTCTGTGTAGCATTTCTCCATGCCTTTTGTTAAAACTGTTCCACTGCACAGCTGGAATTGCAAAACTTACAGCTCTTCTTGACATCCAATATAGAGCAGCAGACCTCAGGCAAGAGAAGGAGAGTTAGGCTCTCAGATCCACTCCTACCATTTTTAGAGAATCCATGTGACTCTCTGAGCAGTGCTGTAAAACCTGCGTAGCCTGAATCACATGTGCTTGAATGAGCTGCAGTGTTGTGTGCTGAACCTCCGTGAGGTCAGTGATGCCTGTGAGCTGTGTCTCGCTGGTTTAGTTTTGGGTCTGTGTTAACAGTGATGAGAAGCAGATCTGCGAACAGCTAGGGAAAGTTCAGATTTAAATAATAAAACCAAAGAAGTGTATAATGAGCTTTGGCACTCTTAGGCCTAGGCAGCTGCTAAATTTCTATGTTACTAGAGTACAACTTATGATTAAGGTTTGAAAGCCTGTCTGGAATCTGTTCCAAAGTAACAGTAATTCCCATTCCAGGCCTATCTTATATCTGGTAATAAAATCTAGACAACATACATTGCACTGGGCTTTTGAAAAATGAATTTAAAGGTGGTTGAGGTTTGTCCCTAATTTTCTGAATATGAAGAACAGGAAGAAGGAGAACAGAATATAAGGAACGATGCAGGGTGTAGAGCTTCAACCCGTCTGGGCTTTGCAGATGGAGAACCTGTTATCAAGGTGTTTTAATCAGTGTTTACTGAAGGAGCAGTAATTCCACTCTGGGTTTCATAGGTTGTGCTCTCACTTATGTGGCAGCTTGGTGGAATCTGCTATATAATTTGAGAGAAATCTCAATTCCTTCCTTCAATATTTCTTTGAAATTTTTTCTCTTAGTAACTTGTTTACTGCAACTGGACAGACTAGGAATGAGTGTGATGCACAGAAACAAGATGAGCTAGCAAAAAATATTTTTGTGATAAACCAAGTCTTCCCTGCTTACAAATCTGTATATCTGCCAGGCATGTTCATTTACCATACCAGAGATATGCCTAGTAGGATGAGAACATCGAGTCCATGTTGTAATTTTTTTCCCCCTATTGTTTTTTTCCTTCTCTTCTTGAAGAGCAGGTAGCAAAATGTACAAGATGAAATCTGATCTTTCAACAAATAGAAAGGTGAAAGTAGAATAAGTAAAACAAACAAAAAGCCTAATTTAAAAGCTTTAAGATATGTTAATTTCAGATATCTTACAACTGTGAAGATGAGGGTGAGCAGTTCTTTGAAATTTGACAGATTTCTGCATTTTAAAGAATTGATTGTGTGTAGCAAAAAGAGGGAAAACATTTTGTTTAAAAAGGTGTTCCCAAGTGGGAGCAAAATGGGAATCGCTTTCATCTACAGGGGGACACCTCCATAGTTATAAGAGTAGGAAGGTTATGGTTAGAGGAGTTGGGGCCTCTCTTACTCAATTGGAAAGATTTGACTCGTGTTTCTGACAGGAACTGTGCAAGAAGTAACCAGCTGTGGTTTTTCCTCCCCCACATACTTCTTCTCAAGTCTCTCTCCCATGTGTCGGTCATTAAGGAAGCAGACTTGTATGCCTTTGCTCCTAATATTTTCTTTGTAGCTACCGAATATGTCACTCAGTGCAATCCCCGAAGAAAAGCAAGAACGATACAGACTAGATAGATAACTATCATGTCTCCACTGGCATCCTAAGTCAGGCTTTGGGAGCTGTTGATTTAGAAGCAGTTCAGAATGCTGCCTTTTGCTTGGGAACACAGGAAAAAGCCTGGTATTGACAAAGTACACCCAGTCTTTGAGTTTTAGAGAATTTCTGGTTTGCAAAATGTAATCAAGCAGTTACAGAACCTATGCTAGCTCAAGTGAGGCATTTGTATTTCCTACCTACTTCTCCCTTCCCAACTCCTCCAGTTTATAAAGGTTGTGGCAGGATTTTGTGCAGTGGTAGTTGCAACGTCGGTATGAATGGCATAATCTACCCTTTCTCAGTATTGGCAAGGTCAGTGAGAGAGTATTTGACTTGTTCATGCACACTGAAAATCAGTCCAGCTGGAGAAACATATGCTCTGCATACTGCAAGATAATAAAAGTAAATGAAAATTCAGTAGCCACAATCCACATATAGCTAGAGGGAGTCTGCCTGGCTTTGAGAGATCCTTTCCCATAAGGACTCTTGCTTTCTGCTGGCTTTCTTTTCTGTTGGTTGAGGTAACACAAATATCAATTTATATAGAGCACATTCCCAGAAGGTCAACTTCAGCCGGCAGAGATCCCTCTGTCATGCGATACCTCTCCTGTGACAGCAACTTTGTCCAATTTCTGTTGCATCCCAAGTTTTCTATAAGCCAGTCTTTTCACTGAATGCTGTTAAAGTGGGAGGTGGGTTACATCAGTCATATGACTTTCACTTTATGTAGCTGTAGAAGATCATAAACATAGATTAAACCCTGAAGAATATTAGAGTTCTGACATGTGCCTTTTTGTTGTCATTTAAGCCTGGAGGGTAGCTAAAACATTCAGCTAAAACAGGCTGAAACATTCACGAAAAACTGTCTGCCACAACGTTTGTAACACCAACAGATTCACATGATTATTCTTTAGCTAAAGAAGGGTACAGATGGGCAAGTGAAAAGTAAATGAAATCACTGCGGTGTTGAAATCGGAGCCTGTATGAAAACAAAATTCTGTTTTGTCTATATTTAAAGTGTGGTTTTGTACAGGTGTAGTTTTAAAGCAGATAAGCTTAAAGTAGAGCTTGTTGAGACTTTTAATTAAGATATTGTCAGAAATTTCCAATTAGCTGCAGTTAACCAGAATTTAGCTTTGTGGGAACATACTAGTTGGAACAAATCTTTCTTTTTTTTTTTTTTTATTATTGTTGCTGTTTTCAGGAAGGTTTCCTGGATTTAGGATGAAGTTTCAGTAAAACCTGGAAAAATTTAGGGGTTTTATGTACCCATTATGGTCTTCCACGTTCTGTTTTGTGGGCTTTTCCAAGGCTGAGGAATTGACTTGTATCTGCTACATCCAAGTCATAACCTGAATATAGAGGAGTAATTCAGATATTTTGGGTCTTTCTAAATGCTTGTCTTTCTGCAACGAGGTGAAGTCATAAAGCCCACAGTTCTTTTAGAAATCAACTATTTCTGAAAACTTCAAACACGAATTATTTGCATGCTGTTCCTAAAGGCTTTGTTGTATGTAAAGTAGCATATATATTTAAGGTAGTATGCCTCACAGATTTGTTTATGATTTTGGAGAGTTTTGTTAATATTTTTATGTTTTGTCTTGTTTGTTTACAATATTTTGATTCTGTGGAAAATAACATATGAAACAGTATCTTATGTGCATAATATTGCACACAAGGGATGTGGATTTATTTATGCTAGCAGCAGAATAGTGAAAAATGGGTCTTCCATGTACATCCCAGTGTGTTATTTGTGTTAGTATGTGCAGAAAAGGCAGAATTTTTCCTTGTCCTACACTGTTGTTGCATTAACTTAGTTAACTGGTCTGGGCGAGGTGAGGCTGAAAGAGCTCTGTAAATTAAGCCATCTTAGTTTGGAAGCAGTTTAAATCACAGAATCACAGAGTTTTCAGAGTTGGAAGGGACCTCTAGAGATCATCTAGTCCAACTCTCCTGCTAAAGCAGGATTGCCTAGAGCACATTACTCAGGACTGCATCCAGGCGGGTCTTGAAGACCTCCAGAGAAGGGGACTCCACAACCTCCCTGGGCAGCCTGTGCCAGTGCTCTGTCACCTGAACCGTAAAGAAGTTTTTCCGTGTATTTGAACGGAACTTCCTGTGTACTAACTTGTGCCCATTGCCCCTCGTCCTGTTACTTGGAACCATTGAAAAGAGCCTGGCTCCATCCTCCTTCAACCCACCCTTTAGATACTTGTAAGCATTAATAAGGTCTCCCCTCAGCCTTCTCTTCTCCAGGCTAAAGAGTCCCAGGTCTCTCAGCCTTTCCTCATAAGGCAGATGCTCCAAGCCCTTAATCATCTTAGTTGCCCTGAAAATAACAATTTTAAAACCACTGTGCAATTTACAAACAGCAAGATGACCAGTGAAGACATCCACAATTTTGTCTCCAATTGTTGCTTTTGCTGATGGAGCAAGTATAAATGGACTCACCTAGACAATACAACTTTAGATTTTAAATTTAGATTTTTTAAATACAGGCATAACAGACTGCCTTTGCAGCGGAGATGGGAAGGGATGTGGCTAGGGTCCTCACACTCCTTCCCATCTCTAGAGAGTTACATTTCAGAGCCTCTCTAAGGTACTTAAAATACCTGTTCCAGTTCAATTCTGTTGGATTTTCCTCCTTGTGGACAGGAGGAAATTGCATGGCAGTTTGATTATCCAGAGAGCCCTCTATAAAACTGCTGTGCAGGAGGCTGCACTCCACTTAGGGCCCAGAATAAATCCAGGTCAGTGATTAATTGCAAGTGACCCTCAGAGTAACAGCTACTTGCTTCTGTTGACCAGTCTGTGATGTGTTATGTGTCTGCTTCCATGTTAGCTCCTGAATTAGCTTCCTGTATTAATGACCTGACCTCTTAAAAAAACCAAGCTTTCTTCATACAGGTGTGTTGGATTTGTGGTGTTTGTGCAGCTACTGTTTACTGCAGAATCATGCATCATTTTCATAACTTGATAAGTTACTGGTATTCTTTAGAGAAATGTTCAAACTTTGGGGTTTCAGGGAATTACCAGGGACGTTTTAGGATATGAATATAAAGTGATGGTAACTTGATTTAATGACTTCCCCTTGGCTGAGCTGTAATAATTGATCACATGATCAATTATTGTGCACTTAAACAATGTGTATTTAGTGTGCTCTATGCCCACATTGGAAGAACAGGCACTACTTCAGCCTAAACTCACAGTGTCCTTGAAAGACCATTACAGATGGTAATACGCGAGCATGAAATAATTACAACAGCACTGGAAATACTGAAGGCATATCCTGAACTCCCAACATTATTGCTGTTGTTCCTGGTCACTTAAAGGTATGTTTCTATTTAAAAATGTTAGAAGCTCTAATAAAATCCAACAGGAAAGGGTACAAGACCTGATGTTTTCCCACTAATCCATGCTTAACGTGTCATTGTCCTCAGAGCTCTAAGGACTAAACTTCATCCCCATTCTCACTTTATTTTTTCCTTCCCATGCATACTTCAGTTACTGTTTCTCTGTGCTAATGTATTATCCTGTTTTAGAATAATTAGTGTTATACACTGGGTTAAGACAGAATAAATCAAATTACTTAAAAACAAATTACTAAAGTTTTTAGATACTTGATTCCAACTAGGTGAGCTCTTGGGCATGGGGGTACCTTTTACTAAGCTGGGGTCTTTTGGCTGGTGTCCTGGATTTGATTGCTCCAGTGGACTGTCACTCTTGGTTAAAGTAGGGTTAGCAAGGTGTACAGCACTGTGGCATTGTGATTTATTTAAAAAATTAGTGAGAGTGAACTACACTAGCAGCTTTAAAGAGGCACTTACACTCATTCAGAAAACTCCAATCTGCTAAAATTATTGCAACTACACTAGGTTGCTATGTGTAACAGCTTTCATAAAAGATTGATCCAGGAATGTTTTCTGCAGTGTCTGTCCATCTTTAGTCACGTACCCTCAGTTGGGTAAGTGAGGAGAAAAATATATTGAATTGGATTTTAATAAATTGAGGAAGTCTGTTGTCCCCAGGCAAAAGCAGTTTGAACTGGAGTAATTTTTACAAATAAATCTTCTATTCCAGTAATGTGCTCTGAAGTGACTCTGGAGTTTATTAGATTCCACACAACTTAATCTGTAACTGGATGTGCTGTTTGTTGACTCACTTGTTCAGCTGGGAACAAGAGATTTCTTCGTAGTTACCCAACCGGTGGCAGCGCGTGTAAGGTCTTTGACAAAGCATTTCCGAATGGTGACTGTGTTGGTGTTGTATTCACTGCTGATTTCCCATATGAAGCCATAGCTGAGCCTGAGCCTCATGTAGAGCAGACTTTGCATTTGGTGTGCACAAAGGAACGCGTTGCTGATTCTGTTTATCTTGTGTGGGCTCAGGAGCTTGGAAAATGACTAAAAATCAATGGCTTTAAATCCCCATTGTTAGTTTTAGTCCTCTGAACCTTAGGCAGTGACTGAAATCCTGTCTGCCCCTTTTTAAGTAAAAGACTTGAAAAGGCATGTGGGGGATCCTCACCATTACAGTTAATATTCAGGAGCAGCTGTAGCTGGCGGTTGGAACAGTGCTCTGCTCCTTCTTCCTGTGACAGGTCCCAAGCCTTGCTGTTCTGTAAAGGAGGTTTCATTGTACTCGCCCTGCCTGCTTGTCTGGTTCTTGTCCTCTGCAGCACAATGCCTCCGTGTTTGTTGCTCCTGGTGTTGCCGGTGTTTTTACCATGCACACCCAATGGGCGTCACATTTCCTGTGGAAGCATTAGAGCATAGCTTTATGAAATTGGGTGATGTACTTGGACTGTATCACTGAAGGAAACTGCTGCTGCGTGGTTGTAATGCAATCTTGTGTGATCCAAGTAAGAAGTGAGGTTCCAGGCTGCAAGGGGATAATAAGCAGCACTCATTAAACATATTCTTCCCCCCCCCCCCGCCCCCCCCCCCAGTTTCATGCTTCTACGTTGTGGCCTTTTTAGGACTCTGGGTTATGTGTTGATTCACCTCACTCTCCAGCTGTAAAGCTGCAACAAGCTTGGTCATGGCCACTTGAGGGTTTAAAGTTTGGTTTTCAAATGCTAAATAGAGAGGGGAAGACAGCTGATTGTAGGTAACTTGGAAAAGCTTCTCTCCTGTAGCTGGAGTTACTGGTAAGTATTCCAAAGACCATCCTCAGTTTCCCTTGTCTCACGCTAGAGATGAACGTGGTGCTTGGACACTTCTCAGTCCTTCCAGAGAAGGTGGGTGACCTACAGTCTGCTCTTCATTTCCTTCCTCTTAGTTCTTTGTTTTTCAAACATTAGGATTTTACTCAAGGGTTTGTTTTGTTTTGTTTTGTTTTTTAATCTTTTGTTCTGCAACAATACTGTGGTGTTACAACCTGTACAGTGATTACTAATTCTCAGTTGGGTATAACTTTTTCTCCTATGTTCTTCTTCTTTACGTTTTGTACTTCGTTGTATTCATTTATTTATTTGTATCTTTATTTTAAATTTGAAACTTCCTGTGTGATCTTAAACATTTTCATATTCAAGGAGCAGAAACAGCAGTTATGTCAACATGGATTTACTTGTGGTAATGGAACAGCTTTGCAGAACTGGCTGAAAAACAAAGGAAGATGAAGAGAAAGGAGATGAAACTTTCTTGTTTCCTAGCCAGCTAAAAGCCAGTTTTTAAGCAAAGGTGGTGTGTGATCCAATACATGAAGTATGTTTTTATCTATGGAAAAAATAGTATGTATTGCAGATCTGGCAGAAACGTGTCTCTCAAAGGTACCTACCAATTAAGAAATGTAAATATTTCCACTGTAAATCTCACTGCTCCTGTAACTTACATAGAGGAAATGAGGTCTTTTATATGAGACACTGTTGCTACTTTTGTCTGTCCTTTTTTTTGTTCTCTTTAACTGGAGGGAGAGCTTCCACTGACTAGAAATGGAACCACCGTTGAGCTTAGTAAAAGTAAACATGAGCTGACTCTTAAATAATTGTCTCTGTAGGAATTCAGGTTTGGTCTTAATCGTTTCTCTGGCTCATCATTAACCGTGTCTGACCTGTTCCTGAGCATGTGACCGGGCTGAGAATAGCCGAGTAGCTTTTATCATCTAATAGTTATGTATTATGAAATCTAGATCAGGAATGTCGCAAAGACAAGTGAAAACTCTTCTTACTAATATGGTCTTTCTTCTTTCTAATACAAGGCTCATTTTCAGGTGGAAATAGTGAGATTCTTTTCTTTTGCATGCGAGACAGCAGCTGCTTGGAGAAAATGCATTTTGTGTTCCCTGCTTCCCAAACTGTCTGGGCTGGAGCACCTCTCCTAGGAGGATAGGCAGAGAGAATTGGGGCTGTTCAGTCTGGAGAAGAGATGGCTCCGGGGAGACCTTACAGCAGCCTTCCAGTGTCTGAAGGGAGCCTACGAGAAAGCTGGAGAGGGACTTTTTACAAGGGCGTGTAGTGATAGGATGAGGGGTAATGGCTTCAAACTGGAAGAGTTTAGGTTTAGATTAGATATTGGGAAGTAATTTTTTCACTGTGAGGGTGGTGAGGCACTGGAACAGGTTGCCCAGAGAAGTTGTGGATGTCCCATCCCTGGAGGTGTTCAAGACCAGGCTGGATGGGCCTTTTAGCAACCTGTTCTAGTGGGAGGTGTCCTTGCCCATGGCAGGGGGGTTGGAACTCAATGATCTTCAAGGTCCCTTCCAACCTGAACCATTCTATGATTCTGTGGTGGCTGATTGCCAGCCAACCACAGGCAGGGTGCTGCTCCTTCAGGGTAGCAGTATGATCTTCAGTGTAGAAGTGGCTGCAGGAGTTTGTGTGCCTCTGACAAAGGCTGTTGCCATATCCCGGTGACTTTGGTGAAGAACGCATGCGTGCACATGGTGTGCAGCTCCTGAGCAAAGTCCAGCAGCTAGCTGTACGTACCCAAGGAACCTGAGCTAAAGTGTCAGACTTTGCACTGAAATGGATTAAAACCATGCACGAGATCCTGTCAAGCTCTGTTACAGGATTGGTAACGCCCAGAAGAACAGGAGGGACCTCTGGTAGTCATATTACTCCTGTTTTTCAGAGCTCCTTGGGAAGCTGAAAGATTTGGGAAGTGAGGAAGGGAAAACTATAAAGGGTGAGGTAACCTAGGAACCCGTCAAAACTGTGCTCTGATCTTTGGTCCCTGACTCTTACCAGTATGTTTACAGTGCAGAGCTAGGTCTTTGTGAGTTGAGCCTCCAGGACACTTGAGCATTACTGATGGATTGAGAGGCACCAAAGCAGCTGCCAGGTGCCTTGATGTGCCAGCCTGACCTCCCTGCACAGGGGTGAAAAGCTGGTTAAGCGAGGGAGGCCATACCTTCATAAATACCACCATCAGCAGTGAAGCCAGGAACTTAGAGGCCTCTGTTTTATGAAAAATAATCCAAAGTTTCCAGCAGTTTTGTTCTCCCCCTCTAGTGCCAAGACGCTCTCCCTGCTTGTTTCACAAATGGGGCAGTGGAAGGAGCCAGCAGAGGTGTTTCTACAGTCTGACCTTCAGGAAGAGAGGCTAAGGCTGCCCTGTTTTTCCCTTGAGGAAAGGAAGGGATATTGACTTTTATGTAAGAAGTTTTGAAGCTAGCTCTTGCTTTGACTCAAATTCTGTAAGATCTCTGTGTATACACGTGAGGGAACAAGACATTTTACCTTTGTGATCCAGGTAGTAATGTCTTAAAGCCTATTTTAAATTTTGTTTCTATTGACAAAGCTGCATGATTTCATGAGTCTGGACAAGTGTTTGTGGTTTAGGTGGCTTTGTGATTACACATATAATATTATATCAAATGCCTCAATGAGTAGTAGCTATAGTAAGAAGTCTGTTAAAAAACAATCCAAATCAAAAGAATTAGAATACCATAAAGAAATATATTTTTTAGCCTCCATACACTCCAGCGTGTTTATATTAATATGAAGGAGTACAAAGGATGGATTTCTTCAACTCATCAACCTGCAGGTATGTACTGTAAATCAAGATTTCAGGAAGGTCAGCTTCTCAACTTCCTGTGTTATACTGGTCCTACCACCTTGCTTTTGGCTTTTTTATGAAGACAGCTTCAGGAGTGCTACTGAAGACTGTTGGCCAAAATTTCTTTTTACTGCTCTGCCTTTTTTCTGTTTGTTTAGTTGAATAAGCAGTGTACTTTATATGCAGTATAACTTATATGAACAAAAGATTGAAAAGAGAAATACTATTTTATTTTTTTTTTTGGAATAATATCCTAATTTTGAAAGGTTAAGCTAGAAAATGTTAAATCACAGGAAGCCCAGAAAAATTGGTCTCTGTTCAGTCTTTGGGTTTTTTCCTTTAATTTATTTTATTTTTTCCTCTAGAGATTTGAAAGCCTGTCAGCAGTTTGCTATTTTGATGCATATTTACAGTCTTACTGGTAAAATGTGTTTTAATTTTGTGCTGAATTCCTGAATCACAAGACCTGAATGGGGATGAACTTCCCTCTGCCTGGAATTGTATAGCTGACCAGCTACGCGGTGCTAGCTTTTAATTTCCCCTCAATTATCTATTTGTGTTCAGTTTTAGAAATCGAATAAATATCTAATTAGCTTGGAATGCAAATACTTTAAGTGTAGGCTTTGTTTCAGAAAATTTTTTCGAGTGACAGCCTTTAAGACACAAACCTGTATTGTCTTTATTTGCAGTTAAATAACGGATCTCTAGGTGGCGGTAGGACACACCGGCATTTTTTTCTCTGCAAAGCGGCTGTTCGCACAGTACTTGCAGATTTAGTTTGGGTTTTTTTCGGTGTTTTTTGTTTGCTTGTTTGGTTGGTTTGTTGTGTTTTTTTTTGTTTTTTTTTTTTGGTTTTTTTTTTTTTTTCCTCTCCCTGTAAAATTACGTAGGGAATCACTGAACTCCTCGGCTGTGGAATCAGAAGGGAGAGTGCCTTGGAACAAATAAAGGGCAATTTGTGTTCGGTTTTACAGGTATTAAACCTTCACACTGTTGAAGATAACACCGGCCAATTACCTCTTTGATTTGGTTGTTTGTTTTAAAACAATGGCGTTACACCGAACCCGAAAAGAAGGCTTGATGACCCAGAGGCGGTGCGTACCAGCCCGTGTGACCGGCCCCGGCCCGCAGCAGCAGCAGCGCTGGGGACCTGCCGGCACCTCCCGCACCGCTCCCCCCACGACCTCCCCGACCCCCCCGGGCAGGGACGGGCCGGCGCTCGGCGGCAGGTGGCGACTGGCGGCAAAATTCCCCAAATTTTCACTGCTGTTTTGCTGCTTTTCAGCTCAATTAAAATACAAGCTGTGTGAAACCCATCTTACAGGGCTGTTCCCCCCAGTTAATTCTTTTAGTAGCTTATGTCCACTCATTGCCCTCAAAAAACTTCTACCTTGAAGTATTTGATTTTTACCTCGTGCAAAACTTAGGTACTAACTTTCCCCTTTTTATGATATCTTCGTTACCTGGTTGAGCCCAGGAGAAATTGACTATAGCAGTTGTCAACAGCGGGATGTTGTGTAAAGCGGTGTAGAAAATCCAATATAATCTAAGTCACTGGAGACTTGTTATGAAACAAAGATTAGAATTAATATCATTACTAAAAATGTTTGAAGGAATTCCATTTTTATCTAACTGCTTAACATAAGTCACAGGTAACTTTCTTCTTGTACCTGAAGTTCTGTCTGTTACAGATCTCTTCCATGGTATATGAAAAATGTTTTGGGTTTGTTTTTTTTTTTTTTTTTTTTTTGAATGGTTTTCTTCATTACTTACAGATGCCTTTTACTGCAATTTTAGCTATATTTAGGGGGAAAAAAAGATAGTGCACTAGTGGAGTGAGGATCCCTATACTGTCATATTTTGTAGTGACTGTGTGGTACACCAGTCTGCCTGGGGAGGGCCACAGAAATACAGGGAGGACAAGTCTCCTAGCTGAAGTCAAGCAAAAATGAGTTACTTTGCATATGTGTTCTTCCATTTTAGAAGATGAGGGTGTTAAGCTGAGATAAAGCATGTTGAGGATATTAGTTTTGTAGTGTGATATTCTTGAAGTGTCTGTCCATTTTTCTCCTTGCTTTCTCATGTGACAGTAAAATATATTAAGCTGAAAATAAGGCTGAGATTATGTGTCACTTCTTGCTGTTCAAAACTAATATTTTTTTATGAAATACACTTAAATCACTGGTGGTTTGTATCTCACATTTAAAACTTTAAGGATATCAAAATTACAATTTAAACCTGGACACCTGATTTTTTTTTTTTTTTTAATGTACTGTAAGCCCATGAAGGCTTTATTGCTGTCGCTTCATTAATGCAATGGTTCTGAAATATTTGTGTATGCTAATGTCATGGCAGTCATGGCTTTCCATGTCATGGCTTTCCAAAATTACACGTGTAAAATATGATTAAGCCAGAATAAGAATTGTGCTGCTTATTTTAAAAATTAATATTTAAACGCCTGATTTATACTTATTATAGTGAAACTATTAACTAATCTTTAAATTGTCTGTTTCTACCTAGACACTTCAATACTTTCCCATCCTTTATGAGAAACCCTGGGCTTTGTCTTTGACTTGGCAAAAACCATTCTCTAGTTGCTCTGGGACTTCTTAAGTGGAGCATTTGTCGTAGGTTGAAAAAGTCTTGAGTATTAGTTTCTGTCAACTTTTATGGCTTTAGAATTGTCAAGCAAAAATGCATAAAATTAAGTGGGAGTTGTCTGTGCCCCATTAAAATTTCTCTTCCTCTTCACAAACAGCTGCTGAAATACAAAGAATACTGCATCAGCTTGGAACACCACAAGACACGCCTGAGTTGAGGCAACAGCTGTGAGTACTTCACATGAAAACGTTTAATTTCATTGCATTGTAAACAATCTCCTGGTAGGTGATGAGGTGTTTTTTTTGTTAGGCAGAGTGCTTGATCTCACTGAGAAAGACAAGTGTAGAGAAATACTTGAAATCTAAATGTTGAGAAGCACTTTTTGAAACTAATTTTGGATAGTCTGTAAAATAGAGTCGGCTGGTTTGCCCATGTACATTGTGTGCAGTATCAATACATCTATAAAACCTATGCTGTATATCAGCAAGGGGAAAGTGGCAGGACCAGAAAGCAATATCACTGTTTAAAAAATAAACACCCCACCCCACCACCCCAATCAACTCTTCAAATCTACTTGTATAAGTTTCACCAGGTAATGAATATATTGGGGTATTTGTGAGATGTGATACTGGGGGAGAGAGGGGAATGTCTTTTTAGTGATGAAAGATACGGTGAGGGATGACATTATAGAAGAGACATGTACCAGAAATACTACAACAGCAGAAGTGAAATAAGGCTCCAGGGCAGATGCTGTGCTGTTACACACTGTGCAGTCACCTGAAGCTGGACTTTCGTTAATATGCCACTATCAGAGACAGTCAGTGGCTTTCCACTTCTCTGCACAGTCTAATGAACCGGTATGATTTTTTCCATTAAACTCCTTTACCACATTAATCTCATCATAATAAATGCACGTAAGCAAAGTGTTGTGCTAACCCTGTGGGTGAGAAAGTTGCCAGTCTTCAGTGTGGTTAATGCTGTATTGTGACCATTGAATAGTAGGAGGAGGTGTGTATTGGACCAAAGGCATCACATTCATTTTGTGCGAACAACCAAATTGCTTTATAATAGCCCGAGTTTAGTGCCCATAACATCAGCCAGGTACAATCCACGGTAGATATCCTACCAGAGACTGTGAATAGGTGAAGACCAACATACACAGTTTATGCAATAACCAGGCAGGATCTAGGCACAAATTCACAACTAAACAGGATAGAAACAGTTGTGAAGGACATGTTCCAGTCCCTTTATGGAGGCAATATATATGGTAAGATTCCCTGAATTTTCATCTGTCCCTTTTTCACTTGTCTGAATATTTGGCCTTTCCTTTCATGTTGGTATGTATCTGAAGATTTATTTGATTATTTTAAATATTGATGTTGATTGCTTACTAATAGCTTTCCAGATAGAACATTTTATATATACTGCAGAGGAGAATGCAAACGCAAGTAAAGAATTTGAGTTGCTCCAGGAAAAAAGTATGAAGATTGGTAAAGGAGTATGTGATAGTATCAGAAGCAATGAGACAAAATACCAAAAATTGAAATGCTGTTGAAGACAAGGCTTTTTTTTTTAAGCACTGTTAAAGCTGTTAGTAAATAATGAAGTTTTCAGTTAAGTTCACAGCTCTTGTATCATGGGAAAGTGTAGATCTCTTTGCATAAGCTTCCCAGTAACTGTCAGGAATTGACCTTTAATGGGCTATGGTGTCAGAATTATATTCAAGCCACCGTATGTTCTTCTACACAGAAAAAATTTGGTCTTTTCTACAGTTATTCTGAACGCAGAAATGACCTATTGATAGCCTCAAAAGGACTATGAAAAGCATGTTTAAATATTCATAATAAGAAACCTATTGCTGTACACTGCAAAAATAGAAAAAAAAATCAAAAAAAAACCTGCTGCTTTTCTGAGAATCAGTGACATTCAAAGTAACGCGATGGTCTCTAATAAAATTCTGCATTTGGTTTTAGGCAACAGAAGCAGCAATGCACCAACCAGCTTGCCAAAGAAACTGACAAATACATTAAAGAGTTTGGATCTCTGCCTGCAATGAGTGAACAGGTATAAAACCGAAGAGCATGGCTTGTTTGACTATCATGTTGGCTCATGTAGAGTATTTGAGTGACTTCAGTTCTGCATGCCTATTTTTGTGCTCCTCACCAGGCTTTCAAAGCACTGTTTAGTTAGCGATCACATTTGTACAACAGGGACACAACATAAGAATAATCTGTTGCAGTCCAGACTTGTTCCAAAGTTGATTTTATGTATCAGGAAGGAGGTAGTTTGACTGAAATGGTAGGAATCAAGGCAGTGCACTGTGCCTGTGATTGCAGGTAGCTGGGCAGTGATGCCAAGTCTGACTCCACAGGCACTCTGACTGCTTCCAGGGTCAAGGAAAGGTATGCCAAAACTGCTTGCAGGGCAGGTGGCCAGACCTGTTCACCCACTGTCTGAATAATTTGATTATGCACAGTAGTCTGTTCTACATCACTCAGATCAGCATCCGTGCTGTGTCTTGTCCACAGGTTTTTCCTTTTTTAAGAGGAGTGTGCAGGAGCTGTTACTAAAACACCTTGTATGGTCTTTAAACTGCTTCTTTTCCAGGTCTATGTAAAATCTCCTCAGGAGGTAACAAGTGAAATGGCTGTTGTCATTAGCACACTCCTGTCTGCCATCCTGTGGTTTGTTATCCTAGCAAAATCTGTCACTCGCATAAGTGAAGAGCAACAGAATCCCAGAAAACATGGATTCATGTTATTGTCACTTAAACAACTAACCTAGTCTGTGGCTGGTTACCAAGGAGCCTTTAGGAAAATTAATTGTCCTAAAACACTGAATTAAATGGCAAGCCATGATGCACGTGTTTTCATCCTGTCAAGTTGTAAACTTCTAATAGGGATGTTAAAACTTGGCCTTGGTATATAACCTCTAGTTCAGGCAATGCATGTTTGGTTTTGGTTTTTTTTTTACGGTTTTGGTGTTTCTTTATCTTGGAGCTTAAAAGTTGGCAGTGAGACATTTTACTGTTGAATTTTACTCCTTTTATCATGAGCATCTTCATCAAAGCTACCTCCCAATGAAATGCATAAATAACAAACTGAAGAATGTCAATTATAGCCTCTCAGAAATTTGGAAGGAAGGGTTGATATAATGTATATATTTAAGGAAATATATTGGAGCCTCTCCTGAGTGCCCAGTATTCCTCTTCCCACACCTACATCTTAAAAAAGAACAAACCAAACAAGCAAAAAGCAAAAACCTGAAAGGTTAGAACAGATATTTTTGTACCTGTTCTTAAGTACTTAAGTGGGGACATGAACCCACTTCTGGATGCAGCTTAGTATATAATTCCAGCATTTCTGTGAAATGCCCTGTTCTTTCTTTTCTGTACCCTTCCCCCACCCCATTCAGTCAGCTTTGCATAACTCTAACCATTCTATGATTCTATGATTTTTATCATCCACGGTACCAAAATTTTTCACACTTAAAAAGTAGGTTTTATAATCAACAGATAATAAGGAAGGTAGAAGCTTTCTTGTCCCTGCCCATTTCTCGTTTCCAGCTGTCAGATGAAAATAAATACATTGGTTTCCTCTTTAAATGCCATAAATTGTGCAGAGTTTTATGATTCCAGAAGGAAGGTTTGTCCATGCAGCTGCAAAGGGTTTTGTAGACAGCCTTCCCTTACACCTATTTAGGAAAAAAAAAAAGGGGTATATGCCTTAGCATTGAGCAGCCTGAAAATGGCAGAGCCTTGAAAAGCCTGAGCTCATTTGACTTAGTAAAACTTTTTCTCCTGCAGCGTCAAAGAAAAATACAGAAAGACCGTCTTGTGGGGGAGTTCACCACAGCACTAACAAATTTCCAAAGACTCCAAAGGCAAGCTGCTGAGAAAGAAAAAGACTTTGTAGCCAGAGTAAGAGCCAGCTCAAGGGTATCGGTAAGTATCGGAAAATGTGCCATTATACTCTGTTTACAATGGCGATGGTGGTGTTGGGTGTCAAACTTGCCTCCACAACGCCACTTACAACAGCTCATCTCTGACTCCAAATACTGCAGAGCATGTGCTAAATGATTTTCTAGTAAAGGCTGAATTAAGTTGTAACACCCCCCTCCCAGACAACTGTTACTTTTTTCCTTGCCTTTGTCACGCAAAGGCATGAACTGCCCCTGGGTTCATGCCGTAATCTTGCAAAAGCAATTTTTAGTAGATTTGAAATGCTTTTGCTGGACCTTTAGATTTCAACAGATTTTTCCTGCGGGGAAGAATCACTTGCCAGATTTCTGTGCAGTATTACAGTGGAGAAGTCCTGAGAAGTTGAGATGTTGAGCTTTTCCTTGTTAGCATATCGGTTTTGCCTTTTCACTCTGTGCCAAATACACATTGCTGTACTTGTAAATTTTAACAGGCAGTTACTGAGTTGAATGCTTTTGTTCATATTTCAGCTTTATGCATGCATAAAGCAAAATCAGTATGAGAACATGTTAAATCACGTTTCAGTTGGAAGTGGACTTACTATAAACCTTGTAATATTGACTCATTATAGAAATGCTGACAGTGCTCCTCTCAGGGCCATAATGTTTTATTTATATTTTTAAACACTGATCATGTAGGGTGGTGCTCCTGAAGATAGCTACAAAGAAGGAACACTTGTCTCTTGGGACAGGTAGGCTGAATTTCATAATACTTCTTAACCTTGCTCAGAGTAATAAATGGCCTACAGGGAAGCCAGTTGCCAATTTTTATTTTGTTTTATTTTTTCTGATCAATTGCCTTTTTCTGGAGGGGGTTGGGGTAAGTTGTTCAGTTTAGGCTTTCTTCCATAGGGCAGGTGTAGAGAAGAGGCTTTGGCAGGATAAGTGGGGAGAAGAAGGAGCAGTTCACATCATCTCCCCATTTTTTCCCCATGCTTCAGCTTTAGTCATCTTGTTAAGCTGCCCTAAATCTGTATTTGGGCTTTCTGAGACTCAAACTTATGTAAGCAGAGTCCAACCTGTGAATAGATTAAAACCGTTAAGTTGTGATAAGGGTTCAATATTTACTGGGATCTCCCATTGCCTTCACACTCTCCAAGAACTGCTTCTCAGTCTCAGATTCTGTTTTGTTGGCTAGCTTCCTTTTGCCTCGGATATAAACTCAGCAGTTTATCATGCAGAAGAAACTTTGCCATTGTATTTATACTTGGAATTTCCAATCAGCTAGCTCAATGCTATGTGCGATGCTGCTACAGCAGCTTCTTCCTATACCAAAGGTGTGTTAGACCTTCTCTGTTAGCTAGATAGGCAAGGGTAAAAATGTGCATTTTGTTAAATGGTAGTCTAAAATATGTGCTGTCATTTTATTCTTCTGAGTTATTTCTCATTGTGCCTGTTCAATTCTGGGTGGGCTTTTTTTTGTTTGATAGTCAACCACAAGCACAAGTGCAAGATGAAGAAATTACAGAAGATGACCTACGTCTTATTGAGGAGAGGGAATCTTCCATTAGGCAGCTTGAGGTAAGTACGAGTGGATTTACAGCAGAATATGCTTTTAATCTTTTCAAAGAAAAAACATTTTATAGTGGCATGAGCATTAGTTGCAGACATTAATCTCGAGGACTTGGGGTTTGTTTGTGGATGTGGGGTTTTTTCCTTCAAAACTACAAATATTGCCTTTAGATGTGAAATGTGCATTAAAAAACTACTGTGTGAAAGCCATGTTTTGATACTGCGTTTAACTTCAGTGGTTCAGTTATGGAATACAAGAGTGTTCATGTGATTGCAAGAAAAAATACATATAATTTTTTTTTCCAACATAGTGGTCATACTATATAACCTTTTTTAACAGTGACTATAAATTAAGCAAGATTATACGTTTCCTGCCAGGTGTTTCCAATGTATTGTTCAACATTTTCATTTTGTAATTTGCTTCTTTGAACATTTCTGGAACTACAGAGATGCTCTGTTTCATTCAAACTTTTGTAATTAAGGGCTTGTCAAATAGTTTAAAAACTTTAAAAACAAGATGTAAACTACAGAAAAAATTTTCACATGTGATGAAATACTGGCATCAAGAGACTTTTGTAAAGACAAAATTAATTATTCCAGCCAGTCTGGAATCTGCATCTTTACCATCAATAGGAAAGATGCTGGGACTGGAGTTTGTCAGGACGTCTTGCTGATGCATGTGGCAAAATCCATTCTATGTACAAAGTTTTCAATAATCATAGAATCATAGAATGGTTTAGGTTGGAAGGAACCTTGAAGATCATCGAGTTCCAACCCCCCTGCCATAGGCAAGGACACCTCCCACTAGACCAGGTTGCCAAAGGCCACGTCCAGCCTGGCCTTAAACACCTCCAGGGATGGGGCCTCAACAACCTCTCTGGACAACCTGTTCCAGTGCCTCACCACCCTCAAAGTGAAAAATTTCTTCCTAACGTTTGATCTAAACCTGCCCTCTTCCAGTTTAAAAACATTCCCCCTTGTCCTATCGCTACATGTCTGAGTAAAAAGTCCTTCCCCAGCTCTCCTGTAGGCCTCCTTTAGGGACTGCAAGGCCACTATAAGGTCTCCCCAGAGCCTTCTCTTCTCCAGCCTGAACAGCCCCAACTCTTTCAGCCTCTCCTCATAGAAGAGGTGCTCCAGCCCTCGGATCATCCTCGTGGCCTTCCTCTGGATGTGCTCCAACAGGTCCATGTCCTTCTTGTGTTGGGGACTCCCAACAGCAGCTTGAACCCCCTCGTATGCTGCCAATATCTCCTTTTTGGTTGGAGTATAACGGGCCTCGGATCCTCTGTATCCTCAACTCCAAAACCCCAGGTGTTGACCTCGAGTCTCCCTTTGTTCCTCAGTGGCCTGATTCTTGGGCACATGGGTATCTACGTGATGTACTTTCACAACCAGATTCTCTATCCGGGCAGCAATATCATGGATCATATCTTCCTTGCCACCCATACTTTAACTTACAGTGAATTAAAGTAAACACGTGTCAGTCATTAATTAAGAAGAGATCATATGCACAGTGGTAACATGATATCTATCACTTCATCATAACCAGATGGTAACAGGATTATGTAACATAGGTGAAATAGCCTGACCATATTATGCAGGTAATTTCTGTAAACTGTGGTGCTTATGAAATTTGTGTGTGTTTAATTTAATAGGTGTACTAAAATTAATGCAAAATACTTTCTGCACATGCTTTTATTAATTTGGCTTAAACAGATAGCTTTTAAGCAAAGTTGGCACGAGCCTTTCCCTTCACTCAAACTAATACAAATATACGTGTAGACAAGCCCTCAGCAATGAGATCGTGTTTGTGATGTGATGTGATGTGAAGTGTACTTTGTGCACATATTGACCTTCAGTTGGTTTGATTATGATTGATAAACTTGTTCTCACAGTACCAAAAAACCTTCCAAATAAACATATGAAGAGGGTTTGTTTTTTTTTTATCCTGTGGTGTAAAGAGTCATGAAAGTGTACTCAGGAGGAGAAGGAGCAGTATTGGTATCTAAATGTACAGAGATGCTAGAATATGTTATGTCAACTAATGCAATGATTGTTTCCTTGCAGGCAGATATTATGGACATCAATGAAATTTTTAAAGATCTAGGAATGATGATTCATGAACAAGGTGATATGATAGGTAAGTCCAATTCAAATATTCTCTGAAATTTTTTTGATTCTGTTTCTCTGGAGAGCAGCAAGGTAGAACTTCCTTTCGCTGGAAAAATTTCTCTAATGAGAATATGAATGCTAAAGCAAATCAGCTGCAACCTCATAACAGGTAGACTGGCTGAGGTGACTGGGAATGCATTAAGAAAATGTGTTTAAAATGTAGTTTAAAACATTATGACATTCGTATAAAATGTCTTTAAAAGTAGATTTTTTTGAACTGTTTGTACATAAAATTGGAGTTCATGTAGGGATTTTTACAGTATTCTCTAATGACATAAGTGTGCAGATTCAGCAAAGGTTCCTGCTTTGTCCTCCATAGAGACAGGTTTATTCTTTTAATGAAACATGGTTGGAAAATACATTCTCTGAGTCTACTGCTAAGCCATGCTGTTTTCTATGTCCAGCATACATTTTCAGGGCTTTTTCTGTTACCTTAGCCCATAATCTGTTCATATTTTTCCAGGAAAAAAAAAAAATCTCTGTCAGTATGATGGAATACCTAAATAGATGTGCCTCTTGGACTGTTTTGTGTGTCTGTTTCCTCTGATTTCATAGTCCTTAGCGCTTTTTTAATCTGAGCAGAGGGTAGTCAGTAGCAAGTTAGAGGACAAGTAAAATGGTTTCGGTTTTGGTTTGGTTTTTTTTTTTTTTGTTTGTTTAAATAGAATTACTGAAAGTTTCTACCCCAGTTGGTATCCAAGATTCAGCCCTTGTTCTAGAACAGGGGAGCAGTTACGGACAGGAATTCAGCCACTCATTGCCTGGGTGGTTCAGAAATTAACTTAGGCATAAGTATATGATGGGTCAAACTTCCATAATGCAAGGTATAAAACTTTGAGTATTGATGAAGACACCAGCAGTTGGGAGGCAGCTATTATGTACGCTCTCAATTGTATTTCATTATTCCAAACCTTTGGGAGGGTTATGACTAATCAAAATTTGAAATCTTTCCTTTTAAAATAAAGACAGCATAGAAGCCAATGTGGAAAATGCAGAGGTACATGTGCAGCAAGCAAACCAGCAGCTGTCAAGAGCAGCAAACTACCAGGTAATGTCAATGTCAACTGCCAGTTGTCTGTAACTGTCCTTTCTCAGTAGTCCTGACTTCTTACTTTCTTACACAGTTCAGATTTTCCTTATCAATTTCCTCAAGGCTTGAAGACTTACTTAAAGGTATATGTTAGATTGTGATGGTATTTCTAGGTCACTATAAAACTAAAGTCAGTGACTTCTGAAAGCTTTGGGTTTCCTGTAAAATTAGCCAGGCTGTTTCAGAGGGCCTGGACTTATACCTTTATTTAAAAAAAAAAAAAAACAAAGAAACAAACAGAAAACTCAAATAAACCAACCCCTCCTTTGACAGCTTAAGAAGTAAAAGGTTCTTGCTATGGAGAGCAAGCCTCTAAAGATTACTGGAGGAGTAAGGAAGACAGGGAGGGAAGTATCTGAAGATGCTGCCCCTTAGCATGAATTTTTGCTGTATAAAATATTCTCAAAGCTGAATATATCCAGCTTCTGTTAATTGCTACCCTGATGCTAAAAACATATTTCAAACTCTCAAACTTTTTTGAAAAGCCTTTTAAATACCTTTAAATGCCACTCTTTATAACATTTTTTGAACTTATTAGAAATAATCTTATTAATAATAAGTCTTTCCTCTTAAGTCAGAGTTAGTCCTTAGACTTTGGGTTTTTTTAATCCTCTTATGTGTGTTAGTACTAGCCAGGACAGTAAATCAATGACAAAATGGCTGACGGATTGCCTGCTGATTTCAGAAATGGGAGAGGGAAAGGGGTGGATGCATCCTTGAACTGTATTTTGGGTGGCACTAACTGGCATGTTAAGTATGGTTGATGGCTTCTATTTTGATACTGACAAAGTTCAGGGGAAAAAAAATAGTAACAGACAAAATTTTCTGTGAAAAGCGTTAGTTTTCTGGTTGAAATTTAAAATGAAAAATTTTTGCTTTATCTTGAGGAGGAAAGGATGAATATCTTCTGATCTGAAAAGAAGGTTATCGAGACTTTTGACAGGCTTCTGTTCAGTGGGTCTTGCAGCAGAGACCAGACACTCGGCAGAGTTGGCCTGTCTGAAAGGATTGTGTAGCTCTGGATTTGAACTTTCCTTTGCTTGAAAACTCATCCTTTTTCCAAGATGCTGAAAAATCATTTCCACTTTCAGCAGACTTATTTTAATTTTGGCAACTATTATATATGTTCACCCTGACCCTCTCAAGGAAGTGTTAGAGGCCCAGACGTGCTGGTGGGGATGAGGCTGCACGTGGCTGGTACCCTCACAACTCTTATTTGTGGTTGGATGAGGTATGCACCACTCATCTGCCATGCGGGGTACCTTCACGCAGCAGAGCTGTTTGGGCAAAGCCAGGCTCCTCTCCTTTCTTTTTCCCTCTACCAGTGCTGCTTCAGCACTTGTAGAAACTACGATCAAGTGTATGAGGAAATAGGATCTCCATGTCTTTAGTCCACTACCTTGCTTAAGTACTGTTACAGGGAAAATGCAGTGTTGGGAAGAGATGGTCTCCAGGATGAAAAAGGAAGAGACTGGGAATGTAAAGAGAGAACTGGCCACAGATTTTAAAAAAGGAAGGTACTCTAGCAACCGTATTGAGTTCTAGCAAGTGAAATGGTGAAATGAAGAAATCTTAGCCTGACGATGGGAGAAGTGGCAGCAAGACAGTAAAACTAGAAGAAGAGAAGAATTAAGAAACTTGGTAGTCCGGGTAGTACTGGTCAGAGAGCTGGCAGCTCCAATGAAGAGCTGACACAGAGGTAGTTCTTGGGGGGTGGGGGAACAAAAACCAAAAACACCCAGGCAGAAGAACCTCTGCCAAATAGAGCAAAGCCTGGCTTTGCTTCTGGAACTGTGGCCTAGATTCCTGAGATTTGAGTATTATTCCTTGGCTATCAGCAAAAGCCAGTGAAACAGACTGGTAGTTTCCTTTCCTGCTGTGAAGGAAACCTTCATTTTCCATGTCCTTCAGATAAAGGATGACAGGCTGCTGCTAGTCTTGTGTGCTCTGGTATCTCAAGTTACAGACCTGTATGGGAGATGTGAAAGTTTTGGACATGCTCATAACTTCCACTTTATTGTAGTGACATCTGTATAACTGGGTCCGTAGCCAGGTCCCCTTTTTTTTTTTGTCTTTTACCCCCACTCATGTGCCCTCCCTCTCGCGTGCCCTCCCTCTCTTGTTCTCCCTCTCTCTTTTTTTCTTGCAAGTTGTACCGAAGAAACTTCACAGAAACAACTTTAAAATACCTCTGTGAATACATGCAAAGTCAATCTTCCAGAAGTCTGAAATTGCAGTCCTTTGTCGCCTTCTGTATATACATTAGTAGCCTTTAAATATTTTTTTTTCTAGCAGACCATTTTCATCTCCTCTACTGTGCAGATTGATTGTCCATTTTCCGCTGTGTGTGGTCACCTGCTCTCTCACATTTTCGTTCCCCCAGTGTTCTAATCACATCCATTCATTACAATACTGCATTCTCTTTAATTATTTTATTATATAGGCCAGAAAATGCCACTGAAATAATTCTGTTAAATAATACAGCCATAAAAGTAAATTGTGGATAAATTTGCTCTTTTTATCTTGAACAATTTTATATGACCTGTTGTTAGTAAGGACACAATTTAGTTAGATTGTACAAGCAGTAGGACCATAAAGGCATTTCAGTAGTCTTCTGATCTGGTGGTGCAGTTTTCAATCAACTTGTTTTTTCATCTATTGGCAGCAAAAGTCCCGAAAGAAGATGTGCATCCTCATTATTATACTTGTTGTCGGTGTATTTCTTCTTGGAATCATCATATGGTCATCTACAAGATAAGTCTCTGGCGAAAGCGCTGTATATGGTATTTAAATTATGAAATGATGAAATTCCTAGTCATAGTTTGCTCATTGTGAAGCTAAGCAAAATATTGGTTCTGTACTTCACCACACGTATTTTTTTAAAAGATTTTTTGTTTTAACCTGAGAAGTAATATTCTCAGTACTCCTGTCAGTATAACTGCCCGCCCTCTTGGATGTGAGTGCTGTCTTACCAGAAAAAAAACAGTTGACATCATAAACTGTTCCGTTAACTTAAACATAAAAACCTCTTAAGGTTTGGGGGGGGGCTAATCAAAATCTTGATTATTTGTTTTGAAGGGGCAGGTAATTATCTTTTGGGATATTGCTAAATGTTGCTGCCAAAACAAACTCCTGAATTGTTGCTTGAGGCAACAATTTCACATCTCAGAATTTATTTTTAAGTTAGAACTGTCTTTCTGTCTCTTTTCCTTCCATTCCACCCCCCTGCCCATTTGATATGGGTGGTTCAAAAAGAAAATGTGGGTTGCTGAAGTTGGTGTAATCTCTCTTTTATAACTGAAGCCTTTGAATTAAGCCTTCAGTTTGCCTGAAATCTTTTAATGCTTCATATATCTTTGTATCTGGCATTGAGTAGGGTTATGCCTGGAAGCCTCCTGCAAAGGTATGTAGGGTGGATGATGTAATTACGTGGATTTTTTTGATTCAGTTCTTGCATTAAGAAATACTGTATTTTATGTGCACGTCTGGTATCTTTGCATCTGAACTGGGCATCAATGAGCTTGGCTAGATGAAAATAAGCTCTAGTCTGTGAATTCTTAGATTTACTGGGAAGACTACAAATTCCCAACCTCCTAACTGCACTTGAATGTCACTGTTCTGAAACTGCTGTGATTCGGTTTCCATGAACAGATCCAAAGTTGTATGTGAGGTCTTTCATACAGCTGAATAAAAGAAGATTAAAAGTTAAATTCCAAGTTCAACAGTGGTATCTGAAATCAAGTTGAAATCAGTTGAACTGATTCAAACTGTTTAAGACATTTGATGCTTATAGCCTTTAAAATGACCTTTTTTCCTTTTGTGCCATTTTGTACTAATATATTAAAAATGTAACAACACTTTTTTTGCCAATTAATCTATTTGCCTTTTTAATTGATCTTGGTGAACTAATCTGAAAAGTGTACAGATGGAAAAGTCACTTAATCTGTATTTTATAAAGTTCTTGTACACTAGGCTGATAGAGAATGCACTGTTTACATGGTGAGCTATGAAGTATTATTTGGGAACAATCTAACTGTAAGCATAAATGGACTTCAGAATTGTAACCGTGCAACCAAAATAAAGGTCTTTTAAAGAGTACGTTTTTCTAGTAGTTCCTTTTTTTCAGCATCTGTCTTTACAAGCACAGCTGTCATCTTTGCTTTTATGTAAATGATTGAAAGCTCTCTGAATGACTCCAGAGAACTTCAGCTCCGCTGGCTCATCAGCCCAGAGGGACCTCTGTTCCTGTGCTGCTCTTCACATGGTTAATGAAGACACTGCTGGATTTTGCATTCCCACCTGTGTGAGCCCAGTCTCAGGAGGAAAGGCTGCTTTAAAGCTCTGTGTGGCTGCTGACAGTAGGTGCTGAGGGTAGACTAGCTCTCCTTTGGCATATCATGAAACTTTTGAGGGATGGGAATCCATGGTGCGGGAAGGAGGCTTGTGCTTCAGTATTTGGATTCCCAAAAGCAATGAAGGAAAAATAAGTCCTGTGAAACTGTATGATTATGTTTTACGTAATGCGGAAAACATTTCTGAGGTTGAAAGGGGAATTTAATTTTCATGTAAGTTGCCGTATAGACTCTTGTGTGTTGAGATCCCAGCTACAGTGTTCCTGTGGCTGCCTTTGTGCTGTGAGTGAGGCTGGTACTCCATTACCCTTACCCAACAACCACCAGATATGCTTTGGGCCACTACCAGCCATGGTATGGCTGGCACTAGTAATGCTCATACCTTTTTTTGTTTCCAGACTACCTGCTTCTGTCAGTGACTGACTGATTCCACTGACATGCTGGGGAAGGAAAAACAGCACAGAATCATAGAATCATTTCACTGCCAAGTCCACCACTAAATCATGTCCCTAAGTGACACTTCTACATGTCTTTTAAGTATCTCCAGGGATGGTGACTCAATCACTTCCCTGGGCAGCCTGTTCCAATGCTCAACAGCCCTTCCTGTGAATAAATTTTTCCTAATATCCAATCTAAACCTTAAGGCCCTTTCCTCTTGTCTTATCACTTGTTACTAGTCCCCACCTCACTATAACCGCCTTCCAGGTAGTTGTAGAGAGCGATAAGGTCTGCCCTCAGCTTCCTTTTCTCCAGACTAAACAACCCCAGTTCCCTCACTTGTTTTTCATAAAACTTGTTCTCCAGACCCCTCACCAGCTTCTTTGCCCTTCTCTGGACATGCTCCAGCACCTCAATGTCTGTCTTGTAGTGAGGGGTGCAAAACTGAACACAATACCCGAGGTGTGGCCTCACCAGACCCTTCAGCAGCAAATCCTGAGCTCTGGCTTCCGGCAGATCAGAAATTCTGTCTATGCTTGATACTTGCACATTTCATATGCATTGCAATTTGTTTGTTTTTCTGTTAGGAGGGTTCTCTACTAAAAGGCTTATCAAGGTGAAGAATATTGCTCATCTTGGGATGAAATGGTATGTTTACCGATTGCCTATTTACCTTATAAAGGAATGAACACCCTCCTCACTGAGTTTATCCAGCAGCGGCTGCAAAGCAGAACAACCAGTACATAGAGCTTCTTCCATCAGGAGCTGGTGAGAAGCAGATGAGCAAGTGTCGAATGACTTAGAAATTCTGCAAGTTGCACAGCATTGCAGTTCCCAAACCCCTGCTGCAACCTGCTGCCTCTGTTCTTGTTCTTCTGTGTCTGATTTGTCTGCATGTCTTTATTTCCCACGTGGAGTTGGCGCTCTGTTTTCAGAGCCATGAGCCTTATCTGTTCAACTGCTCTCCAGTGGTAGTGGTTCGGGTGCTGCCAGGGAGAAGAGCGCTGCTGAGAACCGTGGTGCGTGCGTTGCTTGCTTTCATTCACGATCTACTAATAAAAACTACTTATGGTGTGGGGGTGCCTCCCCTACGTGCTCTCAGATGAAAGATTTCTTTTTTTCTGGAACTCCAGTGGAGGAGGGGGGACACTGGAGCCCTTTACCTCCGGAAGAGATGAAGGGTCAGCTGTCAGAAGTCATGGGGACGTCTCCGCCTGGGCAACCAGATGGGGGCTGGCTGGTTCCAGCAGGCTGGGCTGCTGCTGCTGACCCAGCCACAAGGCAGGGGCTGGTGGGGAAGTCAGCCCTGGAGCGTTTACACACAAGCTCCTGTACCTGTTGGAGAGACTGGCCTGCAAGGCCCTAATTGCTCATTAAGGATCTGGGTGCTATTAATTTTCTAACTTGATTAGGCAGAAACAAAGTGTTGGGGAGTTTTGTTTTTAGAGTCTCTGTGTTGGGGGGCATAAACACTCCTTTTTAAGCTGCTCTTAATGGAGCTCCTCTCTATCTTTTCCCTTCTGTACATGCATACACTCTTAACTGTATAAAATGCAATTTCCAAGTATTTGAAGAAAGCTTTGATATCCATTAAGAACCCAGCAAAACATCTGGATGTAACATGTATGAGTCAATGTTTTTAGAACAAAGATTTTGGCTGTTCCAAATTATCCATCAATATCTGTCAGATTAGCAAGGCCAAAAAATGCAATCAAAGCACCCTTCTTTTTACTGAAGGAACCTGGTAAGAATAGCTCCTTTGTAGTTATCTTAACCACACACCAGGGGTGCTTTTCTGTTCTTTCTTGCTTTTTCAAAGAGCTGAAAATCACAGGGGCAGACAGCTTTTTAAAGGCTTCCCCTTCTCCCTCCACCCCCTGCCCCGCAGCTCCCCCCTTGGAAATTGTTCTTCATAATCAGCAGGGTGTGCAATATCCCCAAATTAACTTCATACTTAAGAGTCTTCTTAACTCACCCACATGCGCACTGTGTATATATAGTCGGCAAATATGTTTGATGCTAGATTTTAAGCATCAAAAGTGGCTTGAAACCATGAAAAAAATTTTAATCTTGGGAAGTAAGGGGTCAAAAGGTGAGGAGAGGGAGATAATGACATAATCTGTTAGTAAAGTTTGAAAGATGAAAACCTCTTGTGGTTGATCACTGGTTTGGGCTGTTTCAAGGACTGTTTGTGTTGCTGGGTATCATGTTTAGAAGAGACGACTTGCTCTGCTTTTGTTTAGTTTTGGTTGAACCTATTTGATGCTTTCAGGGGCAGAAGGGTAGTGAGAGAGCCAAGAGCAGAGATCTCCTTGCTGCTGGATATCAACATTTGATGACTTTCTGTTTCTTATGATACCTACGGTGCAAAGTGGTGCTTAAGTGCGTAGCATGCAGCTTTCCTTTTCAGTTTGCAATTAAGTCCAACTCTCTCAGACAAAGCTGTTGTGGAGTGAGGAGTAATTATTCTCTGATGAGGTGCCCACCTGCAGAGCCATTCTAGATGCCACTGCAACATAGAGTTGCAAGAATAAATATCTGAAAGTGATCAGCTTTCAGACATCTTTGTCCTTGTAGTCTCTGACGGTGAAGCTGCAGAAGTTTCTGTAGCTGAAGAATGCAGATAACAAGGCATTTATTTAGTTCTTTCTGTGTCCTGAACATATCCAATGATAAAGGAAGCCAAGTCTTTGCATAACAGTAAGGAACTCTACAAACCCAGAAATAACCAGAAAAAGTAACAAAACGTTAATTTTCGAAAGGCATGTTGTATTCCCTCAACTAGAACATCATGAAAGCACCAAAGAATGTTGTAATTTGCTATTTATAGAACTGATTCTCTGCTTTTCCCATTGGCTGTTTTGAATGTCTAGACTTGAACACAGCTGCAGTGATGCTTTTTTCTTCCGTTCCAAATATCTTAAAGGTACTCGGGGTAAAGAATTCATCACACTATAAATGTCTGCTCGTTAATAGTCGTGCCTCAGTCCACAACGCAGCACTTTACTGCTACTGGTGATAAAATACATTTTTCTGATTTAAGAAATAATAATCTAGATTACGAGGATTGTTAGCACAAGAAAATTAACCAGATCGCAGCTTTGTCTTTATTAATGTCACATATTTTAAAATACATCTTGCAAAAAGTGGAAGAAAAAAGTAAACATAAAGAAACTGGAGGTTGCTAGCAAGATTGTTCACTCCCACTCCCCAGCCAAGTTCTTCAAGATTTATCCTGGACTGAGTTATGATCATGTTTTTCCTTCATTTCATGTTTAAACAGAAAATGTTTGGTCTTCGGCAGTGCGGATGAATGTCTGAAGAGGTAATAAGGGTGGGCAGGAGCAGGCAAATTGCATAATCCAGGCAGTATAAATGATAAAATACCTTCCTGCCTTTACTCAAAAAAGGAAAAGCTGCTGGAGCTGTCACTGTAACTGCTGAGCTGGCAGCTTAGGAGGGAGGACTTGACTGCGCTCAAGCCCCACAGTGAGTTCCTCAGGGACGGCTTCAGCGGCTCCCCAGCCCTGCCCACCGGATGGACCTTTATCTAAAGGAGGTAAGTGGGGAAAATGGGAGGATCTTTTCTACTCTAAAGGAGAACGTTAGCCAGCAGCTTGTGGAGAGGGTAGATAAATATATTCTCTGCCATCTGTGCTGTGTTTTCTCCCTCCCACCCACCTTCACATATGCCTGGACCTTCTCTCTGTATTGGGAACTGCAAACCCAAAACTGGGCTCCCAGAGCCCAGCACAAGGGCAGAATTAGACCTTTGTATCTCGTGCTCTTCAAGAACTTTTCTGCCACAAAGTGTCACTGAAATAGCAAGAAGCCTCATTGTCTGACATGTTGTTCCCTAACCGCTCTTCTTCAACCAGCTAAAGAATAAATATAATCTTAGAGACTAGGCACTGTGTTGGCAGGGGGAATTAGGCTGAAGAAGCTTGGAGGATTAGAAATGCCTCTTAAAAAGTAGATTTAAACTGTCTTTGTAAGATGACAGAAACAAGCCGAGACTTCCTTATCCTGTGTCAGCCTTGGTTTTGATGTCTGCAGCAAATCATTATTTAAAATAATAAAAAGAGAACTTTAAATGGGGAAGGAAACTAGAGCATTTGTCCCTGATCTGCATTGTTTCTATCAGTTTATAAGCTAGTTTATAAATTTGCAAGCGATCATAGACCTGGAAGCTCTGGGGGGAGAGGGGCTGTCTCCGCAGCAATGAGCCACTGTCCTTCTTCCACTGCAGACCCACAGAGGGGTCCCTGGAAAAGGGCAGTGTGGCACCTGAGCGGCCAGACAAACCCATCATCAAATTTCAACTCTTAAGGCAAATGCAGGTTTTTCATTTAATGGATGAAATACACTTAAACACCAACCACTGCAAGAGGAACAGATGCGTGCCTTTCTTCCATGCCGGAGTTTTAGAGTCAGAGAGACAGCTCTTCTGCAGCTTGGTCAGTCATCACGTGCTGGGGTGGGATGTGGCAGCTGTTTAAGCTTGTCTGGCTGCAAACAGGAATACTGTCGGGTGTTTGAACACCTGGAGAAAATGAATGTACCATGAGGAAATGTAGCCGGATTTCTGGCGAGAGGCACCTGAGTATTTCTTAATGGTTTCTTTGCCGATGAGTGTTGGACTTGCTCTTGTTGAAGTCTGTGGTGCCATGAAATGAGCGAAGAATTTCTTTGTTATTCCTTTTGTGGAAGTTTCTTTCACATTTTTGGTATCTGGATGTTTCAATGAAGGGTGGAAATCACCTTCTCCTAATCTGTTTTGAGGAGTATAGGTTTTGTTAAAAATATTTGGAATATAGAATACATTTTGAAACATACCGATTTGCTTTCAGTGCTGTGTAAACTGAGGGTAGTGGATTCTATAATCTTTGCGGTTTGTTTAGGAAAAATATAAACATGATTTTGTAAGATGCTTAAAAGATTTTCTTGGTTGCTCGTTATGCTAAACTAAATAGGCAGCTAACTGGAAAGATGGGCCGTTTCAATAGGATTTCCGTAACCCTTGGTTTGGGGCAGACCGTGACCGTCCGCAAGGACTGAGACCCTGCCAGCTGCTGCTGGTTCCTAGTGTCCCCGTCCCTTTGACACTGTCTCTGTGAAGCACAGCTTACAGTTTGTCCTTGCAGAAGGATAAGAGGAGAAGCAAACACTGGTTTTTGCAAGGGGCTTTTTATCTTATTCACAGAATGCGGGAGGTGCACAAACCAGCACAGAGAAGGCAACCAGCGCTACCATCCACCTCCTGGGCTTTGCCACCCTTGGAGTGGTGCCCTCTGAAACCGAGGTCCCTCTCCAGGACTCGGTCTCACCTCCTTCAGCGTATTCCTTATGCTTCCCCATGCACACTCACCCAGACAGGAGGCAACTCTATTTTAAAAGCAGCTCTTTGCACAATTTATCCTGGTTTTGCCTTTCCTACTGGCAGCTTTTCCCCTGCTCCAGTCCTCGCCTGGCAGCCCGTACGGGCAGAACCAGTTCTGTTTTAAGGTTCTGCTCACCCCATTGTGCCGACTTTCTTTCTGCAAATAAGGTCACTTAGGCTGGCTACATGATTGCTACGCAAGTCAGTAGTTCTAGACTGGGAACAAACATTTTATTCACTCAGTGTCAAAGGCATTCAGTGATGGAGTAATTTGACATCATCGATTCAGTAACTTCCATGAACCTCTCAACCAGTCGTACCCTTGATCTTGGCGTAGCTCTTCCCAATGAAGAGGAAAATTCAGTTTGTTTCTTCTGGCAGACGCTAGAGTGAGGTTATTTTTTTTTTAATCCCTACAATTCTAATTTTATGATGGAACTGCACCTGAAAACAGGCAAGTTCCCAGTAAGCCAAGCATTTCCTTGCAAGTCAACTATCCTGTCATCTCCTCTGCTCCCCCCAACCCCAGATTTACTTCTGAACGTTGCCAGGACAGTGGAAGTTTGACCTCAAGTTTCTCTTTTCCACCAGACATAAGATATCCATAAACTCTCTAGCTAAACTGCAACTCCTCTGGATTTTCAGTAGAAATTATTTCTCAAAAAAAAAAAAAAAAAGTATGAGGTTTATGATTCATCCATTTGCAAACATGGCTCTGCATAAAAAGGCTAAAGGGATATTTTGTAAACCATGCACATAGACTAGAAGAGCTCTGAAAACCCAGAAATATTACATAAAGACCACAAGACTAAATGAAAGTAAGAAAAATATTTGAGGGGAGAGGATGAGGTAGGGGAGACAGAAAAGGATCTTTCTATAGCTTGTGCTATAGAGAAGGGCAGAAACAAATATAACAACTGTAGGTCTGAGAAACTGGACGTGACTGCAGGGCGTTGTACTGAATAACACTATGCAACATTGTTCTGGGCAATAAATGGTGGCTGAGTGTCACCCAGTACAGATGACTCAAATTTTGGAAATTGCTCTTCTATGAATAGCCTTCTAAAGCTGGCCTTCTCTCCAGCCAGAAAAACCATCTTTGCTATTGCTGTTTTGCAGCTTGGGGAGGGAAAAAACCAGGAGCTTTTCTGCATGTTGTGTTTCATTTGTATTCTGAGGATTCAGTAGCCTGGTAGAGTCATTTTTATTACGAGTCTAGGGAAGTGCTCGTGTCCCTGAACTTTTCTTGACTTCCAGTTATGTTCTTGTTTTCTGGGAGGGGTGCGTGCAGAGCAGAAAAAGTGTAAGGATGACTGGGGCAGAGGCAGGATGGTTTAGAAAGACTTGTAAAAGGATCAAGACCAAAGTAATGGCATTATAGTAATGTCAAGAAATTGAGATATACGAGCATAATTCAGCTTGGCTATGCATGAGTAGTTTTAAGACAAAATATATACCAGTGTCAAAAACTTAGACACTTAGCAGGCCAAATATTTTTTTAAATCATATGCAAAATTTCAAGAAGGCATAAATATATTTGCCTTGACTGCATCCTTAAGGTTTCAAAGGGTCCAAGAGTGTTGGTATTGTAATTACTTTCTGTTCTTAATTCCTTTTGTGCCTCCTCATCTCTGCTGTTCTATGGGGAAGGTGCTGGTGAAGGAAATGGGCTATTCGCAAGGCACGTTTGTTCATTTGTGCTTTTGACCACGATTCCCCTGCACCAAAATCCTATCTGCAGTACTCCCGTACTATTCTTTTGTGATGTCTTCAGGAAGAGCCCTGTCCCAAGCCTTGTTCTCCACTTGGATGCAGCAGCTCCGATCCCCAAAGGAATGTGAGGGCAAGACAGATCGAGACTGATTTTTTTGAAAGGTGTGTTCAAAATACCACGGCAGGTACTGAAGACGTAGTGAAATCTTACGCTTATGTGACATGCTTCTCTTTGATGCCAAGGACACCTTGAATATTTTCATCTGGCAGCTAAACCTTCTTTTTTTTTTTTTGAGCCCCAAATTTGGGCTGGCCTTCAGTAGTCGTTCCTAACGGGGGAAGGGAGGAATTTCCTCAGCTTGGTCCTCAGTCTTTCCTGGTTAGGCTTTGCCATGTAGAGACACAGAGGATCTTTTGATGAGGTTCTTAACAAAATCAGCCCGGAAGTGTTTAAGGAAGGCAAAAAGTATATTATCAAATGCTTTATCAGGACACCATTTGTCTGATCAAAAATTCCTGAGCATTAAAGAAAAAAACATATGGGGTTTGTAAATCAAAATGAGAAAGGAAAGTGCAAATTTAACATGGTTTGGCCTGGCCTCTAACACGAGCTCTTTTTAGGAGCTGTTTGTTGTTTTGTTTTTTCCTCTTAACCAGGGTTGTAAAATTTTCCATGGATATGCATTACATAATACTTCCCACTGTGATGAGTAGCGCTTAATGACTATTAGTCATTTCAGTGCTAATAGTACTGATTTGCTTTTAATGGGTGCCAAAGTACCTTGAGTGTTTACTTTGTCAAAGATGCTGTGGGCAAGAGGATGAAGTAGACTTAAGAGGGTGGCACAAGACTGGGGCTAGTCTGGGCTGGTGCATGAGTGTCATCTCAGATGAGACCAAGTCAGTCACAACTGCATCTCAGAACCATGCAGCTTCCGAGGTAGTGATGGGGAAAACATTTATTAAAAAAAAAAAAACAAAAAACAAACAAAACCAACAACAAAACAACCAAAAAAACCCAAAGCCAAACCAATAAACCCTAACTGTCTGCTTGAAACTCAGCCAACAGCCTATTGCTAGAGTCTGAAGCCTGAGATGCTGTGGCATTCCTACCTAGACTGACTTTTCCCTCAAAGAAAGTCAGAGCAACCTGAACAACCCGCACACCGCTCACCTTATTGATGATGTTTTCCCACCAGCTGTAAGAGCACAGTTCGGTGATACACAGGGGAAAAAAAAGGCCTGAGATCTGCAGCCCGAGATCTGCAGATGCTGCCTGGAAAACCCTCAAGGGTGTTTTTTAGCTCATTACTCCAGATGAAGATTTGCTTGAAGAATAAACAGGTGACTGTGGATGTCTCTTGAACCAGAGGTGAGATACGTCACAGAGAAATCTCTGACAAGAGGCTGCAAGCATGCAAACTAGCAATTTGCAGGGAAGTCTGGGTTTGGACTGTAACGTCTCATCCTACCAGGGATAACAAGAGTATGGTGTTAAAATAATACAGAAGCTCCTGAAAAATGCTGAGGAGTCAGACTCTGATCTATACTTAGCACTGTGAAATTACAGTACAGTGCCAACAAACCCAAGTTCGTTACTCGTAGACCATCTATTTAATGGAAAATTGAGAGTTTGGCTGTTGAGATGTCAGGCTTATAGGAATAGAGATGAATGAAGTTAAACAACAAAAAAAAGACATTATGATTTAAAGTCCATGAAATGCCACGGCTTACTGAAAATGACATATTGTGCAACGAGGTTGGAAAGAAGCGGTTGACAACAGCATTGGTATCACATGAGTCTTCTGAGGTTGTGACCACAGATGGATGTGTACTGTGACCGCCTTCTCCAGCTTCCACGGAAGGCTTGGGGGAAAGCACTGAATTCACTGCTCCCTCGAGTAGCTCTCCTTCAAAAGCAGAACTATTATGGGCCCACATATGTGAGCTCCAGAGCATTATACTGCCAGAACAAATCATTGTCTGCTGGTGGTATTGGTATTCTGAAGGAGATCTTTAAAACACTAACAGGGCAAGAGGCCACCAGAAAGCAAATGCTGTTGGTAAGTTTTGCTGGTAAGTGCTAGTAGAGTGTGGGCTGGGAAAGGAAAGTGCGGTGTTGGGAACTGGTGTCTTTGAAGGGCTTAGCTTCAGAGATGGGAAGTGTGCAAAGAGGTGGTGGAAGTGTGAGTTGCTCGGGCAGAGCCACAGAGACCGGTACCTGAAGAAGGAGAGCTTCTCTGTGCACAGAGTGATTCCCCAACCCTGACGTCTTGGTGGCCTGTCTTATATTACCGTATATCCCTTCCCAAAGGAGAAATGTAGATCCTCTCTAATGGAATTGCCCCT
Source organism: Vanellus vanellus (assembly GCF_965231255.1). Lineage (NCBI taxonomy): Eukaryota > Metazoa > Chordata > Aves > Charadriiformes > Charadriidae > Vanellus > Vanellus vanellus. Next base: position 66,678,283 of record NC_138907.1, read on the forward strand.
CCCAACAGGGATTGTAATTCCCTGTAGTTTTCCCTGCTGGGCAATTTTTGTATTTGGTTGATCTCAGTAGGGCTACTTTTCCCTTATAAAAGGAAGGAAAAGAAAAGGGGAAAAAAAAAAGCTTCTTTTCCTGCTCTGAGCAAGAGTGATGTATGAAAACATCACTGTCTTCAAAATGCTGTATCACAAAGAAATCATGTGCTGTGGAAGAGTTTTCTGCTTCCAATGTGCTTCACAGGCCATATCAGGCTTGAAATCTCTGCACCAGAGTGGTGGCATTTAAGGCAAAAAAACACCCTTTGAAAAAATGCGGTTTGGGGATGCCTTTGACCTTCCCTCCATTGGGAGGGAGGTTTGAAGAGATTGTTTTTTCCAAACGTGTTCCCAAGCCACTGCTCTTATATTTGCACTGTTAAGAGTTTGCTTGTGCAATTGCCGCAGAAGTCTTGCTTGCCCAGCCCCCAGCGCCCCCCCCCTCCCCCCCCCCCCCCGGAGCCGCTGGCTTTGCGAAAGGAGCACTCCTGTTGAGTTCCAGCATGTAGACTGGCCAGCTCCAACCCTCGAGGCTGCAGGAACGGGGATCAGAGCTGTTTTCCTATCTTTATGACTTTTTCTCATAGAAAACTTTTGCCTTTGGGAGCGGGGAAAGGACAGCCCCTGCTTTGGTGCTTCTGTAGGAGAGTAAGAGCGGAGTGGGGGGGTCCCCCTGTCTGCTTGTGCAATCTCTTCCCTGCTTTCCTCCACCCCAACCATGAGGTGACCATGAAAGTAAATTTAGGAATCAATCTTGATCCTCATATTTAAAAACAAATGTTTTCCTAAAATAAAATAATTGTTTAAGGTATTATTTGTAACATCTCAGCTTTTCGTATTAAAGAACTGCAGCTCCTGGAAGTTCAAAGCAAGCTCGGTTACAGGAAGGGGTAGCCTCTTTTTCCCGCAGCCCAGCGATGTTTTGTCAAAGTGGGATTATCTATGTATTTTGTTAATATCACGACTTGTGACTAATACAAAAGGAATTAAACCCTCAGTTAAAACCAGCAAATAGGCAGTCGCTTCTGCGTGACCTTTGTTCTCCCCTCACGCCCACGCAGCTTGGCACACCTGGAGTCATCTGACGGATTATAAAGAAAAAAAGGACCCAAATTCCTATCGCCAGCAGAAGGTGTCAAGTACAGGTCCACCCAGGAGTCCCTGCAAATTGTCCATGGATATTGAGCTCAGCTGGGAAGACAGTCACATGTAGAGAGTTTGCTTACACAGGTATGGGTTTCGGGCTCCAGTTTCACGGGTATATTAACAAACCTGTCGTCACTGAAAATTGAAATAACATGTATTCACGCTTTGGATTGGTATTGTGCGCTCCAAGCAATGATTTGTTTAGCTTTGTTCGGAAGACTTCAGATTTGCTGAAGGGAGCCCTAATTTGAAAATGTTTGTGCCTGTGAACGTTAGGCAGCTGCAAATCTGTACAGTAGTGCTCATATGGGAACAGCTGACAGCTGGTTTTCTCCTGATGTTTAGAAGAAACCTCTGTAATGTGCTGCGGTCTGGACTTTCTTAAAAAGTCTAGAAATCTCTCCATCATACTTATTGTTTCTTCTGCAACACTTGCATAACGTCTTTGAAAAAATGTCAGTGATTCATAAAATAATATGTACTGATGACACTGTGTCCTCAACATAGCTGTATTATAAAAGAATAAGAATGCAAAAGTATAAATAATTCTACTAGAGTAACTCTTAAATGACCAAACCGAGCATGAGAAAATATTTTAACAGATAAGGCATTCTCATATGGTCATCAACCGTCCGTGCAGACCCCTCTCTGCACAGCCAGTTACTGAGAAGATGAATGGTGTTGTTGCAAATAGATTACAAGACCTCCTCATACAAATATGGGGCAGCGCTGTATAACAAACCTGGGGGGAAAAAAAGTGATTTCTTGTCAAAACTATAACAAGCTAGGCTAATTTAAAAGCTTGAAAAGCATGATTTTGGGTCTGCTCACTTGGAAAGCACTGGGTTAGGGAGTGGTTAGGGCAGTAAACCAAGGAGGAGAAGCAGTGCAGGGAAGGAAGAGAGAGATGGGGGGAAAGTGGTAACTCCCGACTAGAAAAATAATGGTAAATATCTGGGACCTGTCTGGGACAGCAATCATTTTACCCAGTTCAGATGCAGTAAGAACAGAACATGTGCGGCAGCCCAAACACGCTTCAGATTGCATTAAACCAATTAAAATCTCTTACAATGATAACTTGCCATTAGTATTGGAATTTAGCTTTCCCATGAAAACGTTCTTCTTTAAAATCTATGTCCTGCTGTCCCCTGCTGATGTAAAGGCCAGAACGGCCACTGTGACTCTGATGTCTGATCACCACGGAGGATTGCCCAGGACTCTCTGCACCCGACTCACAGCTGTGGGTTGAGCTGGCACGTACCTGCACACAGGGACCACGGGTCCTGCCTTGAGGACTGCAGGGCCTGAGTACCCACCACATCTTCTGGGAAGCTGGTCAGGCATTTATGGTTTAACCGTTTAACTTTTCCATACAATTGTCCTTCTCGTTTTGAATTTGAACCGCTTTTGCTTTCGGTGTTGCAGTTGGGTAATATCTTTATTAACAGATTATCTTTTTTACTGTAATTTTATCTCTTGGTATTTACAGAGCATGATCAACTCATCCCTTACCCTGGACTCAGAGCTAAGAAATGGACTCAGGTTTTCGAGGCCTTCAGTGAGTCTCTCAGTCATTTTCTGTATATTTTCAGTTTCCTAATCATCCTTTCAGTGTGTGGACCCTGGGACAGGGGGAATACCACAGCAACGCATTGCCTCCTTCCCTGGAGGCACAGCCAGCTCTCCTCTCTCTCATCGTTTCACACTGGGAGTTCTGCTCAGTAGATTATTTAGCGTGATGCCTCAGTCTCTTTCAGCACCACTGCTTCCAGGGTACTTTTTCTATCACGTACATGTGGCTTTATTTTTTTCAGTTCTTGATGTTATGGTCTTGCATTTTTGTGTTCCTTCTTTAGGTCTGCTTTGTGTCCCCTGAAGTTAGTGATCCATTGCTGACATCACTCATGTCATTTCTTAATACTAAGGATTTTAATTTCCTTGCTTTCTGTCATATTCGTTTCAACTTTATAGTACTTGTTATTCTAGATTTGAAACTTGATAAAAGCATCTATGACCATGATAAGGAACTCAACAAATCCAGGAGAAAAATACAGAGATTTTAATGATGACCACGTTAAACACCGTATTTTGGAAATCTTATAGTAAACTTACCTTCAAATCAGCAGGCAACAATCTCGTTCCTCAACCTGTGTACACTACATAGGCATACCCTTTATACATAAACTCCATATTTCAACAAAACCTTTTTCTTTGTTTAAATACAAACCATCTTGTCTGTGTGTTAAGTGTTTGGGAGGGTGTGTTATATATCTAGAGGAGCAAAATGTATTGCAGCAGTTCTGAGTAAAACAACTCAGCTTGAAAGTTTTAGAGATGGATATTTATTTTTTTTTCCACCAAAGAATGTTTTTCTGCTCAAAAGCAAAGTTACTTCTCCTGTTTGCTTTGGGAATTTACTACTGATTTTAGTGGAAATGGGACTGGGTTCAATAGTTTGCTGTGCTGAAAAATTCTGGAAACTTGTATGTGATGGTGTAGCTGCGAGCGAATCTTCATAATTCTTTGGGAGCACAGATGTTACCGTACTTGTCCAAAGGATGCAGTACGTTTGGCAGCCTCTTTCTGCTACATTTTTCTTTCTTGTGCAGCTGTTTGCACAGAGGGTAGGGCACCGGGACGCTCTCTGCCTTCTGCAGAACAACACATTCCCCCAAAAGCACCAAGTTTCACCTCCTGCTCTCTTTCTGTTTTGTTTATTATGCTAATTTTGACATTATAAATAAGAGAGAGAAATTAAACGCAGAGGTAAGTTATGCCCTCTGAATTAATTGAATTAATCTGTCCAGGTAGGAAAAAAAGAAGACGACTGTTCATTTAGATTTGGAAAACTGGGTGCCTTTCAAGCTTTGTGAAGGCTGCCCAGGAGGGATGGTCTTCAACTTCTTATAGAAGTCACACAGGTTGAAAACCTATATCCACCGGTTGTTTTCTGAACTACAGCGAGCAAGAGAATAAGGCAGCGAGGGGTAAGGATTGGGAAGAGCCTTCCTTTCCTCCAAGAGCAGCTGTGTTGGCTTCCACTCAGCCAAATCAATACATAAGATGCAGAACAGCAGTTACGGGCTTAAATTGCTGCTACGAAGACCAGCCACAGAACAGAGCTTTCTATTGGGAAGAACGGTGATGGATTGGAGTCGATTTTATGTGAAGGGAGAAAGAAAGAGAAGAAGAGAAAAAAAATCTGAACTGATGGACATCCTAAAGGAGAGGTTCGACAGACATCTCCTGGGTCTGACACAGGTAAATGGTGATCCTGCCCTGGAGTCGGGCCTTTGCCTAGGTGGTCTGAGGAAGTTAATTCTCACCCAGGAAATGCATTTCTCTGATAAAGACTTTAATTTTGATTTTAGACAGTCTGTCTTAAGGAAAAAAAATTAAAAATCGACATGTCTATTCTCATTCTGACCACTATTTGACAACCTGCATTATTTATTTATTTTTTTTTTTTAGTAAAAGAGATGTTAATAATAAATCATTATTAATCCATTAGCATATACTGTCTCTTAGAAATTTGGTATTATGTGGAGATAGCACCAGACAGCATTTAATTAACCAATAATATCTGTGATAATGTCTCTACTATCTTGTTATAACCAGTAAAAAAGAAGTTGAATAACCTTGGTTTTCCAGATTTCTACTCATGTTTGAAATGATAAAGGCACAGCAGAGAGAAGCAGTTTAAGGTCATCTTTTGCACTGGTGTCATTGTGGTGAAACTCCACCTGGCACCAGTTCTTCTTCCTGGGGCCGGCTGGCTTCCTGCACTCTGCCCATACTCCAAATAAATGGATTTATCTAGCCATACGAGAGGAGGAGTATAGGAGATATTTTTAGATGAAGAAATATTAGAAAAGAGGAATTATTTATAGTGTTTCATCCAGCCAGATGCTCTGTGTAATCACCAAAATCTTTGGGATGGAATTTTTAACGGGTCTATGAGAAACCAATTTAGAGGTGTACCATAAAACACCCAAAACCAGAAGCATCAGACTCCTCATTTGCTTTGAAAAATTAATGTACGCAACTCTAAATTTTGTTTTTTAAAATTTTCAGGTATGGTTTGTGTGTAGTTAAAGTTGGAGAGATTTCTTTCCAAAATACGTACTATTTTCATACTCATTATATAAAATTATTTTCTTGTTAATTCAGGCCTGCACGTTACAACTGTAACATCTGTACATAAACTAAATGTGTTTGGCAGATGGTAGCTAGTCCTGGGAAATAAGAGATGCATTTTGCCTCCTCGTGCTACCCTGTTGAGGACCCTGTCGAGGATGCTCCTAGGTGTTGATAGGAACAGATATGATCGGTGAAAAGAGAAAAAACTGAGATGCAGACGGGGTGCCGACCGCAGGAAGGTTTGTGGGTTGAACTTGATATTGAAATGCTGAGCCAGCAGGACGGGCTCCTAGGGAACATTGCTCCCAGCACATATAAAAGGAGCTGGAAAACTCTTCTGTCTTAACCCAGGGCCAAGATCGCTTCAAGAAGAGGAAGGTGGAAAAGTTCCACCTGTGCCTCTGCCAACACCAAACATTTCCCGGGGGACACGCGATGACCTGGCTGCTCTTAAACATTTGTTTAAAGTATTTAACTTAGACCAAAAAACCCCCAAAGCCTTTAAGTTGGGTACAACTGTTTTGTCTTAACTTACTTGATTAAAGTTGGAGCAAAGAGTGTCATGCTTATTTTATTGATGTTTATTAAAGTTGCACTTAGCAGAACAGCAACATGGCCATGTAAATACACCAGAAGTTGTGTTATTTATCCTTCCTGTGCGCTCCTGTGCCTTTCTAAAAAAATATCAAAGGCATTGACTAGCTCTGAGAGGGGAAATATATGACTCCATTGTGTCTTCTGAAAAATGGAAGCCCTCTGAAAGAGACATATCAGTCAAAGTGGGGCTACAAGCTCTCCGGCATTTCAGTATATATTTAGTCTGCAATTTGCTTTATTAATTCATCTTTTGGTCTTTAAAGTTTTTTTTTTCACCTTGTCCTTTTTCCACCCCATCCCTCAAATACTTGAAAATGATCTTGACATTGTAAAGTGGAAAATGCCTACAGCTTAATTGATCATCATAAACATAGTAACTGCATGGAGGCTTTTATACATCTTTTTAATTCTTTTATGATGCATTTTATGTACTTGTTTTGCATTTTTCTTTTGCTTGGGGTAGTAGAGAAGAAGCCATAGTTGTTTTCGTTTTCAGGTTGGCATACCAAGGAGGTACAAATTCTTCTTATGAAGTAATATACGTTGGTCTTTGGAGCTGGAAGCTGTTTGGCACCAATAGCAACAGAGGTGGAGCATTTCTACCTTTCCTTTCTTGAAGAAACCTGACCCTGGCTCAAGTTACGATAGTTTTGGAGCTCTCCTGTGCTACCTACAACCTACGTCTTTAAATGCTCTGGTAATCTCAAACTAGTATAAATAAAGGCTAGTACAGTTTCAGCTCTTGTGATGAGTTTGGACTCACGTCAGTCGATGTTTTAAATGACTTGCCTGAGGACGGAAAAATAAAATCAATTATAAAAAAAAAATTATTTCCCCGATCCTGTGCTCAGGGCAGTAGCAGAATGATTTAGCTTTCTTTTCCACACTGGCAGGCTGGTTTCTGCAGACGTTGCCAAATTTCCAAATACCTTGACTCAAGTTCATAAAAACTTCTTACTTCTCTGGGGAGAGAAAATTGGAGGGCAAGAGTTTTATTAGACCAGTTGGAAAAGCCGACGAGCTTTACAGCAAAGAGTCTCTCATTTCTCTTGGTTGTGGTTGTTGTCTTTTCCCTTCTTTTACGAGTACCCCTGCGAAAGGAGGCACTTAGCTGCTGTCAGTCGTGCAGTGTAATACTGGGAGCTGATTCACCGTGAGTGCCACAAGGGGAAACCTCAGCAACGGCGTTTTTGCACAGTCGTACCTCCTCGGGTGTTGGGAAGAATTCATTCCCTTTCATTTGAATTGAACCCAATCTCTTTTTTTTTTTTTTTTTACTTTTCACTGATCGTATCTGTTCTGGCCCTGATCTTCCCTGAAGTGGAATACCTTTTAACGTATGTATCTTTCAGTGCAAGCACCATTTTAAACTGGTTACTTATGCTTCATATATATTTTTACTAAGTTAATACACATATAATGATAATTCTACCTGCCTGTCCATCTATCTGTCACACAGAGCATACACACAGCTTAAATGCTTTTTGCATGGGTTCAATAGCAGAAATTTTTTACAGTAGTTGCTATGTTCTGTTCTTCACAGCATTCCGCACAGGTACTCGGAGCCACGCTTGTATGTCATGTATTTCCATGCATTTCTTGCAGGACCATCAGATGAGTTTGAGATATCAAATGTTTCTATACCAATTAAATGAGGGGTGTCTGGCACGGGAGTGTTTTTCAGGTAAGTGGTGTGTTTGAGGAAGACAGTCGCATTGTTGCTCTGGATGAAACCTGGCATCGCTGTCAGCTCCAAGTGACTTTTAAGTTTTTTCTTACACAGCTTAGTTAGCTCACTGGCTGAGGGCCAGCTTTCTTCTGGGTAGTCACAGGTTGTTGTTTCAGCTGTGCCACGTTCTTTCTTTCCTTACGGTTTTGGGAATTGATGGGTGGAGTGTCTCCTATAGCGAAGTGCACTGGTTTGTATCAAAAGATGTCTACATTTTTGGCAAGTTTTTAATGTTTTATAGATCTTGTGCTTTTCTTCTCAAATATCTGTGGTATGAACAAGAAGGTGTCATTTTTTACATGGTATTTTAGTATACGAACCATGGTGTGTAATGGTGTGAGAGACCAGCCAGCAAGATCATCTTCAGCAACAGTAATAAGAGATTTTAAAAAGAAAAACACTTGCTGAATCTTTCTGTGCTTGGTCAGGTGACTGCCTTCCTCTAGAAGAGAAGCGGTGGGATTGAGTTCAGCCAGGAGAAGGTGGTAACCTGATGTTGCCCTGTGCCCCTGCCAGCAGCATTACGTGTTTTCTTCATGAGAGTTTGGTCTCTTAATGAAGCAAAAACTTTTTGGTGAAGTCACCAAAATCTCTTAATGTGAGTTTTGGGAACTGTACTACTCTGCCCACAAAGTGCCTCTTCTAACTCTACTAGGAAAGTTTTATTACATGAGTATTGTTCTTAGGATTGTAAACAGCAGCAAGCTGAGAAAGGTCGGTTTTGTCACCGTGTTTGTAGATCAAGCGCACAGCTCTGCAAAACCGTTTGGATGGTGTGTTTTAATGGAAAAATATCTGCTGGAGATCGGAAAGCAATAGGGCTGCGATTGCTGTACTCCTACTAGTCTAAATGTAGCCAGCGTGATGGGGCGAGCAGGGATGCCGAGTGCAGTTCCATTGCTGGAAGACAGGTTACCAGCACCCCCATGTATTGGTAAAGGGTCACAAGGGCTTTGGGAATAAAGGCTTCAGAGCAGCTGAGATGCAGCAGACTGACCCTCGAGCTGTGTGGAAAAAAGATCATTCAGTCCCACGGGAGATTTCAAGAACTCGAGTATTGTTTCCATTCCATCTTTCAGCCTCCAAAATGTCATTTTTCTCCACAAAAGAAAATAAAGCCCGGGAGCAATCTGGGGTTAGCTCCAGAGCTGTGGAACAGGGACGCCCTGGCCACAGGCTTTGCTGGCACAGGACACCCACATGCCAGGCTGTGGGGGGGCTGTCCACCTTCCAAGGCCGCTGCAGCTCACCAGAAATACCAGGCTGATTCCTGTGAGTGTTACCACTTTTACCAGACCCACTAGAACAAACCTCTGGCTTATCCTGTCTGAGGTACTGCAGTTTGTCCAGGTCACTAGATGATCCTGCTGCCTTGGCTTTTGGCTGAATTACTGGAACAATCTCAGCTAACCCCAAGTTTGAGTTCACTGGAGCCTGTTGTTCTGTTTTCTGTCTGTGCCTGTTTGCTGTAAGAGGAGCAGGGAGTTGGACAGAGGTGGAGGCCGGGTCTCCATAAGAGGACATACGCAGCTCTTATTGACAACAGCCTCCATGCTCTGGCTCTGCTTCCCTCAAGGCACCCGCATCCAGGTTGGCTGGGGAACCCTATTTCTGCTTGCCATACTGTACAGCATACTGTGTTCTATGGGATATTCCATCACCCTTCTCTATTGAACAATATCCAATGTTGCGTACTAGCTTCCAAAATGTTGTCAGTACCATTTTTACCAAACTGAGACATCATGGAGTACTTTAAAATGAGTATTTTCCATTTTTTTTACAAACATTTAGACAGCACATGCTATAGAAAGCACTAGTTAGACCTTGGTGACCGCTGTTATGGTTGAAAGGCAGTGGTCCTCCTACCAGATGTGTAATTCAATCATTCTTTCTGAGCGTGACGTTGTCATGTCCACATGACTGAAACTCTATCTCAGGGTTTCTATTATGCAAGAAGATAATATTCAGTCTTATAAGAAAATGAAGAAAAAAGCTAATTTTAAGAAATGTCTTTCATACCTTCTTTGCCCCAGCCCCCAGAAAACATAAACATACTTTTTTTTGTAACTGTCCTAAGGATCCCTGCTTTAACACGCAGTTTTACAATGGGTGTACCCCCACAGTCGAGTTCTGAGCACACATCTTTGGCTTTGAGAGGTATCATGCACTTGCAATTTCTCCTTAAATTAATCCACATCCACTCATAGGCATTAGCAATTTTTTTAGAAGGGAATCTAAATACTCAGCATCTCACCATTTTCTGTTTTGTCAGTCATCTGAGTTTGCACCTTTGAAGTTACTGCTATAATTGGAAGAAAGGTCATGCCAATCTATTCCCTTTAAAAATTATTTTCATTTCACCAGAATCTAATTATTGTTTTACTCTCATTTTTAATGATGTTTTAGGTGAAAGTAATTTTTGGTGCTTGTCATTTTTTTAAGCATTTTCTTGTCTAGTTGTTTTGTAGTTTGATGTATTCCTCACATCACAGTAGGTGGTGATATTCTGGAAGCCCCAGTGATATTTGTGATATATTTTGGTGCAAAAGACTAAAAAGGAAGCATTACTAATTTCCCTTATGTACTAGTTTGATTGATTTTCATAGAATTAATGCTTAATTTCTGTTGAGTGCCAGGCTCTTTCTCTTTTGTATTAACATGAACAAAACGCAACTCAAACAGCAGAACTTCATCTTAAAACTGATTTCCGATTACTTGGAGCTTTCAAGGGCCATTACGACTTCTTCTGGTCCGTGACCTTCCCCCTTTTGGGTGCTATGCTATTTTTTCTTTCCCTCCAGATCTGCAGGGGGGTGGGGAACATTGCTCCAAAACCACCTTTCCGATCTTTACTTTCCTACCGGAATGGCGGTGGAGTTGGCGGTGCGCGGAGGGGAAGCGGGTGCATCTTCTCCGTCGGCTGTGTTGGGGACCGCACGGCCGGGGTGGTGATGGCACCGGGGACGGGCGCGGGGGTGTCAAGGGACGCGGGTGGCGTTTTGAGCTGCGGTTTCGGAGCCGTCTCGACGCAAATGACACTGAGGGCCTTCGTTTTCCACTTACGGAGCAAAAATAACTCTCCCGACGGGGGACCTCCTGCTTCGCCGTCCGTCCGCGGCACCGCGCTCTCTCTCGCACTAAGTGAAGAAGCGGCAGAGAGCTGCAAAGCGCTCGTTTGCCTCCGGGCTTCCTCCCGCCGACTTCTTCCACTGCAGTTAAAGCTGCCGTGGGGCCGGGGGGTGATGGGGGCTGTCCAGAGCGAGCAGCGGGGGACCCCCGTCCGCCGCCTCCTCTCCGCTTCCCCCGTCAGGAGGAGGCTCGTTAACGCCTGCTCCGACCGCCTCGCCGGGGAGCCCCGGCAGCCGCGGCGAGCGCACGGCAGGTGCTGCCGGCGAGGCGGGGGCTCGGCCCGGCCCGGCCCGGCCCCGACGGGCGGTGCTGGCGGGGGGTGTGGGGGGAGCAACCGGGAGGGGGGCGGCCGCCAGCGCCGGTCCGGGGCGGGGAGCGAACAAAGCGGCTCCGACGGGGCCGGCCGGCACGGTGCCGCCCGCAGCGGGGGCGGGGTGACCGGGGCACCCGGCCCCCCCCTCCTTCTCCGCGCACACACGGACACGCACACACGCCCGCCGGGGCACACGCAGAGGCACAAGCGGCCGCCGGTGCGCGGCGGGAGGATGCGGCGGCTGCGCCCCTGGCCGCTGGTGCTGGGCGGGCTGCTGTGTGCCGCCGCCGCCGCCGCCGCCGGGCCGCCGCCGCGGAGCTACCCGCACAGCGCGGTGCTGGACGGCGCGGCCGCCTACCGCCTGCGCTGGGGCCGCCGCGGCAGCGCCCTGGCTTTCCGCCTGGAGGTGCGCACCCGCGGCTACGTGGGCTTCGGGCTCTCGGCCAGCGGCGGCATGGCCTCGGCCGACATCGTGGTGGGGGGCGTGGAGAGGGGCCAGCCCTACCTGCAGGTAAGGCCCGGCTCCTGCCCCGCGCCCCCGAGCGCCCCCGGCACCCCGCTCCCGCCCCGCGTCCCGCGTCCTCTTTGTCCGCCCACCTTCCCCCCGCTGTTTCTTTCTCGGGACGCCCCTCTTTCCCTGCCCCTCTTCTCTTTGCAGCCTCCTCGCCCCTCATCGCCGCACCTCTTTGCTTCTTCCTCCCAGCTTTTTGGTTATCCCTATTGTTCTGCGTTCCTCTCCCCCACCCCCGGAGGAGCTATTCCTTTTCGGTCCGCTCCCCGCCAACCTTCCCTCTAAACTTCTACATGGATTTTGTCAAAGGTGTCAGGTTTCCTTCCTCTTCATCCAGAAAATGCAACGGCCCTTTTCGCTCTCCTTGGGCACTCTCTCCCTGCCGGCCCTCTGAGCCTGGACCCGAGGAGGAGAGGGGAGGGATGGCAGAGTCTCTCCTGGCGAGGTGCGGCACCTTTTCCCTCCCCCAGCCGTAGCTCCTCGGTGCAACCAACAAGTGACGGAGCTTGGCTGTCCTGGTGCTGCCTGAGCTTCCTCGTTGTAATCCCACTGGCACGAGGGCACGATCCCACCAGCTTCCCAGCCTGTTGACCTCCTCATCTGCTGGCGCACAGCCGGTGCTACTTCTGCCCTTGGTGTTCCTTTCCTCACCTGGAGGTGTTTCGATCCAGATACCGAAAAGGACTTTCAGAGTGGCTCCTGGTACTTGTCCTTGGACTGTTAAGCAGCCTTAGAGGAGCCCAACTGTATTGCCATAATTCTCTAGGGATGTTTCTGTAGTTGTCTATATAGTGCCAGGGCTATGGCTGGGAACAGGAGTGTGGGACATAGGCTCCACCAGAGCTTCTCAGCGAAGCATCCCCTCCAAGAGGCACCGGTGGCTGGTGGGGTAGGAGCCGTGAGAAGGGAAGGGACCCACACCTTCGGTCCCCTCTGAGCAACCTGAGATCCAGCCTGGAGGAGTTGCTCTGGGGCACGGGGAGCAGGAATGGCTTGTCCCATGGGGGAGTGAAAGGGGAATCAGGCCCGGCATGATATCTTGTCGCCCTCAGTTGCCTGAATAATAACTTTTAGAGAGGCGATTTAAGAGCAGAGTAACACCCAGTTTTTAGAGTATGGTCTAGGAGGAGTTGTCTGTCTTTTCAGCATTGTGTTAGAGCTAGTTGATCTTTGAAGCTGCTGCTTAATTTTTGAGAGCTTTTTCTTTAAGAATATGGATCTTTATTAACATTTCACCATAAGAAAACTAAATGCTTAATATGCTCTCCCTACTATTTGTCAAGATTTTATAAAATCAAATTTTTTTTCAGAAAAAGGGAGCTTTTGTTTCCTTTTGTTTCTGTTGGTTTGTTATATGAAGTTTAGCCAAAAATGTATCTCATCTAAGTTCAGACTGATGATTTTCAGAGTATTTTTTTCTCCATATTACAAAATGAAGATCATTTGCCCCAAAACCTCAGTCTAAATAAAGCACTAATAGTAAAAAAAAACCTATTGAAGGGTCATGAAGCAATGAGCTCTTAGCTCACAGAGTGTAAGGCTTTCTGGAGCCTTACAATTCAGAAGATACACCTATTAACCATTAAAAGAAACCCAAACTTTGCGCTCCGTTAGTTCATAGATCCTGTTAGGGTAAAGCAAGCAAACCTAGTGTAAAGCCATCCAGGATCCATCACTTCCCTTGATAGTTTGTGGCAATGGTGAGTCTGTGCTTTTCCTGATTTCCTGATTTATTAGTTTGGGTTCAGGTTGCAGCTATGTTATTTTCTCTAATATATTAAAAACTCTCTTCCCTCTGCATACCACCTCCATAAAGCTATTTATACGCTGTAATCAAGTCACTCCTTATTTTTCTTTTGCATAAAATAAATAGATCGAGCTCTTTAAGTACCCCATTTTCCCCAGAGCTAAAAGCACTTTTGTGGCTCTTTTCAGCACCCCTTGCAGGTTTCCAGCATCCTTTAAAAATGGCCGCATACAAATTCCATTCTTCTTCCAAAGATTTTATTCACTGGCATCCCGTGACAAACACAACTGACACAGAAGAGGGAAGGACTGTAGCAAGTGCCTCCTGTTTCAGAACATCCAGTATTTTTCCTGAAACACTGATTTAGAACGTAAACATCTGCTGTGCTAAATGCTACGAGTTATTTTGTTGCACTTTTGAGGAGGTGAGGCACAGAAGAAACACTTCTGTTAAGCTTGGTTGCCACATGAGGTTTTCTCCATCCCCATTCCTTCTTCAGTTCTAGGCAGCAAAGTTTCTTTTTAAATCGTACTGAGGTCTTTTAAAAAGTTGCTCAGTTAAAATATTTCCGTACTTGCACCAACAAGGAAAAGCCAGAAACAAAGACAATGGAGAAACAAAATTTGTCCAAAGGTTTTTTTTCTGGCCGGTCAGCGGGGTTTGCTATAAACTAAGTAACTTGTTCTAGAATGCTATTTCAATAATATCTAATTCTTCCCTTTACTGGACACACAAATACAGTTAATATTTTAAAAACACGTTCTGTGTTAAATGTGTATCATCATCATCATCTACATTACTTACTGCTGAAAAAGAATTTTTCATAGATAGCAACCTTGAAAGTATGTGGTTTTATGCCTAGCTACACTCCATAAAATATGTACACGCTCTAATGAAAGAACTTACTTTTCTTTTCGGTTTTAGAAATATGTTTTTATTCCATGATCATCAGTCGGAAAATGTGCATCGTGGTCTAAACTCTTAGAAGGGTCATTTTTTGGTTTCTTTGAAAGTTTTGAGATGCTTGTTAGTGGCCTGATTTTCAGAAGATGTTCTGAAACACCTTTACAGCCTTTCAAGTGGGCATTGAAATTGCTAGTCTCTTGGGAGAATTTAGCCTCTTTTTCTCCCTTAAATTCTCTCTCCTTTAAAAATAGAAAGCGTTCTCAGAGGGTAGAGTCCTCTTCTGGGAGCAACCATGTAAATGTAGTTAGGCTACAGCCGTTGGTAAAGGTACAAGCAGATGCTTCGTAGGCTGTGCAATATCCATGTAACGAGGTAAAGGAAAACTTTCAGGTAGTTTTCAGAGAAGAAAACATATTTCCTCTGGCATTTATTCTTCATCCTCTCAGAGCAAGTAGATGCCATTCCCACTGTCAGCATGCAGTGCTTGCCTTGAAAAAAATCTGGTGACTCAGAGTTCTGGATATCTGAAATTGGGTTTTACTTTCTCAGTTTTTAGGTGTATCCTGAACTTGGGTGTAATGACTTACTTGTTTTGGTTTGCTTTTCCATGTTTGAGCTGTATTTAAGATAAAAGAGTGTCTGGCATAAGTAAAGGCTTAATTGGTTTGAAAGTCTGAGGTTTAATTCTCTCTAAATATATGAAGGTGAAAAGTGTTACCATGTCATGAGAGCAGAAAAACAGACCTTCATGGTGTACCAGAGTGGTTTTTTGGAGAGCATTTGAATGATCAGAGAATTATAGGTTTACTATGCTAAAGTTTCAGAAGTTTGCTATTTGGAACGGAAACCTAGACATATTTTGGGAGGATGTAGAGGACATAGCATGAGTGCATACATACATACGTGTATAGCTTTACTGTATTGTCGTGAGGAAAATACCTCTACCAAGCAGGAGAAAAAGAGGGAGAGCAGTAAACAAATTATTCTCCCACGTTACTGAGAGGCTTGTGGTGACCAAGGGGCAGATTATGTGGGGTGTGGGTAAGTGCGTTTGAGAACAAGTAGAAGATACCAAATGGGGGCTGGTGTTGGAAAGCCGGGAGCTGCCTTTGCCTCTACGGGGAGGGGGTGGACTTGGAAGGAGAGTTCATACTTAGCAAAATGTTACCTTGAAATATTGCCATGGTTGCTTGCAGCATGTGTTACTCTTCGTAAAAGTTCTTGGGGCAGCCTTAGCTTTTGCATCTAGTTTTCTTTCCTCTTTTTCTTTCTTTTCTTTTTTTTTTTTTTTTTTTTTTTTTTTAATGCATCTCTTTTGTGCTTATGAATTGACACAGCCTGCATTTTCCATGCCTTTTCCCTGGTCTCCACCCCTGTCTGGAATTGTGCATCCCCACCCACAGCACGTAGCTGCTGAGAGCCCCATTTTGGGGAGAGTAATCCTCCTTGATGAATGCCTATTTTGTGCAAGTTATACAAGAGGGTTGCATTGTTAGAATCTTCTGTTGAACTTGCACAAAAATAGTCCCTACACAGGGTGAATAGGGACTGTGTGTCTCTAAAAAGTACTTTATTATTCATTACAGCCTTGCTTGTTAACTGTCACCCAAACTAAAGAATATCTGTTATCAAATGTATCCCATAGAGTTAGCTTAATTGCTCATAGGGAAGTACTTGGAAGAGATTTTAAAGGACAGAAAACAGTGAGCATTCTCTGTACTTAACGATATGCTGCTTTTAAGTGCACTCATGCCAACAGCAACAAAAGAAGTGTTTAGAAAACAACTTGAAAGGCACCAAGAGAGAGATGCAAAGCGAGTGCCACACTGACATATCTCAGTTGGTGCTTTGTTGGAGGTATTTCATGCCTTTGGGCATTGGGGCAAAATCTCCAGATGACTAATGAGTCCCTCTTGGCTTCCATGTGGGGCATAAAGAGACACTCCAGCGTACATCTCCACTGGCTGGGTGCTTTGTTGTTCCCTTTCAGAGGTACAATGGTTAGGACAAGGAAGCAACAGTTGGTGAACAAAAGGTGAGAAGAATTCTGTAGCTCTTGTGTTTTGCAGGCTCTGGGGAGCTGTTTTGCAAGGGGTTTTTGTTCTTTATGGCATTTTTTCTTGTCCTTCGTCGTTTGGAAACACCAGGAAAATGAAATTTTCATACAGCTCCCCAAAAATAGGTACCTGGGGCAGGATGGAAATGTAGCCACCGTGAGTGATGCAAAGGCTTAAAATAATGGGGATGATTTAATTCTCAATATAAACAAGTATCTTAGAAGTAGGAGAGGGAAGAGGGGAGTTTTTCTGAGGCACATACAGAAATTTTGGGGAACAAGTATCACTAATGGTCGTGCTTGAAAATCCCTTAAGTGTTTATAAAACTTCCTCATAATTGAAGTAATTAAAATACTTAAAACAAGAAAACTTGTACTGGTTAAATGTGGCTCCCATGTAAGGAATGTTCCTTGTGATAAAGTACAGTTGTGAAGTTGGATCATGCAGTATCTCCTACTCACAGGTTTTCTTTCCTTTAAAACACTTTGCAACATGTTTTGTCTAGTCTGTCTGTGTTAGGACAGCCTTTAATCTAGCTTGATAGTTTCTGATATACTGGAATATAACCTCTTAAATCAACATTTACCCTTGACGTAAAGACTGGAAGAAGTCCTCGGGACTGTGATGCAAAGTCAAATTATCCATGCCAATAAGCGATGTCGTATTTCAACTTCTAACTGCTCGTGCTTCTTACACCTTTGCATGGTGAGTTAGGGAGCTCTCCACATTTCAGTGTTTTCCAGCCGTATCCTGGGCTACCAACCGTATCCTGGGCTGCATCAAATGAAGTGTGGCCAGCAGGTCAAAGGAGGTGATTCTGCCCCTCTACTCCACTCCACTCTCGTGAGACCCCACCTGGAGTACTGCATCCAGCTCTGGAGTCCCCAGCATTAGAAAGACATGGACCTGCTGGAGCGTGTCCAGAGGAGAGCCATCAGCATGATCCGAGGGCTGGAGCACCTCTCCTATGAGGAGAGGCTGAAAGAGTTGGGGCTGTTCAGCCTGGAGAAGAGAAGGTTCCGGGGAGATCTTATTGTGGCCTTGCAGTACCTAAAGGGGGCCTACAGGATTGCTGGGGAAGGACTTTTTACTAGGGCATGTAGCGATAGGACGAGGGGGAATGGCTTTAAACTGGAAGAGGACAGGTTCAGATTAAACATTAGGAAGAAGTTCTTCACTCTGAGGGTGGTGAGGCACTGGAACAGGTTGCCCAGAGAGGCTGTTGAGGCCCCATCCCTGGAGGTGTTCAAGGCCAGGCTGGACGTGGCCTTGGGCAACCTCGTCTAGTGGGAGGTGTCCCTGCCTATGGCAGGGGGGTTGGAACTCGATGATCTTCAAGGTCCCTTCCAACCTAAACCGTTCTATGATTCTATGATTCCATTTGTGTGTGGAGAAAGCGATATTTTTATATCTCCTTGGAACGCCACAGAAACCAAGGGGTGTCACTGCCGGCTGTAAGCTACCGGGAAGCTGCCCCAGGCAGCATTTGACAAGATAGAAGAAAACACTGAAGTGTATTGAAATGCCTTACAGTTTGAATGAGGAAAGACACGTCTCTAAGTAAATAAATGTGTTTCATGTGTAAAAAATACACACCCTCTTTTTGCAAAGAAAGTATGTGTACATGTACACACACACACACACATGCATTATCTGTTTCTGTAAATACACAAGTGGAAAATATGTGTCTTTCCGTATATGTTTAAAATACAGACACACCCACAATTATTCATTACAGATAAAATTTTTCTGTCCTTGTTGAAGTTAGTAGTACACCTGAAGGAAATAAGCCACGTTTACTCCAGTGTAATTCAGTTTAATTGGAATTGCACCAGGAATTGCACAGCTTCTGGGAACTGCCTGCGTGAGTGAGGTCCAGGCTTCCTAGCGAGGACTGAACCACTACAGCGTAGGTAATAAATAAATAAATAAATCAGTAAATTAATTGCGAACAGACTGCTCATGGGGCAGCAGCTGAACTTACTGATCCCAGTTACTTAAGGACCTTCTTGCAACTGCTTGATTGCTGTCACTATATCATTTCTGTGGATATCCTTTCATTTGGGGTCAGTCCTAAGATTGGATCAGTCAACTGGAATGCTCTCAAGGTGTTCTTATACAGAGCAGTGATGCTTTCAGACTCCTGCTTCACGTTAGTTTTCTGTGGGTGGGCTCTGCTTTTCCCTAATGTAAGAGCATAGTAAGATCTTCGCCTGAAACTAAAGCTGAATGTATTTGAGGTTGCAAAAAAGTTTGGTTTACTTGTTTGTAAACTCATGCTCTGTTTGCTTCTTCCCAAATACAATGTAAAACCAGCTTCTTTTTGGGGGTAACATCCAGTGTGTGCTGCAACCATGAGCAGCAGGATTCCATCTAAATTAAATGCAACAATAAAAAAGAGAACTGTTAACCACAGTTATTTTTTTGGAAACCCAGAAAGGCATAGCTTGGTGCTTATTTCAAACAAGCGTTTTGGTCGGTTCTTTTGTGTACTGTAGCAATTTATCCATCCTATTTATACTCAGATAGATCCTCTCCTACACCAACTTTCATCTTGGTTACAGCTTCTCAGTTCCTTTGCCAAACTTTTCTTCAGCCCTGGACATCAGTTTGGGTAGTTCGAGGATGTTCAAGACGCCATGGGCTTGCTACAGACTGCGGGTGAGGACTAGTTGCAACACGGCTTGCTTTTCCCTCATTTCCCATTCCTGACTTGTCCTTTTACTCGCTCGTAAGTTCGTGAGTGTTAAATCACTGCTGAAATGGAAGCGATCTCCTGATTAGGGAAGGGCAGCATGTACAAACCCTGGCGGCAGAGCAGCTCACAAGTCGAGCCCGCAAAGCCATTGCTGGATGGGGCCACAGTTTGAGAGTTATTTTATTCTCCTTGAGGTTGAAAGGTGCTGTATATAATTTAGGATGGGAAATGGATATCATAAACAAAACAATCTTGTACATTGTAAAGATCTGGGGAGGGAGTCCCATAAACACCTGTTGAAGTCTGCGATGACAGCTGGTGGGGCTTTCGGGGTCAGGCTTCCCTCTGCAGCTGTGCTTACATTCTCCAAGGATAAAACAGCCTCTTTTCACATCCTTAAGAAATTATTCTAACTGCTTGTAGAGCAGCAATCAGAAACCATATATGCTGCAAACCATTTTTTTAAGAAAGAGAGAGATTAATGGGATCTGAAAAACGGTATAACATGATCGGCTTCACATCTGGAAAAGAACATAAAATAACTTGTACTGTTGAGGATTTTTAATTTTCCATATGTTGTTTCAACTTCTAGTTAATGTGAGGAAGGAGATACCTAATTATTTGACTGATTGCACCACTTAGTCCAGAGTTTAAAATGCCAGTTTATGCAATATAATCATAGGCAGTGCAGAAACTTTAAATGTTTCAAATGTAAGCAGTTTGCATAAGCAAATTTTGAAATAGAAATAACATCTTTGTTATTGTGAAGCATGACCAATAACACTTCTAAACCTTTGTTTTAAACACTTACTGTTTAAATAATCAAAATAAGTTCTTACTAGAAAATAGTAAATTTTTAAAAAAATAAAACTGAAAAAATAGAGTAATTTCAGCCTTATCTTCTCTTTCTGTAGCTGCTCAAACTTTTGTAAAGTTGATGTGAAACTTGGCAACTTTATCTTCATTAATATATGATACATACTTTTGTGTGTATAAGAAACCAAAGAATCCGGATGCAAGTGTTGAATCAATACATAAATCCTTGTTTTCAGGTTTCTGCTGTGATTGTTTCAGAAATTCATTTTTAAGGGCTTGATAACTATTGCAGATCTCTGCTGGGACTTCATGAAATTCAGGGGGACTTGTGTCACTATAATCTATCCTACAAAAGACACACATTTTCTAGCTAACTGTATGGGATGGCAAAACCAAATCCGTGTAAAAGAGGTCATCGCATTAGAGCCTTTTCCTGCCTGGTGGGAAGGATAAGCTGTTCAAATATGAGGCACATCTCAACCATCTCTGATAGAGACCAAAGCACCGTAATTCTGTTGATGAAAAAATTGCACTCCCTTCTCTACAGAATTAAATCAGTGAAACTTGTGAATTTAGATGAATTCTGTCTTATGGTAGTCTGGTCCTGAGAGAGTTTTGAACTGTATTTAAATATCCTCCGTTCAGCTGAAGCCAACATCCCCTCTCTGGCCCCTGGTGGATCCATCCTCTGTGCTGTCCTTTGGCCTTCTAAGTCACTTTTCAAAGGCCTTCAGAGGTACGCAGCTTTCCCCTTTGACTAGGTCCAAGGACTTAAATGGAGAGCAGGCTGTCCAAATGTGGTGGGTTTGATTACATTTGTACCAAAGGAGCAAGACTTTTATTTATTCTTATTTTTCTGCTCTGAAAGGAAGCGTAGGAAATGTATAAAGATACAGACATATATCTATAAAGATACATCTACAACTAACTTTTTCTTACTTTTCCAAGATGCTGCTGAAAAGGATGTGGCATCACAGTTTGTCAGCGTGTCTTCATTTCTGATAACCTTTTGTTCATTATGTTGTGTACACAAACACGTGTCTTAAAGGCTTTTAAGGTCTGATTGGTAGGTTGAGCAGTGTCTGCGTAGTTTGATTTAAATCTTTGTGAACAGAAAGTCCTTGGCAATGTGGCCTTATTTTGTTTTCAAACTGGTAAACAAACCATTTTCATGCGAGACGTTGAGCAATCAAATTCTGAGCTGTTCAGAAATTTTTTTTGTTGTATTATTTGATTTTATTTTTGTGATGAACATCTGGATAAGTTTCAACAAAGGAAATACAAATAGCAACAGAGGCAGTTCGTTAACTCCTAAGTAGGTCCTGGCAAACGTATTGATGCTTGCTTCCTCTAGGGCAGTCCCACTGTACTCAATGGAGCTGTCGGATTTGGGGAATAAGTGGACACATCTCTGTCTTCCTGGGTACTAAATAAATTTGCTTCCCAGGTATTCTCAGCACCCTGATGTTCAAGGACTGTTTCAAGGTGGCATGTATCAGGCAGGCAAAGTAAGCAGAGACAAGGAATTCATTACTTCACAGAAATTTTCACATGGGAAAGATTAACGTTAGTCGGTCAGATTAGCATCTACCCACAAAATAATTTAAAGTGAGTCACGGAGCGTGGTGCTGTTCAGTGTTGACGGCAGGGGCAGGCAGCGTGCGCCCAATGCAGCGCTCCCAACCCAGCTCTCCTCCTGCGGGGAGCAGCGTGGTCCTCCCCTGGGGACTGGGATTTGGGACCACCTTCCCCAAAACATTCACTGGCAGCCACGCAACGAGCCCCTCGCAGTGAGCCAGAGCCGTGACCTGTCTTTGACTGTCATCCAGGCGAGCGAAATAATTACACTGACAATCACGTTATCAAGGCACATCTGAGCTAATGCCTTAATTACACAATTTCTCTGAGTTATTTTTGCATTCTCCCCGAAGGCTCATGGAAGTCAGGGCTATATCATAAGAGGTTTTTTTCGGTTACAGCTGTGCCCTCTAGACTTGCTAAGAAATGGTGAAGTTCACCAGGAAAATACACACCTAACTCTGCTACTCTGCCTCGCATTTCTGAGCTGTCCTTCACAACAGTTTTAGGCTGAAAAGACTTTCAACCTGTTCGCATGAGGAAAAGCTGTTCTGGAATTTGTGTTCCTCAGTAATTCAATGGGTGGGTGCTTATTCCAATACAAGGGTGCCTTTCTCCAATTTAATGTAACATTTCAGCAAAGATATCACATTTTAATAAAAGCTGATGTTCACAAGGTTACGTCTCTCGTCCAGACAAGCCCTTACTATTTTTATGGTGGAAGCAGAGATTCCATAGACAAGTGTTTTCAGAGCAGGGATGGTGTTGCATGTAGACATATACTGCCTCTTTCCAAGCTCTGACAGAGGATTAAAGTGGTGCATTTTGATTCCATAAAGTACCCGTTTTCAAGTACCATCCCAGAACAGGACCACTACTCCCCTCTGGAAAAGCAAATCCAACATTCTTTCTCTAAACAAACATAAAGCATCAGTTCCCTTTCTTTCAGCATACCACTTCAGGTCCCAGACCCCTCTTTTGTTCTTTTTGAGGGTTATTTTTCCATGTGTGTATTCTTTCACATATGCACTCATTCATTTGTAGTCATGAGAAGTGCTGAGAGGAAAAGAAGGACTCTTTTCGGTACCTTTCAAAATTTTTGAAATTTAGATTTGTTGCAGAACTGAAAAAATCCAAACAGTTTCAGTAGTTTTGGAAAGACAGAATTAAATCTGAATATTTTCATGCTGATAAAGAAATGGTCAGCTTTTTACTCTTTTCTTCCTTGAAACTTCATCATGACTGAGACGATTTTATACAAACTTTCATCCAAATTAATATAACTTAATGAAATGTTTGGGCATGCAGTTTTTTGTACGTCTATAAAAGGCAGACCGGCTTGTGAACTGACTGGCGTGCATGTGGTCTCCTGCGCACACACAGATTTCCAGGGTGGGGTTGAGTTTAAGATTACAGCTCCTAAATGATCCTTTAGCGAATTAATAAGGTATCAGCTACTTTTACCGGTATCAAAAGGATCGGACATAAAATTTTATGATTTTTCAGCTTGGTTACCTCCAATTTAGCAAAAGGGGAAAGTTAGAAATCTCTCTAAAAGTGAATGGAGGTCCAAATAGCCGCAGAACTAAATGCCTTCAAGGAACAGCTGGCATTGCATTCTTCTGCAAGGATGCTGCCCGATTCATGGTGTCTGCCGGTAGCCTGTTCGGCATGAGAAATATATCTGTTAGTTAAAAGCCCCTCCGAGCCCGTCCCAAACCGGGCAGAAACAGCCCAAACCTCAAAGGGGGGTGACCGGAGGAGGTGCATCGGAGGCGGTGGCCAGCCCTTTCCAGGTGGCCGGGGTGGAAGAGGAGGGAGGGCCGGGTCCCAGCTGCGCGGGGCCGCAGGAATTTGGGGTGAGGAGGTTAATGACCCGGCATCGCTGCTGCCGCCGCTCCTCCATTGCACCGCGCCTCTGCTGAACCCCAGCCGGGGACCATCTTTCTTACAAACAGCTCTTGCCTCCCCCGCAGAACAAAACCCCAACCCCAACCTAGCCCCAACCCAGCACCTTTTGTACAAACGGAGCACTTTCTGTGCTATTAAAGGCGGAGGGTTTCTGGTTCTGGGCGGTGTTCATTCAAGAGGTTTGCTTTCTGTGGGGAAATCAAAAGAAAGAAAAAGTTGTGTTGATGTGAAGAGTGAGTGAAATTCGTTCTCTCTGTAATTCCCCCTGAAGTTCATGACACCTCGGTCATCGTAAATTAGGCTTCTCGGTTGTTGAGTACAGCTGATATTTCTGCAGTTATTGCGGCTAAAGTTGCTCACAACATCCTTCAAGCTGCTTTTCCTGAAGATTTTTAATCAAAAAAATGTTCAGTGCCACCTTAAATTTATCATTTGATACAAAACTGTGATATTTCAACATTTTACGTAAAGATGTGTTTGAAGAGTCTTCAGTATTGGAATAAATTTTTATTTTTGGTTTAATATTAGATTTTAATAATGCCCCATCTTTCACTTTCAACAGGATTATTTTACAGATGAAAACAGAGTACTTAAAAAGGACCCTCAACAGGATTACCATCTGGAATATGCCATGGAAAACAGCACACATACCATATTGGCTTTTAGCAGAGAACTGCACACTTGTGATACAAATGACAAAAGCATAACGGTAAGACGCTCTGCCTATCTGTAGTGAAATGAAGTAATTAATGCAGGCCAAATGTATACGTGGTTATGGAGCTGGTTATTCATCTTAGCAAAAGGACCGAATTAGAGAAAGTCATTTTCCAAAACATCTGTTAGGTCAACTTAAATTAACCATGTAAAATACTTGTGCTAGTTTTATTAAGCTCTTATATTAAAATTTCAGTTTTCTTTGTCCTTCTACTTTAATGCATAATGTCTAACTTCTAACACAACAAGTGAACACAGGATTGAAACAGGTACCTCTGGGGCATCAAGTCCCGTATCCCACAGTTACAGTCATTCAAGGGATTCCAACTTGTGAAACACTTTTTAGGCCTTACGCTAACTTGTAACTGATCCTAAAGATAGACTTTTAGAAAACATTGGAGCGTATATATTTATAGTATATTTTTGGTTTATTTCTTTATTGAAAATGAAGAAGTTGAAGAGTTTTCTGATAAAACTCTTTCCATGGTAAAATACTTTTCATGGTAAATTCTCCCGTTGCCCTAGGGACTGCTGTGCTGTTTCCTAAGTGTAATTTTAAATTATATGAAGTTGATGCCTTTTGTATTGGAAATGACAGACAGGTTAGAGAAATTTCCAAAGCTTTCTATGCTTTGGCTTGTTTACTACTCATTTTGGAAGCATTGCTATAGTAGTTCAACACTATTTTCATTATCTCTGTTTTTACAATATATGCAATTAATAACAACGTGCGGAGCTGAAAGACGCAGGAAGCAAACCGCAGCTGTATAAACAGTCAGATTTCCAGGCACTCAATGGATCTATGGTTTTTGCACCTGCTGCAAATTGGCTCAGTATAGTTTAACATTCTGGGATACTTCAGGATTTATTAGATTATTTTGTCTCAAGGGTGATTATTGCAATCCGAGAATGGTTTACAGAGAATTGACCTGTGCTGTGGCTGTAGATTGATTTTTAAGATGTAAATCTGTTCTGTAATTGAATGTCTATCTTCCCTAGCATGTAAGGACAGCAGTTCACAGAAGGTATTCACATCTTTACAGAGCTGAGCCTGGGAACTGTTTTGGGAGGAAACCTGTTTGCTGGCCATGAGTGGCATGTCTAGAAAATTTTTTTTTATGTGTTTAGTTAGTTACCTCTTTATGAGTCTGTTCTGCTATTTGCAGATATTATTTAAATTTGCGGCATTAATGAAGGCATCTGTCCAAGACAGACTGAACTTCTGCAGATCTACAATGAACCCTATGAGTATACAACATAATTAATTTTAAAAGCAGTAGGTGACTGCTCCTCTGGTATACGTTGTCATTGTTCAAATACAGCAACACCTACAACGTACCCATCTCAGGAATTATGTGAACTATGCAAGGAAGATCTTGTTCCTATTCCTCATGGCTTTCTTGGTTGTTTTCTTTTTTTTTTTTTTCAGGAGAGCACAGTGCGGGTAATATGGGCCTACCACCACAAAGACTTGGGAGAAGCAGGTCAAAATTACCATGGGTCTAATCGTGGTACAAAGAGCCTACGTTTACTGAATCCTGAGAAAGAAGAAGTCTTGTCCGCCTCTTTGCCATACTTTGACTTGACAAACAAAGACGTAAGTTACTCTGGGTTTTGGGTTTATGTGGAGATGCGGATAAGGTAGCAGCCAAAGCTTTGGGCTTATGCAACAGGGTAATATGACTTTTATAATATTGCGTTCTTGCCCTTTTTATTAAGACAGGTGCCTGTGCCAGACAAGGACACAACATATTGGTGCCAAATGTTTAAGATTCCTGTACAACATGAAAAGCATCATGTGACAAAGGTGAGTGATTCTGGCTGAGCAAATTTAGAGGAGTTTAGATAACGATTACTCTTCAAATCAATTCTTGCACTTTCAAAATTTGTTTCGCTGCTTACTGGAGTGAAAACAGGACCTCGCGTCTGTCTTCACAAACATGGGTCAAGTGTATGTGTATGTGTGCCCAGGACCTGATTCTGGTGTGCCCTGGCAACTGGCACGCACAGTGACTGAGCCCCTTTCTTTCTCTTCTCCTATGTCCTCTCTCTTCTTGAGAAAATGAGGTTGAAAATTATTTCTGTCCGTAAACATTTTTGGTAAAACTGTCTAAAAGCAGGTTCCATCAAGTTTCTACATTTACATAAGAATGTCACGAATTTCTTTTAACAGAGACTAATTTTAGATTTAAAAATAATTAAATGATGAAGTTTGTTAAAATAAAGGGCCAGGTTCTTCTTTGATTCCAATCACCTCTCTTGTGATGACCACAGTGGAGTTATGCTGTGTTACATCAGGTGAGCACAGGCTTCATTATCTTCAGCTGTGTAAAAGCCACGTGTTATGAAAAAAGAGATGGATGTTGTAATTTAAGATAAATGAAAATGTGTAAACATCTACACAAGGTTCAGCAGGATCCAAGGTGATTTCAAAATCCACATGCATAAACGTGTTTTTCTAGAATATATTTTCTAGCTTTCTTTCAGTTTGGAACTGAAAGCTTAAGAGTGCTGGGAGAAAGACGGTTCTCACATTCCTTCCCAGAAGCAATATACTGAAGACCTCCTAAAAAGACAACTTTTTATTATTGTTCTAGACAACTGTTGTGGTTTGGGCCGGACTGACCACTGAAGATAGAACTGTGAGATAGCTCTGGTCCTTATTTTTATCTTTCCTTGAACACATTAATGTGTCTAAGTATACAATTCTATTCCATTTTTTGGATTATTGCCATTCATATTTCTCCAATGCATTCAATAAGATGAAATTTTAAATTAACTCAGAGAACTTAATATGATCTCCAGTATGTCTGAGAAATACAGATAGTTATTATGAAATATTGTGGGTTTCCACACCTTATCAGAATGGACAATTGCAAGGTCCAAATTTCTGCCTTCATGTATTTGATCTTTAATCACATTTGAAATTTGTCACAGCTACTTTCACAGATCTGTATGAAAAGCAGAATTTGCTTGTAATACAGTATATATGTCAGGATTCCTATCTTTCTGTTTCCAAGCGAGACGGCTTCAAAACTGTAGTATCAGAATCGTGTTTTCAATGTTAAGTTTGGTGAAAGTTTTAGATACATGCTGTTCTGCTAAAAAGTTCACTGGAACTATTTATTATTTATATTTTCTGAATTTATTTTTTAAGTGTTTTGCCTGATTGAAGGTATGGTTACTCGTTTTTTTAAAAATTGTGGTTGGTTGAAGCTAAAACAGGGTTTTAGCTCAGAAGTACATGAATAATTTTTCAGAAAAGTTTTATATTCTTTATGATTTGCAAAGAATATTACAATTTTAGAAATCACTTTATGAAATCAGCAATTTATTTTGTTTCTATGAAGTTAAAAATTAGACTAGAATCCTCAGTGATTTTCCAACTTTAGAGAAGCAAAAAAATTTCATCCCGCCACTTAGAAAATATTTAGAGAGAGAAAAATTACTACAGAAGGAGAGAAGAATTATGCAGGAACCCTTCCTTAGCATTTCTTTTCAGGGGCACAGCTTATATTTTCATATGTGTGACTTTTGTAGGTGACGCATAGAGACTTGTTGTGGAATTGTATCTATGCACTCTTGCAAACTGATTAAACATTTCTGAAAGCCTACTGATGCACAAGGAATGGGGCTTATGGCTACTCAGGAGGATATTAGCTATGCAAACAAAGATTGAATTTCACAAAGGGGAGGACAGATGAATTATTTGGCCTGATCAAACTGCTTGTGTTAGTTAAGTACTTACGTACATGTTGATTCTGGATTCGTTCTGTAGCACTATTTTCATACAAACCTACACATCTCATTTTTACAGACAGCAAAAAAAAGTTTAGAAAATGGTACAAATTCCTGTCTACTTAAGTAGTGTACACGTGAGCTGATTTTGGCCATTTCTGTCCTCCCGTATGATTTTGTGGAGTACTGAAGTGCAGTTCAGCCCTTGTTGGACAGTGTGTGCCATCAGCTCCATGGAAGTGTGTGCTTAGCTGTGCCTATGTGTAAATCTGCCGGTGGTCTGGAGTCTCAAGTAGGTGCAACAGCCACAATAATTTTTTTTTACGTACTATTCATCTGTTCTCTACCATTCTTATCTTCCTGAAAATTGCTCTGAGCATTTTATAATAATGTTTTTTTTTTTTTTTAATATCAGTTTTCATCAGGAAAGCACAATATTTTAATGAAGGAAACTGTCTGTGAAAAAATTAGACCT
Organism: Vanellus vanellus; assembly: GCF_965231255.1. NCBI lineage: Eukaryota > Metazoa > Chordata > Aves > Charadriiformes > Charadriidae > Vanellus > Vanellus vanellus. The sequence goes on from NC_138907.1 coordinate 66,706,521, forward strand.
ATCATCAAAGGAAGAGGCCAAGACTTTTAATCGTCTCTGGTTAATGAATGCCAGATTCTGAAGCCAGATTCTGAATTAAAAAGCATTTTTAACTTCCATTGACCATGCGTTATTTTAAAAAAGATTAACTATATGCTGTCAGGCAGAACATATTCAAAGCATTTACAAATATATTTTGTAAATACAGTCTCGTGGTGCAACAGCTGGGTAAGCGGTAACGCTTGGTCTTAGAGTGCATCCAGAGCACTGTTTTAGTTTGGATGAGAAGCATACTTCTGAAGTGAATCTTCAAGTTATTCTTGCCTATTTCGGCATGGTTACTGCCATGGAGCAGTCGTGGAGCTCGTGAACTGAATCCCCTTGGGTGCAACTCGACAGGAGGGTGCGCGCCAGGAACGCAACAGAAGTCCCCAAGATGGAAATAGGCCAGCGCTTGTACAAATAGAACATTTCTGATGCTGGATAGTGAGGATGTTCGGAACACACCCTTTTCCTCTTTTGCCCTTTTTCTTCTCATGGAAAAAAAGTTCCCCAAACTGAATGACTCTCTGGGCAACGAGAAGCTTTTTTTTTACAGATGTCCCAGTGTGCTGCCTTTACCTTTCAGGTAGCTCAGGCATGGTCCTCCACCTAATCGCTTGCATGAGCAAGTTGTTGATTTGGAGTGAATCAAAGGGCTTGTTTGGGTAGCGGTTGCAAGGCCTGGGTTCTTCTGTTAGCACAAGGTGAAGAAATAACTAGCGTAAGAGACCTCAGAATCAGTTGAAGGTAAATTATGTAAGACCTTATGTCTTTTCTTTCTCTTTACATAATACTCATACTACTTTCCAAGAACCTCAGCTAATGAGAAACAGCATATTTTCGTTGGCTCTTCTTGATCAAGCTGCGCTACATGACATGTAAACGTGCAAGAGATAAGATTGTAATCTTGCATTCATCTCATAGGTAGAATAAGGACATGGATAAGTAATTTCTCCTTATGCTGCATTTACTAATGGGGAACAGAGCTTCGCTGCGATAACGGGGCACCCAGCCAGGGTTAGGACTTCTTTGTTTAATCTTCCTTTGTTTCGTATCTCTTGCAACTTCTTCCCTAGGGAAGAGACTGTGTCTTCCTACGTGTCCCTACAATGCCTTCTGTTACGAGACCTTCTCTGATGCCTCCGGGAACTCCTGGAGAAATAACTCGTAACAACATTATGCCTGCTAAGAAATAAAAGAAAATAAGGTGATTTCTCAATAGCTGGACATAATAGCCATAAGAGTTATCCAGATACCAATACCAGGCACGGAGCTGGTTTTGTGGCTCTGATGGTATACATCACTCCTCAGCTTCAAGCAGCGGGGGCTGCTTGGAAATTTGTTAAACTTCTACAGGTTTTCCCTCCCCCGTGTTTTTTGTCAGCAGAACCAATTATCAGGGTAATAGATCAGTTTTGAAAACAGCAATGTGCAGAACAGACAAAAGGGATCGCTTGGAGGTAATAGCAGGCGACCCTCTTTCTTCAAGTTAGCTGTTTGCAGGATGACTCTGCAGTGGTCCTGGAGCGGTGGACCTTGGCTGTTCTTTGCGTGGGAGAGCGCACATCGCAGCCTGTCTACAAAATCCTCCTGCAGCTACATGTGCATTGGCCTGTTTTGCTGCTTCAAGCTTCAGGCTGTGGTATGTGCCTCAGGCTTAGTACCCTACAGGGATTTTTATTTTTTTCACAAGCGGAAGTTAGCCGGGAGCTTTCTCAGAAGTAGCTTGCTTAGGAAAAAAAGCATTCTACTTATTAGCCCAGACTTTCTGGAGATGGTTTTAAGGTTATTTCTTGCTGGGATTTTTGCAGTGCTCTGTAAATATCGTTATTTTGACTGGTCCTGAATATGCCTCTGACTTGCACCCCCAAAGAAAGTTCGCTGGTTTCACCGACTGCACCTGGGGAAGGACCTCCTGCTCCAGCAGAACCTCTCAGAAGGAGGGAGGGGGGGACCCACTGGTGGAGCAGACACACAGGCATGTCCATGCACCGACCGCTGTGTGAAAAGGTTTCTGCGTCCCCGCCGAAGCCGGGCGGCGGGCAGCTCCCTGGGTGTGGAGAGCCCTTGCAGGCAGAGTCCCTGCCGCCCCGGCGCTGGGAGCGGGGGCTCGCGGGGCGAGAGGTGCTTGCCGAGAGGAGCACCCATTGAAAAGGGGAGTCTCTGCAGCACCATCCCTCTTGTAAATCGCCCGTTTTAAGCGTCTCTTCCTTATTTCTCTTTCGGTTTATCAAAAAGAAGTTATTCAGTGGCAGCACTCTGGAGCTTCTGAGATCCTTTAATTCTCATACCATCAAGATGTCTGATTTTCATGATGTTCAATGTGTGTGGATACACGCGTGCTGACACGTCTCTCTCTACTTTGACAGTTTTAAGACTATTTGCTTGTGACTGTTTTTTTCTGCCTATTTGCTGAATTTATTTTTTGCTTACCGTGAGCTAGCATCATGCAGACATTTACTAACAGCATAAAAGGGAAAATTTGTTTCACATTAATGAGAAATAATTCCCTGTATTTTGGTAAATACGGCTTTTGCTGTGTTTTCAAAGCTTGTTTTTACTGCTCTTTCTACTTGTAGTTCTACAGATACGGCATTTTTATTACTGTCTTCAGCTTAGCTTTCAATAGTCCATGTCTTTTATTTGTTTAATTTAGTTGTATTACTCATTAATATAACTGCATCTGCTAAAGATTCATTACTTTGGCTTCACATTAACAGCAGGTCTCCTATGTGCTCCACTGTTTTTTTTCTGCAATAAGAAAACCTTAAAATAAAGTATTTCCTCTAGTGTCTTTAGATTTTCTGTGAATTCTCCATACCTGTGGTCTCCCACTACTCCTAACAAATTGTTTAATGCTATGTGTAAACTTCTGAAAATGTACAGTATTTACTGGTTAAAGAATGGTATGTATATTCTCCATGCCAAACACGCCACAATCGATTTGTGTGAAGCTTTTCAGCTTCATTGTATAACATGTCTGGGCTAGTTTCAACACTCCATAAATTTTCTCTCTTTATTTTCTTAATTTCTTTGAAATATACTGTGTTTTCCTCAGGGAAAGTAGTTCCCCAGGCTTCAGTAGTAATAATCCCACAGACAAAAACATGTTGGACACTGAATTTCACTATTAAGAGCAGGAAAACAAATACAATTGGGTCATGTATCTGTATCTGCATGCCTTTTATCTAAGAATTATTCATTTTCCTATAGTTCCAAACTTTCTGGGTTTTTTTGAAACTAGTATAGACAGAGGAATACTGGCAGAAAGGCTGCGATGAAGCTGTGCTCAAGAGCATAAAATGTTTCAGATTCTGTAAGAGCACTTTTTTAATGGGATGCTCAGTTTTAGAGGGCACTTGGCATCGGAAAGGAGGATAGTAGGTTGTATTTTGTAAGCTTATGAGAATGGAGTGAGCAGGTTTAGCGCTGCTGAAGTGGGGAAGAAGCCCCATGCTGGGGATTAGACTATGTGGTGAAAATTCAGTATCTCTTAAGTGCACCTCATGCATACTAAATTGAACTTAGGCAACATATTAAAGACGGTAAATTTCCAACCACAAAGATGGGCTTCCTCTCATCTAACTTGTCTTATCTACAGGTCTGAGCCAGCTCTGTAAATGACCTTACAGTAGCAAAAAATAGCCATTTGTATCATCCTAGAGGTGGTGTCTGAAATATATAAGATCAAGCATCCCCTGTATGGTTCAGTCTCTTTCCTCACTGACTGAAGAGAAAACCCAAATAACCAGCCTGTATTACATATGTAGCTCTCGGATCGATGAGTCAGGGGACATGTGTCCCACCAAAATGGTCAGGGAACAGAAGAGATTGTGATAGCAGCAAAAATTGCAAAATAAACCTTTTTATTTTAAATTTGCCTTTAGGAGAAATGGATTTTTCTCAACCATAAGCCTATGTAGTTTTTTGGCACTCAACTTAGGATGTGACTAGGGGAAACAGGCCAAGCATATCACCAGAAAAAAACTTAATTATTTAGCATTAACTGAGGAGCATTACATTGGGCATATTTTTATATAAGCACCAAAGTTTTCCATCGTTGATCTCCTTAGAACGGGAGCCGCTTTTCAATTAAAGAAAGAGCTGCATTAGAGCCCACCAGCAGCTGCCTGTTAATCTTCATGTTCAGTTTCAGAGCAATCTCTGATAAGGAAGTAAAAACTCCAAAAAAACTTGTTGCCAAGGGTAACTCTGCTTTTTGACAGTGGAATGCTTTAGTAATACCAAAGACCCCAGTGTGAAAATACAAAGGGACTCCAGTTTAAGAGACTGATTGATTGAAAGCCAGAAGGGCAGCCTGTAGCCTTCAGTACCTAAATGAGGGCACTGATTTTTAACTTGAGTGATACCAGACAGTAACTGCTTGTTGCTCTCTGGCTTGAAC